>NC_139461.1:286995833-287609166 GCF_057233095.1 Heloderma suspectum | reverse complement strand
CTTGCCTGCTTATGCATAAGGAACTCTGGGATTGGTTGTTCTTGAGACAGCATGTCTCATAAAGAAGCACAAATCTTTCTGTCTCTCAAAATACAAGTCCAAGTTTAACTGCTAAGCACAGAAACACTGTTCTAGAGAAGCCCCTAAGCCAGCATCTCACTGCTCAGAATGCTGCTTGTTCTACTCTTCCTCTGATTTGGCTCCAGCAATTTTCACAAGTTCCAGATGATACACAGATATAGGGAAACAAGTTTCCGTAAATATCCTCAAGCACGATCTACAATTTAGCCGCAGTTTTCCCCCTCATGGTAATGGGGCTGTAGACTGGGTCGCACCCTCCTGGATCACTGGAACCTAGTGAAGTGTACTTGGGCCCTGCCAGAAAAACCTTCCGGCGAAGCAAATTCCAAATATGGAGCACCACTATTGAGAAGGCCCTTCGTACTATCATCAGCCACCTAATTGCAGAGGGAAAGAATGCAGCATTCAGGCAAGCTGGTGCTAACAGTGTAGAATCAGATTTTCTGTAATACGTTTGGTACCTAACGCTTTTCAGAGCCCAGAATCACTCCTTTATTTCAGCTTACAGTTGCAACAGTAAAATGAAAGCCCTAACCGGACTGTCAGTAGGGAACATTTAATTTCTGTATAAATCATAGCAACCGGAAAAAAGTGTAAGTGAGAAAGAGTGAAAAAGGTTTTTCTCAGCATTTTTGTGCAAGGTCGATACTGATAGTTTTCCCTAGACAGTTTTACCATACTAGCTCAGGCACTTTACATTAATTTTCTGATTTTCTCACACCTTGTGAGAAAAGTCACTACAATTTTCACTGTTAAAGATGAAGGAATACAGCCCTGATCCACTGATTGGAACATAGGAAGCTGGCTTATACCAAGTCAGACCACTGGCCAATCTTACTCCATATTGTCTACTTACTGTCAGACAGCGGCTTTCCAGGTTTTCAGACAGGTGACTTTGCCAGTCCTACCTGAAGAGTCCAGGAATAGAAACTGGAACCTTTTGTATGAAAAGCATGTGCTGTCTACCACTGAACTATCCATCTGACAGTACGAGCGTAGTGCAAAGCAGCCATATTCAATACCAGAATGGATTGTTCTTGCTATATCAGGGCAATTGACCATTACATCTTTTTTATGTTTAAAGGCAAGCATAGATTTATCCAGCACTGTTTTCATCTTCTAATCTCGATAAGTGATCCCCCCCACCGCCATAAATGTTTAGGCTAATTACTCAGCATTTGATTCCTGCAAGTGATGGATGATATTATATTGCACTTCTCATCATTTATATGCATAGCATGTGCAAAGTATTCAAAAAAATAATTAAGTTTTCCATCAACAGTATGAAGGAGGTGCCAGGAAGTTTTTAAAGCAGCTGTTAAGCATGCCCACTTCTCAGCAACTGAAATACAGCAAATTAATATTTTAACATGAAGTGTTTTAGCATAAACAAAACTTGATAACAGGTAACTTCTAGACCAAATATTTGTTTCTTTTGTTCATGAACAGCCATGAACTTGCTGGTTTATCTTGTGCAAGTTCATTAGTTAAGTTCATTCTCTCTCCCTCATCTCCATCTGTTCTTACCTACCTTCCTGATTTGTGTAGTTAGCACACAATAAAGACTGTATAGCACTAGATATACGAAGACTTGGGAAAAAATCAGGAAAAAAAAGAAAATATAGTTCCCCCAATTTTCCAAAAAATGGAGAAAAATGGAGGAAAATCTGAATATTTCCCCCTCCCCCTTTTGCCTGGATTCTTTCCCAGGCCTTCACATTTCTATACAGCACTTTGCACCTTGTATAGTAAAGATCTATATAAACACCTTGAGTTTAATCCAACATCATGCTAGAAAAATCTGCTAGTGCAACAGGATTATGAGCAGGGGGTTGGACTCTATGGTCTTATAGGCCCCTTCCAGCCCTACTGTTCTATGATTCTATGACCTTATTCCTCTCTCCTTCCTCCCTGCACCACCCAAAAATCTGTTTCAGGCAGTCTCCTAGCCCTCTGGAGCAGATTTTGAGAGCATGCAAGGGAAAGGGGACATCATTCCCTCTGGTTCCTCTGACAGAAACAGTTTTGTCAGTAGAAAGACACCACTGTATCCAACTCATTATTTTTATTAGTTTTGTGCTGCAGTACTTGTCAATTTCATTCTCCGAGGCTAATCTACTGTCATTATTATTACACGAATGTAACAGTACGCATATTATTATCTTACCTTCCTACATGATAGTATGGAAGTAAGATAATACCTTCTTTGGTCTCTGTTTGCTGAAAATACTTTTGTGAAAACAGGGTCACAGGAAAAACCACACACCTAGTATGGTGTTGCCAGCACTGCATTACCAGCTTAGCACAACATTTGGCTTCAGGAGCGTTACGCGGAAGTACTTGACTAACTGCTTCTTTTCTGGTTGCTCGAAAAATGTATTACTTGTACAATAGGCATGCTAAAGTAATATTTTTCAAGATGTGAGGGGGAAATACATGTGAACGACGAATCCGATGTTCTAAAGATCAACACACTATAGGAACCTGGAATGTAAGATCTATGAGCCAGGACAAATTGGATGTGGTTATTGGGGAGATGTCAAGATTAAATATAGACATTTTGGGTGTCAGTGAACTGAAATGGACAGGAATGGGCCACTTCACATCAAATGACCACCAGATCTACTACAGTGGACAAGAGGACCACAGAAGAAATGGAGTAGCCTTCATAATTAATAATAAAGTGGCTAAAGCAGTGCTTGGATACAATCCAAAACATGACAGAATGATCTCAATTCGAATTCAGGGTAAGCCATTTAACATCACAGTGATCCAAATATACGCCCCAACCACAGATGCTGAAGAAGCAGAAGTAGATCAGTTCTAAGAGGATCTGCAGCACCTACTGGATAGTATGCCAAACAAAGATGTTATTTTCATTACAGGAGACTGGAATGCTAAGGTGGGTAGTCAAACGACACCTGGAATTACAGGCAAGCATGGTCTGGGAGAACAAAATGAAGCAGGACATAGGCTGATAGAATTTTGCCAAGACAACTCACTGTGCATAACAAACACTCTCTTCCAACAACCTAAGAGACGACTTTATACATGGACTTCACCAGACGGTCGACACTGAAATCAGATTGACTACATCCTTTGTAGCCAAAGGGGGCGGACATCTATGCAGTTGGTAAAAACAAGACCTGGAGCTGATTGTAGTTCAGATCACGAACTTCTTATTGAACAATTTAGAATCAGACTAAAGAGAATAGGGAAGACCCACAGATCAGTTAGATATGAGCTCACTAATATTCCTCATGAATATGCAGTGGAGGTGAAGAATAGATTTAAGGGACTAGATTTAGTAGATAGGGTCCCGGAAGAACTATGGACAGAAGTTCGCAACACTGTTCAGGAGGCGGCAACAAAAAACGTCCCAAAGAAAAAGAAAACCAAGAGGGGAAGATGGCTGTCTGCTGAGACACTGGAAGCAGCCCAAGAAAGAAGGAAAGCAAAAGGCAACAGTGATAGGGGGAGATATGCCCAGTTAAATGCAAAATTCCAGAGGTTAGCCAGAAGAGATAAGGAATTATTTTTAAACAAGCAATGCGCAGAAGCGGAAGAAGATAATAGAAGAGGAAGGACAAGAGACCTCTTCCAGAAAATTAGAAACATCGGAGGTAAATTCCAGGCAAAAATGGGTATGATCAAAAACAAAGATGGCAAGGACCTAACAGAAGCAGAAGAGATCAAGAAAAGGTGGCAAGAATATACGGAAGATCTGTATAGGAAGGATAATAATATCGGGGATAGATTCGATGGTGTGGTCAGTGAGCTAGAGCCAGACATCCTGAAGAGTGAGGTTGAAAGGGCCTTAAGAAGCATTGCTAATAACAAGGCAGCAGGAGACGATGGTATCCCAGCTGAACTGTTTAAAATCTTGCAAGATGATGCTGTCAAGGTGATGCATGCCATATGCCAGCAAATTTGGAAAACACAAGAATGGCCACCAGATTGGAAAAGATCAACTTATATCCCCATACCAAAAAAGGGAAGCACCAAAGAATGTTCAAACTATCGAACAGTGGCACTTATTTCACATGCCAGTAAGGTAATGCTCAAGATCTTGCAAGGTAGACTCCAGCAATTCATGCAACAAGAATTGCCAGATGTCCATGCTGGGTTTAGAAAAGGCAGAGGAACTAGAGACCAAATTGCCAATATCTGCTGGATAATGGAGAAAGCCAGGGAGTTTCAGAAAAACTTCTATTTCTGTTTTATTGACTATTCTAAAGCCTTTGACTGTGTGGATCATAACAAATTGTGGCAAGTTCTTGGTGGTATGGGGATACCAAGTCATCTTGTCTTCCTCCTGAGGAATCAGTATAACGACCAAGTAGCAACGGTAAGAACAGACCACGGATCAACGGACTGGTTTAAGATTGGGAAAGGAGCACAGCAGGGTTGTATACTCTCACCCTACCTATTCAACCTGTACGCAGAACACATCATGTGATGTGCTGGGCTTGATGAAGCCAAGGCTGGAGTTAAAATCGCTGGAAGAAACATTAACAATCTCCGATATGCAGATGATACCACTTTGATGGCTGAAAGCGAGGAGGAGCTGAGGAACCTCATGACGAAGGTGAAAGAAGAAAGTGCGAAAGCTGGGTTGCAGTTAAACCTAAAAAAAAAACGAGATTATGGCAACCAGCTTGATTGATAACTGGCAAATAGAGGGAGAAAACGTGGAAGCAGTGACAGACTTTGTCTTTCTAGGCGCAAAGATTACTGCAGACGCTGACTGCAGCCAGGAAATCAGAAGATGTTTACTTCTTGGGAGGAGAGCAATGACAAATCTTGATAAAATAGTTAAGAGCAGAGACATCACTCTGACAACAAAGGTCCGCATAGTTAAAGCAATGGTATTCCCCGTAGTAACCTATGGCTGCGCGAGCTGGACCATAAGGAAGGCTGAGCGAAGGAAGATAGACGCTTTTGAACTGTGGTACTGGAGGAAAATTCTGAGAGTGCCTTGGACTGCAAGAAGATCAAACCAATCCATACTCCAGGAAATAAAGCCAGACTGCTCACTTGAGGAAAGGATATTAAAGGCAAAACTGAAGTACTTTGGCCACATCATGAGAAGACAAGACACCCTGGAGAAGATGCTGATGCTAGGGAAAGTGGAAGGCAAAAGGAAGAGGGCCGACCAAGGGCAAGGTGGATGGATGATATTCTGGAGGTGACGGACTCGACCTTGAGGGAGCTGGGGATGGCGACGGCCGACAGGAAGCTCTGGCGTGGGCTGGTCCATGAAGTCACGAAGAGTCGGAAGTGATTGAACGAATAAACAACAACAACAACAACAATCAATGTATTTTCCCAGAAAGTCTAGCAAAATATTACTTTAATCCCTTGCATGGGAAAAAAATAAATATCACTAGGCCTCCATATCATCATTTACATTATAATCACCATAAAACTAATTGTTGACTATAATCCCCATTTCAGAAGTATACAAAGCAGAGGATAGAGCCACTAGTTCTATGAACTTCAACAAGTTCTCTAAACAAGCAGAAAGCCACATGAATTACTCTTTGCCTATTGCCCCTAGTGTCAATTAACATGGCAGGAGTGATCTGGAGCCTACCTACAGATTCCATTCTAGAGCTATATTAACATTCATATTTTCTTTTTAAATGCCTATGAGTTTAACAGTACAATCCTATGCATGTCTGCTCAGAAGTAAGTCCCACTGTAAATCCCACTGAGTTCAATGACACTTACTCCCCGGAAAGTTTAAGATTTCAGCTCAAAATTGAGAACTGGTATGCTTCACTTATGTCTTTGAGAGCAACCTAGGAAAACATACACACCAACACAGATGTCAGGACTAAATTTTCCCTATGGCCTGATTCACATCTAACACTAAATTATAGTTAGTGTTATGTGCGTGAGTTTCAGGTTTGCACACTCCATGCTCGCCTCCTCCAGTGGGGCCACAAGGAGGAGATTGTAAGTTTTTGCTTAGGTTTTCAACTAACCACAGTTATTATCTATGAACCAGGAACTGTAGATAGTGTTAATTATGGTTTAATGAAACAAGCCAGGATTAACCCTGGTTGAAAATTGGCTTGTTTCATTAAACTATATTTCACACTAAGTAATTTGTCCAGGTTTGGATATAAGTAACCACGGTTAGTTGAAAGTGAAAGCTTCCAAACTTGTGGCTACACTGAATAAGGAGAGGAGCATAGCTTTATTGCATGCAAATGCAGTCTTATTACTGCACACCAGGAGTTCCTACAACTGAATGGCATACAATATTTCTTTGAGCACAGTTTTAGTATGGGGCTCTTTTGCAGAGTCAGTTTCTCCACTGGATGTAAGTCCTTATGGCATCCTAAAAGTAAGGACCAAAATGAAATACGAATAATAGGAAATCCTAAATGAAAGTCTACTAAGCCAACAGAGAGAAAAACCAAACAAGATTTGAAATGTCTCAGTATTTTTTAAAAAGCAAATCAGATCGTTTGCAGCAATGTAGCTTTGTGCATCTCTAAGGGGGGGAATCTATTTTCCTTATTTTAATACGTATTACTATGCACCTGTTGTGTATATCCTACTGCTAAATCCCTGTGTATTTTAATTACAGCCACAAATGCTGGACAACTGTTTTAAAACAGGAGGCTGATGGGACAAAGAATATAGCTCAATACAACTTAAAGGCTTGACATAGCCACAGCTATGTAGTCTGTGTGCTAAAAGGAAAAACCCATCAAAATTCTGCGCTGGTACTCCAAATTTGTGCCTAGAGAAGGTGAAGTCCATTGACATGTAGAGTTCATGCTCATTTATTCAATCTGCATATATTTTGCGTAAAATTATCAGGAGGTCTATAGCAGTGTAATAATTAACTTTTACACTTATATCATTCTCACAAGAACCCTGTGATACAGGCTAATCTGAGAGTGTGACTGACTGAAAGTTATCCAGAGAGCGCCACAGCTGGGGGAGGAAGTTAAGTTGAGGTTAAGTCCAGGTCTCCCTGTTCCAAGTTTGACATTTGATTCATTATATCACATTGGTTCCATACTGCTAACCATAGAGAAGGGAAAGCTGCTACGCATAACATCAAAGCCTCACTCGATACCGACTTGACATCCTGCTCAGAGACACCCCCATTTCTGAGATTTTAATCAAGCATCGCCCACACACTTGAAGACACATCTTTGCAGCCTAGGATCTAAAACTTGCTTTTTGACAGGGAAAAAAAAAACTATGATTTTTCAGGATACTAACTTCTGTCACCCATACAAGATCCTATGCTTGCATGGCAAAAGGGCAGAAAAAATTCAGCCTGAATGTAGCCACCTGAACAGGGGGGCAGTCCCGCAAATCCAGCCCTCCTTGGAGCCAAATCCAGCCCTTCCTGAGGCCAAATCCAGCTCTCCCTGGGGCCAAATCCAGCCCTCCCAGTTTCCCCACATGGCCCCATGCTCCACCCTCTTTCCAGCAAGCACTGATTGTTTGGTGGTTCTCTGGCTTTCGTGAAGCTTTGCCCCCATTCTATAAAGTTGAAATGCCCCTCCTAAAGGCTAGTTACTAGAAGTAAGAGCTTTACGTAAAAAAAAAAAAATGCTGGTATTTTTGGCCCCGCCCAACACGGGAATACAGCCCCCAATAGCTTCTTCAAAATGGAACTTGGCCTTCGGACGGAAAGGATTTCTGCACTAGAAATGCTTTTTAAAAGGTGGGCAACTACATCAAATTATTGCCCGATTATGGCTACCTTGGAACACACACATAAATTAGTTTCCCTCTCAAAATTAAGTATCATGTCATACCAACATTATCACAACCATTTGTAGTGACAACTCTTAAGGCCCTGCACAAGCCATCCAATACCACAGGAGATAAGGGATTATCACCAGCAGCATTTAGTCATGTCAATGAACCGGATTCCGTTTGCAATGTACAATCTAATCATGGGCAGCTATTTATGTCATGGGAATGGGTAACCTTTTCACGTAGATAGCAATAGCTTATAGACTGTAGTTCTGCTTCTGGTTGAAATCCCCACCACTTGCTGCATGCTAATGGCATTATTAGTTATGTATCTTTTGAAGTATTCCTGGGCTGAAGGGCCTGGCTACCTAGGAGTTTCCTTTGCAACTAATAGGGTATATTTGAGTATATTGTAAAAAGTAGAACCAGTGCAGAAAATAGTAATAGAATCTTAGCATTCAACAAGGCCACGAAACATCTACAATTCATCACAGGAGACGGTGGCAGTCCCAAAGATGGAATGAGCTCTGCGACTGAGTAGCATATTCTACTAGAAGTAAAGATTTGATGGACCAGAAGAACTTCTCTCCTTCTCCTCCCCAGTCCAGGCTGAGGTCAACTAATGCAAGAAGACCTGTGATGCTGCTTCCTACCATATTGGACCATTTGCGATGAAATTAACTTGATAATAAACAGCAACCTTCAGCTTATTCAGTGCTAATTACAGTAAGCCTTGGATAAAAATAAATACACATAAAAAAGATACTGCAAAAAGAGCCAAGGCAAACAGCAAGGAATGTGCACCTGAACATATACATACTGCAGTAGTCAAGTTCACAAGCCCATCCAATGTAATTGGTAGAATGTTAGAGCAGGACAAGAGAGACTCAGGTTAAAATCCCAAGCCAGTTACTGGTAACGTTTGCATGTAACAATACACCATATTTTAGCCCTATGTGTACAAGCACAAAGGAACCTGAGTAATGTGCAAGATTCATGGGCTCCCCTCCCATGTGGCTGGGCAGAGAGGCAACCAGGATTCAGTTTCACTTTAACAGATTCCTGCCTTGTGGTTACATGTGAACCAGGAATCATGGTTTAAAATAAACTTTAGTCAATTATTAAACAAGCCAACTGCAAACCCTTGATTGTTTTGGTAGCTTGTTTAACAAACTAACTTTATTTTAAATTACAATTCCTGGTTCACAACAAGCAAAGTGAAGTGAAATGGAATCCTAGTTTATTCCTCCTCCCAGGTAGAAACTCAAGAGGTGAGTACCAACCGGAGTCAAAACAGATCCACTGAGAAACAAGAAGGAGGTGTCAGCTGCTTAGAAGAACCCTGGGATGTTAGAAGATTTTTTAATTTTATTTTTAAAGAAAAACTATGGTGCAACCCTCCCCACACCCCCAAACTGCCCAACAAGACTCTAGCATGCTCAATAGTCATGGTAGGTAGAAGGATGGTTAGAAAAGAAAAACAAACAAACATGGGGAGTAGAGGGGGAACCCTGCTTGGCTGGAACCCTGAATAGGTGCACTTCTTTTAGGAGAGAGGAGGATACAATGCAACTTTTTGTTGTAGGTCCCACTTGTACACCTCTAAATACTAGAGGCTGGGGAGAGACAACTTGGGACAGTTCTTGCTATTATGCTCTCCTTGTAAGCTACCCAGATGTATTCAGTTGCCATAGTTCTAAACAGAATGTGGGACTAAATGGACCTTTGGTGTGATCTAGAAAGGCTTTTATATATTTTTAAATGATACAGGGCCATCACATTAGAGGCCCCTATCAGCTTGAATGATAATGAACAGGAATTCCTGCTCTTTTACTTGATTATTTGATTTAAATACAGCCTAAATAGAGGAGTTAAGGCTGAGCATTTCACAAGCTTGATTAAAGAATCCAAATCTGGATTTGAATTACAATATTTAATAGAAGACAATCTAGACAAAATGTACCTGGTGTTCTAAAGTGTCTATTCTATCCTATAGTGACTGTCGGTGATCCCAGTCATGAACACAGCCACCATTTTTATGTAGGTCTGGAAGAATTTCTGTCATCCCCAAAAGAATTGGCCATAATACAGGGTTTATACACTTATCCACATTTTGTAATATTTAGGAACAAATTTGCATGTGGCATTTCAGTCTGGAGAGGATGAATCACCCTAGCTTTGAGCAAAAATGTTGAATTCATTTTAAAAATAAGAACCTATTAAAATTAACACACTGGAAAAGTTACAGGCAGATTAAAGGGTTGCTTTCAAAATTAATAGGTCCCAAACCTCCCTTTCCTTCACTAGATTCTCACTAAGATTTTGAAATAATGAAAGTTTCCAAAGAACACATTCCATAAAATGCTGGCTTCCAATTGAAAAATACATCCATTCCAGTACCCAACAAGACCAGTAAAAAATTCTGACCATGAGAAACAAAATTACAGTAGTACAATTTGTAGGTCTTTAATCTTCTGCAGAATCCAAGCTTCTTTTCAAAAAAGGCCAGTGCCTACCATTAAATATCTTTCTGTGAATTTGTAACTCATGCAGGAATGCCCAAAACTACATCCATAGTATAAGATTCAACATCCTTCTCATTAGAATGTTTTATCCAAAACTTTAATGAGGTTTGGTATATTAGATCACTGGCATCAAGAACTAGTTAGAACAGAATCCGTCAGCATTTTTTAAAAATCTTAATTATGTCTGGCACATTTAGTGTTGGCAGGCTTGCTTTTTACGTCTGAGCACTACCTTAGATTACATCTTGTACAGTTTATTTTTTAAAAAAAAAATTTTTGGCTTTGATTATACCAGACAATATTTGTAAACTCCTATTTGCTAGGAAACTCATTACACTTTTTTAAAAGCCTTTTTTGTTTGTTTTATTCAAAACCGCCTTTGCAACCATGAGGCTTAAGAACTTACAGATGGCAAAATGTTGCTCAGATGCTCAAGATTTTAAGAGCCCACAGGCTGTAAACAAAGCACCTTGCAGGTTATAACACAGAGAGCCCACAAGTTGACTGCCTTTATACATTAAAAAAAGGTAAAGGTGTCCCCAACCAGTCGTGTCCGACTCTAGGGTGTGGTGCTCATCTCCATTTCTAAGCCAAAGAGCCAGCGCTGTCTGAAGACGCTTCCGTGGTCATGTGGATGGCATGACTGAACACCGAGGTGCACGGAGCGCTGTTACCTTTCCGGCCGAAGCGGTCCCTATTTATCTACTTGCAATTTCTTGCTTTCGAACTGCTAGGTTGGCAGAAGCTGGGACTGAAGATGGGAGCTCACTCCGTCACGCAGCACTCAGGTCTCGAACTGCTGTCCTGCCGACCTTCCAGTCTGCTGTTCAGTGTCTTAACCACTAAGCCATCGCGGCCCCCTTTATACATTATATCCATATAATTCCTATTCTTAGGAACATCAGTAATAATTGCCTCTACCGCTGGGAATTCTCTTCATATACCATCCTGCTTCCGAAGATTTGTCCAAAATTTGCTTTCCCTAGCTGCCAGCTATGGCTCAATATCCCTCCACCTTGAGAGTGAATTCTCTTAATTCCCATTGATACACCAGAGATATTTATGTGCTGAATGCATCATTTGCCCACCGCTGAGATGTCTATATTCCATACCATTACCTTTGTTTGCAAGAACATGACATGCCAGACCTCCCATTTAATTTGCTGTTCACCCTTACAGCTAAGTCTTTTTTTGATGCATGCTCCAACCCCATGCATTTTTTTCTGTCTAAACACACATAGAATTAAACCCTAAGTCACATTTGTACAACTTGACAGATTGGGAGAAGTAGGCCTTGCACAGCCATCAAACAGGAAATGAGGTGATAAATGTGTGCTACTTAAGGTGGAGACTCCAGACCAAAGTAGATGTGATGTTAACTGTGTGAATGCAATTAATTTGTATGTTTTTGTTGTGTAAATAGCAGACTTACTGGAGTCTGAGCAGCACCTAGACTGCAGAGGTTGGAGAGGGGATGTTTAACTCTTCATGCCCAGTCCCGATTAAAATAACCCCCCGGCTCTTAGAAGAGCATCAGTTGGAAACTCCCCCCCCCCATGCAAATAGCAGTTTGGGGGTGATTCTTTTCAGGGCCACCAGCTTCGGGGGTGGGGGGTGGACTTTCCCTCCACATCTTCTGCAATCCTTTTACTGCTCAGGCTCTTTTGTGGCTATTTACATTTTTTAAAACACTCATATTGCTTGCATTCATGGACCAGGCCAAATGCAGGAGGATGAGATGGTAGAATGGGGTGTGCTACTTCAGACTGCAAGTAGGAGATATCACTTCTGAATGCTTCCATATGTAAGAAACATTCCCTGCACATCAAACACCTGCACAACAGGGAGAAAGGCTCTAGATCAACTCTTCCTTCTTTAGCTAGTTTTCCTCTTACAGGGAGTTTTTAAAATAGGGAGCATCCAAATGAAATGCGACTAGCTTTTTGGGTTGTTGTTGTTTTTGTGTTTTTTTTAATCACATCAGCTTTTGTATTTGCTTCTGTATTTTTCTCATGTCGGGTTCACTGTTGCGTTTTTGGATCTTTGTACTGTATTACTGTTTTATCTTTAATTGTGCGACACCTAGAGAAGTTGTTTTATAGGAGTCTTATAAACAGAATACATAAATATATTTCACCACTTGAACTCTGAAGTAAACTTGAAGTCCGTTCTACCATCTCATTCTACTGCAGGTGTACATCAGATCTGACATGATGGAATGTTCCTTCCTTCCTACAAAGAATCCCTGATACAGAAAGCTAGATGTCAGGGAAGATGGTTCTAGCTTCACCATCTCCCTGGCATGCCAGTTTTCTATTTAAAGAATCACCACCACCACCCCAAAATCAGGGAGCATTTCATCTCGAGAGCTAATCCTGAAAACATCAAGCTCCTACCTAGGGACTGCATCATCTGCAGTTTGAAGCAGTACGGTCGAGACACAGGTTTATTACATCATCTGCTGCTTCTGAGAACCAGACCTAAATGCTTCCACAGCAGTGGTGAGCTCTTCTGACTATTTTCTGAGACACTGGTCCAGACTGAAAAACAGATTGGATTCTTTGCCTTTGTCCTGGGCATCCTTCCCAAACTCTTATGCCCTGAAGAATTTGTGGCAAACCATCTGGCACCCAAATGCCAAAGTACTTCCACTGAGAACTCTATGTCATATTCATTCTTGTCACAATGAAATGCGAACACATAATTAATATTTTATTCTTTTTAGAAAAAAAGTCTCTCTCCCTCTCTTTTTAAAAAAATCGTTCCTCAAAATTTTCATTGGATTACCATGGTCTCAGTGAAGCAGCTCACCCTGCTCAGGAAGAGGAATGGATAAAACCTCAAAAATTATTACATGGCTCCAACTATCACATGATAAGGACAAAAAAAGAAGAGGTGGAATATAGATATAGTAAATAAATACAATTGTATGTTATTGCATTGAATGTTGTGTCATCTCTGCCAGAACATACATCTCTAGGTAGGAGCATGATGTCTTCAGGATTAGCTCTATGTGTTCCCCTACTGCATTCCCCATTCAACATCAGAGGTCCTCTGTATTCTCCCAATGAGAGATGTGGTGGGTGAGAGTACATGGGGCATGGCCTTTTCAGTTATGGCACCAAAATTATGGAATGACCGCCACAAGAAGCCTACCTAGCCCCATCTTTAAGTTCTTTTTGACATCAAGTTATAATGTGGCTTTGCAGGGGTGACTTATTGGCAGTGATGTGGATTTTCCCAAAGTTTTTGGATTTGAAAAAAAAAATCTGGAAAGATTCCCAATGCCCTAAATAGACTGGGATATTAGTATGCCTATTAGACTTATACTTAGTAAGCTAAGAAAGTATGTCATATCAATTTTTCATGCTATATAAATCTCTCCAAAGTTTTTCCCAGTAGCCCAAAGTAGTTGAACTGCAATGTCTGATTAGGAAAAACAATTCAATCAAGTACTTCCAATAAGTCATCAAACAAGCTGCCTCCACCCAATTTTCCCTGGCTCCCAACTTCCTGGTGCAGTCCCCTCTTCACACCCTAGGCCTTGCCCGAGGGTCCCCAACCCTTAGGAGAGGATTTCAAAGGATTCAGGGGACTGGGAATGCCACTTGTATAAGAAAGTCCTTGTGTTCATGCTGCACTGGATGCAATCTTTTTAATGTGTAAAGAAAAGAAACCCAGCTTTACATTTGCAAACCAAAAATAAGGAAGTGGGCATGCCAGACACCTCCACAGATGATTACAACCTGCATTTACTGCTGGCTCATAAATAGTCACTCAGCTGGTATTTGAGGCAAATAAGAATCACCAACAGGCAGAGAAGCTTTTGTGAACTAGAAGACAATTTGTTATTTTTTTCTTTTTCCAGCTCTGCCCTCGCCATCCCCCCACTGGACTCACACACACAAATAACTAATAGTCACACAGGTATGTGTGGAAAAGTGGGCAAGTAAAGCTTTTTGTGGGCTTGAAATGTTTGTGGGCTTACTCACAAGTGCTCACAACTATTCTTTTACATGAAACAGTTTGTGCTGTTGTACCTTCACCAATGACTCCATTAGCAAACCATGGCAAAGCTCAATTAAAGATACTGCAAAATGGTAACAACTCCATGACAGCTATGCAACAATTATTTTTATTACTCTTAGACCCTGGAAACCAGTGATAATTCTTTAATTGTTTGCAACTGGGAGAATAAAATATCAGAAAAATAACATTTTACATGTAATCTGGAATTCCAAGTAGTCTACATAGCTCTAAGGATAGAGCAGGTTTTGATTAAAATTGTATGTATATAAAGGCAAGGCGCTGTTCAATGATGGCATATTTAGAGTTGAGTTTAGGTTTTATGGCTTTAAGGTATTTATTCCTTTGCTGTTTTGTATTGTATTTTTTATTCCTTTAGCTTTTTGTAATCTGCCCAGAGAGCACATCTTGTTGGGTGGATTAAAAATAATAAAGAAATAAATATTACTTTAATCTACTCTTACGACTATGGAAAGAAAAGCTGTACCAACAACAACCTGTTGATCTTCACGTAAGTTATACTAGAAAATGAGTTTATTCATTTAGGTAGTGTGAAGAGCAAGCTAGATTCTGTACAAAAAACAACCAATACCTGGCAAGAGGGTTTACTGGTTGGGCAAAAAAAATCTTGTTGAAACAGCAGCTACTTCCAGAGCTGGTTTTGTGTTTTATTGATAAACCAGAAATGGAGAGAAAGAGGTACCAACTATCAATGCAGGATTCTGGAAAAGTAGCTGACTTCTGTCAGTCCTGCTGGTTCTACTCTGCCACTTAGAGAGCAATCCTATGGCCCCTAGACAGCATCGGGGGGGGGGGGGAGGATATGATAGTTCGGATTCCTGGATCCAACCCCAGACCCAGCAATCCAACCCTGGACCAAGGAGTCCAAGTTCCCCTCCCAGCTGGTGCAGAGAGAACCATGCCAGCTGCCTCTCCGAGCTCGCAAAAGCAACCTTGGGGAGGACGGAAAGAACATAAGAATGTGAGAAGAGCCATGCTGGATCAAACCAAGGGTCCATCTAGTCCAGCATTCTGTTCACCCACTGGCCAACCAGCTGTCAATCAGGAACCCACAAACAGGGCATGAGCGCAACAGACCCTTCCACCCATGTTCCCCAGCAACCGGTGTAAATAGGCTCACTGCCTCTGGTTCTGGAGGTAGCACATAGCCTTCAGGACTAGTAGCCATCGATAGCCTTCTCCTCCATGAATTTGGCCAACCCCCTTTAAAAGCCATCCAACTTGGTGGCCCTCACTACATCCTGTGGTAGTGAATTCTGGGGAAGAAGGGATACGAGTAATCCTCAGCCCTCCCCCTCCGCAGAGCCCAAGCTAGATGGGCACAAATGCCCATCTAGAAAAAATGCGACAAAGAGGTAACAGTTGCCTCTGCGCTCTTCCTGCTCTGCATAGGATGCCCGTCAGCCTCTGAGTTCGGAAGCTGTCAGGCATCCGGATAGGATTGTGCCCTTAGGGAGCACAGCCCTGTTCTATAGATGTCAAACAAGTAAGACAGTTCACGGAATACTCAGAAATGTCAATCTGGAAGCACCCTAAGACAGGCAGTGTAACGATGAAGGGAGAGGATATGGCTTGATAAAAAATGAGAATGCTATTGTAGCAAAGGATGCAGAAAAGATGAGGGTGGCTTGGCAAAAGAAGCAGTTCTTAAGAAACAATTTAACGGGGAAGAGTTTTGGCTTGATGGAAGAAATGGGGGGGGGGCAGAGATCTCAAGCATAGTAGCTTTGTAACTAAATATCAATATAAGTGCAACCTTCCCACAGCTCAACTGAATCTAAATATTTCAGCTTTCTGTGATGTTTATCCAAAAACTGCATAACTCTGGGTGAGATACCAGGGGGTGTGGGCTGGGGGGAGAGAAAAGATTACATTGAGAGTCAAAACAGTTTAGCTCCATGGTACACTTAGTACTTGACAGCTCTACTGAGCCTGGCACAGGTGAGAATTAAAGTGTTCTTCAGTGACAAGTGCACTACAGAGATAAAATATCTAGACGTACTTCTCCAAGGCCAAAAGACACCTATTGACCTGAACTGAACTCCAGTCTGCAACTGTGAAACAAATATACACATTTTGAAAGATTAGTAAATTCTACAACATTTTCCTACGTAGTCCTACTGTGCTTTTAGTAGCAAACTGTTCACAAATGTTGTAGAGTGTTAGCATATTAAGGAGTGATATTATGCAAAGCACATGGTGTAAGAATACCAAGAGCGGAACAGCCACCTTGACCTAATTTCCTTACTTTTGCTGGCATAATTCACTATCCAAACACTACGATTTAGTACAGCTATGTTGAGAGGGCAAAATTAAATTAAAGCAAGAGTAACAGCTACACCAGTCTAATATATTTTGCAAAGTCACTTTCCAAGTACTGTGTCTGCACAATAACTAGCACTTCAAGTACAGATTAGTGGTGGTGGTGGTGGGGGAATTAACAAACCTATTATTCTGATATACAACAATGCGTAACATACTGAAGAAAGTGAAAGTCACACAAGAGCCCCCCACACACACACACACCACAAAAGACACACGAAGTGTCAAATCTCTACTTGCATAGCCTGATCCCAATTTGAGTTAGGTGTATCAAAACCCATTGAAATCAACAGGCCTAGCTCTAAACAGGGCTGCAGTTGTAATTTTGATGATGTAAACATCCTTGTTTCATCACATTTTGCAAAAGATCTTTTCTTCAACCTTTCATAACATGACTGGAGGGGAAGAAATTGATTTCACAACTTTTGCACTCTGCAAAATCCCCATGGCAAGATTCCCCTACAGAAAGAATAGTAGCAAAGCCCAATCTCACATATTGATTTGGCCTGGCAGCATATGAACTAAAACACCATCAGTATCCATTAAAACGGATCTTACAAAACTCTTAAGCCAAGAAGAGATACCCGTTAGAGGACTGGGAAGAATCCCACCCCACTCTCTATTCACCAAAAACTCCGAAGCAGCAAAATATTGGTACAAGCCAGAATTCTAATATGAAAAAGATATAAAATTATTTCTTATAATAATGCTACCTAATCTCAGTGCATAACAGAAGATACATGTGTGAACTGGAGTATTCTTACACACTATCTGCTACCACATGCAACTTATTCACATGTTCAAGACCACCGTTTGAGAAATTAATTAAAAGCACCAGCAAAACTTCACCCTTTCCAAGCTTCAGACCAACACTACGTGATTTACATCTTTGCGTAAGGTTTTCAAAATTAATGTCAACGTTACAAAGACTGACAAAAGCACTACCAAAAATAAAAAAAACAATCTCAAGATGATATACAAACATATCACAAAATACTATTTTCCAAAATATTAAGATTATTCCGGTGCCAGGTAGGTTGCAGTTTCCAAACCCCTTAAACCAGTTTCCCCCAACCTGGTGCCTCCCAGATGTTCTGAACTACAACTCCCATGAGCCCGAACCAGCATGGCCAATGGTCAGAAATGCTGGGGGTTGTAAACCCAAATATCTGGAGGGCACCCGTTTGGGGAAGGCTGCCCTAGACAAATGGCACAAGAATATATATCAACGTATGAAGATAAAGCAAAAAGATGTTAGTGGAATTCAAATGCTCAGAAACAAGCTACCCCAAATGCACAGATTGCCTTAGCAGTTATGGAAGGATGAAGAATCAGACACAGAAAGAGTAATTTTACCCTAAATCTAGGAGAACTGGAGGACAATTGGAGACCACACTCTTCTTGACAAGGGGGTGGGGTAGAGAAAGGGATTACTAAGGTTATTTTTTCCCACAGCAGAGCAAGGAGATGACTATATTGACCATTAATATATCTGCTCCAGGGCACTGTACAGAAAGCTGTTAATTAGGGACACACCAACGGTGAAGGAGCTACCCCAAGCATATTGCACATAAGTATATGTGCAAGAGTCATTTGCGCCTGGGAACGCTGTACAGGGAGGGGGGCAATTCTGGAGGACGGGGGGGGGAATTGCTTAGAGAAAAATGAAACTGCAGAGGGGGTGGGTTCGGGTATTTTAGAAAATGCTTTTATTGTAGAATTTTATTGTTTTAAACTGTTTTATTGTATGTTGTACATCGCCCAGACTGGCTGGGTGACCAGCCAGATGGGCGATTAATAAATTTAATAATAATAATTAATACATTTAATAATAATAATAATAATAATAATAATAATAATAGCTTCTCTCTTGCTGCCCAGCGGGGTGGCACACAGGACTGCTCAGAAAACAAATACATCTTTAGTATTACAGACTTCACAGGCTTCTCCCACCATCCTTGAAATACTCCTCCCTCTTAAGAGAAATAATAAGGAACCTTCTACACGTCTACGGCCGTGTACAAGGCAACATCATCTATGCTTGCCAGGCAACCTTAGATACAGGCAAGGGGGGAACCAACCTTGCTTAAAGGGTGCGTATTGGGGGGGGGGGTGACTCCATACACACACCAAATTTGAGGCTGAGGAATAAGTGGAAACAAGGGGAGGAAGGGAGAGCCAAGGTCAGGCCTGCCTCTCACCCCAGCAAAATCCAGGTTATGAGGAGAGGCGAGGAAAGCTCTGCCCGAGGAGCCCGAGGCCAGGGGCGAGTGTGCAGGGAGGGCAGCAGAAGGGGACAACGCGCGGACAATGGGGCGACGCAGGAGGAGGACCGACGCTCGCCCGCTTGCACTCCTGGGCCCCGCGCCTCGAGGGGCAGTGCAGGGCCCGCCGCTTCGCCTAGCTTTGCCCCGCAGCCCCGGCTCACCTGGTAGATGGCCGCCCAGCTGTCGGCCTGGTCGAGCTGGTGGAACTCCTTCTCTATCTCCATGCTGCGGGGGGCCCAGGCCTGGACGGTCCCTTCCTCCTCCTCCTCCTCCGGCTGTTGCTGCTCCCCGGAGCGCCGCCGCTGCCGCGGCTCTTGCAGCCTGCTCTGCATGGGCAGCACCTCCCCTTCCCCTTTGCCTTGCCCCTTCCGTCTCTCTCCTTCCCCAGCCCGCGGGAACTACGCAAGCGGCCAGGCCCACGAGCCTTCCGGGACGGCCCTCCCCGAGCAGAGGCGGCGGCGAAGGGAAGCCCAGCCTCCGTAACAGGAGGCGGCGGAGGAGGAAGGGCTGAGGGCAGGGCTCAGTTGGAAGCGGGGTTCTCCCCGGAAAAGTAGCGCGCGCCCTGCGCTCAGTGGCGATGCGCAGCCGATAGGCGTGGGCGGGCAAGCAACGTAGGAATTACGAGAGCGCCTCTGGGCATGTGCAGAGTCTCTCTCTCTCTCCCCCCCTCCCTCCCCCCCCACGTGGTCCCGGTAACGGCAACACAGTTTTTCCACGTCGCAGGGTTGGGCAATTTGTGGCCCTCCAGTTCCGTCTAATCAAAGCTATGGTTTTCCCAGTAGTAACGTGTGGCTGTGAGAGCTGGACTATAAGGAAGGCTGAGCGCCGAAGAATTGATGCTTTCAAACTGTGGTGCTGGAGAAGACTCTTACGAGTCCCCTGGACTGCAAGGAGGTCAAATCAGTCCATCCTAAAGGAAATCAACCCTGAGTGCGCATTGGAAGGGCAGGTACTGAAGCTGAAGCTCCAATATTCCTGCCACCTAATGCGAAGAGAAAACTCTCTGGAAAAGACCCTGATGCTGGGAAAGACTGAAGGCAAAAGGAGAAGGGGACGGCGGAGGATGAGATGGCTAGATAGCATCACCGATGCAATGAATATGAACTTGAGCACGCTCCGGGAGAGTGCGCAGGACAGGAAGGCCTGGCGTGCTATAGTCCATGGGGTCACGAAGAGTCGGACACGACTGAACAACAATAACAACAACAACTCCCCGCAGGCTTAGCCAGCATAGCCAATGGTGAGGCATCATGGGAGCTGTAGGCCAAAACATCTGGAGGGCCAGAAGTTGCCCGCTCCTGGCCTAATCCCTCGGATTACGAGGACTGGCTGTCGAGGGCGGTGTTGCTGGCTTTAGAATTTAAATGCGGGGAAAGAAAGCAGTCGCTTCCTCTTCCTGCCGAGAAACGGGCCTTTCTCTCTGAACCTTCACATGACCGATCAGCTTCTCTCTTCGTGTCTGCGTGGGCAACTGGTGCCCACCCCAGCATGGAGCTGCTAGGATACGGGTGCAGAACCTCTCTGACTTCCATTTCCTAGAACCTGGTTGGGGGGAATTCAGGGGCAGGGGCAAGAATACCAGCACATGTTATCTTAAAGCTCTTAACTGTCAGTAATTAAGCTTTAAGAGGGGCATTTCAGCATTTTAGTACAGGGGGAAAAACTGCACAAAAGCCAGGAAACCACCAGATGATCTGTGGTTGAGAGAAAGTGTGAACCCCAGAGGGCTAGATTGGAACCTCAGGTGGGCCACACTGAGACCCCAGGCTCGCGGTTCTGCACTCCTGTGCTAGGACTTCCATTTGCAGAGGTGGGAGATGTTTGTTTTACTTCATATGTTTTCTGTGAGACAGGGAAGGGACAGATGCCTAGTTTGTTAGGAAAGTGGGTGTGGAAACTGAGGCATGGTTTCTTTCAGCTTGAGAGCTTGTTTGAGAATCATAGAATAGTAGGGTTGGAAGGGGCCTATAAGACCATCGAGTCCAAACCCCTGCTCAATGCAGGAATCCAAGTCAAAGCATCCCTGACAAATGGCTGTTCAGTTTCATCTTGAATGCCTCCAGTGTGGACTAAAAAGGTTAGTCCTTTTTAATTCAAGCAACATAAACTATATTATTATTATTATTATTTATGAAGAGCCATTGCAACCAGTGAAGTAATGCCCCCTTAAAATAAATAGAACTTAGTCCTTGGTGACCCATAACTCCTTTAAGGCTGCAATCCTATACACACTTATTTGGGAGTAAATCCCATTGAACATAATGGTGCTTACTTCTGAATAGAGAAGTAGAATTGCCTGACAAGGCTATAAGCATAACTACACTCACTAGGGGAATAAACTAAAGTCTGAATCAGCCCCCCGTCAGTAGTCACAGATGTAGTCAAAACACACTCGAGTGGTGGGTTAGGAACAGACTTACTGGAGATATAACAAACTTACATCTCAAGGTAAGCTGGCTGAGGTCAGGGGGATTTAGGAACAGGGTCCTATTCCTGGAAGGAAAAGGAAAACTGAGCAACTGACACTGCACAAAGGCTGAAACATTATGAGTAAACAGGGACAAGACTAGGCAGGGCTGGGCCAAGTCATTTTGGCACCTGAGTGCCCAGTCGAAATGCTCCCTCCCATGTCAAATGCAATCACAACTAGGTGCACAGAAGTCCATATGTTGCTGAGAAAGCAAATTGGTAATCATTTGTTTATGCTCTCTGCTCTCTTTCCATCACCTGACCTTCACATCACAGAAATCAGTCTTGCAACTAAACATTGTTACACTTTGCAGAACACAGCGCAATATGGCACATAAATAAAAATCACTTTCTAACACTTGGTTGTAAAAAACAAACTGACCATTTGCTGCCCTTTCATGGCACCCAGAATATTAGGGGTAAATATTGATTTGCTGCCCAGTTGAGTTAGTCCTGAAAACTGAGAGGGTCTGTATGTCAGGTATTATTTGCCTCTCTTCACATTCATACGTATGGTTGTTTTTTTTTACAATAAACCAGTAATGCATTTGAATAAGGAACAAGTCACTACCAACAATAATTACTACTAATACTACTATTGATATTTAACATTTGTATAGTGCTTCAAGTGTTCAAAACACTTCACATGCATTATCTATGTGTAACCCTTACAATAACCCTGTGTAAAGTAAGTCATCTCATATATTTTAGATGGGAGGATGGAGATGGAGAGAGAGGGTGCTTCCAGATGGACAGCTCCTAGCACTTACCAGTCAAAAGGCATTGTGGAGCTCTTTTGTCTTTCCCTCCTTAATGGATTTTTCTTCTTTTTTTGTGGTAAGAAAATAACAGAAGAAATAATGGAAAAACATAGAATCATAGAATAGTTGGAAGGGGCCTATAAGACCATCGAGTCCAACCCCCTGCTCAATACAGGATTCCAAGTCAGAGCATCCCTGACAGATGGCTGTCCAGCCTCATCTTGAATACCTCCAGTGTGGGAGAGCCCACTACCTCCCTAGGTCATTGGTTCCACTGTCGTATTGCTCTAAGAGTCAGGAAGTTTTTCCTGATGTTCAGCTGGAATCTAGCTTCCTGTAACTTGAGCCCATTATTCCATGCCCTGCATTCTGGGATGATTCTGGGAGGTTTACAAATGGTATCTGGACTTCCTGTGAAATGCTGTGCTTGAGGAAGGGCTAAGATGCTTAGAGTGTAATCCTATGCATGTTTAGACAGAAAAAGCCCTACAACTCCCAGCATTCCGCAATCAGCCATGCTGCCTGGGGAATGCTGGGAGTTGTAGGACTTTTTTCTGTCTAAACAGGCATAGGATTACACCCTTACTGTGCGCATGGCATAGGCAAGATTTGATGCCCGATTCATAACTTGGCCATTATGCTATACCAGATTTAAAAAGGAGGACAACTGGAAACCTTGATTAAGGTAGGCAAAGAAGCATGATTTTGACATCAGCCATTTCAGAACCAGCATACAGACATGATATAAAGCAGCCTTCTCCAACCTGGTCCCTCCAGTTGTGTTGGACTATAATGTAGCACCACCATAGTGGCTGGGGGATGCTGGGAGTTTTATTTATTTATTACATTTCTAATCTGCCCAATAACTAATGTTCTCTGGATGGATTACAAACAGTTAAAAAATTAAAACACCACAAATGGTTAAAAATATAAAATACAATACAAATATTTAAAAGAATAAAATAGAATATAATGCAAAACAAGAAACAGCACAGGAATCAATAAAACAGCCATAAGAATCTAGAACTAGGTCTCTAAAATGCCTGGGAGAAAATAAAGGTCTTTGCCTGGCACTGAAAAGATAACAACGTAGGTGCCAGGCGAACCTCTTTGGGGAATTTTTATTCTGTAAGCTAGGTGCCACCATTGAGAAGGCCATCTCTCTTGTAGCTACCTACCTGCAAGTTGTGGCCCAACAGATCTGGAGGGCACCAAGTTGAGAAAGGCAGATATAGAGTTTGGGGGCCACAGCGGGGGAGAGGATACAACAGTTGTGTCTTTATTTGGAAATCTATACTACACCCTTCAGCCTGCTAGGGATTTCCAGTGTGGCTTCTGTGGTAATATAACAATAAAAAAAGACATAATTTTAAAGAATTACAGTGGCACATTTAAAGCATTAATTTGAACACAACTAAGAACAGAAGGATTAAACTGGCCAATCCTATAAGACACTTAACTGGTTTCTAAACTTTCAAAAGGCTAATGGAAAACATAGGAAGCTACCTTATACTAAGTCAAACCATTCGTCCATCTAGCCCAGTATCGTTGACACTGAGTTCCAGCAATGGCTCTCCAGGGTTTCAGGCAGGAGTTTTTCCTGCCCTATCTGGAGATGCCAGGGATGTTCTGCTACTGAGCCACACGTCCTCCCTTGAAAGGTGTTTTGCTGGTTTCATAATTCTGGTGAAATGAGTTGGGGAGAGAGTTCCACAGAAAGGAGAAACAAATAAACAAATCTCTGTTCCTGGTATATGCTTATGATGGTGGGGACACCCAGATGGTTCTCATTTGTTGAATTTAAGTCATGGCATTGGAGTGTGTAGTACATACAGAAGAAGGTACTTTCTAAGGTCTCCTGGACCCAGGCAATTTGATGCTTTAAGGGCTGAATATTTTTTGTGCTTCTGCAAAGCCTGGAATTCCTCCAGGCATGCTAATACCACCCTCTTGTTTCTCAATCCCCCTATTTTGGCTGTCTTTCTCTTGGCACTCATTACCTGTGTTTGCTATTAGAGGGAGCACTGATTTCAGCTCTGGGAACATATAGGGCAGTATCTAAAAGTACTCCTACACAGAGTAGACCCACTGAAATGAATGGACCTAGTTTACATAGGACTACCATTGGTTACTGCCCAGAGATTCTAGATCCCCTCAGATCTTAGCAAAGGCAGGAATGGAAGGAAAGCTAAACTCTCCCCCTCTGAACTGATAGATAAGTTCTGAAAAGGAAATCCATCACATCTTCCTACTAAACTCTACAACAGACAGAAGGAACCTAGAAATTACCTGTATTATATGACTCTAGGGCACGGATGGTCCACTTGTGGCCCTCCAGACATTTTGGCCTACAAATCCCATCAAGTCTAGTCAGCTCAGCCAATGGTGAGGGGAGTCAGAAGTCAAAATACCTGGAGATCCATAAGTTGCCCACACCCAGGGAATTTACTGGTATCTCTTCATAATAAAGATAATCATAACCATGCAAATTTATGTAGTTATGCCACCTGGGCTGGCCTGAAAAATATATTCAAAACACATTCTAATCAGGGAACCATCTAAATTGTTTTCCCCCTATTTCCAGGAACTGCTGTTTACAACATGGCTAAGAGGGTTTTATATTACAAGTGATAGCAAGTGAGGATAATGGTGTAACCTAAATTTAGGCCTAGGAAAAACTGTTGAAGAGTAGGAGTATAAAAGTTCATCGAAATGGACATGAAAAATATTTTCAGGGGTGTTCCTAAAATTTACGGTATGATACTACTGAATCCTGCATGTGCTGTTCTGGATGTTATTTCTTAGTTCTTTCTCCGAAAGTATTTAGTATATCCTGAAGCCGATTTAGGATTGCACTTGGTTGAGCACTGCAGGAGGTTCAAAAGGCCCATAAGAAACTACATAAAGGAGCCATTTATAGGCAGCAGCCACTGGCATAGACTGAGGAGAGTGGTGTCACATTCCAGTCCATGTGTAGTGCTCCAAGGTTTGACTGTCAGGATCTGAGGACCTCAAGGTAATAAAGGAGTAGGGGTAGGAAACTTGTGGCCCTCCAGATTTTTGGCCTAAAACTCCCATCAGCCCTAGCTATCATAGCCAATGGTGAGGGCTGATGGGAGTTGTAGGTCAGCACATTTATTTATTTATTTATTATTAAATTTATTAATCGCCCATCTGGCTGGTCACCCAGCCACTCTGGGCGATGTACAACATACAATAAAAACAGTTTAAAGCAATAAAATTCTATAATAAAAACATTTTCTAAAATACCCTAACCCACCCCAAATGCCTGCCTGAACAACAACGTTTTTAATGCATGACGGAAGCTCATTAAAGAGGGGGCATGACGGAGTTCCCTAGGGAGGGAGTTCCACAGAGTGGGGGCCACCACAGAAAAGGCCCTCTCCCTCGTCCCCACCAGTCTAGCTGTCCTGGCTGATGGGACAGAGAGAAGGCCATCCGAGGCTGATCTTGTTAAGCGGCCTGTCTGGTGCTGCTGGAGGCGCTCCTTAAGATAGGCTGGGCCGGAACCATATAGGGTTTTAAAGGTCAAAACCAACACCTTGAATTTGGCCCGGAAAACAACTGGTAACCAGTGCAATTCCTTCAGCACTGGAGTGATGTGATCTCGCCGGCGGCTGCCTTTAATCAGGCGAGCCGCCGCATTCTGTACCAGCTGCAGTTTCCGAACCATCTTCAAGGGTAACCCCACGTAGAGCGCATTACAGTAGTCTAAACGAGAGGAGACCAGGGCATGTACTACCGATGGGAGCAGATGGTCGGGAAGGAAGGGGCGCAGCCGCCATATCAGATGGAGTTGATACAGCGCTGTCCGGCTCACAGCTGACACCTGAGCCTCCATGGACAGCTGGGAGTCCAAAATGACCCCCAGGCTGCAGACCTGGTCTTTCAAGGGTAGCCGTACCCCATTCAACACCAGGTCAACATCCCCCAGCCTCCTCTTTGTCTCCCACCAAAAGTACCTCGGTCTTGTCAGGGTTCAGCTTCAGCCTGTTCCTCCCCATCCAGCCACTCACCATCTCCAGTCATTTGGACAGGGATTCTACGGCCAACCTTGGTGAAGATTTAAACGAGAGGTAGAGCTGCGTGTCATCCGCATATTGATGACACTGCACCCCAAACCTCCTTATGATAGCCCCCAGCGGCTTCACATAGATGTTAAATAGCATCGGGGAGAGGATGGAACCCTGTGGTACCCCACAAGTAAGTGGCCACGGGTCCGAAACCTCCTCTCCCAGTGCTACCCTCTGGTACCTGCCAGAGAGGAAGGACCGGAACCACCGCAATACGGTGTCCCCAATGCCCAACCCCTCCAGGCGGTCCAGGAGGATACCGTGGTCAACGGTATCAAAAGCCGCTGAGAGGTCGAGGAGAACAAGGAAGGAGCATTCACCCCTATCCAGAGCCCTCCTCATATCTACCAAGGCGACCAAGGCCGTTTCTGTCCCATGGCCAGGCCTGAAGCCCGACTGAAATGGGTCTAGATAATCAGTTTCTTCCAAGTGTGCCTTCAACTGCACCGCCACCACCCGCTCAATCACCTTGCCCAAAAATGGCAGATTTGAGACTGGGCGAAAGTTGTTCAGAACTTGAGGATCCAAGGAGGGCTTCTTTAAGAGCGGTCTTATCACTGCCTCCTTGAGGGCTGATGGCATCACTCCCTCCTCAAGGGAGGCGTTCACCACTGCCTTGATCCCCTCACCCAGTCTCTCTCTGCAGCTCATAATGAGCCAAGATGGGCAAGGATCAAGTAAGCAGGTGGTCGGCCGTACAGATGAGAGCACCTTGTCCACTTCATCAGGAGGAAGAAGCTGGAACCGATCCCACAAAACCGGTTTGCCACAGCCTGCCTCTTGCTCACTAACTGTATCCACAGTGTGCAGAGTAACACACCTAATCTGATCAATTTTATCTGCAAAGTGCCTTGCCAAGGCCTCACAGGAGGGCTTAGAATGCTCCAGTGGTTCCGGAGCCACAGGACCGACCAGGCTTCGGACCACTTGGAACAGCCTCCTGGGACAGCACTCTGCAGACGCGATGGAGGCAGCATAATATTCCTTTTTTGCTGCCTTCACCACCACGTGATAGGCTGAAGATACAGCTCTAGCCCATGTCTGATCGTCTTTGGAGCGAGACGTCCGCCACCGGCTCTCTAGCCGTCTCACCTCCTGTTTCAGAGCTCGTAACCGCGGATTGAACCATGGTGCAGTCCGAGCCCTGTTCAGGGGGAGAGGGTGTTTCGGAGCCACCTGATCTAATGCCCCAGTGATTGCGGCATTCCAGCCACCCACCAGGGTCTCGACCGAGTGGCCGTTGGCATGCCCCAGAGAATCCCCAAACGCGTTCAGGAATTCATTTGGATCCATAAGACGCCTGGGGCGGACCATTTTAATGGGCCCTCCACCCCTGCGGAGGGGTTGTGGAACCGAGAAGTCCAACGTCACCAGATAGTGATCTGACCATGACAAGGGGGGGGGTGGATATACCCCCGACTTCCAGATCACTCCCCACTTCTCCAGAAACAAACACAAGGTCTAGTGTATGACCGGCTACATGGGTGGGCCCAGTTAGAATATGGTGCAGCTCCCAGGAGGCCATGGTCTCCATGAAGTCCCGAGGTGCTCCTGTGAGGATGGCCTCCGAATGTACGTTGAAGTCCCCCAACACCAGTAAGTTAGGGGACTGTACACGCACATCAGAGACCACCTCAAGCACCTCGGCCAGGGAGTCAGTCGTGCAGCGGGGTGGACGGTACACGAGCAGAATCCCCAGACTGCCCTTCAGGCCCAACCTCCAGTACATGCACTCAGCAACCTTGGTCTCCCGGAGAGGGGGTCTGGTGAAGACCAAGGACTCTTGGTAGATAACAGCCACTCCCCCTCCCCGATCCCCAGCCCTCGGCTGTTGTGCATACGAAAATCCAGCTGGACACATGGCTGCAAGGGTTGGAGCAGCAGCCTCGGCCAGCCAGGTCTCCGTAATACATGCCAGGTCTGTACCCTCATCCAGGATCATGTCATGGATGAGGGAGGTGTTCTGGGTAACAGACCTGGCATTGCAGAGCAGCAAACGAAGGCCAGAAGATGGGGTCACGCCTCCCCCAGCCATCCTTTGGCTCTGGACAGGCCCGGAGCAGGGGACAGATACTACACATCTCTCCCTTGTTCCCCTTACCTGGCATGGCCTGCCCCTAGCGCTCTGCCAGCACCTGCCGCCCAGCCTCGGTATCTTCTGGCCCCCAACACTCCCCCCACTGCCTCCATCAGGTGGACACATGCCCCCTCGCTCCCGCCTATCAGGCAGGCTACCCACCCCTAAAACCACAACAAAATCCCCCAGGAAAAAGAAAACACACACACACAAAACAATTAAAAATCCCCTTAAAAATAATGCCAGGCTGAAGTCCACAGGGAAGGCCAGGTGGTGGTGGCGGCGGCGGCGGCGGCGGCGGCGGCGGCAGCAGCAGCAGCAGCAGGCGCGCCTCTTCCCTGGTGATGGTGGTGGCCTCTCCTGCAGGCCCTGGCTCTCCCAGGCCACTTCAGCCAGCCAGCTTATGTAGCCCCTCTAGGGAGGGCAGGTGGAGCAGCACAGCTGGCTCGGTACCTGGGGGCCTGGTCCTGCAGGGACTGGCGGTCTGCCAGGCAGAAGTCTCCAGGGAAGGCCTGGTGGTGGTGGCAGCGGCGGCAGCAGCAGGCCCAGCAGCAGCAGGCCCGCCTCTTCCCCGGTGGTGGTGGTGGTGGCCTCTCCTGCAGGCCCTGGCTCTCCATCTGGAGAGCCACAAAGTGCCCACCCCTGTATTAAAGGAAACCTGCAGCAGACAAGCCCAGAATAAGTGCTGTTGGATATGCAATCAGGCCTTGCCTGAACAACAGAGCGGTTCCCCTGTCTGCTTTCTTCAGTGTTTTATGTTGCTGGCTCTATATTCCTTGTTCAGTTGCTGCCTACTTAGCATTGTCCCAAGCAGCTCTGGTTCCAGTCACCTTTCTTCTTCTTCCCCACAGTAATACACAGACTGAGATGAAGACCTACATATTATTTTCAGGTGCTGTTTCAATTGACCATCTTGCTCCAACCCACCCCTTGCTGAATCCATAGTTGCATTTAATCTGCTTCTGGCTCCCCAACAACCACCCTTCTGGGAAACCTACTATGACTCAACAACCCCTCCCTTCTGTGTGCTTGTGTCATAACAATGGCATTGTATCAAAACCCCAGCGCTTTAATCCCATGTGCTACTTGGCTGGTACAGCAGTGTATAGACGCCAGCTGATAGAACTCCGGAAATGGAAGGGAACCACATGGAACGAGGTCTTCAGCATGTGCATATTTCCTCTATGAGGTGTTACATTTGTCTTCACCCAAGTTGCTCAGAACAGTATTTTCGGGACCAATCCTATGCATGTTTAGACAGAAAAAAGTCCTACAACTCCCAGCATTCCCCATGCTAGCTGGGGAATGCTAGGAGTTGTAGGACTTTTTTCTGTCTAAACATGCATAGGATTGTACCCTTAGCCTCTTAACTCTGTGAGGTAGGTAAGAAACTGAGTGACAGTAACCTGCTCCCCTTAGGTCTCCTGGTGATGGTAAATCCATGTGTCACATTTCCAAGAACATACCTAAGTAGTTTTACGTTTAACCCGAACATGTGCCAAAAAGATGTTTGTAAACACATGTATCATACATGTACACTTGTCAGGAAGTGAAGCTATGGTTGGCAGCTGCTCTCTGTTGAGTGTAAATTTGATAGCAACCCTGGGTTTGCTTTTGTGTAAATGAGCCTGAGCATTGTTCCATTATGCCGCGGGTGGACAACAGGGCTGGTGTCAAGGGTAGGCATGGTTGAGAATAGGGATGTCAGAGAATTCCGCCACCGACTCCAGTGAGGCTGGATTCTTTAGAATCTGCCCTCCCCCGGAATCTGTGGCGGAATGGCCTCCCCACCGCCACCCCGCGGAATCCCCCCGGGATGGAGCTTACCTGGCGGCAGATGCGGCTCCGGTGACTCCGGCTCCTCCGGTTGGTCTCCCGGCCACTGCCAGGCTGCTGTGGCTGCAAATGGCGGCTGTCATAGCGGCCGCCACTTGCGTAGCTGCTTTAGCGTGATAGGCTACGTAAATACTTACATAACCTATCATGGCAAAGAGCAGGGGCGCAAATGGCGGCCTCTATGCCATTTGCACCCCTGCTCTTTGCCCTGATGGGCTACATAAGTATTTACGTAGCCAATCACAAAAAACGCAGCCACACAAATGGCTGCTGGCCTAGCAGCCGCCATCTGCGGCCGCAGCAGCCCGACAGTGGCCGGAATTCTGGCTGCAGCCAGCCCTGGCCAGCGGCTCCGTAGAGTTGCTGCGGAGCCGACTGGGGAGGATTCCGTGGGGGAATCCCCCGCCACCGCAGATGGCCCCAGCGGAACCAGTTAAGTGTTTCGTACATCCCTAGTTGAGAACCTACTGCTGAGGATCCACACCCCAGCAAGGGCCCGCTAACTAGAGCTGCTTCTCTTCACCATTGCAACCTGCCTCATGCTGCAGACCAGACAATAGTGATGGTGAGGAGGAGGAGGAGCAGTTGATGCCAGTGCTTACCTGTTCACTGGCTCTCTGCCTGGCAAGCAAGCGGTGGCAATGATGAGAAAGAGCATCAGGAGCAACAGGAGCCGGTGACAAAATAGACTCACTGAGGGAGGGGGCTCAAAAACCTGGAGCCGGCTCTGGTGGGCAACTTGTAGCCTACAACTTCCATCATCCCACACCTTTGGCTAGGGTGCTGGGGCTGATGGGAACTGTAGGCCAAAACATCTGGAGGGCGACAAGTTGCCCACCAGGTTTGCCACTGAGTATTCGTTCAACAGGGAACCACAGCTAATCACTGCTCCCCTGATGGGTGTTACTTGTGTGATACATCTATTTGCAGATGCTTATTTATCAATTTAAAAAACTTAATTTTTTAAAGTGTATATATTTAAAACATCTTACGGGTACACCTAAAAACATGTGAAGCAGTCCTGAGTTTCATAGGTGAATGGGAATTTGAATCCAAGATTTCAATATCTAAGTCAAACACTCTAGCCAGTGCACAACCTTCCAATAGCATGTGTATTAACTGTATCTAGAGTACTGATTTCCTGCAAAAAAAAAACACCCCGGTTTTGTTCTAGGTTTAGAAGTCAAAACCAAAACAGAACACATATGTGCAAATTGTAAAATACAATAACTATACAGATCTATTTTGTTGTAAACTGTCCAGACAGCTTCACCTATGGGGCGGTATAGAAATGAAAATAAAATAAAGTAATAAGAATAATAGTAATATTTTTTGTCATTTTGAAATCCACGTAATGAGGTTCTGCAGGGTTCTTACCAAGAGATTCATTTTCAACTAAACAGTATTTCACCTGTGGTTGGTGTATTCCAGGTTTGAAGATGCTGACCTAGTTATTAGCATGTTAAATGTGTGTAAATATGTCTGTAAATGGGATCCACAATGTTCCTGCTCTCTGATATTGTGAATGCAACACTATAATTACATTCGACTAACAAGCAACAGTTCCAGCAGCAGACCGGAGGGTCTCCATTTACAAATGGCAAGGTTGTCATTCCCATTCAGCATGCTTCTTGCTATCAGATTGTACATAATTGCTCCATTATTCCACATTAACATCTCTGTTTTATTTAACGGGAAGATAGTCTTCTATTAAACAAGGCTGATACTTGCTGGCAGCTCTTGGAATGTCCTTACAGTACTGAGAGCCGCAAGCATGTTCCTTATTTTCTGTCTTGCTGTTGATGGTAATTTAAGCTTTCAGAGCCAACATGATTCAGTCATTCATTCATCTACACTAGCATTTCCAAGAAAGCTTTTATGGCCAAAGTATTAAAATAAGGGCCAGCCAGGCCTGAATTTCCCAAATTTAAGGTACAATCTACAATTCAGCTTTCCCTAGCCTGGTGCCTTCCAGGGTTTTTGGACTACAACTCCTGTCACCCCCAGCAGTGGCCATGCTGGCTGGGGGTGATGGGAGTTGCAGCCCAAAATGTCTGTAGGACACCAGGTTGGGGAAGGATGCTGTAAATAAATTAAAGCTGAAAGTGTGTTCTACTCGTCCACACCAAAAGATTTAGGAGCCCCCCCCCCATTACGTTTCTGCAAGTAATTGTTCTCAATGTGTATGAGAGCAGGTAATTTTATTCTGTTTCCATACTAAAAGCCCTTGAACTATCCAATCATACCTGAAGCAAGATGTGCCAACATTACACTCCCTGGCAAAGGCCCAGAGAGCATGGATTAATGGAGACATACAGCAGGCACTGTGTACTCTGTTGTTGGCTATTTTAGGCTTGCAGGAACCTCTGATGATTTAATTAATATCTGCCTTGTCACATACTAGAATTCCAGCACCAGTTTGGAAATTACTAGGGTGGCTATGTACTCATTGTCAAAAAAGAGGACATGCATCACCCATCCCCAAAAGAGGACACAAATTTGCACAACATTTGCATATGCTAATTCATATGCCTAGATGAACATTTAGAAATCATTACTATAATAGAAATAGAATTCATCTCACCATAGGGAGGAAAGCTGTTGCCAGGTGACCTGTGTGCCTGCTCAGTCTGCTGCCCAGGTACTAACTGTTGATGGGTGCCTTCTAGGCCCCTGTTTTCTATTCTTGTCATTCCTTATCTTTAAATTTGACTTGGACCAGACAGCCCTTCAAATAGAAAGCACTTTCAAACAGAGGACGGGCTTCAGACAGCCCTTCAAACTGTCCTCTGTGAAGTGGGACACCTGGCCACTCTATGGCCAAGTTATAGCTTGCCAGAATTCTTCAGAACAGTGTGGTTCACTTTGGGTAGGGTGTGGGCAGAAATCAAAGGCAAAGTGGTGGCTCCATAATTTGGATTAATTCATGGAGAGATATGATCAAGGGTTATTAGCCATGATAGATAAATGTAAATGGTACCTCCATGTTCAGAGGCAGGGGGGTGTGTATGATAACTGAGGAGGGGCTATTTCCTTTATGACCTGCTTGTTGGCTTCCTAGATGCATCTAGATGGCCATTCTTGGGAACAGAATGCTGAAGTAGACGGATCTTTGGTCTGATCTGGCTGGGCTTCTCTTCCTATGTTCTTAACCTCAGCCAGATCTCCAAATCATTTGAATTCGTGTGTTCGTGTCAATGTACTGCCATTTTAAACTTCTGGTGATCCATACATGTAATTAATTAAATCCTTTGGACATTCCCCCGGTCATTAAAAGCAACATGGATATACTGTACTAGTGAGGATGTAGACCCTTGCCCCCCAGCTCTTGTTCCCTGGAGGACTGATCACATCATATCACTTGTTTAAAATGACTTAGAATTTTTTGTAAAGAAAACTTTAAATATACAAATACGATACTCTGGTATACTTTAATTCAGCCTTTCCCAACCCCGGTGCCCTCCAGATGTGTTGGACTACAACTCCTGTCAGCCCCAATCAGCATGGTCATTGGCTGAAGGCCATTGGAGGTTGGAGAAGGCTGCTTTAATTCATTTTTTTAAAGAATCCCTTCCAAACTAATCTGTTCCAAACTATTTATTATACACTTTTTGTTGTAGTAGAAACTTGTTCATCACGCATGTGCTGTAGAAAATCTATTTCCTTTTTCATCCAAGCTGTGTGCTGTCTTTGCTCTTCCTGAGGAAAAGAAAGATAAACAATCACATACCAGGAAGAGGACAGAACTCTAAAATAAACTGTTAACGCACACACGCAAGCACAAATCTTATTCAGAAAGCAAACAATGAATCAACAAAGATCGATCAGCAAAACTCAGAACTCGGCAAAAAAGCTGGTGTAGTGTAGTGGTTCGAGTGTTGGACTGGGAGCTGGGAGATCCAGGTTCTAGTCCCCACTCAGCCATAGAAGCTCGCTGGGTGACTTTGGGCCAGTCATAGACTCTCAGCCCAACTTACCTCACAGGTTTATTGTTGTGAGGATAAAATGGAGAGGAGGAGGATTATGTAAGCCGCCTTGAGTTCCTTGCAAGAGGAAAAAAGGCAGGATATAAATGCAATCATTCAATAAATATGCAGGTACACAACCTGACGAAAGAGGGATCATGTTGTTTCGCCTGATATGACCAAATTCTTGGAGACAAAGGTCAGGATGGCTGGCAAAATTGGAGGTGGGGGGATTTAACAAAGCATGTTGTTGAAAAGGCAGAAGGTAACCGTTTGTCCAGTCATCACCACTTAGTTCCTAATATAAATATCTATAACTGCTAAGCTAAATTTGGCCCCAGCCAAATGAGAGTTCTAATATAATCATCATCATATTTGTATGCCGCTTTCCTACAAAATGTGTCCAAAGCAGCTCACAACACAACAATACAAAAACAAGAATGCATACCCATACATCAACTGCAATAGTACACTATTAGAATAATAAGCAACCCAAACAGTTCATTTCACTAATACTAATATTATAATATTTCGAATTAATTTCAAAATAGGCAGTATCAACCATTACAACACAACATCAATTATTTATCAGTAGAATGTAAGCCACAGCCAAATAAGCCAAACCTTTCCAATGCACTGATGAATTAACAAACAATACAACCTGCAAACAGCTACCCCAGGAGTACTAAGTGCAGAAAATAGTAACCAGATTTCTTACAGCCTTCAACAGCTGATCTCTCCCATGCTCCATTCTCTCATTCTGGTGCAGTTCTTAAAGCTCCAACAGAGAGAAGGGTAGTAGTGGTGGTATTTGACTCTGCTACTTCTGGAGGACTCGTGGTGCCTGCTATTATTATTATTATATTATTATTATTATTATTATTATTATTATTATTATTATTATTATTTTCATTTCTATACTGCCCAATAGCCAAAGCTCTCTGGGTGGTTCACAAAAAATACACATCACAGTTAAAAACATAATATAAAATCTCTAACATACAATCTTTAAAACAATTTCAACAGCTACAACATTTACAATTAGGAAACAGCTGACATAAATGCCCCATCATATGCTATCAAATGCCTGGGAATAGAGGACAGTTTTAACCTGGCACCAAAAAGATGTCAGTGTTGTCACCAGGCAGACCTCAGCCACTCTGGAAACCAGGTGTTTTCAATTTCCCCAAGGCAGAACTCACCATGCTCCTGTCTCTCATTCTGGAGGCTCCAACAGAGACAAGGCTGGTGGTGTTTATACACAGAGTATACTGTTAGGCCTGGAGCCTAGCTTTGTGGAAGACAGGCAATGGTCATATGGGCCAATAGCAGGAGCTATGGTCACAGATGGCCTGTGGGTCAGGCAAAGAAAGGCCTAGGGTCAGAGGCAGGACAAATAGTCATGGAGGACCTGGAGGTTAAGTCTGGCATGTCTCCATCAGTTTGTGACTTGTCTTCAGGTGATGACACTCAGATCAGTACTGAAGCTTAGAGGGCACCCTTGATCGACCACGCCTAGTCTGGACAGATGGCTGAGGGACCAGCACACTGGTGGCACAGGAGTTAAGGATCTGGGGGCCCTGGTTCAAGATCTGTCCCCCCGCACCTTATACTCAGTAACAGCAAAAGTTCAGCTTTTTGTCTCCAAACTATATTATTTAAATCTGCAAGATTTACATTGTGGTCTCCTGTGTCCAGTTCCCATTCTACAGGGATACACACAACCAGTGGCACAGAGAACCCATGTTATATGAGACGTTCTCCTGAAACAAGGCATACTTGGTGACGACTGCATGGACATAATTGAGGGCCTGCACCTCAGTGGTAGAGCACCTGCTTTGCATTCAGAAAGTCAATTCTTGGCTTCTCCAGGTAGGACTAGGAAAAAATCCTACCTGAAACCCTGCAGAGCTGCTTCCAGTCAGTCTTGACAATACTGGGCTAGAAGGACCTATGGTCTTGATGAAGTATAAGGTTCCTTCCTATGCTTCTGTGTAACATTGACATATGGACTCCTGCATTGTTTGGTCATATAAACATTACAGGAACAAGGCCCAATTCCTCCCTTGCCAGAATGTTTTGCAGGGCAAGAAATGAGAGGAATTGCTGGGATAGTTTCATATGACTTCATTGACAATGATCATCCGTGGTTGGTGAAATCATATGGAACTTTCCCAGCAATTCTCCTGCAGGAAACAATGTTATATATCCCTTTCTTAAGGATTGTATGAACCTTAAAGAAGTAAGGCACACTCTTCTGGATAACCCAGTACAGAAATGCCTATTGCAGCTTAAACAATAAAGAGTTTTGAGGCAACTTAAAGAATAACAAATTGATTATGGCATAAACTTTCATGGATTTATAATCTATGAGCTTTTCTGCATGAGACTGTTAATTGGCTGTTAATCCACTGTATCTCCTTTAGATTTTGTCATAGAATTCAGACCCAAGCACTACATGAGGAGCATTTCCTTTCCTGCTTTTCCACTACATAACCTCTAGGTGGCATTGTGGTATAAGGGAATAGTGCAAATACCAAGAAAAAAACCTGCTTTCTTTCTCTTTCACTATGCCGCACTTTCCCTGCTTTAGAAAAAAACCCAGAAAACCTTGCTGAAAGTGCTAGTTAGACACAGAAGTGCAACTGGAGGGTCATGTTGTCTAAAGAACCCGTAAACAAGGAATGTTAACAAAACAAGGAATAGGGAATGATGAGAGCACAATAAATGCCTTGTGTAGAAAACGCCCTATGGCACGGGTGGGCAGAAGGTTAATCTGGGTCTACTGATAGATTTCTGAGTGATTTGTGGTAGATTGGCAAGCATTTCTGATTTTCAGTTATTTTACAATAGCAGCAACAAAATGCACCCCCCCCCCCACATACACACATTCTAAATTATACTGCTGAAATGAAGAAAGGGTAATCAAACATGGATTTTTGTGTGGGATGCTCCTGCAGGAAAGTTTGTTACCTAGAGATAACCAAGCAAGTTGGGCCTCTAGTCCTGTGGTGCTCATTCATTTCTCTCATCAGTAAAGCTGCTTGAATCCTAGACAACCCATAACTCAAGTGTTGCTCTGGAAAGACACATTAACATTTCATGCCACATCTCCAAGTGCATAATCCTTTTGGCATAGCAATAGTATAACAGCTTATCTTTGACTTTTCTAGGATGCACATCCAATAGGCAGTGAATTTTTTTTGTTATATGTTACAAGTTTTCTGTTCTTGCTGTATGTATATATTTTGAAAATTAAATGAAAATATATGTAGAAAAAAACAAGTTCCTGGTCTTTAATTCTAAACATACAGTATGTATTTTGCACCAGACTCCAGTTGATAGATCTTGGGGTTTTAGTAAAAAGCAAAGCAGATCCAGCAGACCTGAAGTCTGCCTATACGTAGTCTATGGCAATTCAGTTAAAAGTTAAATGTATGCAAAAAAAATTTAAAAATCAGTGCAGTGCTAATACTGTTTGCTGTGTGAACATTCATGTGAACACACCAGTCCTATTATGAATGAAGGGCAAAGAGAACATTCACATAAAAAAAAAAAACACTTTACGACTGCTATTTTATACATACTGACCTGGAAGTAAGTCCCACTAAACTCAATTGGGCTTACTTCTGAATAAACATGTATAGGATCGCAGTGTATGCAACGAAAGAAATGAAAAATTAAACTGTACTCCCCCACTGGAAAAAGTAGAATTACTTGCAAAAGAGAATTTGGTTGCAAATATTTCGCCCAGTCTTTTGAACTGAAAGGGTAAGTAAATCACGTTAGTTGACACGCACAATTTTGGAGTTAAAATTGTATTGCTGCTGCCATATGGTTGTGGTTTAACTGATGCTTGTGTGGTTACAGTGCAGTCGGTGTCCATGGATCATTTCGGCACCTAATGAAGATCTGGGGTTCAGAAGCACGACTCTGGAATACCACAAAGTGACTCTGAATGTTTTGCGTCCAAAAAGTGGATATTAAGCTTGATAGTCTATAAGTGCTTCCTGGCTCTTCCTAAATTATGGTACTATTTTAACCACTTTTCAGAACCTAGCAATTCAACTTGGGGTGTGTGTGTGTGTGTGTGTGTGTGTGTGTGTATATATATATATATATATATATATATATATATATATATATGTTGTTGTTCAGTCGCTTAGTCGTGTCCGACTCTTCGTGACCCCATGGACCATAGCACGCCAGGCCTTCCTGTCCTGCGCTCTCTCCCGGAGCGTGCTCAAGTTCATATTCATTGCATTGGTGATGCTATTTATTTATTTATTTATTATTAAATTTATTAATCGCCCATCTGGCTGGTCACCCAGCCACTCTGGGTGATGTACAACATACAATAAAACAGTTTAAAACAATAAAATTCTACAATAAAAACATTTCCTAAAATACCCTAACCCACCCCAAATGCCTGCCTGAACAACCACGTTTTTAATGCATGACGGAAGCTCATTAAAGAGGGGGCATGACGGAGTTCCCTAGGGAGGGAGTTCCACAGAGTGGGGGCCACCACAGAAAAGGCCCTCTCCCTCGTCCCCACCAGTCTAGCTGTCCTGGCTGATGGGACAGAGAGAAGGCCATCCGAGGCTGATCTTGTTAAGCGGCCCATCTGGTGCTGCTGGAGGCACTCCTTAAGATAGGCTGGGCCGGAAACATATAGGGTTTTAAAGGTCAAAACCAACACCTTGAATTTGGCCCGGAAAACAACTGGTAACCAGTGCAACTCCTTCAGCACTGGAGTGATGTGATCTCGCCGGTGGCTGCCTTTAATCAGGCGAGCCGCCAAGTTCTGTACCAGCTGCAGTTTCCGAACCGTCTTCAAGGGTAACCCCACGTAGAGCGCATTCCAGTAGTCTAAATGAGAGGAGACCAGGGCATGCACTACCAATGGGAGCAGATGGTCGGGAAGGAAGGGGCACAGCTGCCGTATCAGATGGAGTTGATACAGCGCTGTCCGGCTCACAGCTGACACCTGAGCCTCCATGGACAGCTGGGAGTCCAAAATGACCCCCAGGCTGCGGACCTGGTCTTTCAAGGGTAGCCGTACCCCATTCAACACCAGGTCAACATCCCCCAGCCTCCTCTTGTCTCCCACCAAAAGTACCTCGGTCTTGTCAGGGTTCAGCTTCAGCTTATTCCTCCCCATCCAGCCACTCACCGTCTCCAGACATTTGGACAGGGATTCTACGGCCAACCTTGGTGAAGATTTGAACGAGAGGTAGAGCTGCGTGTCATCCGCATATTGATGACACTGCACCCCAAACCTCCTGATGATAGCCCCCAGCGGCTTCACATAGATGTTAAATAGCATCGGGGAGAGGATGGAACCCTGTGGCACCCCACAAGTAAGTGGCCACGGGTCCGAAACCTCCTCTCCCAGTGCTACCCTCTGGTACCTGCCGGAGAGGAAGGACCGGAACCACCGCAATACAGTGTCCCCAATGCCCAACCCCTCCAGGCGGTCCGGGAGGATACCGTGGTCAACGGTATCGAAAGCTGCTGAGAGGTCGAGGAGAACAAGGAAGGAGCATTCACCCCTATCCAGAGCCCTCCTCATATCTACCAAGGCCGTTTCTGTCCCATGGCCAGGCCTGAAGCCCAACTGAAATGGGTCTAGATAATCAGTTTCTTCCAAGTGTGCCTTCAACTGCACCGCCACCACCCGCTCAATCACCTTGCCCAAAAATGGCAGATTTGAGACTGGGCGAAAGTTGTTCAGAACTTGAGGATCCAAGGAGGGCTTCTTTAAGAGCGGTCTTATCACTGCCTCCTTGAGGGCTGATGGCATCACTCCCTCCTCAAGGGAGGCGTTCACCACCGCCTTGATCCCCTCACCCAGTCTCTCTCTGCAGCTCATAATGAGCCAAGATGGGCAAGGATCAAGTAAGCAGGTGGTCGGCCGTACAGATGAAAACACCTTGTCCACTTCATCAGGAGGAAGAAGCTGGAACCGATCCCACAAAACCGGTTTGCCACAGCCCGCCTCTTGCTCACTAACTGTATCCACAGTGTGTAGAGTAACACACCTAATCTGAACAATTTTATCTGTAAAGTGCCTTGCCAAGGCCTCAAAGGAGGCCTTAGAATGCTCCAGTGGTTCCGGAGCCACAGGACCGACCAGGCTCCGGACCACTTGGAACAGCCTCCTGGGACAGCACTCTGCAGATGCGATGGAGGCAGCATAATATTCCTTTTTTGCTGCCTTCACAGCCACGTGATAGGCTGAAGATACAGCTCTAGCCCGTGTCTGATCGTCTTTGGAGCGAGACGTCCGCCACCGGCGCTCTAGCCGTCTCACCTCCTGTTTCAGAGCTCGTAACCGTGGATTGAACCATGGTGCAGTCCGAGCCCTGTTCAGGGGGAGAGGGCGTTTCGGAGCCACCTGATCTAACGCCCCAGTGATTGCGGCATTCCAGCCACCCACCAGGGTCTCGACCGAGTGGCTGTTGGCATGCCCCAGAGAATCCCCAAGCGCGTTCAGGAATCCATTTGGATCCATAAGACGCCTGGGGCGGACCATTTTAATGGGCCCTCCACCCCTGCGGAGGGGTTGTGGAACCGAGAAGTCCAACGTCACCAGATAGTGATCTGACCATGACAAGGGGGGGGTGGATATACCCCTGACTTCCAGATCACTCCCCACTTCTCCAGAAACAAACACAAGGTCTAGTGTATGACCGGCTACATGGGTGGGCCCAGTTAGAATATGGTGCAGCTCCCAGGAGGCCATGGTCTCCATGAAGTCCCGAGGTGCTCCTGTGAGGATGGCCTCCGAACGTACGTTGAAGTCCCCCAACACCAGTAAGTTAGGGGACTGTACACGCACATCAGAGACCACCTCAAGCACCTCGGCCAGGGAGTCAGTCGTGCAGCGGGGTGGACGGTACACGAGCAGAATCCCCAGACTGCCCTTCAGGCCCAACCTCCAGTACATGCACTCAGCAACCTTGGTCTCCCGGAGAGGGGGTCTGGTGAAGACCAAGGACTCTTGTTAGATAACAGCCACTCCCCCTCCCCGATCCCCAGCCCTTGGCTGCTGTGCATACGAAAATCCGGCTGGACACATGGCTGCAAGGGTTGGAGCAGCAGCCTCGGCCAGCCAGGTCTCCGTAATACATGCCAGGTCTGCACCCTCATCCAGGATCATGTCATGGATGAGGGAGGTGTTCTGGGTAACAGACCTGGCATTGCAGAGCAGCAAACGAAGGCCAGAAGATGGGGTCACGCCTCCCCCAGCCATCCTTTGGCTCTGGACAGGCCCGGAGCAGGGGACAGATACTACACATCTCTCCCTTGTTCCCCTTACCTGGCATGGCCTGCCCCTAGCGCTCCGCCAGCACCTGCCGCCCAGCCTCGGTATCTTCTGGCCCCCAACACTCCCCCCACTGCCTCCATCAGGTGGACACATGCCCCCTCGCTCCCGCTATCAGGCAGGCTACCCACCCCTAAAAACACAACAAAATCCCCCAGAAACACACACACACACACCAAAAAAAAATTAAAATCCCCTTAAAAATAATGCCAGGCTGGAGTCCACAGGGAAGGCCTGGTGGTGGTGGTGGTGGTGGTGGTGGCGGCGGCGGCGGCAGCGGCGGCGGCAGCAGCAGCAGCAGCAGCAGCAGCAGCAGGCGCGCCTCTTCCCCGGTGGTGGTGGTGGTGGTGGCTTCTCCTGCAGGCCCTGGCTCTCCCAGGCCACCTCAGCCAGCCAGCTTATGTAGCCCCTCCAGGGAGGGGCAGGTGGAGCAGCACAGCTGGCTCGGTACCTGTGGGCCTGGTCCGGCAGGGACTGGCAGTCTGCCAGGCAGAAGTCCACAGGGAAGGCCTGGTGGTGGTGGCGGTGGCGGCAGCAGCAGCAGGCGCGCCTCTTCCCCGGTGGTGGTGGCTTCCCCTGCAGGCCCTGGCTCTCCCAGGCCACCTCAGCCAGCCAGCTTATGTAGCCCCTCCAGGGAGGGGGAGGTGGAGCAGCACAGCTGGCTCGGTACCTGGGGGCCTGGTCCGGCAGGGACTGGCAGTCTGCCAGGCAGACTGCCAGGCTATCTAGCCATCTCATCCTCTGCCGTCCCCTTCTCCTTTTGCCTTCAGTCTTTCCCAGCATCAGGGTCTTTTCCAGAGAGTTTTCTCTTCGCATTAGGTGACCAAAATATTTGAGCTTCAGCTTTAGTATCTGTCCTTCCAATGAGCACTCAGGGTTGATTTCCTTTAGGATGGACTGATTTGACCTTCTTGCAGTCCAGGGGACTCGTAAGAGTCTTCTCCAGCACCACAGTTCGAAAGCATCAATTCTTCGGTGCTCAGCCTTCCTTATAGTCCACAGCCATACATTACTACTGGGAAAACCATAGCTTTGATTAGACAGACCTTTGCCGGCAAGGTGATGTCTCTGCTTCTTACTATGCTGTCTAGGTTTGCCATAGCTTTCCTCCCAAGGAGCAAGCGTCTTTTAATTTCATAGCTACAGTCACCGTCTGCAGTGATCTTGGAGCCCAAGAAAGTAAAATCTGTCACTGCTTCCATTTCTTCCCCTTCTATATGCCAGGAAGTGATAGGGCCAGATGCCATGATCTTCGTTTTTTGAATGTTGAGTTTCAAACCAGCTTTTGCACTCTCCTCTTTCACCCTCAACAAGAGGCTCTTTAGATCCTCTTCGCTTTCTGCCATTAGGGTGGTATCGTCTGCATATCGGAGGTTGTTGATAATTCTCCCAGCAATCTTAATTCCGACCTCTGATTCATCCAACCCAGCATTTCTCATGATGTACTCTGCATATAAGTTAAATAAGCAGGGTGACGATATGCAGCCTTGTCGTGCTCCTTTCCCAATTTTGAACCACTCGGTTGTTCCATGTCTGGTTCTGACTGTTGCTTCTTGACCCTCGTACAGGTTTCTCAGGAGACAGGTAAGGTGGTCTGGTACTCCCATCACTTTAAGAATTTGCCACAGTTTGTTGTGATCCACACAATCAAAGGCTTTAGCGTAGTCAATGAAGCAGAAATAGACGTTTTTCTGGAATTCTCTTACTTTCTCCATGATGCAGCGAATGTTGGTGATTTGATCTCTAGTTCCTCTGCCTCTTCGAAACCCAGCTTGTACTTCCGGTAGTTCTCGGTTCACATACTGCTGAAGCCTAGCTTGTAGGATTTTGAGCATCACCTTGCTGGCATGTGAAATGAGCGCAATTGTGCGGTAGTTTGAACACTCTTTGGCATTGCCCTTCTTTGGAATTGGAACGTAAACTGACCTTTTCCAGTCTTGCGGCCATTGTTGAGTGTTCCAAATTTGTTGGCATATTGAGTGCAGCACTTTAACAGCATCATCTTTTAGGATTTTCAATAGCTCAGCTGGAATACTGTCATCTCCGCTAGCTTTGTTGTTAGTAATGCTTCCTAAGGCCCACTTGACTTCACTCTCTAGGATGTCCAGCTCAAGTTCAGTGACCGCACTATCATGGCTATCAGGGACATTCAGATCTTTCCTGTATAGTTCTTCTGTGTATTCTTGCCACCTCTTCTTAATCTCATCTGCTTCTGTTAGGTCCCTGCCTTCTTTGTCCTTTATCATGCCCGTCTTTGCACAAAACGTTCCCTTGAGATCTCCGATTTTCTTGAAGAGATCTCTAGTCTTTCCCATTCTGTTGTTTTCCTCAATTTCTTTGCATTGTTCATTTAAGAAGGCCTTCTTGTCTCTCCTTGCTATTCTCTGGAACTCTGCATTCAGTTGGATATATCTTCCCCTTTTTCCCTTGCTTTTCACTTCCCTTCTTTTGTCAGCTACTTGTAAAGCCTCATCAGACAGCCACTTGGCTTTCTTGCATTTCTTTTTCTTTGGGATGGATTTCGTTGCTGCCTCCTGAACAACGTTATGGACCTCCGTCCATAGTTCCTCAGGCACTCTGTCTATCAGGTCTAATCCCTGAAATCTATTCCTCACCTCCACTGTATATTCATCAGGGATATGATTTAGGTCATACCTGAATGGTTTAGTGGCTTTCCCTACGTTCTTCAATTTAAGCCGAAATTTTGCAAGAAGCAGCTCATGATCTGAGCCACAGTCAGCTCCAGGTCTTGTTTTTACTGACTGTATGGAGCTTCTCCATCTTTGGCTGCAAAGGACATAACCAATCTGATTTCGATATTGACCATCCGGTGATGTCCATGTGTAGAGTCGTCTCTTGTGCTGTTGGAAAAGAGTGTTTGCTATGATCAGCATGTTCTCTTGGCAAAACTCTATTAGCCTTTGTCCTGCTTCATTTTATACACCAAGGCCATGCCTGCCTGTTATCCCGGTGATTTCTTGACTTCCTACTTTAGCGTTCCAATCCCCTATGATGAAGAGGACATCTTTTTTTGGTGTTAGTTCTAGAAGGTGTTGTAGGTCTTCATAGAACCGATCAACCTCAGCTTCTTTGGCATCAGTGGTTGGGGCATAGACTTGAATTACTGTGATGCTGAATGGTTTGCCTTGGATTCATACTGAGATCATTCTATCATTTTTGAGATTGTACCCCAGTACTGCTTTTCCCACCCTTTTGTTGACTATGAGTGCTACTCCATTTCTTCTCAGGGATTCTTGCCCACAATAGTAGATATGATGGTCACCTGAATTAAATTCGCCCATGCCTGTCCATTTGAGTTCGCTGATTCCCAAGATGTCGATGTTCAATCTTGCCATCTCATGTTTGACCACCTCCAGCTTACCTTGATTCATTGATCTGACATTCCAGGTTCCTAAACAATATTGTTCTTTACAGCATCGGATTTTCTTTTCACCACCAGACACATCCACAGCTGAGTGTCCTTTCAGCTTTGGCCCAGCCGCTTCACTCTTTCTGGCGCTACTTGGAAATACCCTCTGCTCTTCCCCAGTAGTATATTGGACACCTTCCGACCTGAGGGTCTCATCTTCCGGTGTCATATCTTTTAGTCTTGTGATATGTTCCATGGGGTTTTCTTGGCAAGAATACTGGAGTGGGTTGCCATTTCCTTCTCCAATGGACCACATTTTGTCAGAACTCTCTGCCATGACCTGTCCGTCATGGGTGGCCCTGCACGGCATAGCTTATGGCTTCACTGAGTTACGCAAGCCCCTTCGCCACAACAAGGCAGTGATCCATGAAGGGGATATATATATATATATATATATATAGTATTAGTAATGGATAGATACAGTTGGACAGTGCAGAGCAGAAAAAGGCAATGCTAGATTTAATCACTTGATGTCACTCTTTGAAAACGTTGAAAGCAGTGCAATAAACATTACTTCCTTTTGTTGAGGAGAAAGTCAGTTTGGATGATCATAATACAGTCCTACTAGAGGCTTCCAGTTAAAGTTTTGTTTCAGATCTATATATGAACTGCAGCCTTCCTTACCTCTGTAGCTCTTGCACATCTCCTGTCTGCCCATTTTCCCCATTTTTCCTTTCCAGGGAACGTCTCCTAATCCTTTGGATTATTCCTGTTTCCAGCCTTCTTTCTTCCCCACTGCTTCCCCACTGTTTTTGGGCGGGATATAGTCCGCCTTTGGTCTTCTATGCTGCTTCTTTTCCTGGTCCTAGGCTGTCCAGGTGTCCTCCTTTACAGAGGGCAGTCCCCTGTTTGAAGGCATCCTCTATTTGAAGGGCTGTCCTATCTGGCTTAAAAATAAAGAACCATAAGAAGAAGGGAGAGCAGGGGAGGCCTTGAAGTTGCCCATCAAGAGTTACCAGCACCTGGACAGCAGACTGAGCAGGCACACAGCTTACCTGGGGGCCAATCTTCACATTAAAGGGTTGAAGTGCTGAAACATTTTAAGAGCTAAGTGCTTCAGTGCTTTAACCTTTTAACGCTTTAGAGGTATACCATGGCTCCACATGCATTAGGATATGTTAAAGATTCACTGCAGGGGAGCAAGTTTTATTTCTTACTTCTGAGTAAACATGCACAGAAGGGCAGGGTGGGAAAAGGGCGGGGCTTCATAGAGACTCTCATCCAGCATTGGGATACGTTAAAAAGATTCACTGCGGAAAAGGAAGATTTCTTACTTCTGAGTAAACATGCACAGGAGGAGGCCTTTACAGAGACTCTCATCCAGCATTGGGATATGTTAAAGATTCACTGCTTGAACTCTTTAAGGGTTTAACGCTTTAGCGATATGGGACTCTTGTTTCTGGCAAGCACACTTGTTGGTGGGATGTAGGGAAACTTCCAGAGAAAAGGCTCTGTGCCTTTTCTCTGGATGCCCGACATCTAATACATTTCCTGTCCCTGAGCAGGGGAAAGAGGGGGGCGGGGACCAAGCCTCTCATACATGGTTGACTCCGCTCACCCCACCCCAAAGTAAGATGCAGTACAGTGCAGCGTGATTTGTGAAAGCCATTGGTTTGGGAGGGATATAGTCTGCTTTTTACGGCTTAGTGTGCTGCTGATGGACCAAAGTCGATTTCAAGAAAAAGCAGAGAAAAGCTGAAAGCAATTCTCAGTGCATTTCTGTGAAGATTCCCCCCTGGTCATAGTCTTCCCCAATATGGTAAGATGTGTTCTATTTCTATTTAAATTATTTCCAAATTTGCCTGTATACATGTAAATTAGCAAATGAAATTTTTATGCAAATCAGAGCCCTCTTTTGTCTTCTGTTTTGGTGATGTGTAGTTGGCCATTCTAAAACCATATGATTAATGCTATGTGTAATTTGTCCCTAGCCAATGGCAAACCAAGATCCTTCTGCCTCCACTGCCACTGGTTGACATTAGGGATATTCAACCAATCATTGCCAAAGGCCTCATCAGCACCTTCGAGTCACTAACCCTCCAGTCCTATGAAGGCTTACTCAGCCATAAGCCCTGTTGAAATCAATGAGACTTACTCCCAAAGTGTGTATAGGATTGCAGCCTTAGTGCATTACAATCTAGGGGAATTGGGCCCTTCTGCCTCCTCCACTGCTGGTTGGAATTAGGGAAGTTCGTCATTACAGTCTAGGTGAATTGATAATTTCTAATACTGGAATACAATATTAGAACTACATGTGATTATTCATTTTATTTCCTGTGATCTGTTGTAAAGTTATAGCCTAAATCCCATCAGTATACACTAGTATGCATAGATTAATTTTTAAATCAAAAGACTGCCCCCGTCAAGTTTGATTGTATTAATAACACAACAATGTCAATGCCATGAATTACTTTCAAAGCAGTTTATATGAAACTGGTAAAAGCACATCAATAATAAAAACATGGAAACAATTAGGCTATAATATTTCAGTACAATTCCTAAGAAAGTACATAAATAGCAAAATTTTACATAGTCATTCATCAAAACATAACTAAGCATAAGATCAAAGAAACCAATCATAAAACAAGTCAGCTTATAGTTACTAGTTCATAACAGCATTTCAAAGCAAAGCAGAAGCATAAAACAAATTCATGGAGGATCAGGCTATCAATGGCTACTAATTATGATGAGTGTGGGGGTCTTTACATGAGCGATTTACTGCACGCTCGTGACTGACCACTCATGGAAATTAGTAGGTCAATTACACAATGTCCTCAACCACCAGCACCCCTCTTGTGTTTTCCAAGCATTTCTGCAGATTAATTTGAAATGGAAATTTACTAGTAACAAATAGCTCCGTTTTCCATTTCTACAGATAAAGAGGAAATCCTGCAAGAAGAGGAACTAGGCCACAGCTCCATCTAGTGGCTGTAGAAATGAAACATATAAAACTTGAGGATAAAGGAGGGAAAGGGAGGGTGAAGGGCTTATCTTTATCCTGGAAGCCAAGGCCCTGGTAAAATCGTGGGACATAAGGCCTCCATGTGGAGACGTTCTGTATGCTTGCCCCAGTATCAGAGGCAGTATGCTTATGTATACCAGTTGCTGGGGAACTTGAGCTGTTGCCCTCATATCCTGTTTGTGGGTTTTCTGTGGCCGTGGGCAAGCTGGTTGGCCACTGTGTGAACAGAATGCTGGACCAGATGGACCCTGGGTCTGATCCAGCAGGACTCTTCTTATGTTCTTACCTCACATGCTTTGGCCTGTTCATTTGTTTGTTCCTCCTCATTGTGCCTCTTCTTAAAATTCCCAATTATTTAATAATAGCAACAACAAAATGACTTTTCCCACCTAAATTAGGCTGTTGAAATGAAGAGAGCCTGGGATAACCAGGAGTGAACTTTTGTGTGAAGGGACTGTGAGCTCACTTCAGTTCTGGTACTGAAAACAAACCCAGGATGTGTTCAAATGCATTCCGTTCTTTAAATCTAAGTGATATCTTTTGCACCTGGCTCTGGTTGGTGGATTTTGGGGTTCTAGTAAAAAAACAAAGTAGATCATAGAAGCCTGAAATCTGCCCAACCCTGATCTACAGTATAAACAGTCAGGGGATCAGCATGGTCTAAATGAGTGCATCTGATCTCTTTTTTAAAATGCCCTGTTCCTAAAAAGAATGCATGGCCTCATATTGAAGCTTACCTGACAATTGGAGAAGACATACTAAATTCCATAGGTTAACTAGGCACTGTCTGGTTTGGCCCTAAATGTCTAGAGCCAATGACTTGTCAAGAAATATAAGCACCTATGGAGTACTTATGTCATCTGAAGAACAAGGAAGGGGGTGTCTAGTCCCTTTGCCATTCCTAAATGGCACCCCTAGATGTTCCCTGAAAATCGGCTAGGCAGATGTATTCTTAATTAGATTGTAGCTGACAGTCTAGTATTTCTGGGGGAAAGCAGAGGTGCAAAACAATATTGTGCCAGTAGGTGACACTACAGTCCACATTACTATATCTAGGAATGTAGGAGAATTTCAGTTCAGTTCACAAGTATCCAGACTTGCCCTGCTCGCAACCCCAAATGCAAACAGGAGCACTTAAAAAAAAAAAAGTGTACATTCCCAAACTTGCAATCACATTTTTTTGAAATGCACTTAAAAAAACCATTTCCACACTATAGTTAAGGTGTGTGTGTGTGTGTGTGTGTGTGTGCACTTTTGAAAAATGTGCACAAAAATGCACACTTTTCTTGCTAACCCCCCCCCCCCTGAAAAACATGTTGCAAACGAAAACAGGAATGAGCTGAACCAAGCTTTGAAGTGAGGTTCGGAGTATTTGGCAAGCTCAGATATCCCTGGTTCTCCCATCCCTAGAACAAGCTGAAGGCTTTTACTCCCCTAAAGGCTTTTATTACTAGCCTGAGATGATGAGTGCTTCAGACAGACAGCTCCTAGCAGTACCACTCAAAAGACATGGGGCCACTATTCCGCCCTTCACAAAATTTTAGAGGAAAGTATAAAGACAGAAGAAGCAGTGGGAAAGCTACAAGTGGAGAGTTACAAATGGAAGATGCCAATGTCTGGACCTGCGTAAAATTCCATGAATGAGATAGGGCAATTTCACAATAAAAGCCTCATTTGGAAGCAACCTATATCACATGGGGGGAAAATACTCACGTGGTGTGATTGGGCTCATCAGTAAAAAGCTGGAAGAAAACGTATTCTGGGGTATGGGCAGGCCAGGCCAGGCCTTTAATTTTACATATTGAAAACCTTTTAGAGAGCAATCCTATGTCCTAGATAGGATTTTTCGGTTTCCCAGCTCCCAGCCAGGAAACCATGCTTCCCTCCCCCTCGTAGCTTGAGCAGAAAGAACCGCACCCCCGCCGTCTCCATGCTCATAACACGGACTACGGAGGGGTGAAACCGGGGTGTTCCTGCGGGGCGGGGATGGGAGGAGACCATGGAAGCTGTTTTGGACAGCTTCCTATGTGGTCTCCAGCCCCGTTCCTGCCTGCTCCTTGAAGCCACACTTAGATGTGTGAAAACGTGTCTAAGGCAAAGTGCAGGGTGGCTGCAGCACGGAAGGAATCCTCTCCGACTTCAGCGGAGGTCAGAGGTGCCCATCTATCTCTTTAGGATTGAGCCCTAATTAATTCTATAAAATCCTCCACAACCAACTGTTAGCTATGGGGCGTAGATTTAGGGTCTCCCTATTACATAAGGGCATCAAATGGACTCCCAGTCTGTTTTGGGAACAGAGAGATTTAAACACAGTGCTGCCCCAAACATTTGTCCTGCTTTTTGTAGGGATGGACGAAAGTCCCTTACCTGGTCCCGCAGCTTGCTTCGCGGTGGGGGGGAGGCGCTCTGTTTCTCCCCCCGAAATTCTTGGCGGGTGGGGAGGTGCCCCATCCCTCCCTGCTGAAACTCTGGCCTGGGGGGAGCGCCCTGCCTCTCCGGCCGTGAAAGTTCTTCTGCCGGGAAGGTAAAAAAAAAAAAAAAAGTGATAGGCTACGTAAAGATTTTGCATTCCAGCTATGGGTTACCCTGTGCCAAGATATTGGTGGCATTTCTACAATGGTGTATGACAGCCTTTTCCAACCTGGTACCTTCCACATGTTGTTGTCAAACTGTTCTCTCATCCTCTCTGTTTCTACTGGGTTGTTGTGAAGATAAACAGGATGAAGATGAGAATCATGAGTAGTTTCCTTAAGGAAGAAAGGTGGGATAAAAATGTAATTTTTAATGATTTCATGTGTGGATACTTGGTGCATTTGTTTTCATCCCTTGCTTATAATTACTTGTTCATAAGTACTTCTGTAAGTTGAGCACGCCTTGTGAAGTTCCCCAGTGTTCTGACAGGGAGCCGGTAAAATCAGTTTGTGTGTACATAGCTAGAGAGTCAGCCAATTACACCTTCTACTGGTGTAGGAGTTTTTTCCCTTGTAAATACTAAGCTGCTGCTTCTTCTTCTTCTTCTTCTTCTTCTTCTTCTTCTTCTTCTTCTTCTTCTTCTTCTTCTGTGGTCTAGGGGTTAGAAGAGAGGTTAGAGAGCTGGGAATGGTTAGATAAATTGTATTTTGTGAAGAGCCAGTAAATAGGCTAAATTTCATTGAAATTAATGCAATTTTTTTTAATTAAGTGGCCCAGTCGATCAAAGTCAATGGGATCTTCTTATCACATAAGTCAAGTATACCCAGTGCTATTCTCCTGTTAGAAGTCTTCAGACAGTGGGAAAGGGGTAGCAGGAGACTGTCAATTGAGACAAGAGTGAGAGTGAGGTAATTTTGAGGGCTGAGAAAGCAATTCTGCCTCACAGACAGATCACTGATGAAAAGAGGGGTGGAAAAGGTATTCTGAAACAAAAAAGGTATTCTGAAATCCTGTGCAGGCCTACTCAGAAGTAAGCCTTTCAGAACATAGAGGGATATATCTATTCATTTCACACATTTTGTGTGTGGTCAGCCTCCCAGAACTTGGTAATGATAACATTTCCTTTAAAAAAAATGCAGGGAAATTCAGTGATTAAAAACCTGCCAGTTTAAGACCAAAGTTAAAACTATCTCATGTTGGCTCAAGCCCCACAAAGCAAGGAAACTGGAACCTAAGGCAGGAACTGTAGGAAACTATAACCCTCAGCCTTAACAGACATGCCCCATGATCAGTGATGATGATGTGCAGTGGCACAAATTGTGCTTGCTTACAACTTACCCCTTCATGGATCACTGCCTTGTTGTGGCGAAGGGGCTTGCGTAACTCAGTGAAGCCATAAGCTATGCCGTGCAGGGCCACCCAAGACGGACAGGTCATGGCAGAGAGTTCTGACAAAATGTGGTCCATTGGAGAAGGAAATGGCAACCCACTCCAGTATTCTTGCCAAGAAAACCCCATGGAACGTATCACAAGGCTAAAAGAGATGACGCCGGAAGATGAGCCCCTCAGGTCGGAAGGTGTCCAATATACTACTGGGGAAGAGCAGAGGGTATTTCCAAGTAGCGCCAGAAAGAGTGAAGCGGCTGGGCCAAAGCCGAAAGGACACTCAGCTGTGGATGTGTCTGGTGGTGAAAAGAAAATCCGATGCTGTAAAGAACAATATTGTTTAGGAACCTGGAATGTCAGATCAATGAATCAAGGTAAGCTGGAGGTGGTCAAACATGAGATGGCAAGATTGAACATCGACATCTTGGGAATCAGCGAACTCAAATGGACAGGCATGGGCGAATTTAATTCAGGTGACCATCATATCTACTATTGTGGGCAAGAATCCCTGAGAAGAAATGGAGTAGCACTCATAGTCAACAAAAGGGTGGGAAAAGCAGTACTGGGGTACAATCTTAAAAATGATAGAATGATCTCAGTACGAATCCAAAGCAAACCATTCAACATCACAGTAATTCAAGTCTATGCCCCAACCACTGATGCCAAAGAAGCTGAGGTTGATCGGTTCTATGAAGACCTACAACACCTTCTAGAACTAACACCAAAAAAAGATGTCCTCTTCATCATAGGGGACTGGAATGCTAAAGTAGGAAGTCAAGAAATCACCGGGATAACAGGTAGGCATGGCCTTGGTGTACAAAATGAAGCAGGACAAAGGCTAATAGAGTTTTGCCAAGAGAACATGCTGATCATAGCAAACACTCTTTTCCAACAGCACAAGAGACGACTCTACACATGGACATCACCAGATGGTCAATATCGAAATCAGATTGATTATATCCTTTGCAGCCAAAGATGGAGAAGCTCCATACAGTCAGTAAAAACAAGACCTGGAGCTGACTGTGGCTCAGATCATGAGCTGCTTCTTGCAAAATTTCGGCTTAAATTGAAGAACTCAGGGAAAACCACTAAACTATTCAGGTATGACCTAAATCATATCCCTTATGAATATACAGTGGAGGTGAGGAATAGATTTCAGGGATTAGACCTGATAGACAGAGTGCCTGAGGAACTATGGACGGAGGTCCATAACGTTGTTCAGGAGGCAGCAACGAAATCCATCCCAAAGAAAAAGAAATGCAAGAAAGCCAAGTGGCTGTCTGATGAGGCTTTACAAGTAGCTGACAAAAGAAGGGAAGTGAAAAGCAAGGGAAAAAGGGGAAGATATATCCAACTGAATGCAGAGTTCCAGAGAATAGCAAGGAGAGACAAGAAGGCCTTCTTAAATGAACAATGCAAGGAAATCGAGGAAAACAACAGAATGGGAAAGACTAGAGATCTCTTCAAGAAAATCGGAGATCTCAAGGGAACGTTTTGTGCAAAGATGGGCATGATAAAGGACGAAGAAGGCAGGGACCTCACAGAAGCAGATGAGACTAAGAAGAGGTGGCAAGAATACACAGAAGAACTATACAGGAAAGATCTGAATGTCCTTGATAGCCATGATAGTAATGTCCTTGATAGCCATGTTAGTGCGGTCACTGAACTTGAGCTGGACATCCTAGAGAGTGAAGTCAAGTGGGCCGTAGGAAGCATTAGTAACAACAAAGCTAGCGGAGATGACAGTATTCCAGCTGAGCTATTGAAAATCCTAAAAGATGATGCTGTTAAAGTGCTGCACTCAATATGCCAACAAATTTGGAACACTCAACAATGGCCGCAAGACTGGAAAAGGTCAGTTTACATTCCAATTCCAAAGAAGGGCAACGCCAAAGAGTGTTCAAACTACCGCACAATTGCGCTCATTTCACATGCCAGCAAGGTGATGCTCAAAATCCTACAAGCTAGGCTTCAGCAGTATGCGAACCAAGAACTACCGGAAGTACAAGCTGGGTTTCGAAGAGGCAGAGGAACTAGAGATCAAATCGCCAACATTCGCTGCATCATGGAGAAAGTAAGAGAATTCCAGAAAAATGTCTATTTCTGCTTCATTGACTACGCTAAAGCCTTTGATTGTGTGGATCACAACAAACTGTGGCAAATTCTTAAAGTGATGGGAGTACCAGACCACCTTACCTGTCTCCGGAGAAACCTGTACGAGGGTCAAGAAGCAACAGTAAGAACCAGACATGGAACAACCGAGTGGTTCAAAATTGGGAAAGGAGTACGACAAGGCTGCATATTGTCACCCTGCTTATTTAACTTATATGCAGAGTACATCATGAGAAATGCTGGGTTGGATGAATCACAGGTCGGAATTAAGATTGCTGGGAGAATGATCAACAACCTCCGATATGCAGATGATACCACCCTAATGGCAGAAAGCGAAGAGGATCTAAAGAGCCTCTTGTTGAGGGTGAAAGAGGAGAGTGCAAAAGCTGGTTTGAAACTCAACATTCAAAAAACGAAGATCATGGCATCTGGCCCTATCACTTCCTGGCATATAGAAGGGGAAGAAATGGAAGCAGTGACAGATTTTACTTTCTTGGGCTCCAAGATCACCGCAGATGGTGACTGTAGCCATGAAATTAAAAGACGCTTGCTCCTTGGGAGGAAAGCTATGGCAAACCTAGACAGCATAGTAAGAAGCAGAGACATCACCTTGCCAACAAAGGTCCGTCTAATCAAAGCTATGGTTTTCCCAGTAGTAATGTATGGCTGTGAGAGCTGGACTATAAGGAAGGCTGAGCGCCGAAGAATTGATGCTTTTGAACTGTGGTGCTGGAGAAGACTCTTACGAGTCCCCTGGACTGCAAGGAGGTCAAATCAGTCAATCCTAAAGGAAATCAACCCTGAGTGCTCATTGGAAGGACAGATACTGAAGCTGAAGCTCCAATATTTTGGCCACCTAATGCGAAGAGAAAACTCTCTGGAAAAGACCCTGATGCTGGGAAAGACTGAAGGCAAAAGGAGAAGGGGACGGCAGAGGATGAGATGGCTAGATAGCATCACCGATGCAATGAATATGAACTTGAGCACGCTCTGGAAGAGTGCGCAGGACAGGAAGGCCTGGCGTGCTATGGTCCATGGGGTCACGAAGAGTCGGACACGACTGAACAACTGAACAACAACAACAACAACTTACCCACCATGCACCCACACTTTTCCTGGGTCTTTTAGGCCTAGATCTAGATGGGGAGGATGGAGTGCCTGGGGCTGGTGGTGGGGAGATCATGCAAATTAGGCCAATGTCTATACGAGCCTCTACACAGTGTCCACGTTACATGCTACATTATGTTCATGGTAGAGGGGCTGGCCTGGCACCCAGCACCTGGCATGGTGGGTTAAACACCCACTTATGAATCACCAAAAAAAGAGGAAATGCATAAAAAAAGAACAAAAGGGGATGCTGGTTTGCATGAAATTTGCATATACTAATTTATATGTAGAGTTGCCCATTTATAATTGATTATTATAACTGAAATAGAAATACAGTACATCTCACCATAGTGTGGAAGACTGTGCCCGGGTGACTTGTGTGCCTTGGTCAGTCTGCAGTTGATGGGCAACTTCAGGGTCCTCCTCTCTCTTCTCTTGGCTCTTTGGGCTTCACCACATGAGGCTAAAATCCCATATACTTACTGGGGCTTCTGCTTCTGGATTCTTTGTGGGATTAAGATTGGCTCCTTTACATAGGCTGATACATGCTGTTTTAATTTGTCAGCAAATTCTATATGTTTCATTTTACAGCCACTAGATGGTGCCATTACAGACGTACACCCAGAAAGTAAAGCGCTTTCATAGCACTTTCTAGAGAAAAATAGGGCCTTCCCTGTGTTTCACAATGGCGGGATAATGGTCATGAACCTCAAGAGGGGCCCTGGAAGTTGACGGCATTGTGTAACGGACCCGCAAACTTCCATGAATAACCAATCTTGATCACACGATGTAAGCCCCATGTGGAGAAGCCCTTTATCTTAAAAGTGGACTTGGACTGGACAGCCCTTCCAAAAGAGGACACCTTCAAAATAGATGACAGTCCTCAGGAAGCTCTCCAAATAGCGGACTGTCCTCTGTATAAGAGGACACATGGCCACCCTATAGAGTGTGGGAAAATGCTGGGGTCCACACACCCCAGCATGTCTGCTGGTGCTGATGCTAGCATCATCTCTGTGTGTCTCTGAGTGTATATGTTATAACTTATGCAACCAGTATCTATTTCCCCTTATACTACTGGGCCCACCTTCAATGCAGCAAAGCTACTTTAGGACCCAGAGGCATGTTCAAATTGGCAGGAATAAAGATGGTGCTGCAGCCATCTGGACTAGCACTTCTCTTTTTATCACCAGACCCTAAAGTGTTTTTTTAATTGCTACTGCAGGCCACTGCAACTCCCAGTGAGTTTTGCTGTGAGCTACCCCAGCACTAGCCAATATGGTTACAGCTGGGGGAGCTGTAAGGGGAGGGTGTTTGTGTGCAGGGGAGTGCCAGGGCACTTTGCCCAGGGCTCCATTCAACCTAGCATCAGCATGTGGAGAGGGCATGTCTGCCTGTTCCTCCAAAAATGAGAAAAGGATTTGTGGAGCAGATACGGTTTTGAATTGGCCCCTGATACAATCATTCTACTCAGAGGCCTGATTTTCCAGCATCTTTCCCCCCTTTTTTTGCGGGGGAAGCGACACCCACAGAGAGCCTCCATGTGGAACACCTGAATCACACTTCAACTTTATGCCTGTCGTAAAAGTATGTGTGTAGGGGTGGATGGGTGTCTACTTCACATCACAGACACCATGAGGTTCATAAGGCCAGGCTGGGCAAGCATGTGGACCATAGGGTGGCCATGTGACCTACTTTTCAGAAGGCAGTCCTCTATTTAGAGGTGCCCTCTTTTTGAAAGGCTGTCCAGTGCAAGTCTGGTTTAAAAGATCAAGGCTGTTTCTACACAAGACATTTATCACGCACTCGTGATTGGTCAATCACGGAGGTTCTTAGGTCCTATACACGACGTCATCCTCCAGGGTATCTCCCGCTCTTTGCAACCTTTATCGTGTTGTTTTTCATGACAACGAAAGTCTGGCATTTTCCCTCCTCCTGCTGTGAACCTTGGTAAATCTATGGTGTACTGATAAAATGGCGCTTTATCGCAAATAATACTACAAAGCCATCTAGTGGCTTTATAATGAACTTGCTAAGAAAGAGGGAGGGAAGGGAAAAACCATGTGGAAAGGAGCTGATCATAATCTCGCAGGGAATCTGGAAGCAGAAGCCGCAGTAAAGTTGCAGGATTTTAGCTTAGTGTAGAAATGCTCCAAAAATCATACAAAAGGAGAGCAGCAGGCGCCTTGTAGTTTCCCACTCACACTTAGTAACAACAGCAAACCGAGCAAGCACACAGGTTAACTGGTCATAACCTTTCCCATTATGGTGAAATGTATTTCTATTTAAATTATATTAATTTTCCAAATTTGCATCTATACTTACAGATTACCATATGCAAATTGTATAGAAATCTGTGTCCTCTTCTGACCTCTTTTTTGGCAATGAGTAAGTGGCAACCCTAGGAGGCCCATGCAAAATGAACCTCTATTTTATTTGTTTTATTGTTTAGTACATTATAGCCTACCTTTCATGGAGTTCCCAGGGGGTTCCCCTATCCAGGCACTGACCAGACCCAAACCTGCTTAACTTCCGGAAGATGGCTTCATAGTGTGCCTTCAGACTGTGCCCTGGGATTTTCAGATCTCTTTTTCTCACCGTACTGGAGTTTGTGCAGATAATAAATGGCACCTTAATGGGAAAATATCAGCCAGGAAAGAGTGAAATCTTTCCTCTCACAATCTGGGTTGTAGTCTTGCATGGCTGCTTTTTTCCTGAACCAGAAAGCACCAGTGTTAATCACACTTTCTAAAAAGTGGACTTAACATCATGCATAGTTTGGCGTAGGGTAATGCTTGCAGGTCCTTTACACACTGTTGTCATCCTACAGGGCCTCTCCAGTGCTTTGCCACCATTTTAGGGTTTTGTGTTTTTTTTCTAACAAGAAAAGTCTGGTATATCTCTGAATGGTGGCATGAACCCCTGGTGTAGTTGCACAATTCCCCTATACCACAGCACCACCTAGTGGCTGTGTAATGGAACATTCAGAAAAGCAGAGAAAGAAACCCCCTGGAAAAATGACATGTAAAGGAGCCGAGCTTAATCCCACAAAGAATCCAGAAGCAGAAGCCTCAGTAAAGGTGTTAGTTAAAAGCCTCATGTAGAAAAGCCCTGAGAGAAAAGGAACTGAAGGGCAAGGACATCACAGGCCTCACTTGACTCCTCCATTGATTGTCACATCCCACACACTATGATAATGTGCTACACCTAACAGTTAGTCATCCTTGCTGTTATGACCTCGGTTACTTTATTCAGAGGCCTGTCAAAGAAGCCAAAGTAATTTCCGCTCAAGGCATTTAAATAATAATTTAAAAAAACTCTCAAAGGCAGAAGGGAGGAGTCATGGGTGGGAGGAAGGGGTGCTGTCCTTGAGGGAGTGGGTATTATTTGCCAGTGGACAGGAGGAGTGTCTTGATGCTCCATGGACTTCAAAGCAGTACTGGAGTCATCAGCTGATAATTAAACAACCCAAGGTGATGACATTAGAAATGAAAGAGGAAGAATTTGGGCCCAACAGGCAAAATGCTTTTGTGATACTGAAAGGTGATCACACTGATAGATGACATCAAAGGATCAATCACATATATCAGAAAGAAAATTACAAATAAAACATTACTTCATTGGCTCCCAACACTATCCATATAATCCATATGTATATATCTGGCCAGGAATGTAAGTTGTTGTAACACCCTCTCACCCAGGGCCGATCTAAATTGCACCCGCCATTGCAACAAAGTCGGGGTCCTGTCGGGTTAAATGCACTTGCATTAAAACGTGATTATCCACACTCATCCATTTTCCCCATTGTGGTTCTTGATCGAATGCGTGAGCTCAGTTCTAGTGAAGGCGGAGAATTCCGCCACGGACTCTAATGAGGCCGGATTCCATTTACGGCAGCATTTAGGCTAATTGACCAGCTTTATGGCCGCAAATGGCACCCACTATGCCATGGCATCCGGGAGACTGGCTTAGACAGAGTTACGGCATGGCAATGGCTGCTGGCCGTATCGACTTTCTCCAGCCCTGCGGAGCTGGCGGCCGGCTCTGCAGGTTCGACACAAAGCTGGCCTGGACGGATTCTGGGGGTGAGGAATGGATCGCCTCCCCCTCATTGAGGATTCCAGGGGGAGGAATGGATCGCCCACCCCCGCGGACCCCCTGCGGATGGCAGGTTAAGGGATTCGTACATCCCTACTTGGTTCACACTCGAGAGCTGTGCTGTTTTCCTGCTCTTAAAGATGGCGTCTCTCTTTGGAGGAGAAGAAACTCTCCCTGTTTCTGTTGATTCCCCATCCACTATCCCTCTCTTCCTCTATCCCTGTGTGTGTGTGTAGGGATGGTGCGAGCATCCTGTTGGGGTTTCCTGGTGAGAGCTTGTCCCTTGCTGTTGCCGCTGTAGAGGCCAGGGTGAGAGGCTGGGGGATGTCTGCTGATGCTCTTTTCCCCACACCAGCCCTTTACAACCAGTGCGAGGAAGAGGGGCAGTGGCGATGGCACCCAGCACTCACATTTTGGGGGGGCTGCTAGCCTCTTCAAAGCTTCGAAGACTGTGAGATGACATTGCATAGGTTCCTCAGTACTCAAAGCAAGGAAATGGCTGGAGGCGCCTGCTGTTGTCTGGTCTGTGAAGCTCAGCAGGGTCGGCTCTGGTCAGAATTTTGGATGAAAGACAGCAAGGGAATCAGGCTTCCTGCACCGAGCAGGGGGTTGTTCTCTCCCTTCAAATTATGCTAACTTTAACCTCCTTCTATCCTCTGCTTTGGCTTTTTTTTTTTTAATTAAGGATCACAACTGAGTGCCTGCACACACCCTTCCCCCCATTCTAGCTTAACTGGTGCTGTAATGTTTTCTTGTGGCCCCAATCCTGGGTACTTACTTAATCAGGAGTGAGCCACATTGAACTCAGTGGAACTTACTACTGAGTAGACATAAGATCGCCCTGTAAGTCTGCAAGCCTCGAGTAAGCCCCATTGAGCCCCATAGGGTGCTCTGGAACAAAAAAAGACATTGCTTCTGAGCTTGGTGGGGTGGGGGATCAGAGGTGTCTCCCTTAATTGCAGGGAGGTATTTTACCCTCTGCTCCCTCCGATTGAGAAATGCAGAGGCAGGAGACGCTCAGGTTGGGGGGGGGGGCTGCTTGCATCTTCGAAGACTGCTCAGTGAAGAAATTTATGCTTGTGTGCGGGGAAATCAGGCTGGAGAAGGCCTATTCTTTGAAGATTTGAAGATCTGAAGATTTGAAAATTCAAAGTTAATGCCTTAATTAAAAACAAGAAAAGAAAGATCACTTACAGGGTGATCTTATGTCTACTCAGTAGTAAGTTCCATTGAGTTCAATGTGGCTTACTGCCGAGTAGGTGAGTGGCCAGGTTTGGGGCCGCAAGAAAACATTACAGCACCAGTTAAGCTAGAATGGTGGTGGGTGGGGAAGGGTGTGTAAAGGCACTCAATTGTGATCCTTAATTTTTTTTTTAAAGCCAAAGCAGGGGATAGAAGGAGGTAAAAGTTAGTGTCATTGAAGGGAGAGAACAACCCCCTGAAGCCTGATTTCCTTGAGGCCTCCCATCCAAAATTCTGACCAGGGCTGACCCAGCTGAGCTTCCCAGATCAGACCCTCTGCTGGTTGGTGATAAAATCTCCTCTGCTAAGGAACCTATGCTATCAGTAGCTGGAAGACCAGATGGGGGAATCTAGAGCTGTTATTGGACAGGAGGGAAATACAAACACCGCCGTATATGGACAGGCGTGGGAGGGGACTACGACCTTATAAGGCAATGAACACAGAAGAGCAGAGCACATTAGGGGAAATACCGGGATATCAGGGTATTGAAAATGGAAGCACAGGAGTGGGAAATTCCGGTCCCAATTCGAGGCAGGTCCTGCGTAGTGTAAAAGACCAGGGTGAAACCTTATTGGAAGCAGAAAAAAAGTAAGTGTAGATTGGCCCCCAGTCAGGCCACGAACAAAAACCCACTGGGTGTTGGCTGGGTTAGGAAGGAATTTGTCAAGTGCTGCATCTCTAAAACAGATGGTACTCAAATCCGCCTGAAAGTTACACCGTCTGATCTAGGATATTGTTCCTTCTTGGAGACCAGTTGTGTTTCCTTGGTAGAAAGCCACTTCACACATGCTCAGGGGGGCACTTGTTGTTCCATTTGTTCCAGGGCTGATATTTGGCGGGTTCAAGGGCTGAGCCCTGGCGATTCCCTGGGCAAATTAAGCACTACAGTGAGTTTCTGTCCTGGCAATTATACATGCTACGCAACAGAGATCCAGCATTCACCAGGGGCAGTGCAGGAAGTAAGAACCAACGGCACCTTCCCACCAAGGACTAATAGCAGCTTCCATGGGGGTGTGGGGAGGATTTCATCAAGACCATGGCAGGGAAGGGAACCATTAAACTCCTCTAATTTGGCCCTAAGTTTAGCTATCACTCCAATGACGTTTCTGAGGGCACCCTTTTACTTTCTGCCAAATGGCTGCTATTGGAAAACACACTGCATTTGGGGACACTGCGGTGGAGTTTATAAGGTGGCCACTTACGCATTGCCCCCAAAGAGGAAATGCATCACCAAAAAAGAGGACAACAATTTGCATAAAATGTGCATATGCTAATTCATATGTGTAGATGCAAATTCAGAAATAACAACAACAATGATTTAAATAGAAATACAGAATATGTCATACTGTGGAAGACTGTGATCAAGTGACCTGTGTGCCTGCTTGTTCAATCTGCTGCCAAGTTGCTAAGTGTTGATGGGCATCAGTTCTGATGATGATGATAATAATAATTTAAATAGAAATACAGAATATCTCACCATACTGCGGAAGACAGTGACCAGATCACCCGAGTCTGCTGCCCACGTGCTAACTGTTGATGGACAACAGTTCTTGTGGTTCTATATTTTTAAACCTTTAAACCTGCAACAACAGTTGCAGAGTTTTATTGTTTTAAACTGTTGTACACTGCTGTGATGGCTTTTTAGCAGATAACGCGGTATATAAAAGATGATGATGATGATAATTTCATTTATTACATTCTATACCACCCAATAGCTAAAGCTCTCTGGATGGTTTACAAAGATTAAAAACCATAATAATACAATATATACATACTATAAAAACCTACAAACATATAAACAGACAGTGCGCGCGCACACACGCACACACAACACACACATATATTCAAACAATGTTAACAATAAACAATAGATATCCCATCGCCTGATTAAAAACCTTATCATATGCTGCCAAATGCCTGAGAACAGAGAAATGTCTTAACCTGGCACTGAAAAGGTAACAATTTTGGCCCAGGCAGGCCTTGCTGGGGAAATGGTTCCATAATCGGGGGCCACCACCAAGAAGGCTCTCTGCCTTGTTGCCACCTTCCGAGCCTCCCTCTAAGGAAGAGGGACCTTAGATGATGAGTGTTATGTATGGATAGGTTCATGCTGGGACTCTTGACAGTTCTTCAAATAGAGGAGTCAGTGTCCTCTGTAAAGTAGGCTACCTGGCCGCTCTAGGAGTTTAGCCCTCTACTCTGACAGGCCTAGTGTCAGGAACCAGCACAATGGGGCACACAGGTGCTGACGCTGGCACCCCTCCTGTATGTATGTGTTTTTTTTTAAACAACGACAACAACTTGAGAATCTAGCACTGAAAAGAGAAGTGTGGGGCTGGGCAAGAGGCAGGCTTGTGGTCCTTTGCTATATTCCCAGAGGTTGCTAGACATTAGCTTGGGACAGAGCATCCCTTTGCACATAAAAATAGTGCTTCTTCCTTCTTTGAATGATGTGCCTTTGTTTCCTACTTTCTGATCATGTTTAGCTTTTTGTTGTGGTTGGAAAAGCTGTTTTAACGATGTGTGTGTTTTTCCCCTTCAAGTATACAGGATACAGATGGTTGCTGTTGCGTATTGTGTGACGGGTTTGTTCTGCCTGACGAAAGAGTCCTCTGCAACTCAGAAGCCAGCAGACTCTGTCCTACTTGCTGGGAAGTTTGTCTAATAAAAGATACCACCTTATCTGTTTGTTTCCCTTCTGTCTCACAAGGGCAGTCTCAGACGTAAGATCTGTGCAAAGTTCAGACCATGTAATCCAGGTCTGGCGTCAAGCATAGGCATGGTCGGGCACCTGCCAAGGACCCAGACCCCAGCAGGGGCCCACTGACAAGTGCCCCCTGGAGTTGCTCCTCCTCTACACGCTCGCAACCTGTTTGTTCACCTGCCTCTCGCTCTGGCCCAGTGGTGGTGCTGAGAAGGAAGAGCAGTAGATGCCGCTGCCTACTTGCTCACTGGCTCTCTGCCTGTCAAGCGAGCACGTGGTAGCAATGATGAGGAAGAGGATGAGGAGCAATAGGATTTGGTGACTGGTGGTGAGATGATAGAGTCACTGAGTGAGGAGGCCCATGGAAGGGCCCTTAGAAACCTGGAGCTGGCACTGATGTGACACAAATATGAGACTAAGAGCGCAATTCTATGCATGTTTAGACAGAGAAAAGGCCTAAAACTCCCAGCATGCCCCAGCCAGCATGCTGGCTGGGGCATGCTGGGAGTTGTAGGCCTTTTCTCTGTCTAAGCATGCATAGGATTGCGCCCTAAGGGTTTGAGTTTCTAAGTTATTTTTTTTCTTCTGTTTACTGTACTAGCCCCCTCGCCACTGGATTTGGCAACTGTCTCCATCTTGCAGGGATAGGCAATTGGTTACCCAGGCATTCGTTTTGCTCTCAGGAAGCGCTGGTCCAAAACTTTTCACTGTCTGAGGGAGAATAGCAAATCTCTCCCCCTGCCACCATACCTCCCCATCAAGGTGCACAGTACCCAGTACTGGCCAAGTTATCTGGGCAGCTAAGGCTAGAAAATCCCACAGGCACCTCTCCTTGGAAGTAAAAACACAGCAATAATAATACATTAAAGGCATAATCCTATTCGTGTTTAGGCAGAAAAATATATATCCTACAATTCCTAGCATTCCCCACTGCTGGCTGAGGAATGCTGGGAGCTGTAGGACTTTTTTCTGTCTAAACAAGTGTAGGATTGTGCCCTAAATAACTAAAAATTTGCTGGCTTTTCATCAAACCCCAAATCACCCACTATTTATTGCATTTCTATTTAAGTATAATAATTCTTTCTAAATTTGCACCTATACCTATCTATTAGCATATGCCAGTCTCTGTGCTCTTTTGTCCTCTTTCTTGGCAATGTTTAAGCGGCCACCCAGCTCTGTCATCTAACACTTTGCAGTTGCTTCCTGCCCCCAGCATCTGCTGACCTGGTAGGGCCACTCTGGTAGGGCCAGCCCAGTAAGAACTTCCCCATAGAAAAACAGGAATGAAGCAGGGAGCACTAGCCCTGTAAGATCTTCCCCAGAGGAAAAAAGGAACAAAGTAGTGATAGTTATTTACCGGGGGCAGGTGGGATGAAATGAGGACTGGCCCTAGCACAGAGGGATTATAGGAATGCAGGTAGGGCATAACATTACAAGAGAAGAAAGAAAGAACCAAAATTAATATTGGAGGTCCGCAGTGGAAATAGCAATGGCTAGATAAAGTGGGAGGCAATTTAGTTATATAGATCTGCTTGGACTGCTAAAAACGTTACATGTTCCAAACAAAATTCCTGACAAAATGCCAGGACGGTTCATTCCTAGTAGAATGAAAACTGTTGTGCAAGTCAGAATGACCTTTTAAAGAGCTGGGCTGCATGACAGTTAAAATGAACAGTCAGTTAGCATGTGCACCTTAAAAAAAAAACTTGAGAAGCCTTTGCTCATGTGAGGAAACTTACTGTCAGATGGCATTAAGAATACATATTTTAGCCTCTGCTGGTGGGGTGCAGAACATCTGGCTTGGGAGCCAAATCTAGCCTGCCTGGAGTCCCAATCTTGCCTCTGGGGTTGCCCAGGTGGCCACACCCCCTTTCCCTAGACTACTTATCCTTTGGTGCTTTCCCAGCTTTTGTGCAGGTTTTTTCCCATTCTAAAAGGCTTAGTTACTGGCAGTGAGAGCTTTAATGGAAAAATACACTGGTATTTCAACTCTGACCCTTTTGCCTTTGGTCCCCAAAGGCAAAGTGGAATGCAGCCCCCGAGAGTTTCTCCAAAATGGAATTTGGCCGTTGGGTAGAAAGAGGTTCAACATTCCTGCTCTACTGCTTTGTTTTTGAACTTGCGCGTATGTTTGTTGCACCCGGCCAATGTGGAAACAAGCCACTTCTATTTCTGCTTCTTACATTACCCTCCATGGTATGACTGTCACCACCTTCTGGTGCTTCCCAATAATGTTTGCAACTTCCTTCCTTCCATGTGGTTTGGGTAGATCACATGGTTACACATAGGGATGGACAAATCTGTCAGTTTTGCTTTTTCACACATTCCAATTTTTCAGATCTCAAGTTCTTTTTGTCCCATTTGTGAAGGAATTTGCAAATTCTTATTAACCCCCCCCCCCCGCAAAGGAATTCTGACCCACCTGTACTAGCCAAATTCAATAGGTACAGCTATTCCCAGCTAAGGATGTATGGATTTTGTAAAATCTGTTACATCTGTGTTTTGTGGATTATCAGGTGCCTTTCGTTCCATTGTCTGCTCATTGGCAGATCAGTTTTTTTTTCTAATTTCCCAAATTTGTGCAAATTCTCACTTGCACAAATTCACACTTGTGACCCCCCCCCCCACCGCCATGGACATTTTCATGCCTTAGCCTATGGGGAAATGCACATTTTCGGCCAGTGTTTTTTATTTTACGTATTTTTCTACGACTAAATTTGCATAAAATTCCAGAAAGTTAAAAGAAAAAAACAGTCCACAAGTCTGCAGAATCCATGTGACCTGGGAAAAGCTGGCCTGCTGAAGAATCCATGGGTCAGATTCATAGAAACCCAAACTCATTTGATTCCATAGCAGATTTCTCCGACATCCCTATTCCCAGCATGGAGAAAACTTTGTTGTATCTGCCTGCCATGAACTGTTAAAAATTAGAAGCCTGTTAGAAAAGGAGGTGACAACAACCCTAACGTAGCACCACAAACGTGGCTGAATTCAAACACTGACCTTTAAGTGATACAGACTCAAAGCCCTCTGCCTCGATGCATGAATGTATCAATCCCACATTTGATTTTTTTAAAAAAAATCTCAAGTTTTTTTCATCCTCTTCATGAAGCAATTTGCAAATTTTGTTCAGTTCTTAGCAAAAAATGAACCAAATGCAATTCTCACCCATTCCTAGTTATGGACAATGCCAGTCACATACCTAGGCATTGGTATGTTAGTGGGGGAGCAATCCTATGGCACCTAGACAGAGTGGGGGGGGGCAGGCATTATAGGAGAGTTCAGATTCCTGGATCCAAGTTTGGCGACAGCGTTCTGACCTCGAAGTCTGGAATCTAAGCTCCCCAGCCACTTGCAGCTGGTGCAGAGAGAACCATGCTGGCTGCCTCTCCAAGGTTGCAAAAGTGACCTTGGGGTGGAGGGAAAAGGGGCATGCTGGGGGGCAGGGAGGGGACTGGGGAAGCCGGCTTATGCAGTATCCCCATGCCTCCTCAGCCTCTTTCCCTCCTGCTCTACAGAGCCCCAGCTAGATGGGCGAAAAAGCCCATCTAGCTGCAATTCAAAGCAGGACGAATGCTGTGGAGAAGTTCGCCTCCACTGCTCCTCCAATTCTGCATTGGATGGCTGTAATCATTGTTAAGAACCCATACCATGGTTTGAGTTTGCAGGTGTATAGCAGGCAAATCATGGTTTACAACTGCTTCTTTGCTTTAATTTCCTGGCTGCTCAGCACTCAGCTTCATAATAAGTTCACTCCGGTCTTTGTGGTGCTTCAGCGTCTTGAGGAGCAGTGGTGTTGGTTTGAATTCAAACATAACAGCAATCCATCATTAGCAGTAACTGTGGTTTGCAAACCAGCTTCAAACTATGGTTTGACACCCTGATTTGGCAGCCCTTTGTAAACCATGGTTTGTAAGCTGACATAGATTAAGACGTAATGCTTTACAAACCAGGGTTTGGGATGATGTCTGAATGTGTGCGGTTTTTGAGGTTTGCTGATTTTTGAATGAGGGACATAAAGGTGATCTGGATTTCAGGCCTTTTGTGGTAAAAGTCTCAGGACTGTCTGCAACTGTACACATATCTGTTGTTGGTGTGGTGTTGCCTGTCACACTCTGTAGAGTGTAATGTGTCTACCTAAATTGTTGCCAGCTCAAGAAATTTAACATCTAATAGGCTTGTCTTCAACAAGGGTAGGTTACTGAGACAACTGAAATGTCTCTTGTTTAAGGGCAAAGAATGCAAACCCCACCTCTACAATAGATAATTCTTGGGCTGGCTTCCAGTGCCAAATATAGAAATCTGTTAATGAAGAACCAGCAAGTCTGTCATACAAAAAGAAGCTATCCGTTAATTATCTACCATTTGTGGTTTTTCTGCATGTCAGGTCCTGTTGTAAACATTTCATGTTCCAGCTGCTACATTACATTGACCTGCACGTTGTCATTGCATCTACCCACTTCCTGACTCAGTAACAGATGAGGCGTTCTTTAGAGCTGGCACTTCAAAGCCCTAATGCAGGGGTAGGCAACTGGGTGGCCTCCAGGGGTTTTGGACTACAACTCCCAGAAGCCCCAGCCAGTGTGGCTATTTGTGGGGGATTATGGGAGTTGTAGTCTAAAATAAATCTGGATGGAACCAGGTTGTCTACCCTTTCCCTAATGGTTTGGGACCAAAATACACTTCCTTTGGACAGGGGTGGACAACACATGGCCTATGGACCACATGCAGCCCCTACTGCACCCAAAATCCTTAAAAGAAATTCCCATTAAAAGAATGGCATCAGTAGTGGCTACAGAGCAGCAAAAGGGTCAAAATTAGATTGCAAACAAGCTCATTTTGACCCTTTTGGTGCTCCGTATCCCTTACAGATGCCATTATTTTTTTTAGAGACCTGCAGGGAAAGGGGGAATGTGGACCATGGGGGGCAGGGAATGGCCCCAGAGCACCTGCAGTTGCCCACCCCTGCCGTGGGATCTTCATTTGAGGCTGTTCTCCATGAGCCTTCCTCTATAGAGGTGCATGATGTATCCACTAAGGAGAGGTCCACATCTGTGGTGGTGCCCCAATTCTGGAATACCCTCCCCAAAGAAGGCTAACTGGTGCTGACATTACATTTTATGACTAATCTAAGCCAAAACCCCATTTGGACGTTTATACATTATGATCTTAAGATGTCACAGAACTCATTCTACATAGTGGTGTAAGACGGGGTGGGTAGAAAGTGGATCGCCAGACGTTTGGGACTTCAACTCCCAGCATTCCTAACTATTGGTCATGATTGCAGGGGCTTCTGAGAGTTGAAGGCCCAAACATCTGGAGACCTACCTTCAGCCCACCCCTAGGGTAAGACAAAGACTGTTGTCAGATTTGAGACACCTAACTTCTCATTGAGAGAAACTTGTGCAATGCCGTGGCATTACAGGATCAAATTGGTTACTCTGGCTGAGAAAAACTGGCACTGTTTCATGGACTTCAAGGGATTAAACCAAATTGATTTCTGAGGCTCCAGACTGCATTAGAAGTGCAGACCTGTTTATGTCCTGTATCTTACAAATGTGTTTACTAGTACAATAAGGAGATGGCAAATGTAATGTTCCATTACTTAAGCCACTTAAACCCTCGAACTCTGTGACTCAAGGGCAACATTAGGGGTAGACAGCCCTTCAAGTAGAGGGCTGTCCTCTGTAAGCAGGACATATGGCCACCCTAGGTAACTGCTGATGGGCACATTTGAGGCCCCTGTTCTCCTTTCTTAGTTCTCTATCTTTAACCCGGACCAGGCAGCGCTTCAAATAGAAGACACCTCCAAAGAAAGGACAATCTTCTGACAGTTCTTCAAGTAGAGGACTGTCCTCTGTAAAGTAGGACACCTGGCCACCCTAACTGTGTGTGTGGTCTAGCATTTTAGGGCTAGAGATAGCCAGCCAGGAGAGGATCCCTTCAGAGTTTGGCTGGGTGCCTGGAAGTTGAGATCAGGAGATGGAGAAGGAAAGCTGGGGGTAGGGATGTATGAAACACTTACCTGGTTTCGTCCAGGGACATCTAAGGATGGACGAAAGTCCCTTACCTGGTCCTGCAGCTGTTTTCGGTGGGGGGGGAGGCGCTCCGTTTCTCCCCCAAAAATTCTTGGCGGGGGGAGAGGCGCCCCGCCCCTCCCAGCCGAAATTCAGGCTGGGGGGGAGGTGCCCCATCCCTCCCCGCCAAAATTCTAGCTGGGGGGGAGCGCCTCGTCTCCCCGGCCGCGAAATAAAAAAGTAAATTGGGAAAAAAAAAGTGATAGGCTACGTAACGATTTACATAGCCTATCACGGCTGACTTTGGGAAAAAAAAAAAGCGCGTACGCAAATGGCGGCGCCCATGGGCACGGGTATTTGGGCACAGGTAGTCTATGTAAAGATTTACATAGACTACGGCGAAAATAAGGGCAACGCTATTTGCGTTGCCCTTATTTTTGCCATAGTCTACGTAAATCTTTATGTAGACTACCCGTGCCAAAATAAGGAACGCAAATGGCGGCGCCCATGGGCGTCGCCATTTGCATACACGCTTTTTTTCCCCCAAAGTCAGCCGTGATAGGCTACGTAAATCTTTACATAGCCTATCACATTTTTTTTTTTTTACGGGGAAATGGCGGCGGCAGCCGGTCGGAACACTGGCCGCCGCCCCCGCCCCCGCCGAAATGCTGCCAAAACGCCGCCGGGACCCACCGCCGAGAGGGACATTCGCACGAGGTAAGTCCCATCCTGGGAGGGGCGAGGGGGTGTTGGAGAATTTCCCCACCAATTTCGGGGGGCTGAATGCGTTGGCATTCGGCCTCCCGGAGATTCGTGGAGAAATTCTCTGCCATCCCTAGGGACATCTGCGGTGGGGGGGAGGCGCTCCATCCCTCCCCCCGAAATCCTCAACGGGGGGGGGAGGTGATCCGTTCCTCCCCACCGGAATCCTGCCTGGCCGGCTCCACTCTGCGGCCAGGCTGCGGAGCCGCCGGCCAGGCCAACCCGCAGCGGGGTCTCCAGCTGCTGCTGGGCTGCTGCGGATGCAAATGGCGTCCTGAGTAGGGGATGCCATTTGCGTCCCTATGGTAGCCCGTGATAGGCTACGTAAATATTTATGTAGCCTATCACGGCTAAAGCAGGGACACAAATGGCGTCCCCTACGCCATTTGCGTCCCCGCTTTAGCCGTCATAGGCTATGTAAATATTTACGTAGCCTATCACGGAGAAAACGGGAAGGCAAATGGCGCAGGGGATACGTAAATATTTACGTAACCTATCACGGGCTACCATAGGGACGCAAATGGCATCCCCTACTCAGGACGCCATTTGCGTCCGCAGCAGCCCGGTAACAGTCAGAGCCAGTGCTGCCGCCGGCGGAGCCGCAGCCGGAGCCGCAGCCAGGTAGGCTCCGTTTCGTGGGGCTTTCGCGGGGTGGAGGGGCGGGGGGCTCTGTTCCGCCATGGATTCCAGGGGGCCGAATTCACTGGAATTCGGCCCCCTGGGATCCATGGAGGAATTCTCTAACTTCCCTAGCTGGGGGCTGTTTAACTCCCTTTCCTTTGCCTGAGGCCAAACATCCTGTGCCAGGGCCAGCTCTACCATTAGGCAATGTGAGGTGACAGCCTTCGGTGGCAGCCTTCTGGCTGTTCTTTTTGAACCCCCCAGCTGCTCCCCTCTGTTGGAAGACAAAGTTGTGTATGCCAGCCTTCTTCAACCTGGTGCCCTCCAGATGGGTTGGACTACAACTTCCAGAATCCTCCAGCCAGTAGCTGGCTGGGGGATTCTTGGAGTTGTAGTCCAACCCATCTGGAAGGCACCAGGCTGCGGAAGGCTTGTGTATGCCATGTGGCCTATCCTGCACTCCCTAAACTATCCTACTACCCCGAGGTGCATTGGAGGACACTTTCCTGTGCCCAGTGTTGTGGAATGGTTCAAATGACAGCTCAGTTGGCTTCTGCAGGTGGAGTGCAGGGAGGCATCTTGTCCAGCTCATGCAGCAAAATGGTTTGGGTTGGCCCTGGTGTTCCCTGCTTGGTAGGGTAGCCATGTGTCCTACTTTACAGAAGACAGCCCTGTATTTGAAGGCTATCGGAAGACAGTTCTGTATTTGAAGGTGTCCTCTGTTTGAAGAGCCATCAAGTCCAAGGCCAGTTAAAAATACAGAACTATAAGAAGGGAGAGTAGGGGGCTTGAAGTTGCCCATCACACAGGTCACCTGGTCACAGTCTTCCCCACTATCAAGAAATATATTTAAGGGAGCAATCCTCTGGTGCCTAGACAGAGTCTGGGGGACCGTAGGATAGTTCGGATTCCTGGCTCTGAGGTTGGAGTCAGCGCTCCGACCTCGGAGCCAGGAATTCAAACTCCCCTCCCTCTCCCCCTTGCAGCCAGCATGGAGAGAATCACACTGGCTGCCTCTCCGAGCTCGCAAAAACAACCATGGAGAGGAGGAAAAGAGTGTGTGCTGGTGGGCATGGAATGGAGGGGACTGGGGAGGCCGGCTTACAATATATCCCCAGGCCTCCTTCCCTCTCAATCCGCAGAGTCACAGCTAGATGGGCAAAAAAGCCTGTCTAGCCAAAATGCAGTTTGGGAGGAGCAGAGCCAGAGATTGAAATTAGAGTAATTCTTTCTAAAGTTGTGTCTATACATCTCAGCTAGCAAATGCAATTTTTATGCAAATTGATGCCCTAGTTTGTCTTCCTTTTTGCTGATGTATAAATGGCTAACCTAATGCTTAGTGCTGCCCAGTCCCACCCCACAATGCATTCCAACTGTATCTTGCTGAAATTGTGAGTTGTTGTCAATATCATGGGATGTTGTGACATCTTGACATTATAAAACTGGTTCGAACAGGTGAGGCTGCACACACCCAAATGTAGAAAAATGTACTGTGAAAAATACCAGGAACCTCAGATACAAATGAAGGCTGGGTTTTTTCCCCTGGGTGTGAAGGAAAATCCTTTAAATATAGAATGGGAAAAGATAAATGATTTAAAAATATACCACTCAACTCACTTTCAAATGTATGATTTAAAAACAATTCTTGGAACTTTGGGTGAAATCCTAACCAAAATGATGGATCTTCTCAGGCTCAGGCTCAGGATTAATTAGGCACAGCCTAATTAACTTAGCCTAAAATGGTCTGGGACCAAGTAACTTGAAGGACTGCCTTCACCCGTATGTATGTATGTATGTATGTATGTATGTATGTATGTATGAGTCATACTTATATACCACTTAATATAATAAAATCTCTATGTGGATTTTATCAGCCTGCTCATACTGAGGTAATCTGCTGAGGCCCTATTCATGTGCCTGTTCCTGAGAACAACTAAGCTGGTGGGCACACGGGAGAGGGTCTTCTCAGTGGTGGCCAATTGCTTTGGAACACACTAAGCAAACATTTTGGACTATGGGGACATTGGCAATTTGAGATAGTGCTCTGGGCACCACCACAAAGTGGCAGCTGTGGCAAAGTAACCTAACCAAAAGATGAGCACAAGGCAGAGGTGGGGGTTGAGCCCCAACACACTAAACAACTCCTTTGAACCCACAGTTTTCAGCACCAATGGAAACCTATTTCACAGCAATCCCAGCGGCTGGTAAGAAAATGTATAATAATAATAATAATAATAATAAAAACAGTGAGGAGAGGGCACCTTGGTGGGTGCCAAGAAAGACAGCTTTCTTGGCACCCACCAAGGTGCCCTCTCCTCACTGTTTTTATTATTATTATTATTATTATTATTATTATTATTATTATTATTCATTTTCTTACCAGCCGCTGGGATTGCTGTGAAATAGGTTTCCATTGGTGCTGAAAACTGTGGGTTCAAAGGAGTTGTTTAGTGTGCTGGGGCTCAACCCCCACCTCTGCCTTGTGCTCATCTTTGGTGCCAGTGGGCCCCACATTGCCTACCCCTGCACTACTTGCTAGTGTCGCCACATATGCATCTCCAAAAAAAGAGGACAAAAGAGGACATATGCCAATTGATATGAATAGGCACAAATTTAGAAATAATTGCTATAACTTATTGCAAATATAAATATAATATTGTTCACAATAGTGGGGAATATCATGACTGGATGACCTGTGTCTCTGCTCAGTCTGCACCAGTCCAGGTGGTTACTAGTCTTGGTGGTTAGCTGCTACCTCCAGAACCAGAGGCAGTGAGCCTGTGTACACCAGTTGCTGGGGAACATGGGTGGGAGGGTGCTGTTGTGCGCATGTCCACTTGTGGGTCCCTGGTCGACAGCTGGTTGGCCACTGTGTGAACAGAATGCTGGACTAGATGGACCCTTGGTCTGACCCAGCAGGGCTCTTCTTATGTTCTTATGTTCTTACTTGTTGATGGACAACTTCAAGGATCCTGCTCTCCTGGCTTTTTATGATTCTTTATCTATAAACAGGACTTGGACCAGACAGCCCTTTAAATACAGGACACATAGAGGGCTGTCATCTATAAAGTAGTACACACAGTCACCGTATGCCCAGAGCTGCCCTGGGTGGGGCCACCTGGGGTATTTTGTCCCAGGCCCCTGCAAATCATGGGGCCCTCTGCCTCAGCTCTTGCCCCAGACCTGCCACATTTTGCTCACCAGAATTCACGGGGTTGGATCCAGGATCTGCCTTCCATGAGAGGAAGGGCTCTGCTCACGGAAGATCCCCCTGCCCAAGTTTGGGGGATCCCTCCTTTCCCCTACATCACACCTCACCCCATTCAGCAGGTTCCTGACTCTCTGTGTAGTATTTTCAGGGGGTTGGAGGGGCTGCTGTGCAGGGAGGAGGCAGGGAGTGCTGCTTTTACCAGGGCAGTTGGTTCAGCATAAATCTGGATCCAACCCATGGCATTTTGTTTGAAGAAAACTCTCCCTGCTTAGCTCTCCTTGTCTGCTTCTCCCCGGCAGGGCAAGGAGGAGCTGCATGCTATAATTCTCATATGTGGTCCTCCAGCTTTGCACACACACATGGGCCCTTGTAGGGTAGATGCTGTGACAAGGGCCCACACACCTATCCAGGCCCTATAAACCTCTGGTTGGCCCTATATATGTCCATGCATTGGTCTTTGCCATGTATTCATGGATGATCAAGGGTTGAAGTGTAAGCATTTAATTATAGCATGGCCACTTTCACATTGCTAAAAAAGAGGAATTTCACCTCCAAAAAGAAGAAGCAAGAGGATACCAATTTGCATTTGTTTATGCACACTATAATTACAAAACCAAAACATCTCACCATAGTCAAGAAGACTGACCAGCTGACCTATATCTGCTGCTCAGCAACTTCAAGGCCCCTGCCAGCAACCTCCTTATGGTTCTTTGACTTTTGACTTTGAACCAGACTTGGACTGGACAGCCCATCAAATAGAGGATTGTCCTCTGACAGCTCTCAAAAATAGAGGACCGCTCTCTGTAAAATAGGTCACCTGGCCATGCCATAATTGTTCATCACTGAAGGCAACAGAAAAGTGCGGAACTGCATGTTACAAGTTCAGACAAACGCGGGTTTGCCAATTAATGGTAATATGGGAGGCAGGAAGCATTTGCAAAAGGGCATGAGCAGGCAGGAAGGGGTTGTTTAAGCCTTTCCCGATCTGCCCATTTCCCCATCCAACTTCTACCTGCAGGCCTTTTGTTCCCCCAGCCAGGTTTAATTCCGGTCTTAGAGCTAGTTTGAAAAAACAGCTTGCGGAAGATGAGTTGGCAAGCGAAGGAAGGATTAAGCAGTCTTGCTCACCTGCCAATTTGTCCCTGCCAGTGCCCCACCCCACAGTAGCGCTATGAGGAAAATACGAAGTTGGAAACCTCATGAGAATCCCCCCTCCCAAATATGCGCTGTAAATCTGTAAATAAAACAAACAAACAAACAAACAAACAAACTTCTTGTTTCAGAAAGCATCCCTGGGATTTATAGGCTAGGACAGGCCCTGGTGTGAGTGAGAATAACCTCAGAGAGACTTTAGAGTGGCCTTCCCCAACATGGCCTCCTTTCAAGGGTAAAACCCCTTCCACAGTAGTTGTATGTGTGTGTGAGGCTGCTTTTCTGTTAGAGGTCACAGTGGAGATGTGGGAGAAAGGAACAATCCACACTCACTTTATTAAAAAGCTTGATTAAATGCTGGATCACAAAAACATTATGGGTTGCCATGGGGAGGCCTTCAAAAATGGTCTCCCTGAGGCAAATTATTCCAGCCCTGGCCATAACACAGAGGTATACTTACCATTAACAGGAGCATTGCTCATGTATTTTCTACCTGTTATACCTGGAGCAGGTATGATTCACCACCCAGCGGATCAGTATCATCCACTTGGCAATCCATATAATGAACTCCAACTCTGTCTCTCTTTAAAATCCACCTTTGGCTTAACCCCTTCATGCTTCAGCTCTCTGAATTTATAGCTCCATGGGAAGAATGTTCCAATTGGGATGGAATGTTGGAATACACTTTTCTTGGATATGAAACCATGAAAGTCAAGATTACAACATGCTGTTCATGACAATTGTGCAGAGTATGGGTGAAGACAGACAAAATGGTTTTAGAGCCATGACATCGGTCCTGGTTTGGAAGGGCCCTCACTGTGTTCAGTCTAAACATACCTCCAAACTCAGAAGAGACGGGGTTGTGCAAGTTTGAGAAAAGAAGCTTCCAGTGCAGTGTGCTGATTGGCTGGCTCTCCATGATGTCACCAAAGTACTTGCCCCTCAGTCTGCAGATCAGCTATGCAATTAAAAACAACAACCCCTTTACCTTTAAAAATGAATCAAGTGATAAATGACTGAATGAATACAATACATTTTATTAATGAACAAATGAACGTTTAATGCAGCATTTTTAAAAGCTTGAAGTGGAGAGGGGCAAAACTGGCAGCTGGACCAAAGTATATATGTCTGTCATTTGAAGTTGTGAAACCAGGTGGAAACAATGCTGGTTCTGCAGCATAGGGATGTGTTTTGAGTTCTCTTTTCAGATACAGTCAGCCTTTGCCCTAAGGTCTGAGTGCAAAACATCTTTCAGCCAAAGAGCCTAATCCCATTTGAGAGAAGCTCTTGGGAGCTGCATTCCAGTGGTGGGCAGGCCTGTTGGGGACAGGGCCAACACACCAAAAATACCAGCATGTTTTAGCTTAAAACTCTTACTGGCAGTAACTAAGCCTTTAGAAAGGCATTTCTGTTGGAAAGTCTGGTGTGACTTACAGCAGATTTGCTTTATACAGAGAAAGTGTGGCAACACACCACTTAGTATAAGAAGCAAAAAATGCAGGATACAGCCAGTTTAGAAGAAGTCTGGATCAACTTAGGGAGCAATCCTATGGCCACTAGACACTGTCTAGAGGGCCATAGGATTTTTCGGTTTCTGAGAACGGAGATCAGAGCCAGGGCTCTGAATGCAGTTCCCAGAAACTGTGCTTCCCTCCCCCCTCCCCTGGCCCTTCATGGCCGGGGCAGTTCTCTCTGCGTGGGTTACATCTCCGCACTCGGAAATGGAGTGTGGAGACGGGGAAAAGGGGCAGTCCTGGGGATGGGGAAGGCAGGACACAGTGGAAGCCGCTTTACACAGCTTCCTATGCGCCACACAGCTTCCTTCACTCCCCTTCCGTGAAGGGGCTTGACAGACAAAATCGGCCATCTAGCCAGAAATGCAGGGCGGCTGGAACACGGAGGCGAGGATCGCCTCCGTTCTACGGCTGCCCTGCACCGGGCACTTGGCAGCCTCCGACTTCAGAGGCTGCTGACTATCGCAACAGGATTCTGCCCGTTCTTTATTAGTTCTTTTATACATGTTGTCAGAGTGCTTTTACACACATTGTCATCTAACACTACTTAACTACAAGCACCCCCTAAAGCTGTGTGAGCGTTAGTGAGCGAAGGCAGGAGATAGGGTTACTTGCTTCCTTTCTGGAGAGAGCAGCATGGCACTTGCTGCTCTTTGCAGAGGCAGAGGAAGAAGGAAGAGGATGGGGAGGGAGCAGGAAATAGGAACTGATTAAGCTACAGAACATTCTCTGTCGCCCCATAGGGTCTGGAAACATGTGGAGTTGTTCCTATTATCCCAACCATTTCAACCTTTTAGAATGGGGAAAACAGTGCACAAACACCGTGAAAACACTAAACGCTAGGTGGTTGGGGGGAAAGGGGTGGGGCCAGGAAAAGGAGTCTGGCCTTCTGGGGAACCCTGAAGGGCTGAATCAGAACTCCTGGAGAGCTGGATTTGGCCCCTGCGCCTGAGTTTTTGCACCCTCCCCTAAGATAAGCTAGGACTGAGGATAGTATCTCAGTTGGGAAACAACAGTCGTCAGTGCTGTTACTAAGTTAAAGTTACACACGAACACACATAATGGCAGCTACACATGAATTAGTCATGTTTGCCATGGATTCTCTGGTGTTTCCCACAGTAAAGATGTGATGTGTGAGCAGACATGCTTCCTTAAACACCCTTGAATATGTGCTTTGGATCCCAGTCCAAATGGTGCTCCGATGCACATACACATGAAGGTATGGAGGTGTTTAAAGTTGCACATCTGTCACATGTTTGTCATGGGAACTACTGGTGTAAACGGAGCAAATATGACTGTAGCGTTTGTAGAGTAAAGCGTGGAACACACAGTGGGCTTTTCTACATGAAGGTTTTAACCTGCCACTTTGCCGTGGCTTCTGCTTCCAGCTTCTTGTGGGTTTAAGATGGGCTCCTTTTTTCCCGTTTTTCTCTCTCTCTGCCTTTCTGCATGTTCCATTACACAACCACTAGGTGATGCAGAGCAGAATTGCACAAATACACCAGGGTTTCATGCCACGATTCACAGAAATACCAGACTTTCCTCATTAGAAAAAAACAGACACACGCTACAATGGTTGCAAAGCAGAGGAGAGGCCTTGGAGGAGGATGACATCATGTAAAGCACCCACAAACTACCGTGAATGAGGAATCCTGAGTGCACAATGTCTCATGTAGAAAGGCTTATAAAGTGTGTAGTCACCCATTGCATCTTAGCCATTTGTAGTACACTAATATGCCCACTCTTGCCAGTCTTGCCAAACCCACAAGATTCCCACAACCCACAGACCTAGGATTCCTAGGCTGCAAAGAATGGCTTGACTAAGGCCTGGAACACTCACATTTCATTCTAATACTGGATTTTCAAGTTACCTTTTATGAGATCATTCAATATTTAACCACTGAGACGGACCATTATTACACTATTCAAATACTACACTGTTCAAAGGACAGCAACTGGCAAAGAACCTTCATGACATATTTGCTTTTGTGTGTGTGTGTGTTAGATTTAAAGAGGTTTCTTAATAGCTAAACGTAATAAATACTGGAAAAAGGAACTAGCAAAAGGCCTTTAAGTAAGCAATGGTATTGTTGTGTCTGTTTGTTCTTGTATTACAGTCCTAGTACTCAATCAAAAGTACAATGGCTTTTGAGCATGTATGGATTTCCTAAGTGTTCAAAGTGAAAGCAGAGCAAAATAGAAACAGGTTTTTATGCTTCACAGCAAATTCTATTCATAGCATTTTCAGTTTGCTCCTCTAGCATCCCCTTTCCTTCCTCTGCCACCTCTCTATTAATTTCTTCGATATGTTTCAACTTGTTGCTATGCCTCCCCCTGCCCCAAAGTAAAACCTTGTCCCAGCACCAGTACATTATGTTCTTGGTTAGTGCTGTGACGTCAAATGGTATCTGGCTCCCAGCCAAGGAATGTTTCTGCGAAAGAAAGCATGAATGAATAAGATTTTTAGTTCAGATGCTAGCATACTCTTTCATGAGCCAGAGCATCTTCATCTTTTAAATATTCAGCCAACTGGGGATTGGGGTTTGAATTGTGTTCCATGGCGATGGTTAATCTAATAACAGCATATAAGAGTGGACGCTCTCTTGAAGGCTGTGAATGAAGAGCGGAAAAGTCAAAAGCAATGCTCTCAGCTGAACAAGCAAGGCCATGATGCAACCTGTGGTGGAGCATCTATTAATTAATTTTTTTAAATAACTTTAAGCTGCCTCAAGTGTAGCTAAGGCTTAAGAAGTAGGGCTGTGCACTGCTTCGGACCAAGGCCTGAAACCCAAGTTGAAGCGGGCTGCTTCACGTCACTTTGTGCCCCTTCCAAGGCAAAGTGGAGGGGGCAAAAAGCGACCCGGAGCAGGTCAGGGGCTCTCCGAAGCACTTGGTGCGCTTCGGAGCTTCATCCCCCGTGGCCCAGCTCCCCTGGTGCCTCCAGGTCCTTACCTGAGCTGCATCCACTGCCACTGCCCTCACCACCGCCGCCGCTGTCCTCCTCACCACTGCGCCACTGCTGTCTTCGCCGCCTTCTCTGCTGCTGCCAACTGCTGAGGACTGGACGCGCGTGGCAATTCTTACTCCAGGGAGTCGCCATTTTTAAAATGGCAACCTCCACAAAGTTCCAGGAAGAGTCACCACGCGCGTTCAGGCCTCAGCAGTTGGCAGCGGCGAGGATGGTGGTGATAGCGGTAAGGATGGCAGTGAGGGCGGCAGTGGCAGCAAGGACGACAACAGTGGAGGAGGCGGTGGTGGCAAGGTAAGGGGGTCTGCCCTTATAGGAGGGGCCTATAAGACCATCGAGTCCAACCCCCTGCTCAATGCAGGAATCCAAGTCAGAGCATCCCTGACAGGTGGCTGTCCAGCTTCGTCTTGAATGCCTCCAGTGTGGGAGAGCCCACCACCTCCCTAGGTCATTGGTTCCATTGTTGTATTGCTCTAAGAGTCAGGAAGTTTTCCCCGATGTTCAGCCAGAATCTGGCTTCCTGTCACTTGAGCCCATTATTCCATGTCTTACACTCTGGGATGATCGAGAAGAGATCCTGGCCTTCCTCTCTGTGACAACCTTTCAAGTACTTGAAGAGAGCTATCATATCTCCCCTCAGTCTTGTCTTCTCAAGGCTAAACATGCCCAGTTCTTTCAGTCTCTCCTCATAGGGCTTTGTTTCCAGTCCCCTGATCATCTTTGTTGCCCTCCTCTGAACCCTCTCCAGCTTGTCTGCATCCTTCTTAAAGTGCGATGCACAGAACTGGACACAGTACTCCAGATGAGGCCTAACCAGTGCTGAGTAGAGGGGAATGAGTACTTCCCGGGATTTGGAAGCGATGCTTCTATGAATGCAGCCCAAAAGAGCATTGGCCTTTTTTGCAGCCACATCACATTGTTGGCTCCTATTCAGCTTGTGATCGACAACAATTCCAAGATCCTTCTCGCTTGTAGTGTTGTTGAGCCAAGTATCGCCCATCTTGTAACTGTGCATTTGGTTTCTTTTTCCTAGGTGCAGAACTTGGCATTTATCCCTATTAAATGTCAGTCTGTTGTTTTCTGCCCAGCACTCCAGTCTATCAAGATCACTTTGAATTTTGTTTCAGTCTTCCAAGGCATTAGCTATCCTGCCCAATGTTGTGTCATCTGCAAATCTGATCAGCATTCCCTGCACCTCCTCCTCCAAGTCATTAATAAAAATGTTGAAGAGCACTGGGCCCAGGACTGAGCCCTGCGGTACCCACTCGTTACCTCTCCCCAGTTTGAGAAGGGGATGCAAAGGGGAATCCCATTGATAAGCACTCTTTGATTCCGATTCTGTAGCCAACTGTGGATCCACCGGATCATTGTTTCATGTAGCCCACTTTGAGCTAGTTTACTCATCAGGATATCATGGGGCACTTTGTCAAAAGCTTTGCTGAAGTCGAGGTATATTATGTCCACAGCATTCCCACAGTCCACAAAGGAGGTGACCTGATCAAAAAATGAGGTCAGATTTGTCTGGCAGGACTTGTTCTTGATAAATCCATGTTGGCTTTGAGTAATCACTGCATTATTTTCAAGGTGCTTACAGACTGATTGCTTTATCATCTGCTCCAGAATTTTCCCAGGGATTGATGTCAGACTGACTGGTCTGTAGTTCCCAGGTTCCTCCTTCTTACCCTTTTTGAAGATAGGGTAAGATTAGCCCTCCTCCAGTCATCTGGCACTTCCCCGGTCCTCCATGATTTCTCAAAGAGAATAGACAGCGGTTCTGAGAGTTCTTCTGCCAGTTCCTTTATGACTCTAGGATGCAGTTCATCTGGCCCTGGAGATTTGAACTCATTCAAAATAATTTGGTGTTCCTTGACCATATGCCTGTCGATCTCAAGCTGCAATCCCGCCCCTTCAGCCTGTACTTCGCCTTTGCCAGGGGGGTCATAGACCCTCTTTTGGGAGAAGACTGAGCCAAAGTAGGAACTGAGCACCTCTGCCTTTTCGTTGTCATCTGTTATCATTTTGCCATCCTTATTTAATAGCTGAACCACCATTTCTTTCCTCCATTTCTTTTCTTCCACTTCAGGTGAGGGGCTGAGGCAGGCCAGGGCCCCCCCGAAACTGCCTGAGCTGGATCAGGCCCGTCTCGGAAGCCGCTTTGTGGCTTCCAAGTTGGATCGGGGGGTCCCTGCACAGCCCTATTAAGAAGTAGGAATTTATTTTTTGCTTTAGGAAAAGAAAAGAATTGACAGAGAAATAGAGACTTCAAAAATTATGAATACTGTATCTAGGATAGCCATGTGTCCTACTTTCCAGAGGGCAGTCCTCTGTTTGAAGGACTGTCAGAGTGCGCTCTGTCTGAAGGCATCATCTCTTTGAAGGGCTGTCCAGTCCAAGTCCGGCTTGAAGATAAAGAACTGTAAGATGGGGAAGCAGGAGCTTTGGACTTGCCCATCAACACTTGGCCTCTGGACAGCAGACTGAGCAGGCATGCTGGTTACCTGGTCAGTCTTTCCCACCATGGTGAGATGAATTGTATTTTTATTAAAATTATGGTTATTATTTCTAAATGTGTATCTATACATATCAATTAGCACATGCTCATTTTTTGCAAACTCGTGACCTATTTTGTTCTCTCTCTTAGCGATGCATTTCCTCCCTTTTTGGTGATTTGTAAGTGGTCACCCTTGGTATGCGTAGAGAAGAGACAGAAATGACCCTGTCTTGAAAAAACACAAATGCTGCAAAAAACACAGACCTTCCCTCACTGCAATTCCCCCAGAAATCATCCCCTTCTATGGAAATTAAAGTTGAAAAATCCCTCCCATTGGCACCAATGGAGGGTTAGGAGTAAGGGCCAAGCAAGTTTAGGTGACTGATTCCTGGTCTAGCACCAAGGACTGAAGCTCGGTCTCCCATTTACCTTATTTCACCTGCCAGGGATTAAGAAGTGGTTCAAGCCAGGTGATGAGGGGTGGGTGTGGGGATTTTCCAGGAAAAATGGTTTTCTCAGGTACTACTCTGTACTAAATGTGATTCATGTTCAGGATTTGCTGTACAAAACCTAAGATGACCTGGCACATTGACATGCACGTATGAAACGCTAGAGTACTCCTGGTAAGTTTCCTTAAATTGGCTCTAGCAGAAGTTGGGAAATAAACTGCTTGAAAAATGATACTTTATCCGTTGCCTTTAAGATAACCGGCTGTCTTGCTGAAAGAGCTGAGCTATCAGTTTTGAAAATCCACAGCTCAAGTGTGGCCTGGTTAAAAGAAGGCATTTTATTCATTTATTCTGTTTATAAAATTCGGGAGTCACATTTGTATGGCAAAAATACTCAATGCGGCATACAAAGCCCACAATTAAAATGACAAGGCACAGACTGTACATAGAAAACAAAATTAAGAATAGCAGTATTGTCTTTGAAAACAAGAGGAGTCAACAATCCGCACCAACACAAAGGCCTGAAGTTTTCAGCTTGCAGCAGAAGATACCCAGTGTAGGAGGAAAATGGATATCCTTTAGCAGGGAATTCCAGAAGATGTGTGCTACTAATGAAAAGGACCTCCTCATACTAGTCTAAGCAAACTCTGTTGAAATCAATGGGCGATACGTCCTAGTTGAATAGTTTTTGGGTGAAGTGGAAAGGAATGTACACATTTAAAGCAGTATCACTCCTAATATCAAACTCAGGTAGTGAGTGCCAATAAGATTGGAGTCAAAATGATGTCACTGAGAAACAAGATGGGGGTATAGGCATGCCTGGAAGGATGGGAGGCATGGCTTGCATACATACAAAAAAATCTTTTAAAAAAACTAAGGTGGCAATAGTTCAAAACAGCCCAATGAGCACTGAGCATGCTCAGTAGTCACAGAGTGACAATCTGGAGCATAGTGGTAGGAGAAGTAGAATGCCCTGTTTCGAAGGAATGACTGACTGACTGACCTGAACAGGAGTATTCCTTTTAGGGGGGAGGGTACATGGCAACATTTTGTTGCAGGTTTCACCTGCATGTTACAGTAGCACATTCTGTTCAGATTAGCTCTAAAGGCCAAACTAGAAGTGATGCTAAATGCATCACTTGTTGCCGACTCTTTTAAAATAAAAAAATATTAATAGTAGTTGTGTGTCCTCTAATTTCCATCTGGACCACAGTGTATGGGGGGGGGGTTAACCCTTTCATCTCCACTGTGGTCCTGAAGAAAATCCTCCCTCCCACACAGCTGCTATTAGCCCTGGAAGGGACACTCTAATTTGTGCCAGTGGGAGTTTCCCTCTGGGGTAATAGCAGCCACAGCAAGGGGAGTTGGGACCATGCTGGGGAGGGAAAGTTTAAACTCCTTCTGTGTGCCAAAATCCAAATGAAAATCACTCCCCTTCCACACGCCTGCTAAATAAGTTATTTTTAAAAAGATGCAGCAACAAGTGCCACATTTAGGGGTGAAGTGGGTACAATCCTATGCATGTTTAGACAGAAAAAAGTCCAAGAGTTGTTGGACTTTTTTCTGCCTTAACATGCATAGGATTATGCTTTTAGTATCACATCTGGTTTGGCCCCAAGAAATCCAAGGGGGTGTGAAGATTTGGGCCTGTATTTATTTTGATCATGTATTTTATTTTATTGTTTTAATTATTATAAACTGCCCTGAGATCTTTTGATCAAGGGTGGTATAAAATCTTCTAAATAAATGACTAGACAATAAACTATGGTGTACAGTGACTGCTTCCAAGTCATGACTCCCCTACAAATCTCTCTGACGCTGTCTCGTAAAGAAATGTGTGATGTTATTTCATTGTGTTCAGTGTTTCCCTACTTGCCCTGGATCAAATTTATTGGCTGCCATTGGCTTGCAGGATTTACCATTTTCAGGCTGTGGGTTCTGATGATGCTGTGAGATATGGCTTGGGTTGCAGAGTTCTGCTATGGATCAAATCTAGAGCAGGGGTCAGGTTTCTCAGGAAGCAAGACAAAAGGCAGTCAGCGCCACACAAGCCTCCAATCTAGAAGGGTTGTCTCTACGTTGCTCCAACAGAGATCAGAGCAAGACTGAGGTTTAAACAGAAGTGTTTCTGGGATTAGCTGGTTGGCCCCACCTCTGTGCTGACTGAGACTTTGTCTCTTAAAGAGGCCTGGCCTGGTTTAGCAATCTCAGTCTATGATGATGTAGGAGTAGCTGTGGCATGCTAGCTTCCTCACAGCCTGAGTCCTCAGAGTTTGGGAATGGTAATGCAACTTCCTCTGGATGCAGGGCAGCTAGTCCCGGGGTCTTTTTGGGTCATGGGGAGATGGAAGCTTCATGACATCTTTCTGTAGCCAAGTCCTCTCCCTGAATCATTAACTCTGGAGCCTCTTCCTCTGATGACAAGGGGTTCAGGGTCCTTGTCCTAGGGATGTTGTAGAAATCCGGTTTGGGGGTGGAGCTTGCCGAGCTTTTGTTGGCTTGGCCCTCCAGACTTTGATGCATCTTCTGCTAGCTGGTCTGACTTGGTCTGCAGTGAGTTGGGTCAGCTAGCAGATTTTCCGTATTTTTCTTTATTTGCGCAAATAGAGATTTGCGCAAATTATGCAAATCGCAGCTGTAATGTATACAAATCTCTGGGCAAATAAAAACATGTGGAAAAAGATCCCAGATTTCAGGGAAAAACTGTGGCTTGGCTCACAAATGCGAACTGAGTTGGGTGGGCAGCAGGAGTCTACTGAGCTCAAAAAGGGCTGGATTTCACAGTGACAGGCATCTCTACTTTGACCATGACACAGGTGCATGTGAAAACTGAACATAGCATGACATGTCATGTATCTCCTTTACTACATGTTATCAATGAAATGTGGGTTGTTGCCTGAAGCATGCATCTCCCATAATGTCTTGTTAGGCCCTAATCTTAGCACCACAAAATCCAGAAGAGAGTGACTTTGAATAGAACAAAATATGAATGTGTGTGTATGAATGCATTATAATTCAATCTATTTTTGGAACCAGCTGCTTTAGTGGAGCCTGGCCCAGGTCATCTAGTAGGAAGAGTCATGGCCAGGTTTCTTAATCTGAGTGCCTCCCTGGTTCCGTCTTCATTTCATTGTCATCCAAGCTAGTTTCTTTGAAGATGCATTATTTTGTGAACCACCCAGAGAGCTTCGGCTATGGGATGGTATAGAAATAGAATGAATGAATGAATGAATATAATATTGTGTCCAGTGCCTCCTGATAAAGAGCTGAAAGAAGAAACGAGGAACTGCACACAAGACACCAGAAATTGGAATGAGTGTGTGAATTAGGTATAGATAATCCCAGTCCTACCCTCCCCTTTTGTCACAGTGACTGTGCCAAAGGAATAGCCTTGGCCCACCAGCTGCTGCCAAAGACAAGGCTCCTTAAATTCTTTTCTCTTCCCCATTCTCACAGTCTTGTCCCCAAACCTTTCTTTTTCTAAAGCTAATTTCCCCACCATTCGAACCTGGTGCATGGATATTTACACTCCCCAGTTCATATTTTTGTACATTTGCTTGTTCTGCCTATTTTTGTTTGTAATCTAGGAACTAATTGATTCCATCTTAGAGTTTATATAAGTCCCTTTTGCCAACCGGCTAATTCCCCCAGAGAAATCATTGTGTATATATGTTTTATTCTTGTGTGCTTAATAAAATCCCTTCCCTGCCACCCCATTTTCAAAGAAATCTCTCTGTCTGTATCATTGGGTTACTTTTGCCAAGATGTGCTCCTGCCAATGTTAAAAGATCCCTCAATGGGTATTCCTAAGCGTGTGTACACTTTTCCAGAGAGGGCACTCAGTGACTTAGAACAGTCCTCTATTTGAAGAGCTGTCCAGTCCAAAGATCAAGAACCATAAGATGGGAAGGCTGCACTCAGGTGACCTGTGTGCCTTGAGGTTTCCCATCAACAGTTAGCACTGGACAGCAGACTGAGCAGGTGTCACAGATTACTTGAGTGACTCAGGTCACCTGAGTGTCACAGGTCACCTGTGTGCAGCCTTCCCTAGTATAATTGAATGGGGGTGGTGATGTCCTAGAGATTGCCATCTTCCATTCTTAGCCCTCCCATGTATTCCCACCACTTCTTCCATCTTTCTTCTTACCAGAAAAAAAAAATCTGTTAAGGGAGAAAAGATGGAATAGCTGCACAATGCCTTGTGATTGTTAGTGCTACAACTACCCCCCCCCCCACTGGAAGCACCCTATGCAGGTCAAGCAGACACAACAATGGTGGGGGGAGCTTTCCAGAAGCAAGCAACAGGTGGGGGGGGAGCTTTCCAGAGGCAAGTACATAGCACCTTTTTAACTTCCTTTAGAAACATCAAAAGCTGCCTTATACTGAGTCAGATCATTGGTCCATTTAGCTCAGTACAACTACTGGTGGTAACTTTCCGGGGTAGCAAACAGGAGTCTTTCCCAGCCGGGGATTGAACCTGGGACCTTTTGCATGCAAAACATGAGCCGAGGGCCGTTTAACATTGACCACTCCTGACAGCTAGCAAAGAGAGTGTCCTTCTCATTCTTGGCCCTTCTCCTGACTTCTTTCCTTACTCGCATCACTGCCTCTTAGGCATGTCTGGATTTTGTGAAATCTGTCCCATCTGTGTTTCATGGATTATGCGGTGTCATTCATTCTGGGGTCTGTTCACAGACAGATTTTATTTATTTATTTATTTATTTATTTACAATATTTATATACCACTCCACATCAAAAGATTTTGGAGCAGTGAACAGCAAAGATCAAAGAATAAAACACCATGTTAAAACAGTTTAAACATTTTTAAAAAGCAAGTTCCAATAAGGCCGAATTTGATAAACCATGGCTGGTCACTCAAGGAAGGCCTCTCGATCTTTCTACACACCCCTCCCCCCGTTATGTGGAAAAATACACAAATAATTCTGTAAGAGGGTTCACAACAATTTACATAATTTATGTTAGTACATTACATTTAGTGTATTGTCCTCCATTCTATTCAACTTTTTCCTGCATATATTTGCCAGTCTCAGGAGAAACTTGCATATTTTCCTACGAATAAATTTGCTTAAATTTCAGGAAAGTTAAAAAAAAATCTGAAAGTCCACGGACCCCATGCAGCCTGAAGAAGGTGGCCCACAGCAGATTCCACAGGTTGGATTCTTAGAAATCTGAGTTCATTTTAGTCCATCTTGAATTTCTCCAGCATCCCTGTTGTCCCTTTGCCTATTCCCTCCCATTGCGTTTGGCCCTGTTTAATCTCCTGCTTCCTATCCCCAGGTGTGCCAAAGGCGCATCATTCAGCTGGCTTCCCCTGGGTCCCAATGCCAGTGGTCAATTCCTCCTGACCCTCAGAATCACCTGCCAGTTGTGTTGCTTCCATGCTGCAGGGCCCACTTCCACATCACAGCTTTGGAGCTCTCCCTTAGAACAGCCAAATAATATTTGAACTAGGGAAGAAGGGATTTGGGTTACCCCAAGTCTGCAATCTGCAAAGCTAAGCAAGGAACGTATCATGAGAGCTTTGTCCCTCTGGCATGTTTTCTTTTAGCTGGTGCCAGGACTTTAGATATGTAGAGTGGGAAGAAGATAATGGAAGAAATTAAATGGACCTCCCTAAAGGTTCCTCTGTTGTGTCCTGTTGTGTTGTGTGTGTGTGTGTGTTTTGTTTTTTGTGGGCAATGGTTCAGAGAGCAGCTCTCGGTTCAGCTCCGCTCATTTCTAAGTGAAACCAGCTGCAGGCAGCATCCAATGTACATAGCCTCCAGCACTGCAAAACATTTGCATGAAAAGGCTTTTTTCTTTGTCTTATTTACTGTCTTGAAGCAAAGAGGGCTGCTAAAGAAAAAGAAATGTCAAAATTCTACTCCAGAACAAATTGTGTATCTTCACATACTCTGTGTGTATCCAGGCAGTAAATATACTCTTTTGTTCTCTGTTTGCTCTCACCTACCATATCATTTTTCACCTTTCTGTGGGGGAAATATGAACACTTTTAGACATTGCACATACAGAATTTGTAAATGCTGTGTATATATTTTTCATTGAATTACCACATTTCTGCTTTAGTAGGACTTCTTGGGTAGTATCCAATAGGGGCTGTGTGCATGTGCCCAGGCCTGCTGGTCCCTGGTCCCCATGCACACAACTCTGCCAGCTCAGGCTGTGCATGGCCATGATGTCACGCTTGCGGGGGCAAGCACCGACACGTGCGAAAATGCTTGTTTCCGGAAGAGGCACGTCGTGCCCCTGTTAGATATTACCCTTTTCACAAAATAAATATGAGAAAAACTATTAAAACCAACTCCACCCTAAGAAAAACAAAACACAAAAACATCAGTGATATAAGCAGCTGCCAAGAAGTAGCAGTAATAATACCAAGAGCAACAGATAAAATCTACTGACAGTCCTTAACAGTAGTAGAAAAGGTCCTCTTGTTCAGAAAGAGAGATAGATGATATCATCAGGGGAGGACACCCTTGTATGTGAAAAGATGTGAAATAAGACACTTAGAAAAGAGAGGCCTGACAGCCCAGTTAATCATAAACTAACCACCTCCAAGTGTTCTGTGGAATGAAAAGGTATTTGGTATCCTTCTAAAATGCAAAGAAGTTAAACTTACACCACGTCTCATAGGGTAGGAGTTTCCCATGATGAGTTCAACAACTGAGAAAGGCTTTCTCCTTGTAATTGCTAATAAGGCTTCAGAAAGCATAGCTACTGTAAGGTGGTCACTTATGCGTCACCAAAAAAGAGAAAATACATTGCCAAAAGAGGACAGAGATTTGCATAGGCTAATTTATATGTATAGATGCAAATTAATAAATAATTATTATAATTTAATTAGAAATACAATAAAAAAGGTAAAGGTAAAGGTGTCCCCAACCAGTCGTGTCCGACTCTAGGGTGCGGTGCTCATCCCTGTTTCTAAGCCGAAGAGCCAGCGCTGTCTGAAGACCCTTCTGTGGTCATGTGGCCGGCATGACTGAACACCGAGGTGCACGGAACGCTGTTACCTTTCCTGCCGAGGCGGTACCTATTTATCTACTTGCAATTTCTTGCTTTTGAACTGCTAGGTTGGCAGAAGCTGGGACTGAAGACGGGAGCTCACTCCGTCACGCAGCACTCGGGTCTCGAACTGCTGTCCTGCTGACCTTCCGGTCTGCAGTTCAGCGTCTTAACCACTAAGCCACCGCGGCCCTATAGAAATACAATACATACCATAGTGGGGGAAGACTGTGACCATGTGATCCTATGTGTGGTTGCTCAGTCTTCTGTCCAGGTATTAAGTGTTGATGGGCAATTTCAGGGCCCCTGCTCTCCCTTCTTAGGGCTTTTCTACATGAGGAATTGCATTCATCATTCCCTGCTCACAGTTGTTTACGGCTTCTGTAGATGATGTCGTGACACTCCAGTTTCACTTCTGTGTCTAACCAGCACTTTTGGCGAGTTTTTTTTTTAAGCAGGGAAAATGGGGCATTTAATTTTGAACGCAAAGGAAAGTGAGATTTCCTCTTGTGCACGTGTGTATTTGTGCTATTCCACTAAACCACAGTGCCACCTAGAGGTTATATGGCAGAAAAGCAGGAAAGGAATGCTCTTTGTGTAGTGCTTGGATTTCAATAAAATTGTGATAAAATTGAAAGTAGATATAGCAGATTAACAGCCAATTTACAGCCTTGTGTAGAAAAGCTCTTAGGGTTCTTTCTTTACCTTTAAACTGGGCTTGGACCAGACAGCCTTTCAAACAGAGAACTGTCCTCTGACAGCTCTTCAAGTAGAGTACTGTCCTCTGTAAAGCAGGACACATCACCACTCTAGGCAAACATGGATGTGCTAGTGACTTAGGCAACCCTTCCAGCCTCACTCACATTCATTGGGGAATATGTAAATCTCCCCATGATGAAAGACATGGGCAAAAGGGCCGATACAGCCCACACATCTCAGGATCTAACTGAACTTTACACACAAATGTGTATAATAATAAAACCTGACGATTTCTTTCTTTGTAAGACATGTGTTAACTTAAATACTTTGGAAGTACCCTTTTTTTCCCACAGAAGAATTTAGGGTTGTTGCCCCAGATGAAGATTTTAGGGTTGCCTCCTCTTTTTGCTTTCTGCTGCTTTGATGCAAATTACTGTGGGAGGCAGTGATTTAGAATAGGGAGGTGATGCCGGGGAGGGGAGGGTGGTACCTTCTCCCTGCCTGCTCCTGTCTCTTTCACCTTCCCTTCCAGCCACTCTCTTGCCAACAAGGTTGGAGACCTGGCAGAGAGTGGAGAGGAAAAGCAGCAGGAGGGGGAAGGGTTAAGTAGAACTGAGCTGAATTTTTGTGGCTGAACATTTTTTGGCACAAAAACAAGGACGTTGGGGCCTCCCCAAATCCTCTCTAAAAGTCTTTCCAAATCTGAGCTTTATGCCCTGGTTCACTCTCGCTGACTTTCCTTCTAGGCATTTTTAAAAGAAGAAGAAGGATCCAGCTAGAGAGCATGATGCCATTAAAGTGGCACAGGGTGACCATGTACCTTACTTGGCATGTAGCTAGTCAAGAGTTGACTGCATGATGCCATGAGCCAAATCAGAGTGAAAGCAATGCTTCCTTACATTGCTTTCCCCTGTTCTGCAGGCTCTTTGAATGGTCAGTGAAATGAAGGGGGTGTTTCAAGTGGGCAAGGTTTTTCATGAAATCCCCCCCCCCACACACACACACACATTTCAGCTCATCCCTCAGGTTAAGCACTTTTGGTTGCTTTTCAGCTTCCATCTGCCCCCTTGCCATATAGCTTGGCAATGAAATAGGATGTCAGGCTTTTATTAAACATGTTGGCATGTAATGTTTACTTACACCCACGCTGAAGGGAAAAGTTCCAGACTTTCCTTTTCGGGTATTGTACTGGAAGCTCAATATGCAGGTATGCATGCCACTTGTGCATTTGCCAAATTTGCTTTTACATATTTGAATACAAGAAGAGCCCTGCTGGATCAGACCAAAGGCCTATCTAATCCAGCATCCTGTTTCACACAGTGGAAAGTCCACAGACTGGCCTTTTGCCATCACCAGGAGTTCCTGAGCAATGGGTAATTCAGAACTCACTGTATACTGCCTCAGAAACTAGAGGTGACATATAGCCATCATGACTGGTGCAGGGATGGCCCTGCCATGAGGTGAGGTGAGGCAAATCCTCCACCTCAGGTGGCAGAGCAGGAGGGGTGGTGAATTATGTCCCCCATGGGAGGGCCCTGTGCTGCCGCTCTGGAGAGCCCCACTATCTGCTTTCCCACTGCAGCAAATGCAGCGTGCCTCTCACTTTGAATATAGTTTCCCCATGCTTGCCCTAAATGATCTCAAAGGTATCTCACAATTCTGGAACTCTATGATTCCTGGAAACTTCTACCTAGCCTGAGTCCTAACTACATGTGATGTCTGCAGATCCACATCTTTAATGGGCACATATAGAATCATAGAATAATAGGGTCGGAAGGGGCCTATAAGACCATTGAGTCCAACCCCCTGCTCAGTGCAAGAATCCAAGTCAAAGCATCCCTGACAGATGGCTGTCTAGCCTCATCTTGAATGCCTCCAGTGTGGGACAGCCCACTACCTCCCTAGGTAATTGGTTCCATTGTCGCATTGCTCTAACAGTCAGGAAGTTTTTTCTGATCTTCAGCCGGAATCTGGCTTCCTGTAACTTGAGCCCAGTGTTCTGTGTCCTGCACTGTGGGATGATTGAGAAGAGATCTTGGCCTCCCTCTCTGCGACAGCCTTTCAAGTAGGGATGTCAGAGAATTCCGCCACGGATCTCGGGGAGGCCGAATGCCAGCGCATTCGGCCCCCTGAAATCGGTGGCGGAACGGTCTGCCCCTCCCCCAGGATGGGACTTACCTTGGGCGGATCTTCCTGGCGGCGGCTCTGCCGGCGGTTTGGTGGCAGCAGCTGCCGGTCTTCCGACCGGCTGCCGCCGCCGCCATTTCCAGTTAAAAAAAAAACAAAAAACAAAAAAAGTGATAGGCTACGTAAAGATTTACGTAGCCTATCATGGCTAGATTTTTAAAAAACACCATGATAGGCTACGTAAATGTTTATGTAGCCTATCACCGCTGATTTAAAAGAAAAAACAAACAAACGCGCGTATGCAAATGGCGGCGCCCATGGGCGCCGCCATTTGCATTCCTTATTTTGGCACGTCTTAGTCTACGTAAACATTTACGTAGACTAAGACGGCGAAAATAAGGGGAACGCAAATAGTGTAGTGTCTACACTATTTGCATTCCCCTTATTTTCACCGTTTTAGTCTACGTAAATGTTTACGTAGACTAAGACGTGCCAAAATAAGGAACGCAAATGGCGGTGCCCATGGGCGCCGCCATTTGCGTACGCGCGGGTTTTTTTCCTTTTAAATCAGCCGTGATAGGCTACGTAAACATTTATGTAGCCTATCATGGCTGACTGCAGGGACGCAAACGGCGGTGGCTATGGCCACCGCCATTTGCGTCCCTGCTAGCCAGCGGCCGGATGTCCGGCCACTGGCGGAGCCGGCTGGCGGCTCCGCAGAATCCCTGCAGAGCGGAGCTGGCCTGCCAGGATTCGGGGGGGAGGGATGGAGCGCCTCCCCCCCCCCGGCCAGAATTTCGGGGGGAGGGATGGAGCGCCTCCCCCCCCACGAATGTCACCCTTCGAAAAGGTAAGTGACTTTCGTACATCCCTACTTTCAAGTACTTGAAGAGCACTATCATATCTGGCTAGGAAGACCCATTTCAGTCGGGCTTCAGGCCTGGGCATGGGACAGAAACGGCCTTGGTCGCCTTGGTAGATGATATGAGGAGGGCTCTGGATAGGGGTGAATGCTCCTTCCTTGTTCTCCTCGACCTCTCAGCGGCTTTCGATACCGTTGACCACGGTATCCTCCTGGACCGCCTGGAGGGGTTGGGCATTGGGGACACCGTATTGCGGTGGTTCCGGTCCTTCCTCTCCGGCAGGTACCAGAGGATAGCACTGGAAGAGGAGGTTTCGGACCCGTGGCCACTTACTTGTGGGGTGCCACAGGGTTCCATCCTCTCCCGATGATATTTAACATCTATGTGAAGCCGCTGGGGGCTATCATCAGGAGGTTTGGGGTGCAGTGTCATCAATATGCGGATGACACACAGCTCTACCTCTCGTTTAAATCTTCACCAAGGTTGGCCGTAGAATCCCTCTCCAAATGTCTGGAGACGGTGAGTGGCTGGATGGGGAGGAATAGGCTGAAGCTGAACCCTGACAAGACCGAGGTACTTTTGGTGGGAGACAAGAGGAGGCTGGGGGATGTTGACCTGGTGTTGAATGGGGTACGGCTACCCTTGAAAGACCAGGTCTGTAGCCTGGGGGTCATTTTGGACTCCCAGCTGTCCATGGAGGCTCAGGTATCAGCTGTGAGCCGGACAGCGCTGTATCAACTCCATCTGATATGGCGGCTGCACCCCTTCCTTCCCGACCATCTGCTCCCATCAGTAGTGCATGCCCTGGTCTCCTCTCATTTAGACTACTGTAATGCGCTCTACATGGGGTTACCCTTGAAGACGGTTCGGAAACTGCAGCTGGTACAGAACGTGGCGGCTCACCTGATTAAAGGCAGCCGCTGGCGAGATCACATCACTCCAGTGCTGAAGGAGTTGCACTGGTTACCAGTTGTTTTCCGGGCCAAATTCAAGGTGTTGGTTTTGACCTTTAAAACCCTATATGTTTCCGGCCCAGCCTATCTTAAGGAGCGCCTCCAGCAGCACCAGACAGACCGCTTAACAAGATCAGCCTCGGATGGCCTTCTCTCTGTCCCATCAGCCAGGACAGCTAGACTGGTGGGGACGAGGGAGAGGGCCTTTTCTGTGGTGGCCCCCACTCTGTGAAACTCCCTCCCTAGGGAACTCCGTCATGCCCCCTCTTTAATGAGCTTCCGTCATGCATTAAAAACGTTGTTGTTCAGGCAGGCATTTGGGGTGGGTTAGGGTATTTTAGAAAATGTTTTTATTGTAGAATTTTATTGTTATAAACTGTTTTTATTGTATGTTGTACATCACCCAGAGTGGCTGGGTGACCGGCCAGATGGGCGATTAATAAATTTAATAATAAATAAATAAAATAAATCTCCCCGCAGTCTTCTCTTCTCAAGGTTAAACATGCCCAGTTCTTCCAGTCTCCTCATAGGGCATTGTTTCCAGTCCCCTGATCATCTTCGTTGCCCTCTCCCACTGGTTAGTTTTCTCTAAGCTGGGCTCACTTTTGCTATCACAGCCTGGCTAGGAAGAATGAGTAGGAGAAAGGACTACAAGGTAAGAGTGGTGCGGGTTCCTGCACCCTGCCTGCCCACTCTTGTGTCTTGTTAAATCACACCTCACCTTCTGCTTTACATGTGATGTGGCAAAAGTGTGTTTAGAGGGAAGAGTCTGTGTGATTATGTGCAATGGGGAATGTGTCTGTAGTTGTGCATGTATATGCTTAAGGGTCTGAGGCCAGGGTCTGGAAGTAAAAAGCATTTCTAAGTAGGAAATTAAAAAAAGTGGTTTTGGGATTCCAGGGTGCTGATGTTGCTCATGGGACTAGCGCTGCCTGCTGGAATGCTGGTTTCTGAGCCCAGCCTGTGCTCTTGTAAATAAACAGATTATTAAGCAGACACTATATGTCTCCAAAGGAAACTGAGCCTGTACATTCTGTCCCTGGTTCCCCACTGTCAGGGAAAGAGGGAGGAAGAGAGGGAATGTACAGTGAAGAAAGAAAAAAAAAAGGGGGTGTGTGTTCTGCCTAGGATGGTCAAATGCCAACAGCTAGCCCTGGGCTTTGTCAGCCACAAAAAAGCTTGGCTGTCTGAAATGTTGCTTGTGATCCATTCCATTTAGGGTGGCCACTGATGCATCACCAAAAGAGAGAAAATGCATCACCACAACACAGGACAAAAGAGGACACAGATTTGCATAGATCAGTTTATAGGTGTAGATGCACAATTAGAAATAATCACTCTAATTTAAATAGAAACACATTTCACCACAGTGGGAAGATGGTTACCAGGCAACCTGGGTGCCTGCTCAGTCTGCTGTCCAACTTCGTGGCCCCTGTTCTCCCGTCTTACCGTTAGGAAGATAGGAAGCTGCCTTAGACTGAGTCAGACCTTTGGTCCATCTAGCCCAGTATTGCCAACACTGACTGGCTGCGGCTCTCCAGGGTTTCAGGCAGGGTTCTTTTCCAGCACTACCTGGCACTGCTGGGGATTGAACCTGGGATCTCCTGCGTGCAAAACAATTGCTCTGCTCCTCTCACTATCATAAAACCGAACGTGGACTGCACAGCCCTCAAATAGAAGATCCCTTCAAACAGAAGACTGGGGATGGTATTAACTGAAGATTAACTGGACATTACATTATCCAACTTATAAAGTCAGTCTCTTTAAGCCTATCCAGAGGAGGCTGGTGGCTCCTATTTCAGTGGAGTGGTAAATCCATTCTGGGTTTCAGTCAGAACCCTTCAGAACTCTAAAGGAGTTGCCCAAGGTGCTGAACCCATTTTGGGGATGGGGTCAACACTTTGAATAGTCCCTTTAGAGTTCTGACTGAAACCCAGAGTGGATTCACTGCCCCACTGAAATAGGAGCCACCAGCCGCCACTGAGGCTATCAGAGAAATAGAGTATAAACTACTCTTCCAATGGTACTTAACACCAGTAACATTGAATGGGATATATTCTGAGAATAGGTTGGAAATGCAAGGCATTACGTGCTGATCTTTATCAAATGTGGTGGGATTGTCACTTTGCCTGGAATTATTGGTAGAACATTCTTTGTATTATTTCTGAGGTTGTTGGTACAAACAATCTCCTTTGTTGGTATTATTTAACTTTACTGATTTGTATATTGCTTATACACATAAATTACTGATCAACTGCAGCCAAAATTAGGACAGGAAGGCCTGGTGTGGTATGGTCCATGGGGTCATGAAGAGTCAGACACGACTGAACGACTGAACAACAACAAGCAGCCAAAATTGTATGGTCCACACACTGGAAGAATGAAGTATCACCTTCAACTCATGAGTGGCTGATTAAATGTTTGGCTATAGCAGAAATGGACACATTGATGGAATCTATACCTAGAAGTACTGGAAATCTACATTATTATTATTATTATTATTATTTCATATAGTGCCATCAATGCACATGACACTGTACAGAATAAAACAATAAAACAGGAAATCCCTGCCACGAAGGTGTACATTCTAATAAAATTACAAAATAAAACCAAAAGGAGGGGAATGGAATACAGCAGACAGGCACAGGAAAACACTACAAAACTAAATAGTCAACATATATAGATGCTTTTGAACTGTGGTGCCCCCCTTTGAAAGCCATCCAAATAGGTGGCCATCACTACATCCTGTGGTAGCAAGTTCCATAGTTTAACTATGAACTGTGTGAAGAGTCCTTCCTTTTATCTGTCCTGAATCTCCCACCAATCAGCTTCATATGACCCCAGATTCTAGTATTTTGAGAGTGGGAGAAAAACGTCTCCCTATCCACATTCTCCACAGTCATGCATAATTTTGTAGATTTCTAGCATGTCTCCCCTTACCCTCCCTTTTTCCAAGGTAAACATTCCCAGCTGTTGTAACCTTCTCTCAAAGGGGAGATGCTCCAGCCCCTTGATCATTTTAGTTGCCCTTTTCTGCACATTTTCCAGCTCTACAATACCGTTTTTTAGGTGTGGTGACCAGAACCGTACACAGTACTCCAAGTGTGGCTGCACCGTAGATTTGTATAAGGGCAGTTTGATATCGGCAGTTTTATTCTCTATTCCTTTTCTAATTATGCCTAGCATGGAGTTTGCCTTTTCTACAGCGGCCGCACACTGGGTTGACATCTTCATTGAGCTGTCTACCACAACCCCAAGATCTCTCTCCTGGTTGGTCACTTCGGCCTAGAGGAATTTGCATTTGCAATCACACGTGTGGGTTTGGTTCCCCCACCTGCAACACATTCAGCAAAATAAGCAAACAGCAGATTCTGAACTGAACTACTTGAGTGGGCCCTTACCACAAATTTTACTCTGGGCAATGCTACACAATCTTACGCCTACTTGCTAGGGAGTAGGGATGTTGTGGGCACCTGACTGGGTCCGGGAGGCCATCATCCCCCGCCCGCAACCCCTGGATTGCCCCCGCTGAGCTGCTGTCCTCTCTGGCCCCTCACTTGCACCCGCTTGCTCTGGCACATGCCCTCCCAGACTCACCGCGATCCTGTCCGGTGAGCGCCCACCATTTTCCTTTTTTCCTGTGCAAAAAAAGGAGTTTTGAAAACGTGCAGATAATGCCTCTAATATCGCACCTATTAAGCTTTCCCAGCCCCCAAACTGCGCATATTTAAACCTGCGCATTTTCAAAACCCCCTTTTTTGTGCAGAAAAATAAGGCGCGAAAATGGTGAGCACTCGTTGAACAGGATCACAGTGAGTCCGGGAGGGTACGAGTGGGTGTGAGCGCAGGTTGGGGGGGTGGGGGATGAATGGGGGAGGTGCTTCAGCAGGCGCCTGGAGAACCCAAGCTGGGGTGTGCTCACACATCCCTACTAGAGAGTAAGTCCCAGATGGGCTCATTTCCAGTCTCCAGCACCCAGCTAGGAGAAAATTGGTTGGTGCCAGTGGAGCCTGGTGGCTCCAATTTCGGTGGGGCAGTGATGCTTTTCTGGGTTTCAGCTAGAACCTGCCAGAACTCTAAAGGAGCTATCAGAGGTCTGAAACCTATCCCCAAAATGGGTTCTGTACCTTGGATAGCTCCTTTAGAGTTCTGGCTGGTCCTGACTAAAATCCTGGCTGGTTCTGACCAAAACCCAGAACGGAATCACAGCCGCACCTAAATCAGAGCCACCAGCCTCCACTGGTTGGTGGGGAGGTGGAGAGGTCATAGGATGGGGTGAGACACTGGTGGTGCAGAGTGGGTAAGCTTCCCACTCAAATCTGATTCTTCCTTCCTCTCTGCCTCCTGCCAATTTAGGGCTGTTCAGTGCAATTAGTTAATCTAGGGCACAATCTTATGCCTGTTTAGACAGAAAAAATCCTACAGCTCCCAGCATCCCTCCAGTCAGCCATGCTGGCTGGGCAGACTGGGAATTGTAGGACTTTGTTTTTCTATCTAAACATACATAGGATTGCACCCTCATTTTATTTTACAGTCTCTCTAGACTGCCGTTCTGCAGTTGAACTCATGGCAGCTTCCAATCATGTAGCCTAGTGTAGGGATGTTGGAGAAATCTGCAATGGATTCAAATGAGTTTGGATGTCTGTGACTTTAATCTGTGGATTCCAAAGCATGGTTGTCTGGAGGGATGCTGGGACTTGTAGGACTTTTTTCCTGTCTAAACATGCATAGGATTGCTCCCTAAATTAGATTAGATATTTCACAATAGCCATAGCACAAAGACATCATTGCTCTTGGCTAGTTATATATGGGTTTTATTAAAGAGGCATGGCCCTTTGGGGCATCCCAGAGGGCTGGACTAGGACAATATTTCACTATGGTCTGGCTCAGTATAAGGCAGCTTTCTATGTTTCTATGGGTGGTCCCAATCCCAGATATCCCTTCTATAAGGTCCCTTTTAGGTTCTGTAAGGTTCTAGGTTCTATAAGTTTCTGTAAGGTTCTAGGTTCTATAAGGCTCTAGGTTCTATAAGGTCCCTTCTAGGTTCTATAAGGTCCCTTCGATAAGGCAGCTTTCTATGTTTCTATGGGTGGTCTCAACCACAGATATCTCCACTGTAGGACTATTGGACATTTGTTACCGAATGCATCATAGAAGCTGCTGCTGAGTAGTTTTAGGTGGTGAAGACTGGTGACTCTGATTTTGGTGTGGCACCTTGGAGAACTCCTTTAGAGTTCAAGCTGGTTCTGACTAAAACCCAGAATGGATGTACAGCCCCACTGAAATCGGAGCCACCGGCCTCCACTAGTTTTAGGCCTATAGATGGGACCTATAGAATTATGACGAGACGAGTCATTCCAGCCAGGTGCTTCACGATGAGACCAAGAATTGTTCAGGACATAGTGCTTTTGTTGTTGCTTTAATCAGCAGGCATGTGCAGTTGAAGAACTACCTTGCACAGACCAGTCTGGAAGATGCCGTACATTCTGTACTCTAGACTCTCCTGACATGCTAACGCTGCCTGTTTACCTCGGTCTACTCTGCAAGTGTGTGGTCAGTGGCTTGGAAGGAAGAAAAATGGTGGGGGAGAGGAAGAATTTGGAGGCAGGAGAGAAAATGTTTAACCAGAAGGGATGATAATGAGCCTAACTTTTTGGAGTAGGTAGATCTGTGAATGAACAACAAGCAAAAGATGTTTCCAAGGAGGATAGTAATCCCATTCGTCAATTGCCATGGGGTTATTTTGTGTAACAAAAATTAATCTGTAATATTACTCCTGCCACCAGGAGTTGCCTTATCAACACAAATATGCTTAAATATTGAGCCAACCTCCACCCCCAATTTAGCAGCAAAGAAGTTATGATATGACAGGGCAGGGATTCAGGGATACTCACCCACATACACACACACACACACACACTATGACCTGTACTTAATTGCTAAAATAAACCCTGATTGCACCCTCTGCACCAGGAGAGATGGACAAATCTGCCAGTTTCACTTTCTGTAACATTTTCATTTTATCAAGCACAAATTTGTTTAGCCCTGTTTCCACATCAGGGTGTGATTTTTCTTTTAAAGTCTACTAAAAAAATCATGTGCATTTTTATATGCAATTTCCCCTAATATAAGCTTTTTCCTGCAAACACTTTCCCCTAATATAGGCCCTTTTGTGTGCTATTTCCACAAATGTATGCATTGAGCGGAGAACTTCACTGCAAAATTCAGAGAAGTGCGAAACCCAAAGGATAATTCCGTTCCAGTTGGCATATTAGCTTGGGAAGTGCACTTTAGGTCAGTTTGTCTTAAAATGTGAACCAAATGAATTTCACCTCTATCCCTATACACAAGGTCCACTATATTGCATCTGCTTATGGCTAGGGATGTCGGAGAATTTCTCCACGAATCTCCGGGAGGCTGAATGCCAACGCATTCGGCCCCCCAGAATTGGTGGAGAAATTCTCCGACACCCCCCGCCCCGGGATGGGACTTACCTCATGCGAATGTCCCTCGCGGCGGCAGGTCCTGGTGGCGGCTCGGCGGCTGGTCTTCCGACTGGCTGCCGCCGCCACCATTTCCAAGTAAAAAAAAAAAAACGTGATAGGCTACGTAAAGATTTACGTTAGCCTATCAAGGCTAGATTTTCAAAAAACACCATGATAGGCTACGTAAATGTTTACGTAGCCTATCACAGCTGACTTTGGAAAAAAAAAAAAGCGCGTACGCAAATGGCGACGCCCATGGGCACCGCCATTTGCGTTCCTTATTTTGGCACGGGTAGTCTACGTAAAGATTTACGTAGACTACGGCGAAAATAAGGGAAATGCAAATAGCGTTGCGTATGCGCTTTTTTTGTTTTTTTTCAAAGTCAGCCGTGATAGGCTACGTAAACATTTACGTAGCCTATCACGGTGTTTTTTGAAAATCTAGCCGTGATAGGCTACGTAAATCTTTACGTAGCCTATCACTTTTTTTTTTTTTTTACCTTCCCGGCAGAAGAACTTTCGCGGCCGGAGAGGCAGGGCGCTCCCCCCCGGCCAGAATTTTGGCGGGGAGGGATGGGGCACCTCCCCACCCACCAAGAATTTTGGGGGGAGAAACAGAGCGCCTCTCCCCCACCGTGAAGCAAGCTGCGGGACCAGGCAAGGGACTTTCGTCCATCCCTACTTATGGCCAAATCTGGATACTTCTTTCCTTCGTATAAGAAACCACCTTATTATTGGCCCATCAACTACAGCGGTGGGGGTGACCTCTTTTGGTCCGTGGTCCAGATTGCCCCTCAGACCAAGCTCTGCAGGCTGGATGATGTCAAGGGGGTGGGGCCCCACCACAAAGCCTCTCCCCCTCCTGTGACATCATCGGTGGCACCACACCCACTCTTTTCCCCATACAGAAAGAGGCAAGGAGCTCTGTGCCTTTCTCTGCACAGAGAGCGACTTGGCTAGTGCTTGCAGGAGCCGGCTTCTGGAAGCACTGGCCAAGTCGAGCGGCTCCTTCCTGCCCTGCTCACGTCTCAGCTGAGTCATGAGCAGGGCAGGAAGGTCCTGTTTCTACAAGGTGTAATTTTTTTTTAAAGTCTACCCCCCAAATTGTGCATTTTTATATGCAATTTCCCCTAATATAAGCCTTTCCTGCAAGCGCTTTCCCTTAATATTGGCCTTTTTGTGCGCTATTTCCACAAATGTGGAAATGTTGCTCCTGCAAGTGCCACGCATCCTCATGTTATCTCCAGTCTCTGACTGGGGATAACAAAGGGATTCCCCTTTGCTATCTCTGATCAGAGAGAACAAGGGGATTCCTCTCCCCAGGCCAGGGGGAAAGGAGTGGGGAGCGAGGGGGCAGGGCCTGTGGAGGGTGCCCAACTGTGGGCTGGATTAGGTCTGCAGGCTGGAGGTTGTCCTTCCCTGAACTATAGTCTGCTCTGTCTGGAAGCAGTTCTCCAGGGTCCCAGACAAAGGCTTTCCTCAGCCATGCAACCTGAGGGACAAGCTAGAGGGGACATTCATTGTGCGAGTGCACCTGTTAACATGTACCTGTTTTTGTTATGAAAATAGCAGCTGGGGTCACAGGAGGTGCAGAGTGGGAGGGTAACCTTTCCTTCTCTGCTGTGGTCCTGATGAAAATAGTCTTCCCAGCTGCTCTTTGCAGCAGGAGAGGTCTCCACTGGCATCAATGGAGGCTTCTCTCCCAGTTCAAATAGCAGCTTCAGGCACATGTTTTTTTGTTTTTGTATTGCACCCGTGGAATGGAGGAAAGTCTGAAATCCTCCCTCTCCACTCACCCTGGCCCCAGTACTGCTCAGGCTCCCCTGCAGCTGCTATTTACTTAACAAAAACATGAAGCTAAGCAGGGTCAGCCCTGGCTAGTACTTGGATGGGAGACTGCTTGTGAATTAGGCTTCCTGCACTGAGCAGGGGGCTGGACTCGATGGTCTTGTAGGCCCCTTCCAACCCTACTATTCTATGATTCTATGCCTGTCAATTGCAGTCATGAAATTAACCTCTCATGTTGTTTTGGATCTTTTACCCAGAGATGCTGGAAATTTGAGATGAATTATTTGTTTTCCAATTTATTTCTTTGTAGCATTTTCATCCCAACCCTTCAGGCAAAAAAGACCGACAAGGCAGCTTACAAAGATAAGAAATAAGACTGTCCCTGCCTGCTGGCTTACAGTCTAACGGGCACGACACAAAAGGAAAGGGGATTGGAAGGAAGGAGGAAAAAAGCAAATTCAGGCACCTGATTCTTAGTTGCAAAGTTCCGCAGGTCAGGGACACAAGGGAAGGGCTGCTGCTTCCTCTCCCTCTGATGGCCTCAGCAGCAACAGTTGGTAGCAGGAGGGAGGGGGTTCTCTGCTGGAGCTGTATCCAACCATGATGGGGAGGTGGCTGGCCGCTGAACTTTGCTCTCCTATTGCTACAGAAGTGTGAGTGCTTCCCAAACAGAGAGCAATGTTTGGTGAAAAGAGAAGCCGGATTCTTATCCTTAATATACTACCTCTTCCATAGCCTGCCTATACTGGTCCCAAACTAATACCATCCAGAATTCCTCCACCATTTATCCATCCCTCATCTGTGGCCCTGCAATGGTATCTGTCTGTCTCTCTCTCTGTCTCTCTGAGCTTTTCTACACGAGGCTGTTAATCGCTGTATTTACTTTTGGGTTTTTTTTGCAGAATGGAGACACGAGTTCTACACAAAGTACTTTTCCTTTCCTGCTTTTCCAGTACATAACCTCTAGGTGGGGCTGTGCTACAGTGGAATAGTGCAAACACACAAGGAAAAGCAGCGCTTTCCAAAACACCACCTTTTCCCTGTTCAACACCCCCACCCTCGGGAAAGGGCGTTGAAAAAACAGAAGCATCGTTGTCTAAAGAACCTGTAAAAAACTGTGAGTAAGGAATCATGAGTGTGCAATAAAAGCCTTTGTAGAAAAGCTCTTTATCTCACTCTAATCTATGTCTAAGTACAGAAATAAAATATTTTAGGGTGACATGAATCATTATTTTCTATTAAGTATATTACTTTCTTTGCTGGAGTTGAATCCAGATTTACTTTGGATCAATTGCACTAACAGAAGTGGACTTCCTTGCCCCCTCCTTCCCACAGCAGCCCCTCCAGCCCCCTGAAAATGTCCCCCAGAGAATCAAGAGACCCCGCTGAATGGGGTGAGCTTTGGTGTGGGGAGGAGGAAAGATCCTCAAAAATCTGGTGGAAGAACATTTTGCGAACAGAGCCCCTACTCTCACGGAAGGTACCTCCCTTTCATAGAAGGGAGATTCTGGATCTAACACCAAACATGGTTAATTGCAAGTGTATGAACTGTATTCATGGGGAAAACTCAGAGCATCTGTGCAGTGCAGCAGGCTTGCTGCAAAGCCTAAAAAGAAGTTATTTGTTCCGGAGGCTATCACTTGGCATTGTGGCAGCAATTTGCATTTTTTTTAATATGTTAGCACAGTTCCTGTTTATGCCTTACCTGTTCGATTAAAAATAATTACACAAAGGTGAAATGAGTTATCTGTCAGATACAAAGCCCTCTGAGAACCTGGAACAAAAGATCTGGACAAAAAGTACCTGATAATGTTTACTGTGAGATTACTGTTAGTCATTTGATAAGGGTAGACTAATTTTCCCTTCTGTTGGAACTGTCGAGTGAAGTGTTGCTTAGATTGTATCTCTAATGAAAGGAAGTAGAATTGTTATATTGAAACCATTATTGAGTCTGCAGCATTTTCCCAGTACAAACATCATGAAGAGTGATGGAGGGGAAACCCCAGAGCAGAAGCAGCTGTACTCTTCACATTGTCAAGTTCCCAAAAAGTTTTTAAATTTTTTAAAAAAGATTTTTTTAAAAAGCAAGCTATCTATTTTGAGACCATGTTTAGAGTAGGGTTGTCGCAGGAGTCCAGGAAGGGGGTGGAGTCCAGCAGACATCTCTCCACTCAGCCCCCGAACTCCAGTCTGCTGAGTCAGGCAACCGCAGGGATCCCCAATCCCTTGCTGAGCCGCCATTTTTCATAAATGTGTGCCCATGTGCACAAATGGCGGCCGGAAAGCGGCCATTTATGCAAGATTACAGGTGTAAATGGAGCGTTTATGCCTGTAATTTTGCGTGAATGGCTGCTTTATGGCCGCCATTTGCAGAAATGGGCCTTTACGAAAAAGGCCGATTGGGGATCGTGCAAGCAGAGGCAGCCAGCCAGTGGGGGTCCAGAGACCGATGCGTGACCTGGACTAGGGTGAGTTTGCCCACCCCTAGTTTAGAGCTGTCATCAGAGGTCAACATCATTGGCCACCTGCTGAGGTCCACACCTCCACAAGGGGCTCCCTCCCAGCCTCCAGAGCATCCTGTTCCTGCTTCTCCTGCTGTTGCTACCTGTTTACCTGCCCTCTTTCAGAGTTTTTCTACATGAGGCTGTTAATAGGCTGTTAACCCTCTGTATCTACCTTCAGTTTTATTGAAGAATTGAAATCTGGGCACCACATGAAGAGCTTTTCACTTTTCTATACTGCCCAATAGCTGAAGCTCTCTGGGCGGTTCACAAAAATTAAAACCGCAAGTGCAGCATAAAAACAATATAAAATATGAAAGCATTAAAACTACAGTATAAAAGTACAACTAGCATAAAACCTAGCAGCAATGCAGAGATTTAAGATACAGTAACAAATTAAAAACAGCAGAGCTAAAAGACTGGAAGGCTAAGACTGGGGAAATAAAAAGGTCTTCCCCTGGCGCTGGAAAGAGAACAATGAAAGCATCAAGCGAGCCTCTGTAAGGAGCTCATCCCACAACCAGGGTGCCACAACTACCTTCTTCCTGGTAGCCACCCACTTCACTTCCTTTGGCAGGGGTCCCGGAGAAGGACCCTTGCAGATGATCTTAGGGTCCAGGCAGGTACATATGGGAGGAGATGATCTTTCAGATACCCTGCCCCAAGCTGTTTAGGGCTTTAAATATTAATACCACTTTCAATCGGGTCCGCAAATGGACAGGCAGTCAGTGCAGCTGAAAAGTACTGGCCTAATATGATCTCGTTGGCCAGTCCTTGTTAACAATCTTGCTGCCTTGTTTTGGACCAGCTGAAGTTTCCAGGCTGTTTTCAAAGGCAGTCCCATGTATGACGCATTGCAGTAATCCAGATGAGAGGCTATCAGAGCATGGATAACTGTGGCTGGGCTATCTCTGTCCAGATAAGGGCATAGTTGGTATAGCAGAATAGCGCAAATACACAGAGGCCCATTAGCGCTGAAGTCCAACTGTTGCAATTGATTTTCCACACTATTGGAGGGTATTGTGCATTTCAGTGTGTACATAGAATCATAGAATCATAGTATCATAGAATCATAGAATAGTAGGGTTGGAAGGGGCCTACAAGACCATTGAGTCCAACCCCCTGCCCAATGCAGGAATCCAGGTCAGAGCATCCTCGACAGATGGCTGTCCAGCCTCGTCTTGAATGCCTCCAGTGTGGGAGAGCCCACCGCCTCCCTAGGTAATTGGTTCCATTGTTGTATTGCTCTATCAGGAAGCTTCTCCTGATGTTCAGCTGGAATCTGGCTTCCTGTGACTTGAGCCCATTACTCCATGTCCTGTACTCTGGGATGATCGAGAAGAGATCCTGGCCTTCCTCTCTGTGACAACCTTTCAAGTACTTGAAGAGTGCTATCATTTATTTATTTATTTATTTATTTATTTATTTATTTCATTTCTATACCGCCCAATAGCCGAAGCTATCATATCTCCCCTCAGTCTTCTCTTCTCAAGGCTAAACATGCCCAGTTCTTTTAGTCTCTCTTCATAGGGCTTTGTTTGTTTCCAGTCACTTGATCATCTTTGTTGCCCTCCTCTGAACCCTCTCCAGCTTGTCTGCATCCTTTTTAAAGTCAAGTGCGGTGCCCAGAACTGGACACAGTATTCCAGATGAGGCCTAACCAGTGCTGAGTAGAGGGGAACTAGTACGTCCTGGGATTTCTATTAATGCAGCCCAAAAGAGCATTTGCTGTTTTTGTAGCCATATCATATCATTGGCTCGTATTCAGCTTGAGATCTACAACAATGCCAAGATCCTCCTCGCTTGTAGTGTTGTTGAGCCACGTATCCCCCATCTTGTAACTGTGCATTTGGTTTCTTTTTCCTAGGTGCAGAACTTGGCATTTATCCCTATTAAATTTCATTCTGTTTTCTGCCCAGCGCTCCAGCCTATCAAGATCACTTTGAATTTTGTTTCTCTCTTCCAAAGTATTAGCTATCCCGCCCAATTTTGTGTCATCTGCAAATTCATCATCGTCACAGTATGTTCCATGCACACCAGTGTCCTTAGCACTAATACATGTGGCTTTGACATGGGTAGTGACTAATCAGGCAGCTGAACTTATGAATATTCACTACGCCCTTTCACTATACCCTATGCGCATTTATGCAATCATATATGTAACATTTTCTTCAAATAGGCTTTTAAAAGCAATGTTTAAATATATCCTCCCTCCCTCCCTCCCTCCCTCCCTCCCTCCCTCCCTCCCTCTCCCTTATTCCTTGTGTGTCATGTCTTAAATTAAGTTTGTAAGCCTGAGGGCAGGGACTATCAAGTAGAGCTGTGAATTCTGAGGTGAAGCGGGAGCCGAAGTGGGTTGGGATCGGCCCAAAGCAACCCGAAGCAAGCCGGGTTGCTTCAAGGTGCTTCAGTGAACTTTGGCACGTTCTGGAAGCCCAGCCACCCAGCTGCTTGCCCCCCAGCCACATGAGCCCCGTGCTCCATACCTGGACCTGTGAGACGCGTGCCAGCAGCCATCGGCCTCTTCAAGGGAGTCGCCACTGTGACTTCCTCTATTTCCAGAAATTGAGTCCTGTGCAAGTGGCGGCCAGAAGGCCGTCGTGCTAGCAGTGTTACAAGCATAAACGCCTGTAGTGCTGCGTACATGATGGCCTTCCAGATGCCATTTGCATAGGATTCAATTTCCAGAAATAGAGGAAGTTGCCAAAATGGTGACTCCCTTGAAGAGGCGGATGGCACGCATCCTGAGGGTCCAGGTACGGAGCAGGGGGCTTGCGTGGTGCATCATGGGTGCCTTCTTTGTGGCCGCTGCCAGGCTCTGGAACTTCCTGCTGAGGGAGGCTAGGTTGGCCTCCTTTCTGTCACAATAGAGTAATGCTCAGATGCTTCATAAGGCAATACAGGACCAGGACAACGTGGGGCATCTTTGCTGGTCCCAGGACTCCACCCTCCCCATCTATGGGTACTGCTGGAATTTTCCGAGGGCGGGGTGGGGGAAGCAAGCTTCACAGCAATTTGTAGTTGTAATTCACCTTTATAGCATGCGCTGCTACAACACACCTGTGCACTTTCCTCGTGTCTGCTCTTTTTTTACTTAGCATCACATTCCATGACATTTGGAAGCCTACACGGAGTAGTAGAAGATCCTAGGAACTGAACAGCACTAACGCAGAAGACTGTTATATTCAAGAAGATCATGAACGCCAACAAAACTTTATTTGGAGTGAGACATAACGCCCCCCCCGACACACACACACATAGGTACAAGAGGGGAAAACCCGCCAGATGCACACAGTACAGCTGTCTTAAGAATATCATAAGGTATATTTTACGGCATCCCTGGCCTTATCATAACACTGACAGCTTCATACAACTCATCCTAAAATGATTTCCTTCATCTTGGAAACATTGGTGAACACTCTCTAGAACAGTCTTCCCCAATCTTGTGCTCTCCAGATGTTTTGCACTACAATTCCCAGCATTCCAGACCATTGGCCATGCTGATCGGGGCTGATTGGAGTTGAAGTCCAAAACATCCGAAGGGCACCAGGTTGGGGAAGGCAGCTTGAGAGAGTAGCAGTGGAGTCTGTAGCAGTGGGAAAAGAAATGAGTCTGCTTGCCCAGCTGTTAGGGTTCTAGAGGAGCACTTTACTTTTTACATTGTTATTGGCCACTTTTTACATCAGCTCGCAATACAACTTTTGCATGGCTTGAATTTTGAACTACAGCAAAGTGCTTTTGGAATTACACGCTTTTCCTTAAACTGTACATTTTGTGTATGGTTGCACATTTTAAAAAGCCCTAATAGCATCAGGGAACAGGCCTAACGTTTCTGATCGATCTGGTGACTGCGCAGTGATAAGGCCTGGGCACCAGGTCTACCAAGATAGGTAGACTGAGCCTCTGAGAAATTTGTATACCAGGTCTACCCCTCTGTTGTTTCTCATTGGGTAGCACTGGTGTCCAGACAACATCTTGCCACCCACAACTGAAACCCTCAGTTCTTTCCATGACTCCCTTCACCTCTGTAAATGGTCTCTCTGCAGCAGCTGTTAAGAACTGGAAGAAAGTTGAAGATCCCTATGAAAACTAGCTTGCCTACTGGTTTCTGGCTCCTTACCCTGACAGTTTGAAAGACCCTGAGGCAAAAGCCTCAAAACATTTGTTCAGAAACCGTAACATCTGGCATTTTCGGTGCTTCTAGGTGAGGCTTTTATTGTTCAATTGCCTTGTCTCATTCATGGAATTTTACAATGGATCCAGATGATACCATCTTCAGTTTCTAACTTTCCTATGTTTTCCCATTGCGTCTTCCTTTTTTAACCAGAAATACCCCCCCCCCCCAAGCTATGGAATAAAATATGGAATAGCTGCACAATGCCTTTGGATTGGTAGTTCTAGGAGCCCTCAGTCTGGAAGCATGCTAGGTCCAAATTAGTTTTTTTGCATTTGCCATGTGCAAAAAGCCAGTGTGGTATAGGGGTTAGAGAGTCTTTGCCTTTGACTGGGAACACTCTGGTTCAAATCCTCATTCACCCATGAGGTTCAGTCATTATCTTTCACCTACCTCACAGGAGGTTGAACCATGTACACAGCCCTGATCTCCTTGGAGGAAGGGTGGAATAAAAACATAATTGGTAAATAAAAACCAAAGACATCTTTAAGACATCTGGAAACCTTCCCACTGCTATACCCCTGATCAAGAGTACAGGAAAATTAGATTGGCTTTTTCTGTTCTTTTCTGTTTAGTCTAATTTCAAGCAAAGCTAATTTAGCATTCTGTTGTGAACTCCATAGAGCATATTTGGCAATCCTGCTGGAGAAACAGGTCATGCTACAGCTGGATACATAGCCGGAGCCTCTGCATATTGAGAGCCTCTGCATTAACATTTGGGGCATAATTTATAGCCGTATGGAGGAAATGGCAATTAAATTATCATACAATGCCTGGACAGGAACGTCTCCTCCACAGCTCATAAATGAACGCGAAAGGGGAAGCAATGTTTCTGAATAAAATCAAAGCCGTTCCCTTATCTCAACATTTCCATTTGGGAGGATGAAGAAAGAATCCAACTTCTCATCCAAAATTATTATCTTCTTCACTCAATGAATTTAGCAGGGCACAGCATAATTTTGGAATAAGTACAACAGTTGATTTAAAAGAAAAATAAAAAAATGATTGTTTTTGGCATATATGGGGCATAAACTGTTCCACCAAGCCTTCTTGGTAGCTACATATTTTTTAGTAAGCCTGATACAGCACCCAAGAGGTGAGACAGGGCCAGCTGCAGGCGTAAGGGCCCCCATATGGTAAAGTGGCGTAAGGTGGCCACTTATGCATTACCAAAAAAAGAGAAAATGCATCACCCCCCCCCCCAAAAGAAGACAAAAAACAATATCCTTTTGGATAACATTTGCATATGCTAACTTATAGGTGTAGATGCACATTTAGAAATAATAAGTATAATTTAGGGCACAATCCTGTGCATGTTTAGACAGAGAAAAGGCCTACAACTCCTAGCATGCCCCAGCCATGTACTGTACTGTCGGGGCCTGTACTGTCGCTTCATATGGTCCCTTACATTTAAACCAGACTTGGGCTGGTCAGCTCTTCAAAGAGGATGCCTTCAAACAGAGGATTGCTCTCTGTAAAGTAAGGCACATAGCCACCATATCAGTGGGCCTCCCTGGTGAGCTTCCTAGCAGCTTCCTAGCTCCCATGGCTAGAATGTTCATGTGTCCTACTTTACAGAGGATAGTTATCTATTTGAAGAGTTAAGGAGAAGGCTCACTTCTCAATAGCTCCCATTAAAATCTATGGCACAAAGTAAATGGGCTGCAATTTGAGACACACTTTGGTTCCATGTTGCAGCCCTTTAGCACAACTGAGCACTGCTTTTCTGCAATTAATTAATTAATTAATTAATTAATTAATAACGTTTCTTGGCCACCTTTCAGGGCAGAAGCCATCCCAAACCGTCTTACAGCAATAAAATACATAAAAAACAAAATTAGCTGGAAGTGGAATTAAAACAGAAGTTCCAATATTTTAATATATTGCTATATTATCCATCAGTGCCCTCATCTATGACTGGGTTCCTTCTATAATGTCTGTCTACTACTTGTAAGTAACTTCTGTTCAGGAAAAGTCCTTGCTAATGTTAATTGAAAGCCTCTGTCCTGTTTGCACCTTCAGCCTGTATCATTACTTCTTTTTGATTTGGGCTGGGGGGGGGGATTAACAGGTTGAACTTGTAAAGGAGAAGGGTTCCATTTAAAGACACAAGAGCCCTGAAAAATCTCAATGGCACTTTGCCTGCCCACACTGAACAGGTTGGTGCTGCATTTGTGCATCCCCCCCCCACCCCCTGCCCCTGGGCAAATTGTCACAAATCTGGTCTGAAAGAAAATGTGATGATTATTCAGAAAATACTGGAATGCAACACACTTACAATGCTGTCATGTGGATGCTATGTAATTCCAGAGAAAAGGGCTACTGTGGAAGCAACCACAGTTGAGAGGGGGTTAGATCTGCCCCTCGATCCAGACACTGCTATTACCAGGGACAGTGTTAGTCACCGGTTTAACCAGATGGACTTTTTGGGGGGTAATATTTGCCTTTTCTTCTGAAAGAGAACTTGGCCAAGAAAAAACAAAGCCAACTCCCCCCACCTCCCCACCATGCTCCAAATGTACTTGCAGTATTTTATTATTAAAGACAAATATATTACAACTAATTTTCTTTCCTATATTATTGTATACTATGCACCATGTGGTCAGTCTAAAGTACAGAAGATAGAAATGGTCTCTTTTTATGAACCAGCCAAAGATCATTAGCTGATGGTCCATTAGGAAGAATACGAACAACAGAGGGGGTAAACTGACTTCTTACTGTCTGGATTGTACCACCACAAGAGTACACTTAGGAACTGTTTGGTCAAAAAGAGAAACCGTGGAATAATAAATCTGCTCTTCCAAAGAGTCTGCTATGCATGTAATATAATTACTTTGCAGGAATTCAGCCCAGTGAATGAGCACACCACGCTAGTAAAAGTAAGATGAATGGTTCTTGAACATTGTCAACATCCTCAGCGAGTGCTACAAAAATCATTCAATCATGGGACATGTTGGAATCGACTCTGGCTGGCTATATTGTGTTCCTTACTTTTCCAGGCACGTACTGCATTGAGCCGGGAGGCCTTCAGGAACTGAATGTTAAGATTGCCCATTTTATTACTTCTAGATGCATTCAGGAACAGCTGTGGGATAGACCCTGCACAGAAGAGAATGGTTTCTATCTAACAGATTACCAACTACAGGAGAACTAAGGCACATTTGTTCTCAAAAGTTCTTCTTTAAATTTTCCTTTCCAAAATTAATTTTGATGCCAAAGCTTCACTGGATATTTGTTCAATAGTCAAAATATATTTGCTATAATTATTTTAAATCCAATGATATTTTATTCCTTTATTGCTTTGACAATATTTGATAGTTGATGGTCAGTGGTATTTAGTTTTGAATACTTATAGGCAATGGTGTTTAGTGTGGGTTGAGCAAGTGCTTGTGCAAATGTAACTTTAGTTGGATTTTCTTCTTGCACATAGTTTGGAACCTAGTTTCTGCTGGTGCAATGGCATTAGCGCTACTGGAATGACGCAGATGGATACTGCCATATAAGTCCCATCATCCCCAGCCAGCATGGCCAATGGGAATGAGGGAGGGTTGTAGTACAACACATCTTGAGGGCACCAGGATGGGGACCGCTGCTCAAGCTGTTCTATTTCTCACCTGTAGGGCTCCCATTCCTTAGCTTCCTTGGGCCTTTTGGGACCTGTCTTCCCTTAAATAGTTAAAGGTGCAATCCTATCCAGAGAGGCAGCCACCTCCGAACTCAGAGATTACTGCCTATCCAATGCAGGGCAGGAGAAGAATGGAGGAGATTGTTCCCTCCACGCTTCTCCTGCCCTGCATTTTCAGCCAGACAGCTGATTTTGGCTGTCTAACCATAGAGGGGGAGCGAGCGGGGGAAGAGGCTGCCAGATGACACATTGGATGTGTTGTACAGACAGTTCCGCCGTCCCCACCCTGGAACGCCCCCAGACATGCCCCTTTTTGGTCGCTCTGTGCTCCTCTTGCAAGCGTGGAGGATGGGGCTGTTCCGCGCTGCCTCCGAGGCAGCGCAGAAGTGGGGGGAGTTCAGTTCTCTGGGAACGGACCTTGGAGCGCAGGCTCTGAGCCATCTAGCTGCTGTCTAGCGGCCATAGGATTGCTCCCTTAGTTACCCGTGCTTTGATTCTGATTCACTTTAGAACTAAAACTCATTTATTCACCCACCTTGATTTTCCTTTCATTTTTAAAGGTTTGGAATCTGCCAACCAATTTCAGTTCCCCAAAATCAGAATTTCACAATAAATTTCACAATAAAATCTGCCACCAAAAGCCATCTTTTGAGCATTTGTAGAACTTCATATTTCTAAAGTTTCATTTCAACTCTACTTTGATATAAAGCAGTTTCACATTCCCTTATCTTTATATTTTTAGTCCAATGCCTAGATTTCTAGTATAACCTTTTAAAGGTTTTGGAAATGGGAAATCTATACAAGCCCAACTTGAATCCTGTGTTAATGTAATTTGAAAATCTGCATTTATTTTAAATTGATACATTTTATAAGCATTTACATGGAGCCAAAATTAACTTGGAAGGGGGGTAAAGGGAAGCGTGGATAAAAGCTTTCCAATGGGCTCAGGCCTCAGAAGCCAAGAATGAATTTTGTCACTTGATTTTTTTTCGAGCCCTCAAAATGGAAATGCTGGCAGACTTGGACCTATTATGATGCTGAGATGAAGAAAACGTATATGGCAAAGAACAAGGTGAAAATGCTTAAGGCTTTCTTTTTTCCAGAATAGTTACATCTGTTTGAATTCCAAGGCAACAAGCAACATCCTGATCAAACAGTATGAAAAATGGAGTATTGTGTCCAACAAAAACATCTGGATTCAAGTGTTAGTGCCAAGTGTGTAGTTCCTCTCCTCACTCTTTAAACACTGCAAAAACACATGGAATCACAGAAGTGCAATGGATCAAAAGGATCAAAAAGCTATCTGGGACAGTCCTTGCTCCATATGCACAGTCTGGGACAGTCCCAACATCCAACCCTCAATATAGTTAATAGTGGAATGATCAGAGAGCACTTACATCAGAGAAAATTATCTATAGTACAACCATTCCAGGTGGCATTAAGCAAACAAGCCAAGATTCAAAGGAAGGCAATATCACCATACGTTTGCTAGTTTCTTTAATCTGCAGAAAATTCTTTCTTAATTCCAGCGTTGACATTTGGGGCTTCTTCACACATTGAGATTGCTCACTCATAGAAGTCTGTAGGTCCTTTTCCTGACATTGTCAACCTCCAGGGCACATCCAGAGGTATTTCCTTGTTATTCCATGTTTAAAAGGTCTGGAAATAATGAAGTATCAAATTAAGTTGGATTGTTGCACTATTAAAACTGTCAGTAGATGGTGCTGTTTCATTGAGTTCTATGGAACATTGAAAATTAAAACCTTCTCCTCTCAGCAGTCATGTGGTCGTCTGGGAACCTGCTGTAAATGTGGAAAGGCTCCACAATGGGAGGACTGTGGGTTTTTTCTTTAATGTAAGGCCTTGGTCAGACCTTGAACATGAACAAAAATCATGTGAACATGGGATCTTCTGAAAAGGAACAATGATGTCATGTCTTGTCCCATGTTGCCTGTTTTAGACCAGCGATGGGGAACATGTTGCTGTTTGACTGCAACTCCCATCATTCCTTACCACTGACAATGCTGATTAGGCTGATGGGAGTTGCAGTCCAACAGTATTCGTAGGGTCACACGTTCCCCACCACTGTTTTAGACATTACAACAAAGGAGAGAAGGAGCAGAGACACAGAGCAGAGACACACACATTGTATCTTAAGATATGTGGCGTATAACCACTTTTAGTTGTAGTAATATACATTAGAACATAAGAAAGGCTCTATCATGCTGAATCAGACCAAGGCCCTATGTAGTCCAACATTCTGTTCCCACAGTGGCCAACCAGATGCCCCTGGAAAGCCCACAAGTAGAACATGAATGCAACAGCACCCTCTTGCTTGTTTTCCCCAGCAACTGGTGTACAGAGGCATACTGCCTCTGATACTGGAGGTAATATGTAGCCATCATGACTAATTGTCACTGAGTGACAGCCTTCTCCTCAATGAATTTGTCTAATCCCACATTAAAGCTGTCCAAGTTGGTGACCATCACTACATTTTGTGGTAGTGAATCCCATCTAACTGTGAGCTGTGTGAAGAAGTATTTCCTTCTGTCCTGAATCTCCCACCCTTCAGCTTCACTGGGTGAGCCCAGGTTCTAGTATCACCACACCATGTATACTTGTATATACCTCTATCATGTCCCCCCTTACTTGTCTTTTTTCTAAGCCCCAGAATTGTAATTTTTCCTCATAGGTGAGTTGCTTTTAGAGCACCTTTTAGAGCATTGAATTCCCAAGATCTGCCTCACTCTGCCTGATGGTAGGGCCAGCCCGGGCAGTGTATGCTGTGTGCCCTGGATTGCCTCGTGTTGCGTCCCCATTCTCAGATGATTCTCCTCACATCAGTCAGTGTCCTCACAGACTCTTCCTTTTTTTGTCATTGTTGTGTCTCATTCAATACCAGCAGCAAACAGCTGAAAATACTCAGCTGCACAGGAAACTTTGTGAGAGCAACCTCTTCATATTATTTAGTAGAGTGTGTGACTGCTGTGCGGTTAACAGATCCCATATGGATGCTTATGAACAGAAAGAAAAACAATGGTCACAGTTGTGTCAAATTACTCAGAGTTTGCCAGGCTCAGCTTAAAACACTGCAGTGTGGGGTTCAGCTGTTGCGCAGTTCAGATGTTGTGATGGAAGTTCTCTCTATTAGTGATAACTGCAGGGCAGCTTGCCATTTTAGAACCAAGAACTGTTGGAATCTTAGACACACAGAAGGACGGATTAATGTACCAGTCCTGGACCTAATCGTGCTCTCTACAAGTTATGTCAGTTTTCATAATGCATTCTTAACTGAAAAACAGCAACTGCACTAGAGGGTTCTCCATTGCCAACTAATAAGACTCATCTTGGACACCCTTTGGTTCCAGGCTTGATCTTCGGCTATATATATATAGTGATATATATCACTAGCTTGATCTTCAGCTATATATTCACGCAGAAAATTTTATGTACAAGTGGCTCTTTTTTGTGTTCGGTTGTTTTAAGCATTTTTACCCTGCTCTAAAAAGCTCGTGGAGCAGTTGACATAAGATCAATAAAAACAGGACGCTCCCTTCCTGCAGGTTTACAATCTAAAAACATGACACAGAAGGAAAAAGGGATGAGGAGAGAAGACGAAAACAAGCAGACTCAGGCACCCATTCTTAGAGTTACATAGCAGTTCTTATAATGGCCGGCTGGACAGAAACAGTTCAGAGAAAGAAGGTGCCAGATGGAGCTGGTCTCTTAGCAGAACTGATGATGTAGCCCTGCTTCCCATTCTTCTCTCTGCTGCAGCCTGGTGGAATAATGGCTGCCAAATGATAGACTGGTATACAGAGGCACTCAGGGGAGCAAGTCTTTCAGCAGAGCCAATGGAACTGTTGTGTCAACCTGGAGATCTATCCAAATAGGCATACTGTTTTCTTCTTAGCCTCTGGTCTCAAAGAGATCTCTGTATCAGCTGACTAAGTAATTAACATGGGCCAATATGGACTGAGAAAAGAGTATAGCCTGATGCATCTTGCTTTCTTGGGTGTTTCGACCCAATATACAAAGCAGTAAAATCAATACCCAAAAGAAGGGTGATGAAGTGATAGGAAAGCCATGCAACTGAAGGCTCAGCTCCACCAACCGCTTTCCCAGTTGTCCTCCCATATCAATTTGCAGAAGGCTTTGTCACCTTTGGGTGTCCTGCATTGTGCAAGAGGTGAAGTTTGTTTAAACCCTGCTGCCTTGCTGAGCCATTCTCCAGAGTGATGCCATAATGGCAAAGGGCAAATTGTTGGCTAACACCATGTGCAAGTTTCCTAACCAGTTAAACCTTTCAAACTCTCCAAGGAAATCAGACCTAGTAAAGCCCAGTGTCCTTGACAAAACTGGCAAAGCTGAGCTGAGTTCAAAGCCAGAAACACAACTTCCAGTTATATTTGTCATAGTTGTGTCACCCCGTGCTGGCTGAGGATGATAAGAGCTATAGTCCAACACATCTGGAAAGGTGCCAGGTTGGCGAAAGTTGGTGCAAGCTATAGAAGCCAGTAACACAGCAGACTGTAGAATAGATTTAAAAAAATGTGAATGGTGCTTTCAGAAAACCCAAGGCATTCCCTATGCTACTCCCTCTTGATGCATTACTATTTCATCAGCGTCAGGAACTGCCAGGGTAGGGAAGGGACCATAGCTCAGTGGTAGAGCACCTGCTTTGGATGTAGAAGGTCCTCGGTTCAATCCCTGACATTTCCAGATAGGGCTAGGGAAGAATCCTGCCTGGAACCCTGGAGAGCCCCTGTCAGTCAGTGACGACAATACTGGGCTAGATGGACCAATGCTCTGCAAGCTTTACCAGAGTTCCTGAGCATGGGAACTGTGTAAGTGCATTCGGCCAAATGTGCTTATGGGTCCATTTGTAGACCTTCATGCTCAGTGCATGAAGGTCTCTGAGCTAGCTGGGCTCATAAGATGCTTGGGGGCGGGGTGTGTATGCTTGCACCCGCCCTGTCCCCAGTTTAGGGCAGGTACTATAAGGCAGCTTTCTATGTTCCTTGGTAGACTTGAGAATGTATGATTCTGTGTGCTGATGCCCCATGTGGTGAGCTATCAGAACTGCAGCTTAGAGCATCCTCCTGGCATTGAAGTTCTCTCAGGCTCCGGTCTGGCCCCACCCATCCAGGCTGGCCATTGGGCCCACCTGGACAGGAAGCACTATAAAATACTTCCTGTTTGGGGTTTGGGCTGGGACCTTGACTGAGTAATAAGGTCTTTTTGACTATGATGTCTTTCTGTGTGGCCCTTGGCTCTGATTCCCTCCTTGGCTTGTGTCAAGGTTCCCCTTATGACCTAGGCCCCCTGAGCAACTCCTTAAACATCTCTTGCCGCCTTAAGAGTCCCACTTTCCTTCTTTTACTTTCTCCTTTCCAGTAATGTGGGGTTTAGGCTGCAGACATGGGGTGACTGACACTCTAGACACAGGGTTTAACCACAACAGTTTACTGGTAATTTAAAGCAAGTAAATCACAACTAAAGGTATTTACACAATAGAGCTGAGTGATATAAAAGGCATTAAGAGAAATAAAAGTTGCAAAATGCAAGTTCCTTTACCCTAGCTTTACTTAGACTTCTCCGGGCTGTTTCTTCCTGCTCCCTCTTCAGGATCTAGTCTCCCCAGCTCTTCAGGATCTAGTCTCTTACTGGCTCTCTCACTGTCTTTATATACCCTCCTCCCTCAAAACCGAAAGTACTGTTTCAAACCTGAAGAAATGAAACTTATCTGGGGAAATGAAACTAAAACTTAACCGGGGAAATTAAACTACTTTTCTCAGAGATACCCCCTCCTAACAAAAAAAAAAAAAAACCCTGCCTCTTAGCCTGATCTTTTTACCTTTTCTTGCCTCTGTAGGCCTCAAACCTTCATAGCTTGTATCTAGGTTCTGAGTCTATCTCCCTGGCTCACATCAGGCAGCTCAGCCCTGGCAACTGACCAGCAGGCAAAGAATATTGGAAGTAGCTAAGATAGCCAGTTCAGTAAGCAATTGTATCATTTCAGCAGGATACGCAATGTTTGCCACCTATGCAGAAACCTTTCCCCACCATTGCTCTTTTGCCTTCATGCAGTTCACATTATCAAGTTCCTGTAGCTTTGTATTAATACTGCAGTGGGGAAGAGAGACTACTTGAGTCTCTTCAGAAGGACTTATTCTTCTAAACTGGGGATGCCAGGACTTTGAGGATTGTTGGCTTGTTTGACTCATCAGTGTAATGTAAACAGTGGTGGAAGCTGGGACAGCATTGTTTGTGAAAAGGAAAATCTTCCTAATTAAAGTGGTGCCTGGTGTAACATTGTTGGTGCAATATATTTGTTACTTACAGAGGTATGGCAGTATGTTGTTGTTGTTGTTCAGTCGTTCAGTCGTGTCCGACTCTTCGTGACCCCATGGACCATAGCACGCCAGTCCTTCCTGTCCTGCACTCTCTCCCGGAGCGTGCTCAAGTTCATATTCATTGCATCGGTGATGCTATCTAGCCATCTCATCCTCTGCCGTCCCCTTCTCCTTTTGCCTTCAGTCTTTCCCAGCATCAGGGTCTTTTCCAGGGAGTTTTCTCTTCGCATTAGGTGGCCAAAATATTGGAGCTTCAGCTTCATTATCTGTCCTTCCAATGAGCACTCAGGGTTGATTTCCTTTAGGATGGACTGATTTGACCTCCTTGCAGTCCAGGGGACTTGTAAGAGTCTTCTCCAGCACCACAGTTCGAAAGCATCAATTCTTCGGCGCTCAGCCTTCCTTATAGTCCAGCTCTCACAGCCATACATTACTACTGGGAAAACCATAGCTTTGATTAGACGGACCTTTGTCGGCAAGGTGATGTCTCTATGCTGTCTAGGTTGGCCATAGCTTTCCTCCCAAGGAGCATGCGTCTTTTAATTTCATGGCTACAGTCACCGTCTGCGGTGATCTTGGAGCCCAAGAAAGTAAAATCTGTCACTGCTTCCATTTCTTCCCCTTCTATATGCCAGGAAGTGATAGGGCCAGATGACATGATCTTAGTTTTTTTAATGTTGAGTTTCAAACCAGCTTTTGCACTCTCCTCTTTCACCCTCAACAAGAGGCTCTTGAGATCCTCTTCGCTTTCTGCCATTAGGGTGGTATCGTCTGCATATCGGAGGTTGTTGATAATTCTCCCAGCAATCTTAATTCCGACCTCTGATTCATCCAACCCGGCATTTCTCATGATGTACTCTGCATATAAGTTAAATAAGCAGGGTGACAATATGCAGCCTTGTTGTACTCCTTTCCCAATTTTGAACCAATCGGTTGTTCCATGTCTGGTTCTTACTGTTGCTTCTTGACCCTCATACAGGTTTCTCAGGAGACAGGTAAGGTGGTCTGGTACTCCCATCACGTAAAGAATTTGCCAGAGTTTTTGTGATCCACACAATCAAAGGCTTTAGCGTAGTCAATGAAGCAGAAATAGACGTTTTTCTGGAATTCTCTTGCTTTCTCCATGATGCAGCGAATGTTGGCGATTTGATCTCTAGTTCCTCTGCCTCTTCGAAACCCAGCTTGTACTTCCGGTAGTTCTCGGTTCGCATACTGCTGAAGCCTAGCTTGTAGGATTTTGAGCATCACCTTGCTGGCATGTGAAATGAGCGCAATTGTGCGGTAGTTTGAACACTCTTTGGCATTGCCCTTCTTTGGAATTGGAATGTAAACTGACCTTTTCCAGTCTTGTGGCCACTGTTGAGTGTTCCAGATTTGTTGGCATATTGAATGCAGCACTTTAACAGCATCATCTTTTAGGATTTTAAATAGCTCGGCTGGAATACTGTCATCTCCGCTAGCTTTGTTGTTACTAATGCTTCCTAAGGCCCACTTGACTTCACTCTCGAGGATGTCCGGCTCAAGTTCAGTGACCGCACTATCATGGCTATCAGGGACATTCAGATCTTTCCTGTATAGTTCTTCTGTGTATTCTTGCCACCTCTTCTTAATCTCATCTGCTTCTGTGAGGTCCCTGCCTTCTTTGTCCTTTATCATGCCCGTCTTTGCACAAAACGTTCCCTTGAGATCTCCAATTTTCTTGAAGAGATCTCTAGTCTTTCCCATTCTGTTGTTTTCCTCGATTTCTTTGCATTGTTCATTTAAGAAGGCCTTCTTGTCTCTCCTTGCTATTCTCTGGAACTCTGCATTCAGTTGGGTATATCTTCCCCTTTCTCCTTTGCTTTTCGCTTCCCTTCTTTCCTCAGCTACTTGTAAAGCCTCATCAGACAGCCACTTGGCTTTCTTGCATTTCTTTTTCTTTGGGACGGATTTCGTTGCTGCCTCCTGAACAATGTTACGGACCTCCGTCCATAGTTCCTCAGGCACTCTGTCTATCAGATCTAATCCCTTAAATCTATTCCTCACCTCCACTGTATATTCATCAGGGATATGATTTAGGTCATACCTGAAAGGTTTAGTGGTTTTCCCGACGTTCTTCAATTTAAGCCGAAATTTTGCAAGAAGCAGCTCATGATCTGAGCCACAGTCAGCTCCAGGTCTTGTTTTTACTGACTGTATGGAGCTTCTCCATCTTTGGCTGCAAAGTTCATAATCAATCTGATTTCGATATTGACCATCTGGTGACGTCCATGCGTAGAGTCGCCTCTTGTGCTGTTGGAAAAGAGTGTTTGCTATGATCAGCGTGTTCTCTTGGCAGAACTCTATTAGCTTTTGTCCTGCTTCATTTTGTACACCAAGGCCATGCCTGCCTGTTATCCCGGTGATTTCTTGACTTCCTACTTTAGCATTCCAATCCCCTATGATGAAGAGGACATCTTTTTTTGGTGTTAGTTCTAGAAGGTGTTGTAGGTCTTCATAGAACCGATCAACCTCAGCTTCTTCGGCCTCAGTGGTTGGGGCATAGACTTGAATTACTGTGATGTTGAATGGTTTGCCTTGGATTCGTACTGAGATCATTCTATCATTTTTAAGATTGTACCCCAGTACTGCTTTTCCCACCCTTTTGTTGACTAGGAGTGCTACTCCATTTCTTCTAAGGGATTCTTGCCCACTATAGTAGATATGATGGTCACCTGAATTAAATTCGCCCATGCCTGTCTTCTACATGTTACTGAGGGACTCTTAATCCACTCTAGAAACTGTAGAAGTGACTTTATTGATGTTCCAGAGAAAGATTCCCTTTATGTTTGTAGATGTTAGTTGTTTAGTATGTATGTGTGAGAGGGCTGGGTGGTGGTGGAGGTTGAAAGCTGTAGGAAAACAACAACTCAATCAAAATGTGTGAAATTGACCCAATAATTTAAGGAAAAATGGTGCCATGAAATGGCCCCTTCCCAATTTTGTTGCCCCAAATCATTTTGATGATTCTTCAGCATGTTTACTTGGGAGTAAGTCCCACTGAACTAATACTTATGATTTGGGGGAATGATAATAATAACATTCTGCATTACAGGGTTGTTGTAAGGGTTACTAAAATAATTTATGTGCAGCACTTTTCACACTTAGAAAAACTGCTCTATAAATGGATGGCAGTATTTATCTCTGATTGCCTCCACTCCTGAAATGATATGGGCTGCCTCTTAAACCTTTAGGTTTCCTTTTGAATAAGGCATCTTTGAGTTGTTCTTGTTTCACAAAGCATTCTTTTTTCTCTTTTAAGAAATCCAAATGTAAAAAAAGCCATTTTTTTTAGTAGTTCTGGTTTTAAATTAGGGTTGCGTGGAATGCTAGACTGTGACTTTAAATTTTAACAAGAATCACTGCCCTTTTGGGGGGAAGGGTATTTGACACTGCAGCTCTTAAATAAAATGAGCCGCTAGAGAAATGACCACCCACTCTGAAAAAAGAGTTGGTTTTCTTTAGATATTCACCTACTGTGCACCTCAAGACTAGATTACTGCAATGCGCTGTATGTGGGGCTGCCCTTAAGGCTGTTCTGGAAACTGGAGCTAGTGCAGAATGCAGCAGCTCAGCTGTTGTTGGGAGCTGCCCCTTACCAGCATGTAACTCCTTTGTTAAGGGAACTGCACTAGCTGCCTATTCACTACCAGGCCAGGTTTAAGGTTTAAGTACTCATGTACAAAGCCCTAAACAACTCAGGACCAGGATACCCGAGAGAGCGCCTTCTCCCTTACCAGCTTGCCTGGTCACTGAGGTCATCGGAGGGCTTGCTCCTGGTGGTTCCACATGGACCTATGGCCTGACTGGAGTCCACCGAAGAAGAGCCTTCAGCGTGGTGGCCCCCTTTCTTTGGAATTCCCTGCCCCTGGAGGTCAGGCAGGCACCAACACTGCGTTGTTTCCCGCGTCTCCTGAAAACAGTACTCTTCCAGGAGGCATTCTTTAATTGACCAGTTACTGTTTTTATTGGAATTGCATTTTTAAACAAGCGTAATTTTAATGCAGAGTTTTAATCTTTTTATGCTCCTACTGTTTTACCTTTTGTGTTCACTGCTCTGAAATCTGTTCTAGATATGGAGTGGTATATAAATACTGTAAATAAAATAAGTAATGGTGCCCCCCAGTGAGTGGTAAAGAAAGCAGCCAATTTTTATAGCAGCAACTATTTTGACTGTTTCAAAATTCAAAAAGCATCTCAGGACAGGGCTTTGTGGGAAAAACAAATGTCAGACCTTCTGATTCTCTTCCCCACCCCTCAAATGAATTTCATAACACTGACCAAAATATAGCCGAGAAAAACCAGCCAATTTTGAGGTTGTTGAACAGCTGTGACATGGTCGTTGTCATTTCAATACAGTCGTAGTGTGTGACTGCTCATTTGCTTTGATGTGATTACTCAACTGTCGTTTAAGAATGCGGATGACAGAGAAGACCACATGCCTGGGCATTCCTCAGTAGTTATCTGCTTTTATGTTCGCTGCAGACATTGTGCACACACAATTTATAACACCCTTGATTTCAGCAAAAAACTATATCTGTCTTTCTGGGAACTGGAAAGAACAGGAGGACTAATTCTCATTATAGTAAACAGAGGACAAGATTACCTGGCAGGGCATGAGGAGGAGGTTATCTAATACAAAGTCATGATTTCATCAGCATTTGGGGGTGGGGTGGGTGGGAAGTGGAAGACATTTTATAGACGCCTGCATTTTACAGATCTTCTTGCAAGCAAGCACACTCATGTGCAATCATACTGAGCATATGAAAACCTCACTAAATGAGAATATATATATATATATATATATATATATATACATACATACATACATATATATATATATATATATATATATATATATATAGTGGATTTTATTATAGTTTTGAAAAAACAACCCAATGCCAGAAACACAGAGGATGCTCTTGTGCTCTCTTTTATTTGGTCAGATTGATTAGAAATTCAAAAACAGAAGACATTTTCCAGCTATACACAGGCCTTAGAACATAATAATTGCCTTGGCAGAGCAGACCAAAGCTCCTTCTGATAGTCCAGCATTCTGTATCCAATAGTGGCCCAGTCAAATGAGCGGCCACTTAAACATTGCCAAAAAAGGGGAAATGCATCACCCAAAAAGGGACAAAAGAGGACATCAGTTTGTATAACATTGCATATGCTTATTTTTATGTATAGATATACACATATGTGTCCGCCACCAAGGGCGGTTAGGCTGGTGAGTATAAGGGAGAGGGCCTTCTCAGTGGTGACCCCACAGCCTCTGGAATTAACTTTCATTGGGAGCCAGCAGCCCCTCCTTTGCAGGTGATCTCGAAAGCTCTGAAGACCCGCCTGTTTTTGCTGGCCTTCTTGTAAGTCTGGACTGTTGGCTTTTATTGGTACGTTTTTATGGATTTTATTGAATATGATTGTATTGACTTTTAAAATTTGTATCCACTATGTGTAGTTTTTATGTTGTATGCTGCCATGAGAGGGTTCCACCCTTAAAAGTGGCCTGGAAGTAATTTTAGATAGATGGAAATTTAGAAATAATAACTATAATTTAAATAAATATGTAGTTCATCTCACTACAGTGGGGAAGATGACATGTACACCTGCTCAGTCTGCTGTCCAGGTGCTAAATATTGGATAATAGGAACAACTCCGCATGCTTCCAGACACTAGGGAGCAATAGAGAATGTGTTGTATCAATAGCTGCTTGTCTTGATTATCCCCCTTGTTGTCCTGTAACTTTTTCTTTTCTCCTACTCCCTCCCCTTCCTCTTCCTCTTTGCCTCTGCAACAAGCAACACATGCTCTCTCCCTGAGGGAAGCAAGTAATGATATCTCATGCCTTTGCTTACTTATGCTCATGCACCCAGCTTTAGGGGATGCTTGTAGTTAAACAGTGTTAGTTAAACTCCCCTCCTTCAGGTTTTCTCCAAGCAAAACTGTTCAGAACAAAATGTAGAACAAAAGAAAGCAGGGGGAGGTGGATGGTGCAATCGTCCTGCATCCTTCACAGAATTTAACGGGGGAGAGGCACAAATCATTTTCATCCATTTGTAACTGTCCCGTGTTTTCCTGCTGCTGCTTCTGTCTTTTTTTCTTCTTACCATGGAAGAGCTGTTAAGGAGGGAAAAGACGGAATAGCTGCACAATGTCTTTTCATTGGTAGCTCTGGCTAGGAGCTGTCCATCTGGAACCACCGCTGGGTCAGGTTGAAGGACCAACCTGCCTTGTCACTGAGTTCATCAGAGGGCTTGCTCCTGGTGATTTCACCTGGACTTATGGCCTGATTGGAGTCCACCAGGAGAAGAGCCCTCAGCGTGGTGGCCCCCTTTCTTTGGAATTCACTGCCCCTGGCGGTCGGGCAGGCGCCAACACTGCGTTGTTTCCAGCATCTCCTGAAAACAGCGCTCTTCCAGGAGGCATTCCTTAATTGACCAGTTACTTTTTTTATTGGCATTGTGCTTTTAAACAAGCATAATTTTAATGTGATGTTTTAAACTTTTTATTCTTTTTCTGTTTTATTTTTTGTGTTCACCACTTCGAAATCTGTTCTAGATATGGAGTGGTATATAAATATAAATGTAAACAAGCAAACAAATAAATAAATGGGTGGACTAGAGAAAGCTTATGTTTAAGAGGACCTGAGCATGCCCTGCAGGAGAAGGTACATCTGTAACTTTGGAACCAAGGGTCTGGTTGACACACACATGCACATGACTTGGTTTCCCATCACTTGGGAACACTCAGCATTATTTACCTTTCTAGTGATCTATATCTGTCTCCTTGCTGGTGCACTTTGAAGTGCTTTTCTATGTGCACAAAGCAATATACAAAAATAAGATCCAAATCAAAACCAGTGAATGGCCAATCAATTCCCACCATGGCTCATGCCTAAATTAATGAACCGACTCCACTGACAAATATCTTCTAAGCAATATGAATGTTCTGTTGGTGGTGTTTGATCTGCGGGGCTCATTCATTCACACATACAAGTTGACACTTGATGCTGCAGCCATCAAGAGACAAACATGCAGGTAGGAACCGATCTCTCCAAACTTGCTGTGCTAGGAAAGAAATGTGTAGGTTGTGTTAACTAAGTGCAGCAGTATCTGCTGCACTTGTTGAGCATCACAAGCCCCGATGCTGTGGTGGCACAGTAGAGTAATCGAGAGCACCATGCTGGCACAGCATGCCGATGAGTCAGCATTGCTAGTTAGCAAGAACTATTGCTAACTAGATAACTATATATCATGCAAAGATGTGGCTCAGCAATATCATGCAAAGATGTGGCTCAGCAATATCATGCAAAGATGTGGCTCAGCAATATCATGCAAAGATGTGGCTCAGCAATATCATGCAAAGATGTTAGGCAGTTCAGAACGGGGTGGGGAGGAAGTGTGTGATGCAGAAAGAATGGGGAAACCATGTACAACTCACCTAGGTGAGAAAGCTTTCTATAATGGAAAGGATTCTATCCAATATGTAGCGTAAATTGTAAGTTTGAAACGCTGCCTTACCAAGGTCAGCACGAGACATGCTGTCTGTTGTACAGCAAATATGCTTTTTCTATATACCAGCCTTCCTGAATGTGGTGACCTCCAAATGTTTTGGACTTCAACTCCCATCAGCATAGTCAGTGGTCAGGAACTATGGGACTTGTATTCCAAAACATCTGGAGGGCGCCATGTTAGGAAGGCTGCTATATAGGATCAGATCAGCCAGAGACTATAATAGCGTTGGATGTAGGGTGGGGCAGGAGGATTGATGAATTTCAATTAGGGGTCAGCAGTGTAATTTGCATATAATTAACTTGGACTGGCTGATATGATCATATGAAGTCACTGCTTCTCCATCTGCACTGGCTGCCAGTCCATTTCGAAGCCCAATTCAAACTGCAGGTTTTAACCTTTAGAGTCCTAAATGGCTACCTGAAGGACCGTATCCTCCCATATTTATCTACGTGGCCATTAAGATCAGCATCCGAGGCTCTCCAGGTGTATCGGCCAAACTAGACAAGGTGGGTGGCTACAAGACAGAGGGCCTTTTCAGCAGTGTCACCCCATTTGTGCAATGCTCTCCCCAGACAGGCTTGCCTGGCGTGAAGATTGTGATCTTTCAAGCACCAGGTGAAGATGGCTATATGCTACCTCCAGCATCAGAGGCAGTATGCCTATGTACACCAGTTACTGGGGAACATGGGCAAAAGTGTGGTGTTGCAGTCATGCCCTGCTTGTGGGCTTCCCATAGGCAGCTGGTTGGCCACTGTGTGCAGAATGCTAGACTAGATGGACCCTTGGTCTGATCCAGAAGGGCTCTTCTTATGTTCATAAGACCTTTTTATTTTCCCAGGCATTTTAAGAATTGTTTTTAGTGCCTTTATTCTGTTGCTGGTTTTAATTTGGTTATATGATGCTGTAATGGATTTATTATTTGCTGCTGGTTTATCTTGTTTTTATTCTGCCCTGTTTTTATTTTGTTTTAATATTTGTACCTAGTTTTTAAGGTATTGCACACTGCCCAGAGAACTCTCTATCTCTGTCTCTATATCTACACACACACACACACACACACACACACACAACCCATGAACTTTGTTGTAGGCCAAACTGCAGTCGCTCTTGCGTTGCAACATCTTGGTTCAGAAAATGATTAGCTGCAGATATTAACAAATACAAAGCAACTAGCCAAACCTGGGTGAGCAATTCATACATGGATGAAGAGCATGCCTAGTAGTTTTTTTGGAACTTAAGGCTTAATGCATTGCATCACTGCAAGCCATGTGACACACATGCATCCATAGACGCAGAGACCTGTGCCTCCTAGAGGACAAAAGTGACTAAGCAGAGCAGGGACATTGCAGGGAAACTGTAATGCCTGAGTAACGTCACTTACCTGTCCTCGAAGCTTGTTCGCGGTGGGGGGGAGGCGCTTCGCTGCTCCCCCCGCGAAGTTCAGGCCGGGGGGGAGGCTTCCCGCCTCGCCCGGCCAAAATTCAGGCCAGGGGGGAGGCTTCCCGCCTCGCCCGGCCGAAATTCAGGCCGGGGAGGAGGCGCCTCGCCCGGCTGCGAACTCAAAAGTTTGTTTTTTTTAAAAAAACGCCCCCATGATAGGCTACGTGACGATTAACGTAGCCTATCACGGCTAGATCTGCAAAGTCAGCCGTGATAGGCTACGTTAATCGTCACGTAGCCTATCACGGGTGACTTAAAAAAAAAAAAGCGTGTACGGATAATGACGGCCCCCATAGGGAGCCGCCATTCGCGTTCCTTATTTGGTCGCTGTAGTCTACGTAAATCTTTACGTAGACTACGGCGAAAATAAGGGCAACGCTATTTGCCCTTAGGGAGCCGCTATTTGCGTTGCCCTTATTTTCACCGTAGTCTACGTAAAGATTTACGTAGACTACAGCGACCAAATAAGGAACGCGAATGGCGGCTCCCTTTGGGGGCCGTCATTATCCGTACACGCTTTTTTTTTTTTTTAAAGTCACCTGTGATAGGCTACGTGACGATTTACGTAGACTATCACGGCTGACTTTGCAGATCTAGCCGTGATAGGCTATGTTAATCGTCACGTAGCCTATCACGGGGGCGGTTTTTTTTTCTTTCTTTTATTGGAATGGCGGGGGCGGCAGCCGGTTGAAAGACTGGCTGCCGCTCCCGCCCCGGACGAACACCCGCTGAACCGCCGGCCAGACCCACCGCCGGGAGGGACATTCGGCAAAGGTAAGTCCCGTCCCGGGGTGTGTGTGCGGGGGGCGGGGGGGGGTGCGGAGAATTTCTCCCCGAAACTTGTTCGGGGGGCTGAACATGTTGGCGCTCGGCCCCCTGAAGTTTCGGGGAGAAATTCTCCGCCATCCCTAGACTTGTGTCATTCACACAGCGGAAGGGCACAGATTCTTCTTACATCTGTGGAGGATTGCTTCCAGTGCTGGATAGGGGGAAGTGGCAATGGAAGGCCAAAGAGCTGCAGTGGCAGGAGGAGTGTAATTAGGACAAAAGGGGCAATACTGCCGGGCACAAACTGTACAGGACACAAAATAAGCATCAAAGGCAATATAATATAATGACCGTTATCTATGTTATATTATATAAATGTTTATTCTGAGTCTGGAATAACAAAGCATGTTTTTAAGATTGCAGCCTGTTGTAGCGTCTTGTTTATGGAACCTTGCAAATTAACATATTAAAAAAAATTATGTTACATTTATATCCTGCCTTTTCCCCTCATGCAAGGAATGGTCCTCTTCCTCTCCATTTTATCCTCACAACAACCCTGTGGAGTAGCTAGGCTGAGAGTCAGTGACTGGCCTAAAGTCACTCCATGAACTTCATGGCTGAGTGGAGACCAGAACCTGGATCTCCCGAGTCTCAGTCCAACACTCTAACCACTACCCCACACTGGCTCTCAGATTGTTGTTTCAGGGGCTCAGTTGTGCAGCTATGTAGTGTTAGACCCTGGGCTTAATGGTCTTATGTTCCATCCCATCCCTGCCTTAAGATAGCCATATGCATTACTTTACACAGCTAACCCTTCTCTTCTCCCCCCGTGCCACCATTCCATGTTTTATAACTGCTTCTATATTCCTGACTTGTTAAGAGGGTGGGAGAAAACAGTTTGCCAGCCATGATAAAATATCTCACCTACCTCACAAGGGTTGTTGTGAGGCTAAAATGGAGAGGTGGTGGATTATATATGCTGCCTTGGATTTCTTGGAGGAAAAGATGGGATATAAATATAACAAATAAACCAATACAGTAAAAATAGTACCATGAGCATCGGTAACCATGTACTGACTTTAAATGTTTCACAAATAAGAAGAGAGAAAGGATGCTGTGGTAAGCACAGTCAGCCCTATGCCAGCCCAGGTGCTGACATCAGGTCTGTTTGCTGCTGGTCCCGTTACCTGTCATTTGTTGGGCGGTCATTTGGGCCCCTCGGCTGTGGGGCCCTGAATATTAACCCCATGGTGGAGCCCTATCAGTACTACATGCACTGGAATTTGTCGGATGCAGGAGTTACAAGATGGCAAATGGCAACAGCAATTACCTACCCTTAAAAATCCAAAATCATTCTTTGTTTCCAGCACCATTCCCTTGATCAATTTAGCAGCCTCTTCTGGATCAGAAGATCTGAGTACGGATTCTCTGTGTCATATGTAGTGTGGATCTTTACAGAGTTCCTCCCTACAGATAAATAAAGTCTGCATTTGTGATTTCATCTTAAACAAGAAAGCAGGGCCCCTCAGCTTTTGGAGGGCCCTTGGGCAAGACACCCTCCATGGGCCCCCTCCCTTAGTGATTCTACCTTCCCATGCCTGTTGTCACCAGGTGCTGTTGCTCCTCATCCTCTTTCTCATCATTGCGATTAGTTGCTTGCTTGACGGGCAGAGAGTCAGTGAGCAAGCAGGCAGCGGCATCTACTGCTCCTGCTTCTGACCATTGTCTGGGCCAGAGCAAGGGGCAGCTTGCAAGGCTGAAGAGGAGGAGCAACTCCAGGGGGCTCTTGTCAGTGGGCCCCTGCTGGGGTGTGGGCCCTTGGCATGTGCCCCACCATGCCTACCCTTGACAGCCCTGCAAGCAAGTCTTAGTTTGAGCTACAGGTTAACCCCAGGGCCAGTTTTCAATAGCAGACCACAATCCTGTGTGAGCAATAATACAGAAGCATTCTTCTGAGCATTGACAGAGTGCCTTTCCTTCAGTACTGAGATATTTTAAAATGATGGTAAGTAGTATATCAATCTATTTAAAAAAAAAGATAGTAACTACAGCTATCCCTTCCACTTTAGGAAAAACACGGGAGCAGGGAAAGGAGTTTTCATGTCAGAAGGTGTGGCTGTCGAGCCTCCATCCTTCTCAGCATAGAACGGAGCACCGTAAATAACCCTGGCACATTTTCAATGTATTTGTTCTGGGCTTTCTCAAAGTTCTTTGCCAGCATTCCTCATTTACTTCACATAGTGTTCTCCTGGAGAGGATTTCTGAGCATCTGACTGTTAGTTCATAAGAGGAGCAAGCTGTAAGGGCTGGGGGCTGAGATTGGAGAGCTAGTCAGATGGCCCCTGACATACTCCAGTAAAAGTCTGCAGCAAATGTGACAATCTGAGCATGGAAAGAATTAAGCTCCTGAAAGACCAAGGAAGGATCATGGCTGTTGTCTTGGCTCTGTCTTTGCATGTACAGCTTGGAAGTCACCTCACTTGCCTTTTCTTTATGGGGGGGGGGATGGGGTGAGGGGAGAGAAAGAAGGGAAAGATTTGTCTCCCCTTCAGATTTCTGGCCAGGGTTACTCCTCCTCCCCGCCACCCTGCTACACTGTTTGGCTCTTCACCACTGGTACTGTGTGGTGAGCGAAAGCTTCCAAGTGAGCTGCTCAGAAGAGAAATCCCCCAGTGGTGCCCATTTTCTGCTGAGTTGCATGCTAGCTCATTATGGCTCCGAACCAAGTGCTCATAGTCGGAATTTTTCCCTACCAAGCAGAGGCCACAGCTCTGCAGGAAAGAGCTTGTCTGCTGTTGCGAGAATGTTGGACGCTTGCCACAACTAGAGAGTGGGATGCTGGATTAACTGTTACACTGTTACAGTGATGGGATGCATTTAGCCAGGAGGATGAGGGACTTCCTGAGGTGAGGACCATTCCAGGGAGACTGAGAGAGAGAGAGAGATGGGAATGGGACAGGGCAGGGGAGAGGGAGGCAGGGAGGGAGGGAGACATTGCTTGGGTTTCTTTGGAAATTTTGTTCTAGAAACAAAACAACCTCCCTGTCAATTCAAACCCTCATCCTTGTCAGCACAAGCAACAAATATGGGGAAGCAGATTGCTGTGGATTTCTAAGAAAAGCTTATGAGTTGGTTGCCTTTAGGGTGGCCACTTGTGAATTGCCAAAAAGGGGGACAGGCACCTCCAACTACACTATGTCTCACCATAATAGGGAAGACTGTGACCAGGTGACCTGTGTGCCAGTTCCATCTGTGGTTCAGGTGCTGTTGATGGGCAACTTCAAGGCCCAGCTCTTTCTTCTGATGTTTCTTTAGCTTTAAACCAGACTTGGACTGCACAACCCTTCAAATAGAGGACACCTTCAAAACACAGGGCAGTCCTCTGGCAGCTCTTCAAGCAGAGGACTGTCCTCTATAAAAGAGAACACATGGCCACCCTAGAACTTGCCTTGTCAGCCATGGCATACAAATATTGGGGTGCTGGCATAAAACTCGAGGCTCCAGACACTGAAGCAGCTGCTGATGCTTCTTTAAGGAGGCTTGTTTCACACTTTGCCAAAACCATGGATATAGCAGATGTCCACCATTGGAAAACTTATTTGGAAAGGAAAGAATTCACTCTAGAATCAGGACTTTAATGGCATAGAATCATAGACTCATAGAATAGTAGGGTTGGAAGGGGCCTATAAGACCATCGAGTCCAACCCTCTCCTGCTCAATGCAGGAATCCAAGTCAGAGCATCCCTGACAGATGGCTGTCCAGCCTTGTCTTGAATGCCTCCAGTGTGGGAGAGCCCACCACCTCCCCAGGTAATCGGTTCCATTGCCGTATTGCTCTAACAGTCAGGAAGCTTTTCCTGATGTTCAGCTGGAATCTGGCTTCCTGTAACTGGAGCCCATTATTCCGTGTCCTGCAATCTGGGATGATGGAGAAGAGATCCTGGCCTTCCTCTCTATGACAACCTTTCAAGTACTTGAAGAGCGCTATCATATCTCCCCTCAGTTTTCTCTTCTCAAGGCTAAACATGCCCAGTTCTTTCAGTCTCTCCTCATAGGGCTTTGTTGAGAAAAACTAGCACAGCGTAGTCACAAAGACTCTGGTGAACGAAAATGTCCTGGATTCAAAACTCAGTTCTGCTGTGAGCTCACAAGTGGGTCTTGGCCACCTGAGCAAGTCACTTCCTACATCTGCAATATGGGGAGAATACGTGCAGGTTCCCATATGGATCCTGAGATAAGTGTGTGGTGCTTTGAACACTGAAATAATCTTCCAGTGGTGCAGTTTAGGGAGGGAACGCAGCTCAGTGGTAAAACACATGCAGAAGGTCCCATTATGCATCACCAAAAAAGAGGATAAAAGAGAACACAGATTTGCATAAAAATTGCATATGCCAATCTCTCTCTCTCTCTCTCTACAAATTTAGAAACAATTACTATAATTTAAATAGAAATACGCTACATCCTACCATAGCGGGAAAGACCGTGACCAGGTGACCTGTGTGCTTGCTCAATCTGCTCTCCAGCCTGTTGATGGGCAGCTTCAACCCCCTGTACCTCTCCCTTGTTAAGCTGGACCTGGGCTAGATAGCCCTTCAAAAAGAGGACCACTCTGTAAAGAAGGACACACAGCCACCGGTGGAGGCTGGTGACTCCTATTTCAGTGGGACAGTGAATCCATTCTGGGTTTCAGTCAGAACTAGTCAGAACTCTAAAGGAGCTATCCAGAGTGCTGGACCATATCCCCAAAATGGGTTCAGAACCTTGAACAGCTCCTTTAGAGTTCTGACTGGTTCTGACTGAAACCCAGAGCAGATTCACCACCCCACTGAAATAGGAGCCACCAGCCTCCACTGACAGCCACCCTATCCCGTGTTCAGTCTCCACCATATCTAGCTTACATAAGACCCTGCCTTATAGCAGGTGAGATAATTTGTTCATCAACCACTGTTGCCTGCCCTGATTGAATGGTAGTAGCTCTCCAGGGTCTCTGGCAGAGGTTTTCCCCCATCACATGGCTGCTGCCTAATCTTTTTAACTGGAGATGCCAGGGACTGATGCTGGGACATGCAAGACATGTGCTCTACTATTGAGCTACTACTGTTAAAAAGTCCAAGTAGCAAGTGATAGGAAAGACCTCTGGCTCAAGCCAAGGAAAGCCACTGCGGATTAGAGCAGATAATTCTGGGCTAGGGAGTCTCTGACGCATGTTCCCATTTCTATGCATGATTTTTCACTGTGTTGAATGGGCTAACTCTCTAGCAAGTGCATTTAAGGTATTATTAGTAGTGCTACTAGGGATGTCCAGATTTTGTTAAATTTGTTCTGTCTGTGTTTCGGGGATTGCCAGGCATCTTTCATCCCATCATCAGCTCATTGATGGAATAGGATTGTTTTTAACCAGAATTTTGTTCTACTTAATGCGCACTTCCACAAATGTGCTAATCTGCATTTGAATCAGCTGTGGATTTCTCTGACATCCCTAACTCATGAAATTGCTGTGGATCAGGGTGTTCTGTTGCACAAAATGTATCTCCCTTTTTGCTTTCATAAGCTCTGATGGTTGATGAGGAACATAGCAACAGCAGTGGCTGTTCCAGACACTTGAAATGCATGTCATACCCAGCTGCAGGGGTGGGCTGAGGGTCTGAAACCAGCTTTTTCTGAAAGAGAGGAGCTTAAAAGCAGCAGATTTTGGATTTGGTTGAGAGCTGGTTTATGATTTCAGCGGGTTACATTTGGACTAGCAAGGTGGGCCTGTGTGCTTGCTTCTGCACCCTTGTAGCATTTGCTACATTTTAAAATGGTATTTTACAGGCCATCACTGCTCTCTCATTTGAAGAGAACAGACACTTTTAAGATTGCTCCAGATTTCCACTGATCAAAGAACGGGATCATGAAACAATGTGGAATTCAACAAGGCCACCAAAACACCAGCTCTCGGAGCTCCCCAACAAATTGTACATTTGATTACATTTGTCTGTGTGTAATAAATCCATATCTGTGCAGATTAAAGCCGAGAGTGGTCACTTGATCTCGTTGGCAGATACTTTGAACTGATGCTATTTTGCCAGATCCTGGAGGCTTTTGTCCCCTGAGGAGAGTGACCTCTCAGACTTTGGTCAGATTCCAGTGGCGTGAGGCCTAGGTCAACAGAAAATGCGTTAGCTAGCATGCTGTCTTTGGCAAATCCCCCTAAGGCCTAGCTCTCATTGCTTGTAAGGCAGTTTGTGTGGCTGACCTTCTGCCAATTCTCTAGCAGGAATGATTAGTTGCAATAGAGTTTCTTGGTATGCTGATTTCCTCTTCTCTGGAAATCACCCCACAATAGGCCTCTATCTTCCTAGATGCTGTATGTTTGACCAGCTTTCAGAAACACCCTTGAGAAATCAGCTGTGGGCAGCCCAGGTCAAGCTGACCTGGGCTGAACCTACAGAACCTAGAGACGTCTCCTAGGATGTCATGTTTATGTTTAAATACAGCATTCCTGAGCCGTGTACGTTGCTATTTTTCTGAAAGTGGCCGTGCATTGTCCATGCTAGGGTCACTGCAGGGCAGAACCAAGTCCATCACTGCCAAAAAAGTAAGGGTCTCTAAGTGTGAGAGAGGAAGCATGTGTAGTTGTTCGAGATGCATGTTCTCCCTGACCCCTTCTCCAGGCCTTTTCTTTACATATAGAATGGGCAGAAAGATAAGAAACAGAGAGAGAAGAAATTGTTAGAATCACTTACTCCTTCATAAACACAGTGCTGGCTCCAGGTTTTTGTGGGCCCTGGGCAAGACACCCTCCATGGGCCACCTCCCTCAGTGAGTCTAGCTTCTCACCACCATTGTCACCAGCTGCACTTCCTCCTCCTCCTCCTCTTTCTCTTCATTGCTACCATTTGCTTGCTTGACAGGCAGGGAGCCAGTGAGCAAGCAGGCAGTGGCATCTGCTGTCCCTCCTTCTCAACACCACCATTGTCTGGGCCAGAGCAAGAGGCAGGCGAACAAGCAGATTGGAAGGGTGAAGCGGAGGAGCAAGTCCAGGGGGCTGCTTTCAGTGGGCCCCTGCTGGACTGTGGGCCCTTGGTAGCTATCCCTTCATAAAGATAAGGAATGTCCAAGTATCTTTAGAACCTGCCATCCTTTTTTCTCCCGCAGAGTGAAAATGAAAACTGCCTATAGAAAATGATGGAGAAATTCAGGATTTTAGCTTTGATATGATTGGGTAGCAATGTGACCCCCCAGAAACAAAAGGTACCACATAAGAAGTTGGGCACTTTCTGGCTCAGGGGTCTTATTTAGCATGGGAAAGGTGATTTGGGGGGAAGTTTTGAAACATTCAAAATATTGTCCTGTAAATGCCAGTGTTAATACAATCCATTATTCCCATGTTGCATGTTGAGGGGGCTGAGAGACCGTGGCTTATGACAGCCTTCCAATATAGTCCTCTGTTAATATTGCAGATTAGACATGGGGCCGAGGCTGCTTTGGATTTTCAGGTAAAATCCCCCATAGAAAAGATGTCTTGGATTGTTGCAGCAAAGAGCAATCTGCTTAAATTGTCCCTTCACCCCTCATCCCGCCCCCGCCAAGCCCAGCCCAAATCCAGCACCTAACATTTTTCACACGAGGTAAGACATGAGGTAGAAAAAGCATACCCACACTGCTTTACTATTAGAGTTACCCTAAAATAGGGGTGTACGAAACCCGCTTACCTGGGCTCCGCAGGGGTCCGCAGGCGGGCGAGGCGATCCGTCCCTCTCCCCCGGAATCCTCACCACCCTGCTCCGCTCTGCAGCAAGTCCACGGAGCCGCCTACCGGCTCCGAAGTGCCAGCGATATGGCCGCCATGCCGTATCACTGGTTGAAGGGAGGGAAGTGACTGTGGACGCAAATGGCATCCAGGACACCATTTGGGGCCGTAAAGGCCTTAGTTTAAGGTAAATGCAGCCATTTATGGCTGCATTTACCTTAAACTAAGGCCTTTACGGCCGCAAATGGCATCCCGGATGCCATTTGCGGCCACAGTTAATCCACCCAGCCAGCGATACAACAATGGCAGCCATATTGCTGGTGCTCCGGAGCCGGCCAGCAGGGAGGATCCGGCCGGCGAGGATTTCTTCAGGAGGCGGAGGTATTCAGTAGTCAGACTGGTATCTTCCAATCCTCCACGGACTCTGGGGTTCTTTTGAATCCAGCCCCACTGGGATCTGTGGAGGATTTCTCTCCCATCCCTACCCTAAAATCCTGGCTTTTATCTATTGTTTTTCATGGGTAGCTCTCACTTTGATCCTAGTGGGATACAAAAAAGGATGCCCAAAGTAACCCTCCAAATGGGGGCAAATTACAAGCCTATGGGAAAAAGGACAGTTCTGTTTCCTACAATTGGCTCTCCTGTGTCACATGGGAAGCAATATACTTCATTCACTGAAGGCACTTCTGATCACATCAAGCATGCCCCTGATGACTGCAGTATTTTCACTTTTTCTGGGATCTTTACGTCTCCTCTAGGCTTGCAATCTCTTCCGCATTTCAAGAAATGCTTCCTTATTTAGTATTAACATTTTGTACTATTAAATAAGGAACCGTTCCTTGAAATAAGCAACAGGAAAATTGAGGAAATGAGCCTAATTTCCCCTCCTTTCAGGCCTCCTCATCCATTGATCTGCATGTTGCCACTAGGGATGTGCCAAGTCTTTTGATTTATTTCCATGGGTATTTCCACCTGTCTGAATACTGAATATATGGGACACTCTCCCAATGCACTTCAATATTTGCTACTTCCAATTCGTTACTTAATGGCATTGTTACATTACATTCACAACTAGCTTAAAACCAAAACAAAAGAAGAGCCTCTGATCAATAGTCCATCTAACCCAGCATCCTGTTTCCATCTGTGGCTAGTCAGAAGCCTCTGGAATGCCTACAACCAGGGCTTGGAGACAATAGCTGTTTCCTGCTGTTTCCCTTTCCCTCCTAAACAACTGGTATTCAGTTGTGCATCGTTCAAACACACATCATTTAAAAAAACCCACTTATTTGGAATGGGCGAATCTGGCAAGTCCGATCTTGTTCAGGTTTTTAGTTTTCCACTGCTAGGCTCATTCTGTTCCATGCGAGGCTTTTTTTCCCTGCATAGAAATCTGTATGTGTTTTTGTGCGCATTGTTCAAAACATGCACATTTGTGTGTGCATTGTTCAAATGTACACATTTACCAATTGACTAAGTTGGTGTTTATGCATGCATTAGATATATATGAATTTTTCTTTGCATCTTTTTCAACGCGTGCATGCTGTGTGTTTCTTCTTGAACACATTTTTTTTGCGAGGTTGTGTAACAAGCCCAAAGGTGTACGGATTTCCAACTGTAAATTGCACTTCAGGATGGCATTCAGTTCCAGGAGGTGCAAGTCGGGCAATGTCACATTCAAATGTGAACCCAATTAATTTCTCACCTATCCCTAGCACCTATGTAAATATGCATTTACAAGCAGTTATTTCAGAAATGTTGCAGAACTGCTCTGGGATGGGTAGGAGACAACTGCTGGGCTTCGCGTTCAAAAGCACAGCTCTGGCTGAACTGTAGTTTGCAAACGATGGGGCCAAGATGTGTGGATGCCTTGCTGTTTTTAAAGAGGCATGCGTGCAATTATTATGGCCATCCATTTAGAACAATAAGTCCTCCCAGGCTGCTGGGGTTCCTGAAGAGGGCTTAGAGTGTTTCAGAATATCTTCTGATAAGCTTTGGAATGACGTGTTCTTGGTGATGTAGCCTTGTTGGTTTAACATGAATCATTAACAGCGGACAAAGTGTGACAATGGAGAGCCTGGCTTAAAGCCAAATCAAAGACACATTTCATTTTCAAGAGAACACAGTGGCCCACGTTTGTAAGGGCAACTGGCCATTGGCACAGCCCACAATCCAAGGGCTGGCCTTTCTCTGTCACTTGGCTGTGGACAGCCTGCTTCAACTCTCTATCCTGGCTTTACCCAACCTGGCACTCTACAGATGTGTTGGAGAACAATTACTATCATCCACTGGGAGTCGAAGGCAGTTGGAACTGAACACATCTGGAAGGCACCAGGTCGGGGAAGGGTGTTCTGTGCTCATAAAGGAGGCATTTCACAAAAGGCCTTTAAAAATTCTTCTAGGAGCCTATGTGCTTTTGTAGCTCCAGGCCTTCTCTTCCCCTCAAAGAGGGAGAGAGCAGAGGGGTTGGTTAATGCTGTCTGTTAAAGCAAGAGGTGGGTATGTGAGGTAGGGGAGTGAAATATTTCCCCGCCCATCATATACCGCCCATGACCAGAGCCGTTTCGACAACAGCTTTAGCGTGCCATCATCCCAGAAAGGAAGGAGTACCAGGCAGTGACCAATCATCTTGAATTCTAGCATCCTTCTCTATCTGCACATTTGGCCTCAGTACATGGGGAGGGGCGGGAAAGTAAACCCTGTGCCATTTGCTGATCAGGTCATCCCAGTTTGAACTGACCAAATGCCGCAGTCAGCAGTCACAAGACATCCACTAATTGTGTTTGCCTGCACAGAATGGCAAGTCACTGACCTTCCGCTGATAGACCTAGCTCCTTTACTGTCTGACTGCTTGCTCTCCTGTGGCATAAGGTTGGATCCACATTTTTGGCTGAATAAATTGGCGATCCCATGCAGTAGTGCAGCCAGGTAATGTTAGACCCTGGACTTAGTGTATGATCCTATGCATGTTTAGACAGAAAAAGGTCCTACAAGTCCCAGTATGGCTGGCTGGGGAATGCTGGGAGTTGTAGGGTTTTTTTTCCCTGTTAAATGTGCATAGCATTGTGCCCTTAATGGTTATGTTATGGAGGCCCCCTTTAGATGTTCATGAGTATTACTTCAGTTGTGAAACAACACAGCTAACCAACAGCTGGGATTATTTAGCTTAGAGAAAAGGCAAGAAAGGCGGAAAGTGATTGTTGTTGTTCAGTCATTAAGTCGTGTCCGACTCTTCGTGACCCCGTAGACCATAGCACACCAGGCCTTCCTGTCCTGCGCTCTCTCCCGGAGCGTGCTCAAGTTCATATTCATTGCATCGCTGATGCTATCTAGCCATCTCATCCTCTGCCGTCCCCTTCTCCTTTTGACTTCAGTCTTTCCCAGCATCAGGGTCTTTTCCAGGGAGTTTTCTCTTCACATAAGGTGGCCACAATATTTGAGCTTCAGCTTCAGTATCTTTCCTTCTAATGAGCAGTCAGGGTTGATTTCCTTTAGGATGGACTGATCTGACCTCCTTGCAGTCCAGGGGACTCCAGCACCACAGTTTGAAAGCATCAGTTCTTCGGCGCTCAGTCTTCTTTATAGTCCAGCTCTCACAGCCATACATTACTATTGGGAAAACCATAGCTTTGATTATATGGACCTTTGTCGGCAAGGTGATGTCTCTGCTTCTTACTATGCTGTCTAGGTTTGCCATAGCTTTCCTCCCAAGGAGCAAGTGTCTTTTAATGTCATGGCTACAGTCACCGTCTGTGGTGATCTTGGAGCCCAAGAAAATAAAATCTGTTACTGCTTCCATTTCTTCCCCTTCTATATGCCAGGAAGTGATGGTGCCAGATGCCATGATCTTAGTTATTTTAATGTTGAGTTTCAAACCAGCTTGTGCACTCTCCTCTTTCACCCTCAACAAGAGGCTCTTGAGATCCTCTTCGCTTTCTGCCATTAGGGTGGTATCGTCTGCGTATATGAGGTTGTTGATAATTCTCCCGGCAATCTTAATTCTGACCTGTGATTCATCCAGCCCGGTGTTTCTCATGATACTCTGCATATAAGTTAAATAAGCAGGGTGACAATATGCAGCCTTGTCGTACTCCTTTCCCAATTTGGAACCAATCGGTTGTTCCATGTCTGGTTCTTACTGTTGCTTCTTGACCCTCGTACAGGTTTCTCAGGAGACAGGTAAGGTGGTCTGGTACTCCCATCTCTTTAAGAATTTGCCAGAGTTTGTTGTGATCCACACAATCAAAGGCTTTAGCGTAGTCAATGAAGCAGAAATAGACGTTTTTCTGGAATTCTCTTGCTTTCTCCATGATCCAGCGAACGTTGGCGATTTGATCTCTAGTTCCTCTGCCTCTTCGAAACCCAGCTTGTACTTCCAGTAGTTCTCGGTTCACATACTGCTGAAGCCTAGCTTGTAGGATTTTGAACATAACCTTGCTGGCATGTGAAATGAGCGCAATTGTATGGTAGTTTGAACACTCTTTGGCATTGCCCTTCTTTGGAACTGGAATGTAAACTGACCTTTTCCAATCTTGTGGCCACTGTTGAGTGTTCCAAATTTGTTGGCATATTGAGTGCAGTACTTTAACAACATCATCTTTTAGGAATTTAAACAGCTCAGCTGGAATACTGTCATCTCCTCTAGCTTTGTTGTTACTAATGCTTCCTAAGGCCCACTTGACTTCCCTCTCTAGGATGCCTGGCTCATGTTCAGCGACCACACTATAATGGCTATCAGGGACATTAAGATCTATCCTGTATAGTTCTTCTGTGTATTCTTGCCACCTCTTCTTAATCTCATCTGCTTCTGTGAGGTCCCTGCCTTCTTGGTCCTTTATCATGACCATCTTTGCACAAAACGTTCCCTTGAGATCTCCAATTTTCTTGAAAAGATCTCTAGTCTTTCCCATTCTTTTGTTTTCCTCGATTTCTTTGCATTGTTCATTTAAGAAGGCCTTCTTGTCTCTCCTTGCTATTCTCTGGAACTCTGCATTCAGTTGGATATATCTTCCCCTTTCTCCCTTGCTTTTTGCTTCCCTTCTTTCCTCAGCTACTTGTAAAGCCTCATCAGACAGCCACTTGGCTTTCTTGCATTACTTTTTCTTTGGGATGGATTTAGTTGCTGCCTCCTGAACAATGTTACGGACCTCCATCCATAGTTCCTCAGGCACTCTTGTCTATCAGGTCTAATCCCTTAAATCTATTCCTCACCTCCACTGTATATTCATAAGGGATATGATTTAGGTCATACCTGAATGGTTTAGTGGTTTTCCCTACATTCTTCAATTTAAGCTGAAATTTTGCAATAAGAAGCTCATGATCTGAGCCACAGTCAGCTCCAGGTCTTATTTTTACTGACTGTATACAGTTTCTCCATCTTTGGCTGCAAAGTTCATAATCAATCTGATTTCGATATTGACCATGTGGTGATGTCCATGTGTAGAGTCACCTCTTGTGCTGTTGGAAACGAATGTTTGCTATGATTAGCGTGTTCTCTTGGCAAAACTCTATTATCCTTTGTCCTGCTTCATTTTGTACACCAAGGCCATGCTTGCCTGTTATCCTGGTGATTTCTTGACTTCCTACTTTGGCATTCCAATCCCCTATGATGAAAAGGACATTTTTTTTCGTGTTAGTTCTAGAAGGTGTTGTAGGTCTTCATAGAACCAATCACCCTCAGCTTCTTTGGCCTCAGTGGTTGGGGCATAGACTTGAATTACTGTGATGTTGAATGGCGTGCCTTGGATTCGTACTGAGATCATTCTATCGTTTTTGAGATTGTACCCCAGTACTGCTTTTCCCACCCTTTTATTGACTATGAGTGCTACTCCATTTCTTCTCAGGGCTTCTTGCCCACAGTAGTAGATATGATGGTCACCTGAATTAAATTCGCCCATGCTTGTCCATTTTAGTTCGCTGATTCCCAAGATGTCGATGTTCAGTCTTGCCATCTCATGTTTGACCACCTCCAGCTTACCTTGATTCATTGATCTTACATTCCAGGTTCCTAAACAATATTGTTCTTTACAACATCGGATTTTCTTTTCACCACCAGACACATCCACAGCTGAGTGTCCCTTTGGCTTTGGCCCAGCCGCTTCACTCTTTCTGGTGCTACTTGGAAATACCCTCTGCTCTTCCCCAGTAGTATATTGGACACCTTCCGACCTGAGGGGCTCATCTTCCGGCGTCATCTCTTTTAGCCTTGTGATACGTTCCATGGGGTTTTCTTGGCAAGAATACTGGCATGGGTTGCCATTTCCTTCTCCAGTGGACCACATTTTGTCAGAACTCTCTGCCATGATCTGTCCATCTTGGACAGCATAGCTTATGGCTTCACTGAGTTACACAAGCCCCTTTGCCACAACAAGGCAGTGATCCATGAAGGGGGGGAATGTGATAGAGGTGTACAAAATTATGCATGGTGTGGAGCAAAGGGTCATCCCATGAAGCTGATTGGTGGGAGATTCAGGGCAGATAAAAGGAAGTACTTCTTCACACAGCACATAGTCAAACAATGGAATTTGCTACCACAGGACATGGTCGTGGCCACCAATTTGGAGGGCTTTAAAAGGTGATTGGACAAATTCATGGAGAAGGCTATCAATAGTTACTAGTCCTGATGCCTCTATGCTACCTCACATATCAGAGGCAGTAAGCTGGGTAACATGGGCAGGAGGGTGCTGTTGTGCTCCTGTCCTACTTGTAGATTTCCTGACAGCAGCTGCTCAGCCACTGTGTGAAGAGAATGCTGGACTAGATGGACCTTTGGTCAGATCCAGCAGGGCTCTTCTTATGTTCCCATGGACTTCAACTCCCAGAAGCCCCTGGCGTCATGGCCAGCGGTCAAGAATGCTAGGAGCTGAAGTCCAAAAACTCTGAAGATCTACTTTTGGCCCACCCTTGTTCTAAGGGACTACATTTTTAAGAAAGTTAAATTTCATAACGGATGTAGTTCTGCATATGCAATAGGTGCAATCGAACACATTCAACAAGATTTGATCTGCTATAGGCAGTTATGGGTGGCAGTGGTGGCAGAAAACTTGTATGGCTTAAAAGTATATAAAAGGCATGTCCAACATCTCCCCTAAAGGGGGAAAAGATAAGAGACAATACAAAGACAGTAATTTACTAGGGACCGGTACCAGAAAACAAGGGTGTATTTGTTAAACAGGACAGTTAAGAGTATATATAAATGACCTTTTCACAGACTGAAAGACATTGAACTTCCAGGTGGGGGAACAAATAATGAGAACATCCATTAAGTAGGTCACATTTTCAAGCCCTTTAAAACTCCCTCTGTATTTTCATACTTTGCTCCATTTAAAAAGTACAGAATCTCTCCTGTGTCACAACTTTATTATTTCCCCCCATTTGACATGTAAGTATGTATATATGGATCAGTCTATTTCTGTCAATTTCACATTCATAAGTCTCTTCCATCCCAAATCTGAGGGTTTTTTAAAAATTGTACAAAAATTCATATTTAAATACATAGTTTTGAATGTATTCTTTCACAAAATATGCATTTTAAATTATTTTCCCTCAAAGTATGCATTTCTAAACATAGTCTAATCCTAAAATATGTATTTTTATATGCATTTTGGTACATGTTTTGAGCTGCAAACAACATTGCAAAATTTGGAATAGTGCAAAATTCAAAAGATGACTGCATTCCAATCTGCATATTGACCCAGGAACTGCGGATCAGGTTCACTTACTTCGAAATGCAGACCACACAAAATCCTCAAGCATCCTGACATGTAACATCTTTCGATGCCTTTCTTGTGAGTGTCCAGCGGCAGCTGCCAGCTGTTTTGGATAATGGAATACTAGCTTAGATGGAACTTTGTCCAATCCAACAGGGCAGTTCTTAAGATGCTTCTGGTCAACTTCTCTTGCGGGACAATTGACACAACTATTGCTTGAACAAATGTTGTTTTTAATCCATCAAGTTTTTTCTACCCTGCCTGGACTGAATGTGCATTTGACATGCACCAGTAGACCAAAGATTACACTGCCATTTTCTAGTATTGACCCTGCACAGTGATTCCTCTTCTGACCTGCTCTTGCTTGCCCTCGATGCACTACACAGACTGTAAGACAGCAAATATTCAACAGGATTTATGTGTCTGAGTCTCTGTGCTATAGTTATTATGTTAAGTGCTACAGGAATATTCTCTCCCAGTAGTCACATTTGGATCCAGGCATCAAAGCATTACAGCAGCACTAAATATTACATCACTGATCTTCTCTCTTCATGTTTTTTTTTTAAAGTTGCATTTCACAACAGCACAATGCAAGGCATGTCACAAATAATCCAGCAGGGGAATTGGCCTGGCATCTACTGTTGCCTAATTATTTATATTACAAATTATAAATGGGGTAATCTAACATAATCTCCCAAGGATTGACATGGAAGAAACACCCTATGCTAAATCTCAAGAAAAAACATACTGAGTTGAGAAAAAACATGCCACACACCTTATAAGTGCATTAGAATCTCATCAAGAGCTGACAGATTCAAATCCAAAAGTGTTGCAGCCCTGGCTATCTTGCCACTAGAGAGCTGTCTAATGCAACTGAACTTAAAATTTATGGCTGAGCTACAGAACACACACACACACACACACACACACACACAAAGAGAGAGAGAGAGAGAGAGAGAGAGAGAGAGAGAGAGACATTGTACAGCCTTCTAGGACTGTACTATTTCAGAGTATAAATAGGGGATTGTGCAATTAATGCTTTTCTTTGCCAAAAAGACCTTGCCTGTGGAAAATTAGTATGGCAAGGAGAAGAGTTGTAGCCTCCCATTTTTCCTGATATTTAGGGTATGTGTGTGTGCATGCACACACACAGGAACATTCTAACATATGGACTGGGATCACACAACTTGCTAACCCACACTGAGTGATTGAGTGTGGGTTGTTCTGGAAAAAAAGGAAAGGAAAGGTTCCTCCTGTGCAAGCACCGGGTCATTGCTGACCCCTAGAGGGATGCCGCTTGCGCTGGTGTTTTCATGGCAGAGTGTAGTGGGGTGGTTTGCCATTGCCTTCCCCAGTCGTGACTACCTTTCCCGCAGCAAGCTGGGTACTCATTATACTGACCTTGGAAGGATGGAAGGATGAGTCAACCGAAGCCGGCTACCTGGGACTCAGCTTCCGCTGGGATCAAACTCAGGTCGTGTGGAGAGTTTCGGTTGCAATACTGCCGCCTACCACTCTGCGCCACATGAGGCTCTTAGGGTTGTTCTGGAACCATAGGTTTTTGTTGTACCATGGATTATCATGTTGTCTTAACGCAGCATGTTTTTTCAGGGTGGCTTGTTAACCATGCAGTGTGACTTATTTTTCTTGAACAAGCCACCCTGAGAACGCATGGTTTATTGCTGGTTTGTTCAGGGTGGTTAACAAGTCACACTGCATAGTTAACAAGCCAACCTGTGGAAAATGCACTGCGTTCAGACAACCCACTGAGTGTGGGTTACTGTGTTGTGTGAACCTAGCCATGATCGGGGTTGGACTCAGTGGTCTTATAGGCCCCTTCCAACCCTTTTTGTTGTTGTTTATTCGGTCAGTCGCTTCCGCCTCTTCGTGACCTCATGGACCAGCCCACGCCAGAGCTTCCTGTCGGCCGTCGCCACCCCCAGCTCCCCCAAGGTCGAGTCCGTCACCTCCAGAATATCATCCATCCATCTTGCCCTTGGTCAGCCCCTCTTCCTTTTGCCTTCCACTTTCCCTAGCATCAGCATCTTCTCCAGGGTGTCCTGTCTTCTCATTATGTGGCCAAAGTACTTCAGTTTTGCCTTTAATAGCATTCCCTCAAGTGAGCAGTCTGGCTTTATTTCCTGGAGTATGGACTGGTTCGACCTTCTTGCAGTCCAAGGCACTCTCTCAGAATTTTCCTCCAGCACCTTCCAACCCTACTATTCTATTATTCTACCGTTCTATGATCTTTCACCTTCATCCTGGAATGATACAAGGAGGGCAGTAGTTTCCAGTGCTTTTTCTGAATGTCAGTCAGCCCTTAGTGCTGCACCATTCACTATCAATTTACCAAAGGGGGATACTTCAGCAGATTCTCTGGCTCTCTTGGGTATGTTACCCTTGATACAAGGCTGTAGCGCTGCTAAGCACATCCACAGGCAGTGGAGAGGCTTCCAGTGAAGGCATGGAGACCCAAGAAATAAGCAGAGATCGACCAGCTGTGGCAGTGCCAGAAAGGCATGGAGCAACAAGCCATGGGTGATTTGAGGGTTGTTTCCCCCTCCAACAAGCCATGCCGCCCGGGTTCAGACAATATGACAAGTTATGCTCAGGTCTGTAATTAGGGTTTAAACCCCCTCTACCCACATGCAGTGGTCCTGATCCAGAAGCAGGGCTCCCCTACCAGAAAAGACAGCCTTCTCCCATATGAGCCTGCCCGGGATGTAAGATCTTTGGGACAGGCCCTTCTTTCCAGACTGCCAGCTTTAGAGGCACTTTGCTGGTGACGCAAGAGAGGCCCTTCTTGGGGGCTGCTTCCAGGCTGTGGAACTCCCTGCTGAGGTTCACTCCCTCTCTCCTGTCCTCCCAGGATTCTGCTGTGGATGGCATGGAGGCACATTCCCAACACATTTCGAGAACAGTCTTGGCTGCAACCAACAGATGAACAGTGCAACCCTATGCATAACCAACTCAGGAACTGAGTTGAATGGGACTTCAATGTGTCCCAGGTCAATGTGTACTGGATTGCAGCCTTAGTTTTGAAGATTTACAATCTGTCTGCTTCACAGGGCTGCCCCTACTACTAGTCAGAGTGAAGCAACTGCTTCAAGTAGCAGATGCTAGGGGGCAGCAATGGTAGCCCCACCCCCAGCCATGTCTCCTGAGCCCCCTGGGACATCCCCCTCTCTTGTGGGATAGAGTTGTGCCACACAGCTGTATTGTTCCCCCTGAAGGAGGATACTTTGGCGGGTTCTCTGGCTCTATTGGGTATGTTACCCTTGATACCACGGTGTAGCAGGCAGGCAGGCATATCCGCAGGCAGTGGACAGGAGAGCCCTAGTGGGCTCTCCCACACTGGAGGCATTCAAGATGAGGCTGGACGGCCATCTGTCAGGGATGCTCTGACTTGGTTTCTTGTACTGAGCAGGGGGTTAGACTCCATGGTCTTGTAGGCCCCTTCCAACCCTACTATTCTATGAATCTATAAACTAGCCTGCTGCCCTCAGTTGAGGTGGAGGACACAATCCCATTGCCTCATCATGGCTTCTGTATGTGGAGTGGAGGGGGACGCTGCCTCAGGCAGCAAAATGTGCTGCTGTAAACATTTGTGTACCAGCCCTGCTGCTTCAGGCAAAGAGCTGGCCCATATCTTGTGGATGATCTTTAAGGCACACTCCTATTTATTTATTTATTTATTGCATTTATATCCTGCCTTTTTTCCTCCAAGGAACTCAAGGCAGCGTACATGATCCTCCTCCTTCCTCCATTTTATCCTCACAATAACAATCCTGTGAGGTGGGTTGGGCTGAGAGTCTGTGACTGGCCCAAAGTCACCCAGTGAGCTTCCATGGCCGAGTGGGGATTAGAACCTGGATCTCCCGACTCCCAGTCCAGCACTCTAGCCACTACACCACACTGGCTCTCCTTTTACTCCAGGGACTATGAAGTGCCCCTAAAGGACCTTCTACGCTTTAAGTAAGTGCTAGTGTGATGTAGTGGTTAAAGAGTTGGGCTGGGAGGGACTCAGGACATCCAGGTTCTAGTTCCCACTCACCCATGAAGCTCACTGGGTGACTTTGGGCCAGTCACTGACTCTCAGCCTAACCTACCTCACAGGGTTGTCGTGAGGATAAAATGGAGGGGAGGGGAGTTCTTTGCGAGAAGAAAAAAGATGGGATATAAATGTCATAAACGTAAAGTGGCAATTACTGTAACAACCATGTGTTTTATATGCTTTTGGTATCTATAACCCTTAAGGGCCATTTTTATTTTTTGCAAAACTGGATGCTTGGAGTTGCAAGCTAGTGTACAATTGTGTGCTCTGAATTCATGCAGACCTGTCCTAATCTGATTTTGGTGTGCCCCTCAGATATGTATGACATACTTGTGTTCATAGGCACACACAATCCAAAATTCATAATGCTGGGGTAGTGAGATCACTAGTCCCCGGAATAAGGTTTGTGCACAGAATCCAGACTGACATTGCTGGAGACTGTGATTACACAACAGCGACTGCTATTGTGTTCTTTGCTCCATTTCCATTAAATTTTGAGGAAGCCCCACAGCAGTCTCAGAATGAATGAGTCAACTAGCTCTTGCTCATTTGGCATTTTGGCAAAAAAACCCCAAACCTCTCATTCCAAAACAGGAACATGACCATAGATATCTTCACTGCAAGGAACCCAATTAGAGGGTACCATGTCAAGTTTCAGTGAAGGGCAGGGTGTGGCAGGGGCAGGGAGAAAGATGTTTCAGTAACAGAAGCAAGATGCACAGCCAGGTTCAAAGGCTCTCAGGTGTAATCAAGACTAAGTTGAGAATATTTTAAGAGCATTTGTTGTGGTTGCTTTCTGTATACGTCGCAATGATTTATCAACATATTTGCTTTTGCTGTGTAACTTTTTGTATTTTGTCATTTTAATGTATTGTACACTGTTCCAATATCTCTAGATGTGGAGTGGCTTAAACATTTTATAATACATGAATAAACAAGCAAACATTTGTTCACATGGTCACATTTCGTTGTTCATATCAGTAACTCATGGGGTGCTTCCAGATGAGGCTTTGATTGTGCAGTTGCCTTGTCTCATTCATGGAATTTTACTGGGGGTCCAGACAACATCACCTTCCATTTGTACCCTTCCCATTGTTTCCCCACTGCTTCCGATGTCTTTTTTTCTTGCCGTAGGAAAATCTGTTAGGCAGGAAAAGACTGTGTAGCTGCACAATGTCTTTTGACTGGTAGCACTTGGAACTTCTGTCTGGAAAAATCCATGGTGCAACCTTACCCTCTAGTTTCAAGCAGCTGATTGGGTGAAGGAGAATTAGAACCAAATTGCCTTCACTGGGGAAACAAACAAAAAGTTCTATCTCTTCTTTCTGGGATTGTTTCCAGACATTGACAGTATATACTCCACCCCCACAAGATGTACATGTGCAAAGGAAGGCAGGGCTGGTTTCCCTAAGAAAGATAGACAACAGAAATGTGGAGGTTAATGGTTTGTGGGCATAGTTTGACACAAGGGAAAAGTTATGTGGTTGCATTGAAGTGAAGGGTTATGGGATTGGATCTGAGTGTATCGTGAAGCAACTGTGTCATCCTTTAACCTGTGTGTTGGTGCTGGGCTGCCAGCAGCTGAGCGTAGCAGGTGCTGAAAGTATAATGGTGCAGGGCCGACCCTTCCATTAGGCAAAGTGAGGCAGTAGCCTCAGGTGGCAGATGCTGGGAAGTGGTAGCAAGATGTTGGAGGAGAGAGCTGTGCACCCCCTGTGCCTTCTAAGTTAGCCTGCTGCCTTCAGGTGTGGTGGAGGACACCGTCCCATCATCAGCACTGAAGAAAGATTCAACTGCTAGTCCAGTCAGCTTTTGTACATGGAGTGGAAGGGGGGTGCTTTGCCTCAGGCAATTAAATATCTTGGGCTTGCCCTGAGCAGTGGGATCATAGGAACTTAGGAAGGTGCTTTATCCTAGGTTAGACTATTTGTCCATCTAGGCCATCATTGCCTAATCTGGCAGTTGTCTGTCTGGGATCTCGGGCAGAGATCTTTCCCATCATATCTGCTACTTGATCCTTTCAGCTGGAGATGCCAGGCACTGAACCTGTGAGACCTTATGTGTGAAAAGCATGTGTGCTATCACTGAGCTATGGCCTTCATGCCCTGCTTGGGGGATTCCCAGAGGCATCCAGCTGGTCAGTATGGGAAACAGAATGCTGGACTAGGTGGTCCTTTGGTCTGATCCAGCAGCGGTCATCTTATATTCTTACACCTTAGTAGGACTGAGACCAGAGCTAGGACAGCATTCAGGGATGGAAGCCATAGGAGTGCTAAAGGAGAACTTAGGTAGCAGGACTGCATAAATGTGGCACACAAATGTCAGTCTGGAGACAATCATAAGCCAGGGTCCATTGTGAGTTGTCCATTCATTTCCAAGTAGGCTTCAACAAAGATTCAAGCCTAGGTCCCTGCCTTTTCAGTGGTGGCACCCAGATTGTGGAATGCCCTCCGCAAACAGGCTTGCCTGCTGCTTACATTATGGCAAGAGGCCCCTTTTTGGATGTGTGGGCACATTTGGGAATTTGAGAAACTGCTGTGGGTACCACCACAAAATGCCTAATCAGTGGATTGCCACTTTGGTGTCTACCGGTCACGTCTATGGATCTTAATGACTATTGAACACTGCAATGTCCCTTTAATAAGGGATTGTCTAATTTGGCTAATTGCTGGTGGTGCAATACAGCTAATGCTTCTTCAAAACATATGTTTTGGCAATGTCCAGTAGTTGCTTCTTTTTGGGAGGAGGTTAGTACACAGGTAAATTTTGTACTGGAACAGTCTTTAATATTCACTGATGTACATGCTCTTTTAAATTATTTACCTGCTTGCTTCATTGTAATTAACAAATGGTCAGCATAAATGGATTCTCCACATCCTTTTGACAGCTAAAGGACAGATATTGCAACATTGGAAAGATAAACGCTCACCTCCCATAATGCAATGGATTGAGGACCTTACAATGCTTTCAATATTTGAACACTTCAAATGGATACATATTTGGTATGTATCAATATCTGATCCGCTTTTGTTGAAGCCTATGTATAATTGCTAGAAAGTTGCATGCATGTCATATGTATTCATTGCTATGGATATACACAAATTCATGTATATATATTATTAAAAGGAAAAAAAATAATACTTTTTTTGGTGGGTGCTCACAGATGCCACACTGGAGACCCCTGCATTATGGTATCTTCCATGTCAAATGAAGACTGTTTAATTTTCCTAGGCATTTGAAAATAATGTATGATCCTTTTAAAATCATCAGTGTTTATAGCTCTGCTGTGCTAATGTTCTGTTGTTGCTGGATTTATTTATTTATTTTTCTACTGGTTGGTTTAATTCTATTTGATTTTGTAGGGCTTTTTTAATTGTTTTTGCAGTCCTTAACTGTGATTGTTAATAGCCCAGAGAATATTGTTAATTTGGTGCTATAAAAACAATGTAAAATAAATAACTATAAAATAAAGACGTTAGGGTAGCAGCAAGTAAAAATGAGAGGTAGATGGCTTTAGGAATATAAGAAGAGCCATGCTGGATCAGGCCATGAACCTATCTAGTCCAGCATTCTGTTTAGCAGTCAGCCAGATGCCTATGGCAAACTACTCAGTTTCCTCAGTAGCTCAATGAACTTTTCATCTTATAAAACAGTAGCTGAAATGAGCCAAAAGTTGGGATCTTAGGGTGGGCAGGTGTCCTACTTTACAGAGAATAGTCCTCTACTTGAAGGCACCCCCTATTTGAAGGGCTATCCATTCGAAGTCCAGTTTAAAGATAGAGAACCATCAGAAGGGAGAGCAGCAGGGGCTGTGAAGTTGTCCATTGGCAGTTAGCTCCTGGACAGGAGGCACAGAGCTCACCTAGTCACAATCTTCCCCAATCTATAGGGTGAGGTGTATTGTATTTCTGTTTAAATTCTAGAAACAATTTCTAAATTTGCCTCTATACATATACATTAGCATATTCAAATTATGTGCTATTTCTTCAGCAATGCATAAATGGCCACCCTATCTTCCACCAATGCAAGAATCTCTTTAATTATTAACTATAGGTTAAATATTATGCTATAGTTCCAACTGGCCACAAGAGAACCATTTTCTTCTAGCTCTTAACTGTTTTTCTAAGCAATTCTCATGACCATGAGCCACATCAAAAAAGATCCCTCTTGGCAGAGAATTAGTATAGAATTAGCTAGAAGATATAGAACAGCAGAAGTCTGACCGAGGTTGCAGGGAACCAAGGACAACAATAACGAGGAAGAGGAACAGGGAAAAGCCCAAATACCTTCCCACAAGCCACCTGAAGAACTTGTCCTGCAAGCCTTGAATGTTTGTTGTTTCCATCAAGTCCACCCTTGGCACACATAAAACAAGCTTTGGCCGGGCCTGCCACTAACAATGAGGGGAACGGAACATTATGGAGTGGAGAGAATGCGTCTGTCTGTATACCAAAGCTCCATGGAGTTGTATGTGTTCATAGACAACTACCAAATGCAACACAAGTGCATGTGTGCTATGTGCCTATGTGCTATGTGCCTCCCAACTAGAGCTGGTCAAATAACAACCTCTTTAGAACCGATACATGGGGCCACAACATTTCAACAATTAATCCTTTAAAAAAGTTTTAATTGATGGGCAGAACAATCCTATCTAGCCAGGGTGGGGTGGGGAGTCTGACGTCAGAGGCTCCAAAAAGTCCAAAACATTGCTGAGAAGGAGAAAAAGCAGGGAGTGACCAAGTTTATTGAATGGGTCTTGCTCCCATGTAAGTGTGCATAGGATTGCAGCCTAAAAGCCAAAGACTAAGCTCTCTGAACATGGAAGGACTGGATAGATAGATGATAGGTAGGTAGGTAGGTAGGTAGGTAAAAAAAAGGTAAAGGTGTCCCCAACCAGTCGTGTCCGACTCAAGGGTGTGGTGCTCATCTTCATTTCTAAGCCGAAGAGCCAGCGCTGTCCGAAGACGCTTCTGTGGTCATGTGGCCAGCATGACTGAACACCGAGGTGCACGGAACGCTGTCACCATTCCCGCCAAAGCAGTACCTATTTATCTACTTGCAATTTCTTGCTTTCGAACTGCTAGGTTGGTAGAAGCTGGGACTGAAGACGGGAGCTCACTCCATCACGCAGCACTCGTGTCTTGAACTGCTGTCATTCTGGTCTGCAGTTCAGCATCTTAACCACTAAGCCACCACGGCCTCAGGTAGGTAGGTAGGTAGGTAGGTAGATAGATGATAGATGGATGGATGGATGGATAGGTAGATAGATAGATAGATAGATAGATAGATAGATAGATAGATATGGAACTTTCACAGCAGTTAACAGCTTACCTAGGAGTAGTGGCACAGCTTCACTAGGTATAGGATGGCCAGATGCAAAAGAGGACAGGGTGCATCCACCTTTCATAGTTGTGCACAAGGGTGAATTTCAGCCGGTTTGGCTTGCATGATGAGTCGCCACACCTGCAACAATTCTCTCTTCTACACAACCCTGAAAGGTGCAGGAGCCCCATCCTCTTCTGCATCTGGCTATGCTAGCTGAGTAGGGCTAAGCTGGCGCTGTTTCAGGAGGACAGTTTCAAGGCCTCCTCAGCATGAAGGGCTGCCTGGTTCAAGTCCAGCTTAAAGATCAAGAACCATAAGAAGGAACAGCAGGAATCTCCAAGTTGCCCATCAACCATTAGCCACTAGGCAGCGGACACACAGGTCACCTGGTCCCCCCCCACTATGGTGAGATGTATTGGTTTCTATTTAAATTTTTTGGGGGTGATGCGTAAGTAGCCAATCTAGTTAGCGCCGGTGGGTTTTATCTGACTTCAGTTTCTGGGGTGTGGTGTTCATCATAGTTGAAGAGGCATAATGTGTGATTCCCCTTCATGGATCACTGCCTTGTTGCGGCGAAGGGGCTTGCATAACTCAGAATTATAAGCTATGCCGTGCAGGGCCACCCAAGACGGACAGGTCATGGCAGAGAGTTCTGACAAAATGTGGTCCACTGGAGAAGGAAATGGCAACCCACTCCAGTATTCTTGCCAAGAAAACCCCATAGAATGTATCACAAGGCTAAAAGATATGACGCCAGAAGATGAGCCCCTCAGGTCAGAAGGTGTCCAATATACTACTGGGGAAGAGCAGAGGGAATTTCCAAGTAGCCCAGAAAGAGTGAAGCGGCTGGGCCAAAGCCGAAGGGACACCCAGCTGTGGATGAGTCTGGTAGTGAAAAGAAAATCCGATGCTGTAAAGAACAATATTGCTTAGGAACCTGGAATGTAAGATCAATGAATCAAGGTAAGCTGGAGGTGGTCAAACATGAGATGGCAAGACTGAACATCGACATCTTGGGAATCAGCGAACTAAAATGGACAAGCATGGGCGAATTTAATTCAGGTGACCATCATATCTACTACTGTGGGCAAGAATCCCTTAGAAGTAATGGAGTAGCACTCATAGTCAACAAAAGGGTGGGAAAAGCAGTGCTGGGGTACAATCTCAAAAACGATAGAATGATCTCAGTACGAATCCAAGGCACGCCATTCAACATCACAGTAATTCAAGTCTATGCCCCAACCACTGAGGCCGAAGAAGCTGAGGGTGATTGGTTCTATGAAGACCTACAACACCTTCTAGAACTAACACCAAAAAAAGATGTCCTTTTCATCATAGGGGATTGGAATGCCAAAGTAGGAAGTCAAGAAATCACCAGGATAACAGGCAAGCATGGCCTTGGTGTACAAAATGAAGCAGGACAAAGGCTAATAGAGTTTTGCCAAGAGAACACGCTGATCATAGCAAACATTCGTTTCCAACAGCACAAGAGGCAACTCTACACATAGACATCACCAGATGGTCAATATCGAAATCAGATTGATTATGAACTTTGCAGCCAAAGATGGAGAAGCTGTATACAGTCAGTAAAAATAAGACCTGGAGCTGACTGTGGCTCAGATCATGAACTTCTTATTGCAAAATTTCGGCTTAAATTCAAGAACGTAGGGAAAACCACTAAACCATTCAGGTATGACCTAAATCATATCCCTTATGAATATACAGTGGAGGTGAGGAATAGATTTAAGGGATTAGACCTGATAGACAGAATGCCTGAGGAACTACGGACGGAGGTCCGTAACATTGTTCAGGAGGCAGCAACGAAAACCATCGCAAAGAAAAAGAAATGCAAGAAAGCCAAGTGGCTGTCTGATGAGGCTTTACAAGTAACTGAGGAAAGAAGGGAAGCAAAAAGCAAGGGAGAAAGGGGAAGATATATCCAACTGAATGCAGAGTTCCAGAGAATAGCAAGGACAGACAAGAAGGCCTTCTTAAATGAACAATGCAAAGAAATCGAGGAAAACAGTAGAATGGGAAAGACTAGAGATCTTTTCAAGAAAATCGGAGATCTCAAGGGAACGTTTTGTGCAAAGACGGGCATGATAAAGGACAAAGAAGGCAGGGACCTAACAGAAGCAGATGAGATTAAGAAGAGGTGGCAAGAATACACAGAAGAACTATACAGGAAAGATCTGAATGTCCCTGATAGCCATGATAGTGCGGTCACTGAACTTGAGCCGGACATCCTCGAGAGTGAAGTCAAGTGGGCCTTAGGAAGCATTACTAACAACAAAGCTAGTGGAGATGACAGTATTCCAGCTGAGCTATTTAAAATCCTAAAAGATGATGCTGTTAAAGTGCTGCACTCAATATGCCAAGAAATTTAGAACACTCAACAGTGGCCACAAGACTGGAAAAGGTCAGTTTACATTCCAATTCCAAAGAAGGGCAATGCGAAAGAGTGTTCACACTACTGTTGAAGTGCGCTCATTTCACATGCCAGCAAGGTTATGTTCAAAATCGTACAAGCTAGGCTTCAGCAGTATGTGAATCGAGAACTACCGGAAGTACAAGCTGGGTTTCAAAGAGGCAGAGGAACTAGAGATCAAATCGCCAAATCGCCAAAACGTCTATTTCTGTTTCATTGACTACACTAAAGCCTTTGATTGTGTGGATCACAACAAACTGTGTCAAATTCGTAAAGAGATGGGAGTACCAGACCACCTTACCTGTCTCCTGAGAAACCTGTATGAGGGTCAAGGAGCAACAGTAAGAACCAGACATGGAACAACCGATTGGTTCAAAATTGAGAAAGGTGTATGACAAAGCTGCATATTGTTGCCCTGCTTATTTAACTTATATGCAGAGTACATAATGAGAAATGCCAGGTTGGATGAATCACAGGTCGGAATTAAGATTTCCGGGAGAATGATCAACAACCTCAGATACGCAGACGATACCACCCTAATGGCAGAAAGCGAAGAGGATCTCAAGAGCCTCTTGTTGAGGGTGAAAGTGGAGAGTGCAAAACCTGGTTGAAACTCAACATTAAAAAAACTAAGATCATGGCATCTGGCCCCATCACTTTCTGGCATATAGAAGGGGAAGAAATGGAAGCAGTAACAGATTTTATTTTCTTGGGCTCCAAGATCACTGCAGACAGTGACTGTAGCCATGAAATTAAAAGATGCTTGCTCCTTGGGAGGAAGGTTATGGCAAAGCTAGACAGCATAGTAAGAAGCAGAGACATCACCTTGCTGACAAAGGTCCGTATAATCAAAGCTATGGTTTTCCCAGTAGTAATGTATGGCTGTGAGAGCTGGACTATAAGGAAGGCTGAGCACCGAAGAATTGATGCTTTCAAACTGTGGTGCTGGAGAAGACTCTTACGAGTCCCCTGGACTGCAAGAAGGTCAAATCAGTCAATCCTAAAGGAAATCAACCCTGACTGCTCATTGGAAGGACAGATGCTGAAGCTCAAATATTTTGGCCACCTAATGCGAAGAGAAAACTCTCTGGAAAAGACCCGATGCTGGGAAAGATTGAAGGCAAAAGGAGAAGGGGATGGCAGAGGATGAGATGGCTAGATAGCATCAGCGATGCAATGAATATGAACTTGAGCATGCTCCGGGAGAGAGCGGAGGACAGGAAGGCCTGGCATGCTATGGTCCATGGGGTCACAAAGACTCGGACATGACTTAACGACTGAATAACAATAACAATGTGTGATTAATATCACACCTTTTTAGGAATTGCCACCTACAGTGAACCTGTCTGTAGGTAGCAGTCAGTGACCCTACAGTGAGAGAGTGTGAGGCAGCTGCCTCAGGTGATAGATTCTGGGTGCTGCCATTAAACACTGGCAAGTTGTAAATTCTTTAATTTATTATAGGTTTTGGATTGTTGTTGTTTTTAAATACAAAGGGACTGATGCCACCAGTTGGACCTTGCACCTCAGACACCAACTTTTTTTTTTAAGTAATTTTTATTGTAAAATTTCAACAAAACAAAACAAAAAAGAGGAAAGTAAAAAAAATGGAGCTACATAAATTTGAATACATCAGTTTCAATGCATGCATATGAAATGTCTGTGCGTGCGTGCGTGCGTGTGCATGTGTACACACACACACATATATACATATATATGAAAATTCAGGTTTCTAAGAACTCTGCTACATAAACTTCACCAAAAGCAGACCAAATATCCAAATAACTATCCATTCACAGGTGGCATCTATACATCAGCCATTCAAATGTTGAAAATGTTGTTAGGTCTCGAATACATTGCATTATAGGAGGTGAGTGTTTATCCTTTCAGTGTTGTAATATCAGTCTTTTAGCTGTCAAAAGGTCATGGAGAATCCACTTGCAGTGTCAGTGCATTAACTTACAGGAAGCAGGTAGATAACCTAAGAGGGCACATACATCAGTAAATACTAAACAGTGCTCCAATACAAAGTTAATCCTTATAACCTCCTCCCCAAAGGAGGCAACTATTGGGCATTGCCAAAGCAAAGGATTAAAAGAAGTATTAGCTGTGTTACACCTCCAGCAATTAGCCATCTTAGACAAACCCTTATTAAAGAGATGTCATGGTGTCCAACAGACACAGAACAAGAGTTTTTGCTGAATAAGGCCTAACCTGAGATCCATAGGCATTTCAGAAACAGATGCTAAAGCAGCAATCCGTTGATTAAGCAAACTTGGACAATCCAGTTCTCTCTTCCATTCCTGTTTAAGATCCTGTGTATCATATTTATTCACCGATAATAAGTATTTATAATCATGGGTTGTGGGTCAGTATGACTGATAGTCCTCAGTAAGTACTTCCAATAGTGAAGGATAATGTAAAGCTGTAAAAGTGGCAGGGCCAAACCTAGATTCTAACAAATGTTGCAATTTATTTGGCTAGCCCTGAACAGACCAAGCAAAAACGGGAATCAAAAGAAGCTGGAGAAGCAGCACCCATACATGGGATGTCCAGGAATAGTTCTGGTTTGGCAGCCAAAATAACCAACCATTGAAGGAACAGGAAATGCTGTGGAGGTTCTACTGCAGCCTTCCTCATCATTGGGTGGCCACTTGTGAATTGCCAAAAAAGAAGACAAAATAGGATGTTGATCTGCCTAAAATTTGGATATGCTAATTTATATGTATGGACTCAAATTTAGAAATAATTATTATAGTTTAAATGGAAATACAGGACATGTCACCACAGTGTGGAAGACTGATGTCCAGGTGCTGTTGATGGGCAACTTCAAGGGCAGCTCTTCTTACTGATGGTTCTTTAGCTTTTAAGCAGACTTGAACTGGACAGCCCTTCAAACAGAGAACACCTACAAAATAGAGGACTGTCCTCTGCAAAAGAAGACACATGGCCTCCTGCCCTAACATGGCATTCCTAGATATAGTGGATTGCAAGTCCCATCATTTCCAGCCAGCATGGCCATTGGCCAAAGATGGGAGTTGCAGTCCAACACCTGGAGAGCACAAGGTTTGAGAAGGCTGTTCCACGACTTCTAGGGATGTGCTGATGTTGTTAAATCCATTCTGTCTGTGTTTCGCAGATTGTCAGGTGTCTTTCATTCCATCAACCACTCATTGACAGAATCAGATAACTTTTAGTGATGTATGAGAATTTCGTTCCACTTGCGCTAATGCACATTAGCAGAAGTGTGCGTTAGTGCAAATTACCCCACCCCCAAGTAAAACAGTTCCGCAAGTCCACAGAATCTGCATGACTCAGAAAAACCTGGTCCACTGTGTTATGTGTTGGATTAATAGAAATAAAAAAACTTATTTGAATCAGTTGCGGATTTCTCTGACATCCCTAACTGCTTCTCAGATCTTCTCTGCTGGGTTGGTTCTGGGCCTGGTTCTTGTCTTTCTGTGGTATCTATTGCCTGAAAATGTGACCACAAGATGGGCATCTCTTTTTTTCTGGCTCAGTGTCTAAACCACTGTCTCCCACACCTAGGGTATCTGTGGTGGGGACACAGGTTTTCTGAATTCAAACTGGAGGCTTCCTTCAGTGCTATACTCCAAAGCAGACATCTATATTTTCAGTGGTCAGAGCATGTAACACCAGTTGGGGACCAGCTGTGCTAGTTGCCAGTGCATTTCTGGGCCCAGCTTTAAGAGGCAGTAATCACTTTTATCTTCTAAACAGCTTGGGACCAGGTTATTTGAAGAGCTGCCTGCACCTATAAGCAGGGCCGGCCCTACAATGACGTGGCCTGATACAAGTTCATCAGACGACGCAGAATGGGAAGAGCGCCGAATTGTGCTGCTCTCCCTACCCAAAGGGGCTGCTGCTTGCCCTGCCATTCTCTTTCTCCCTCCCTCCCCCGCACCGCGCTGTGCAGCCATCACTGCTGCTGCCCGCCTGCCCACCTTCCTGCTCCCCGGCTGGCCTCCTGGCCGGCCACTTCCACCTTCCCCAATGTCAGGGTGGACACTGAGCCCATAGAATCCCAGAGGAGTTCTGATTCAGAGGAAGAGCAGTCGCTCCTGGGAGAGGAGCGCGCCCCTTTTTCCCAGGGCCCGCAGCTGACAGAGATTCCTCCCACCAACATTCCTAGATTAGAAAGCAGTCCAGGGAGTGACCCAGCACCGATAGCAGACTGGTTGGATGCGTGGCGCAGACGCAGAGAGCGGCGCCAAATGGAGAGTGCGGAAAGGAGGTGTAGTGCCCGGTTGGCGCTCAAAGAACGGTTGCGCCCAGAGGATCCAAGGGAAAAGGGGAGGGATTCTCCCTAGTCCTTATATTCAGGGGTCTGCCAGTAATTGCCTTTCAAACGGGGACCAATTGTTCCAACTTAGGGCATAGGGATGCTGCTGCTCAGATCTAGTTGCTACCTGTAGAGTTGTTAAGTTTTAAAAGAAGAATAAAGCTTTGAAAAGAATCCCTTTGTCTGCGTCTGGACTTGGCTACTGGATTAGACTGAGAGAGCCCTCCAAGGAGCCCTTGACACCCAAGCCATTGGGGGGCTCCTGGCAGAGTTGACCAAAATATCATGAGAAATCTCACAGTATTTCAGCCGACTCTGCCAGGAGGCCCCTGTGGCAGGCAAGCGGGTATGGAAGGGAGGAGGAGAAGGTGCAGGGGCCTCCTGGCAGAGTCGACCAAAATTTCATGAGGGGTGCTGGCAGCTCCTGTGGCCAGGGCTTCTCACAAGATTTTGGCCGACTCTGCCAGGAGGCCCCCACGGCCGGCAAGCAGAGAGGGAGAGAGGGAGAGGAGGAGGAGGAGCTGCCTCCACCTTCCAGAAGTGGGGCAGTGGTGCCAGCACCAGGGGCAGCTCTACCACCATGCTTGAGGTGGCAGGATGCCTTGGGCCAGGCCTGCCTAGATGAATCTGCCCAGCCATGGAGGCTCTGCTAGGCTGGTGGGCACAAGAGGAAGGGCCTGTTATGCATTGCTCCATCCTGAAGAAATGCCCTACCTTGGGAGGTACGAGTGGCTTCCTCCTTGATTATTTCAAAATGGGCCTTAAATACCTGGATATTCCAGTCTGCTTTTAAATGAATGGATGCTGATCTTTCTTTTATAAACTGGAGTTTTTACTCCTGCTGTTATTGGTCACACATCAACTACCATAATATAGTTCTTGCATTACTTGAATTCTTGAACCACACATTTCTTTTGAAACCACACATCTTTTTCCTGGAACTGCACAATTTCTGTCTGGTACCCCTACTGTTGCTGCTGCCCATTCACTTACAAACAGCTGAGATGAACAGCTTTTTTCTTTGTCTTTTTTTAAAAAGAGAGAGCTATATGTGCAAGCCCTGGCTGTTGCACATGCTATGTTTGACTGGAGCCTGCACGTGCACGTGCCCATGTTTATTTCACGCTGACCTGGTGTGCACGTAACAAGAAGCCACCGTAGGGGAATTTCCCCATGGGGCTTCTCATTGCGGCATCCATTTTCAATATTCAAGCCACTACAAGGGTGCCCTGTAGCTTGTCCTTATATGCAAACCCAGCGAGGATGGGTTGATGGGGTGGTTGAGAAACTACCTGCAACCCTAAAACAGCCCATGGGTTCTGGGTGGCTTGCAAGCACCCCAGGAATCCACCACTGCTGAGGTTGCACATAATAACAAGCTACAGCGTGCCCCTGATGCGGATCAAATATTCAAAATGGCTGCCACCACTGTAGCAACACCCCCACCCCCCGGTAAATTCTCCCGCAGTGGCTTCTCATTAGGTGCAAACCTGCCCTGTGTGTACTTGCAAGATTATACTGCCACCAGGCAGAGCTTCCATTGTGGTGAAACACTTGTATGTGCTTGTATCTGTTACATGGGTGGTACCATCGATTTCCTGCATTAGAAACTAGTCCAAGTGTGACGTGATGCTGAGTTGGCTCAGGACCATGATCATGGCAGATAACACTGGGAGGACGCATCTCTTGCCTTCTGGAAAGAACATCATGGCAAGGGAAAGACCAGCCTGGCCCTGTGCATCAGCCAGAGAAGGAACAGATGCAGTGAGTTTTGAATCCCAGCCCTGTTAGAAAGAATACTCTGCTCCAGTTGCCAGTTGCTTTGGGAGTCACTGCAGAGGTGAAGAGGATCGTGCTCTGGTCCCATCCATTCATCAGGGGACGAAGCGCTGCTGGGTTTGTGTGTATCCATGAATTCTGGATTTTTGTATTATGTGTTTCCTGTAAGCTGCCTTGAGAATCTTTGGACTGGAAGTTGGGGTATAGCAGGCGTTCAGAACCTCTTTCAGCCCAAGAGTCAAATTCCAAGGGCAAGGTCCAAACATATTTTAAAATACCAGTATATTTTACCTTAAAGCAATTTCTGCCTGTAACTAGGCCTTAGGAGAGGCTTTTCAGCCTCTTAGAATGAGGGAAAACTGCGCAAAAGCCAGGGAACCACCAAACCATCAGTGGTTGAGGGCCATGGGGAAGGAGGTGGGGCCTTCTGGGGAATCCTGAAGGGCCAGATTGGGTGTCCAGCAGACTGGATTTGGCTGAGGGTCTGCACCCCTGTGTTAGGGATGTCTTTCCTTTGAAAATCTGTCCCTCTGGGGGCCCATTGGATCCCCACTGCCTGCCTGGCTTGGCTTGCATTTGTGAGCCGAGCTCAAAATCCAGGAATTTTTGTGTGTGTTTCCCCTTTTCTTGTCAATAGAAAGCTGTGCAAATTTCAGGTGCAATTTGCATAATCTGTGCAAATTACGGCCATAATTTGCTTAATTTGTGCAAATTATCATCAGAATTTGTGCAGATTAAGCAAATCACTGCTGGAATTTGTGCAAATTAGGCAAATTGTGCCTGCAATTTGCACAACTTTCTGTTGATGGTGGGGGTGGGGGACTCCATGAGCTGGATGCAGAGTTGGGCCAATTCGCGGGTAAGCCAGTTCACAGGTAAGTCTGGTGGCTGAGCTGCTGAAAGCTTAGCAAACTCCACACCCCCCCCCCCCGGACGGATTCCTCTGACATCCTAGTTATAGGTCCTGCACCCCTGGGTTATAGGATCTTCAAAATAGGTAGGTAGGTAGGTAGATAGATGATAGGTAGATAGATAGATAGATAGATAGATAGAATAAAATAAAATAAAATAAAATAAATATATTATTTGCACTATTTATATTTAACTCTTTAACTGACAGGCAGATCTCTTAAAATCCTTCATTTTGAGAATTGGACAGCAGCCTGTGGTCTCTCATCGTGGTGCCAAATGACAGTTTACACAAAAAGTCTGATTTTTTTGCTGTGTTGTTCGACAGATGGCTTCAAAAAAGAAAGAAAAAACATTACAACCAACAATGTATAATCAAAGCTAGTAATTCTGTCTGTAATTCTCTATTATGAGTTTCCCACCCGCCATAATAACAGCTCTGCAGCCCAAAATGCACTAAAAACTGTACAGGAGTTTCATGGGTTTCTGCACAGCCTGATTCTGCAAGATGGATACTCAGCATTTTCTCTTTCAGATGAAAGCACTCTAGAATTGTTTTGCATCCAAAGCATATCACAGTAATGACTCTTTGGTACTGTGCCCATCCAGTACAGGCAGCCACCATGACCTAGCAAGTTGGACTCACATTCAGATATGTTCTTCTTTATTCTGCTCACAAAGCTTCACGGTTCTCAGCTAGTCTGCTACTGGCATAGGTGCTGAGTGACAGTTCTCCCCTGTTTATATCTTATAGGTGAAAGGTACATTTTTGGACCCTTTTTGGTGGAGGGGTGATGACTATGTCTGCTAGCAGAGAAGTGGAGACTTTTAAGGGTCATGGAGGGAACAATCCTATGTGGATCAATGGCCTCCGAGCCTGGGGGCGACCACCTATCCAGTGCAGGGTGGGAGGAGTGGTGAGGAGCAGAATTCCTCTGCGCGCCCGCCGCCCTGCTTTTGGAGTGCAGGAAGGGGTGGCAGGACAACATATAGAATGTGTTGTACCGGCACTTCCAACCGCCCCGCCCCCAGGAACGCCCCGCTTTCCCTGCTCTGCCCCGCTGTTCTGAGCGCAGCCTATGAGGCAGCGCAGGATGGGGTGGAGATCGGTTCTCTGGGAACCAACCTATCCTATGACTGTCTACCCACTGACTAGTTGCCATAGGATTGCACCCTTAATGTGATCATATGTTATGGTCAGCAATGGAGTTCTTAATTGTTTAATCTGCTACCCTTAGGGATGAACTAACCTGTCAGTTTTGTTTTCTCTCAGTTTCTCTTATTTCCAGTCTTAAGTTCAGTTTGTCTTGAACTTTGAAAATTTCTCCAGTCTTAAGTTTGGTTTATCCTGAACTCTTAGATTTTTTTAAAAGTTTGCATGAAAATTCATATGCATTTTGAACACATTTTTCCTAATGTATGCATTTAGTATACATTTTTGCCTAATATGCATACAACAGCCAGTGTAGTGTGGCTGTTGTTGTTGAGAGTGATGGACTGGGAGCTGGGAGATCCGGGTTCTAGTCCCCACTTGGCCATGGAAGCTCACTGGGCGACTTTGGGCCAGTCACAGACTCTCAGCCCAACCTACCTCACAGGGTTGTTGTTGTGAGGATAAAACGGAGAGGAGGAGGACAATGTAAGCTGCCTTGGGTTCCTTGCAAGAGGAAAAAAGGCGGGATAGAAATGCGATAAATAAATAAATAAATAAATAATTGCAAGCGATTTTCCTATTATAATGCATTTTGAATGTTATTTTCCCTATACATATAAAAATTCTGAATGCAGTTGTTGATTGGAGAACACCACTGCAAAACTAGAACAAGCGCAAATTTGCAAGGATAACTGAGTTTCAGTTCACATAGTGGTTCAAAAATGCAAAATTAGGAAAATTTGCATTAAGATGCAAACTGAACAAATTCCTCCTCCATCCCTAATATCCACCCTGTACTCTTGAGATGGGGTAGGAATCAATCAGACAGACAGAAATAAAAAGAACAGGAGCTTGAGTCACTATTACAGGGTAAAATCATGGATTGGCTGTAGGCCAGGATGAACAAACAAAAGTTCTGCACTCCTGCTGGCAGGAGTGTCTCATGAGTGAAACACTGCTCAGGGGATGCTTCCACCAGTGGGAGCAAACCCAGAATCCAAACTCAGGATCCCTGAACCTAACTTAAATCTTACAACGTGGACAACTGTGGATTTCCAATTCATAATTCACAGAAGTAAACATCTTGCTCAAATATCAAACTTGACATGTATGAAGCTGTAAATATAATATGAAAGTTAACAGCATTTGAACTTCCCTGTATGAAAAAAACCACACCTAAATGATACATTGCATTCAGTACATAGATGACAGGAAAAAGAAATGAGAGTACTGATTTGAGGGCATATGAAAGGATTGAAAGAAGTCAATTAGTCTCCTAATCTCCACACAGAAACTGTATGGAAACTGCTTGGGAACATCCAATTCACATTTGATGCTAAAAGGTGACTCTCCGAAACGTGTGTGTGTGTGTATAACTCTGCAGGGTGAAATGTAGCTGGGAGGAGGTCATAGTGGGGGTGATGGCAATTTGGAGTGGAGAAGCAGCAGATGGAGAAAGAGTTAAGCACCCTTTTCATCCCTCCACTCACCCATTTCTCTGTTCCCAATCGCCCTCTGTCTGCTTCTCCCTTGGAAAGACAGGCTTTAAGCTTTTGTTCCATGTGTTTTGTGTGTCTCCAGTCATGCCACCCTCACTTTGGCTCTGCATTAACCCTTGCTCCTGTTGTTTCCCTCCCTCTCCACTAAACTGGGTGGTGATGCAGCTCTTTCCCACACATTTAAAGCATATGCTGTTTATGCCTGTCTTTGTCTTGTGACTACAGCATGAACGGGATTATACACTTCTTTTTTAAGGTCACTGTGGCAATGGGAAGATTTGCTGTCCTTTTTCCCATCTCTTAACAGGTGAAAATCCAAAGAGAAAGAATGTGGGACATTCCTCTCCATAAAGAAGCAGATGTGGAAGCAGATGTTCCTTGCTCTGGCTTCAGCATTGCTTGTTGTTGTTGTTTATTCGTTCAGTCGCTTCCGACTCTTCGTGACTTCATGGACCAGCCCACGCCAGAGCTTCCTGTCGGCCGTTGCCACCCCCAGCTAGACTTGTTCTTTTCTTTAAGGAAGTGATTTTCAAGTTTCACATAGGTGCTTTATGGCATTCAGTGGTCTGTAATCAGAGTTACACATTATGCTTTGTCGAATTAGGATCCTTTAAAGTGTTTTTATGTATTTTGTCCAATATGGGTCTCAAGGTAGCATACACAGGATTCCCAGGTGGTTTCCCATTCAGGTGCTGCTTAGCTTCTTGCTTACTTTCACCTAGGTGGCTACTTCATGCTTGCACCATCACAGCTAAGGAGCTCTCAGTCCCTGGTGTGACTCAAGAGCAAAAATCCGGGACTACTTTTTTTTAAGGTGCAATCCTATGCATGTTCAGAAAGAAAAAAAGTCCCATGACTCCCAGCATTTCCCAGCCAGCATAGCTGGCTGGGGAATGCTGGGAGTTGTAGGACTTTTATTCTGTCTAAACATGAATAGTATTGTGCCCTTAAAGGCTTAGGCAACCGAAAGACTGCCTTCACCCATATCAGCCTGCCTGCACTTTAAGATCAGCAAGAGGCCCTTCTCATTTGCCTACCTGTGAAGGCAGTTAGGTTGGCGACCAGTGGTGGCTGGTAAACACTGAGGCTGGTGAGGCAAAGGACAGGGCAGATGCTCAATATTCTATTAATACTGCCGGAGGAGTCTTAATAGAATAAGAAGATCATGTGTGTGCCACTTGGAAGCAGTGGAGCAAATGTACCTGGTTGTGGGGAGATCTCTCTGCCATGAGTGGGTGTGGGAAAGGCAGGGGGTCACTGCCCCATTTGCCCCAAATATAGAGCCACCTCTGTGGGCAACTACACAAGAGAGGGCCTTTTCCGCAGTGGCCCCACATAAGTTGCCATCGGGGCCCCTCCAGGCCCCATCATTGCAGGCTTTTAGGAAGGCCCTGAAAGCATACTACTTTACTCTGGGCTTCCCCTGATTGGACTGGTTTTGCCTTATGCTGGTGTCTGTTGTTTTTTAGATTGTTTGCTGCTGTTGCTGCTGTTGCTGTTTTTGCCATTTTTATTACCACATCAGTTTTTATTATGTGAATTTTACTGTTGTATGCTGTCTTGGAAAGGCTCCTGCCCTAAAAGGCAGCCAAGAATTTAAAAATAAATAAATAATAAAAAAACTAAAGTCATGCACGGCTGCTAGTACTACTTGTAACTTGTACATAACTCTATAATGCTTGAATCACCTGCTTGACACCACTATAGGGCCATTTCAAACCTTACATAGTGGCACCTGGGTTTGTCACCAAGTGTACAATTGGCAGGGAGCTGCAGCCAGTCCTGTTTCTCTGACTACTGTACCTTGATGATTCTTTGGTTAAATTTTTGGATACACACTTAAAACAACAACAACATGATAATGGATTTTATTGTCATAGAACTGGAGGGAACCAATAGGCCATATAGAACCTTTCCAGATGATTAATATAGTCCCTTTTTCAACAGAACTTAAGGTGATGGTCATTGGGTTCTCTGAAAGGTTTCCCACCTAGGCTTTGAGTAGACTTTAGGCTGCAATCTTCTGTTCAGGTGGTAAACTGCACTGAACACAGTGGGACTTACTTCTGAGTAAACATGCACAGGTAAAACAACAAAGGGTCTTGTGGCACTTTCAAGCCTAACACATTTAAGGCACAATCATATGCTTGTTAAGACAGAAAAAAGTCCTACAATTCCTACAAGTTGTAGGACTGTTTTCTGTCTAAACATGCATAGGATTGTGCCCTTATTCTGGCTAAAGTCTAAATTTGTTAGTCTTTAAGATGTCACAAGACTCTTTGTTGGTTTTGTTGCAACAGACTAACATGGCTATCCCACTGGAAACATGCACAGGGTTACGATAGCCCTACTTAGCTTCAGCTAGCATGTACCCTATCAGACAACTGTTCTAGCCCTTACCAACTAGTTTTATTTAGGGAGCAATACTATGGCCATAGGATTTTTTGCTTTCTGGGAACCGATCTTGGTTCCCAGAAGCAGCGCCCCACCCCCTCCCCCTTGTAACTGGCATGGTTCTTCCCAGTCCCCACACTCGGAAACAGAGTGCAGAGAGGGCAAAAGGGGAGCAGTCCTGGGGACGGGGCAGGGAGGAGACTGCAGAATCCTGTTTATGAGGCTTCCTATGTGCTGCGCAGCCTCCCGCCCTCCCACTCCAAAGTCCCTGGCTAGACAGACGAAATTGTGCATCTGGCTGAAAATGTAGGGCGGCCGGCACATGGAGGAGGGGATAGCCTCTGTGCTCGGGCTGTCCTTCATTGGATAGGCATCAGTCCACAGGATTGTGCCCTTATTGATTTATTTACAACATTTGTATACTGAAAGAAGAAAGTGCAAAAGCTGGGATGCAGTTAAACCTCAAAAAAACAAAGATTATGGCAACCAGCTTGATTGATAACTGGCAAATAGAGGGAGAAAATGTGGAGGCAGTGACAGACTTTGTCTTTCTAGGTGCAAAGATTACTGCAGACGCTGACTGCGGCCAGGAAATCAGAAGACGTTTACTTCTTGGGAGGAGAGCAATGACAAATCTTGATAAAATAGTTAAGAGCAGAGACATCACACTGACAACAAAGGTCCGCATAGTTAAAGCAGTGGTATTCCCCGTAGTAACCTATGGCTGTGAGAGCTGGACCATAAGAAAGGCTGAGCGAAGGAAGATAGATGCTTTTGAACTGTGGTGCTGGAGGAAAATTCTGAGAGTGCCTTGGACTGCAAGAAGATCAAACCAGTCCATACTCCAGGAAATAAAGCCAGACTGCTCACTTGAGGGAAGATATTAAAGGCAAAACTGAAGTACTTTGGCCACATAATGAGAAGACAAGACACCCTGGAGAAGATGCTGATGCTAGGGAAAGTGGAAGGCAAAAGGAAGAGGGCCGACCAAGGGCAAGATGGATGGATGATATTCTGGAGGTGACGGACTCGACCTTGGGGGAGCTGGGGGTGGTGATGGCCGACAGGAAGCTCTGGTGTGGGCTGGTCCATGAAGTCACAAAGAGTTGGAAGCGACTGACTGAATAAACAACAAGAACCCCATCTAGAGAGATTCCGGTGAACAATAGAAGATACAAAATAGGATAAAAGAATAAAACTTTGTGTTAAAATAATTACAATTTTTAAAAGAAACAGAATTCTGATCAAACTGTGGCCGGTCACTCAAGGAAGGCTCTGAAGTAAAGATGTTTTCAAGAGGCGCTGCAAGCAGTACAATGTTGGCACCTGCCTGACCTCCAAAGGCAAGGAGTTCCATAGGAAGGGGGCCACCACACTGAAGGCTCTTCTCCGGGTGGACTCCAATCAGGCCATGCTCCTAGAACCACCAGGAACATGCCCTCTGATGACCTCAGTGACTGGGCAGGTTGATAAGGGAGAAGGTGCTCTCTCCGGTAGCCTGGCCCTGGTCCTAACTTTTAGATAAGGATGGGTGGGGATTTTGTTTGGTTCATTCTTTAATAACTTACCATAATTTGCAAATGTCTTCATAAAAGAACTCAGACAGTAAGAACTCAAGATTTCATCAATCCCTAGTTCTGGTTGATTACATCTCTCTGGGGATCCAGACATCCTTCCCTGTTCTGGCCAAATCATGTTTTTCCAGTGGGCTCAATGTGGGACCGCCCTTCCCACAGACTGCTTCCATTGCACTAGAGCAGGGGTGAATGGCAAATGCTCAGAGATTATGGGAGTTGTAGTTACATAATCTCTGACCTGTAGTCTAGAGGAGGGGTGGGGAACCAAATCTGGCCCTTCGGGGATCTCCAGAGGGCCACACTCCCTTCTCCTTGCTCCACACCCTTTCCCCAGCCACCAATCGTTTGGTGGTTTCCTGGCATTTGCGCAACTTTTTCCCATTTCCAAAAAATGTCTCTCCTGATGCCTAAATTACTGGCAGCAGGAGCTTTAAGCTACAATAGGCTGGTATGTTTTTTGCACTTTTGGCCCCACCCCTTTTGCTTTTGGCCCCGCCCCTTTTGCCTTCAGCCTTGTCTACCACTGGAATGGGCCCCTGAGAGCTTCTTTGAAATGGGATTTAACCCTCAGGCTGAAAGAGATTCTCCACCCCTGCTCTGGAGAGTGGTGCTGTGTAGACTGTGCTTTTCAAGAGTCACAGACACTTAGGGAGCACTCCTATGCAAGTTTAGACATTAAAAAGTCTGGGAATGCTGGCTGGGGAGTGCTGGGGGAGTTGTAGGCCTTTTTTTGGTCTAAACATGCATAGGATTGTGCCCTTAGACACCATGCTAAGACCTTCTTCTTCTGGCAGGCATGTAATCTGTAAGGGTGCAATTCTATGCATATTTAGACGGAAGAAAGGCCTACAACTCCCAGCATGCCCCAGCCAGCCATGCTGACTGGGGCATGGTGGGAATTGTCAGCCTTTTTTTTTTTTTCTGTCTTAACATGCATAAGATTATGTCTCAATTTGTTGCTTTTATTATCAGTTTTACTGCTAGCTCTTTAATATATTTAAAGTTACACACGCTTTCGTCAGCTGTAGTATTGTTTCAGTTGTTATTTTACTGTTGCTTTGGGTTTTTCTGATTGTAAACTGCCTCGAGAGCATTTGTCAGTGCATAAATCAAAGAACATAAATAAATACATACATACAGGAAAGGACTGTGACTTTTGTTCTAGCACTGAAAACAAATTCCTAGACTCAGAATGTGCTCAGATGCATTCTGTTCTTTCATTCTATGTCTTTTGCAATGGGCTGTGTTTGGTGGATATTGGGGTTCTAGTAAAAAAAGAAGAAGCAGATCCAACAAGCCTGATATGTGCCCCTCCTTGAAATAGAGGACTGCCCTCTGTAAAGGGCATGGCTACCCTGCTCTACCTTCAACACTTTTCGAAATACCTGCAAAATCATGCAAACTTTGTCTGCAAAGGGCAGACAATGTGCTTAGGACAGTCCTTCCCCAGCTTGGTGCCCTCCAGATATTTTGAACTTGAATTCCCACCAGCCCCAGCCAACATGGCCAGTTGTTAGGAATCCTGAGAGTTGTAGTCTAAAACATCTGGAAAGCAGCTGGTTGGGGAAGGCTGGCTTAGGAGGTGAGTTTCTTTTCCCTGTGTGGCTTCTGTCCACATTTCCCACTTTCTAGTAATGGTTTTCCGTCTGTACATGGACCATGATTACTTTTTTATTTAACATCAAACGTATGCTAATGGTTGTACCCCTCTTGTTTGTAGCTATTACTGGAGAAGAACCTCCATACATACAACGCTAGCTGGCAAAATATTAGTTTTCTTCCTTTGGTACAGAATTAACAATTCTGCGACCACACACAGCTTTATGATTCTGAATATTATAGCATGCAGTAGCTGGATTTTCATGACACGTATATAAACATGTCATAGTTAGATACTGATGCACAAACCAGTGGCTGTTTTAAAAAGGGGTGGGGGGAAAAAGGAAAAGCATTATGGGTGGGTTATGCTGTAACGTGCAGAACTGACAGGGAAGTAACAAGAGGAGTAAGGAAAGGTTCTTTCCTTTTCCTTTTAAGGCTGAGCGTCGAAGAACTGATACTTTCAAACTGTGGTGCTGCTGGAGAAGACTCTTACGAGTCCCCTGGACTGCAAGCAGGTCAAATCAGTCCATCCTAAAGGAAATCACCCTGACTGCCCATTGGAAGGACAGATACTGAAGCTGAAGCTCCAATATTTTGGCCACCTAATGCGAAGAGAAAACTCCCTGGAAAAGACCCTGATGCTGGGAAAGATCGAAGGCAAAAGGAGAAGGGGACAGCAGAGGATGAGATGGCTAGACAGCATCACCGATGCAATGAATATGAACTTGAGCACACTCCAGGAGAGAACGCAAGACAGAAAGGCCTGGCGTGCTATGGTCCATGGGGTCACGAAGAGTTGGACACGACTTAACGACTGAACAACAACAATCAGTGTTTCATTGCAATGAGTCAGGTTTCCTCCAAAAGTAGCCCAGTAAGTGTTGGGATCTGGAAAGAGTTAACGCAAAAGTCTGAACCAAAGTACCCATAAAAACCTTGACAGCTTAATTGCTGTGTTGACAGAGTGTGCTGCTTTGCAGCTGATGATGGTATTTTCCTCTTTAAAGTTTTGCGCTGCCTTTCAGAAGAGGCCCAGGCTTGGCGGACACTCCCTGCTTAATACACCTGCTGGCAGGCAGGATGCGTGTAGGAGGCCCTGGGAACAAAGAGTAACAGGTTGAAGAAGAACTGGGCCAATAAGCCAACAGCCTTGTGATTCAGAAGAAAGAAGGGAATCAAGCGAGGCTGGATGGCCATTGGGAGACAGACTCCCATTTTGTGCAGTGCCATATTTGCTCTTGCAAACCTTATAAACAAGAGCCCAAACAGACATTTCTTTAAATGTGTTTGTAGCAGCGACATCTGTCCCTCCCATTTTTGCTCCAGAGCTGGCATAGGGCTCCTAATTTCAATTGGGACCTTAGCGTGGGGAATAGGAGGGCTTTTAAGATCTAGAATAGGGTTCCTGTGCCTACTCTAGAGTAAAAATGGGGGACACACAGCTGCCAGAAACACATTTAAAGTATTTTCTGTTTCAGCCCTTTAGCCAAGGATGCCCAAAAGAGCAGGGGAGGGGGAGATGAGAGGAGGCTAGAGTACCTTAAAATTGATTATGAGGGGCTGAGCTCACAAGGGATGATAAGACCAAAAAAACAGAACAAAACTGCTGTTGTTGTCAAGGTTTATTGATAATAAAAGAGGGAGAGGGGGTGCTTTTTTTTAGGACCCAGCAACCAACAAAATACACCATGCCTCAGGAGAAAAGGTTACCTGTGGCGGGAAGAGACAAGGTGAGTATTTATGCAGGTGTGGGGAACATGTGGTTCTCCAGATGTTGTTGGGTGGCCACTTGTGAATTGCCAAAAAAGAGGACATACATCACCAGAAAAAGAAGACACCAATCAGCATAAAATTTGCATGTGTGGATTCATGCAAAATATATTCAGATTTAGACATAATTATTCTAATGCAAATAGAAATGCCATACAGCTTGGCATCGTGTGGAACACGGTGACCCACTGACCTGTGTGCCTTGTTCCATCTGTCCAGGCACTGTTGATGGGCGACTTCAAGGCCCAGCTCTTCCTTCTGATGATTCTTTATCTTTAAACCGGACATGGACTTTAAACCAGCCCTTCAAACAGAGGACAGTCCTCTGCCGGACGTTCAGATAGTACACCATCAGCCCTACCCAGCATAGCCAATGGCAAGGGATGATGCGTGTTCCAGCCAACACCATCTGGAGGGCAAAATGTTCCCCATTCCAGCCCAAATGTATGGGGGAAATAGCACTGTGATTGAGAGCAAAGAGGCCAAGCCCTGAGCAGTGAGCTTCTAGTTCAGAGGTCTTGAACCTCTTTCAACCTGAGGGCCAAATTCCATTTTGGAGAAGCTCTTGGGGGCTGTATTCCTGTGGTGGGTGAGGCTGAAGGAAAAAAGGAGTGGGGCAAAAAATACCAGCTTATTTTAGCTTATAGCTCTTATTGTCAGTAACAAAGCCTTAAAAGAGGCATTTCAGCCTCTTAGAATGGGGAAAAAACTGCACAACAGCTGGGAAGCCACCAAATGATTGGTGGTTGGGGGAAAGTGGGGTGGGGTGAGGGGAAGGGGCATGGCCATTTGGGAAACTCTGGGGTGCTGTGTTTGGCCCCCAGGAGTGAGGTTCTGCACCCCACTTCTAATGCTTTTACCATCCTGTATTATTCATGAGGTCTGTCGTTCTGGGGTGCTTGTTGAAGTAATTTTTAAATTTAATATTGGCCTGCCCTGATATCCCCCTCACTTTACAAACACTTCTAGGGCCCCTGAATAACAGAAGTCTGGAATAAAAAACAAAAGGAACTGCAGTTAAACATTTTGCAATAATTTCTTACATTGATATCAAACTTGTTGTGACGCCCAGTCTTTTCCCCATCGAGTGTTTCCCACAATTGCTTCCCTATGGAAAATTTCGGTTCCTGCCTAGTTTGAATCATGGCTTTGTGTAATTGCATCTGTGACACACATTCAAGGATACCCACGATATACTCAAGGCCATAGTTCAGAAGTGACTGCATAGCCCGTAGTGCAGGGCAGGGGATCAAGGAGATAGCAGATGCATCATTTCGGGTTGCCAAATACCCAGGACTGACAACACAAACATTTCCACAGATGTTTAGCATCTGGGACAATCCTCACTCTGGGCCTCTCATGCCCAGTAAAAGTGCTGTGGCTTATGGGTTTTCAGCTTTTGAGTCTCTCAATTCTTTTTTAAAGTGGCTGGGTTATTATGAACTCATAAAACTATGGTGGTGGTGGTGGGTTTGGAAGTCCTTTTACCCACTCTCCCATGAGCTGCCAGGTCCTCAGATCATGATAAGAGGATAAAGTAGATCAGGCAGGAAAACGTTATCAAATAATATAACAATCAGCTGCATAATGATTCACTTTTAAGATGAAAATACAGCATATGCATAGGATTAATTAGGGATGTCGTGGGCATCCAGTTGGGGCTCAAGGCCTGGAGATTTCTTGCCAGCTTGGACCCCCAGATGCCAGTCCGCAGATCCCCGCACTTGCCCAACTTGGCACGTGTTGAGTCGGGCAAGTGCAGGGATCCACGTTCCCTCACCAAGCCACAAAATGGCAGCTTGGCCATTTTTGTAAAGGGCCATTTTACACAAATGGTGGCTGAAAAGTGGCCCATTTACACAAAATTACAGACAGAAATGGTCTAAATAGGTCAAGCTCCCATTTAAAATGATGGATTGGCGAGGGACTGGGAGGCCATGTGCTGCTTGCCAGGGGCCATGGACTGGCAGGGTTCTGGCAAATGGCATTCAAGGTGGCTGGGGTGAGTCCATCCATCCCTAGTATTTATTTATATATATACTCTGAAGTCACTAAATGAACACTACTTTTCAGAAATCACTAAGGCTGCAATCCTATGCATATTTAGATGGAGAAAACTCCTACAACTCCCAGCATTCCCCAGCCAGCCATGCTGGAGTTGTAGAAGTTTTCTCCATCTAAACATCCATAGGATTGCAGCCTAAATGAATGTTCTTTTTCAACAGCATCTTGGGCCCTGCAGATTCTTTCGACTAAAACTAAGGCAGGAAACAGATTTTTTCAGAGAGTTGGGGGTAATTTGAAAGTGATTTTATTTCCCTTGTTATGCAAAAACATACATTTCTTTCGTTCAACTGTCATCTCAGATCAAAGAGGTTTTGTAGGCTTTCGAAACAAACAAAAATACAAACACCTACAAAATGTATTTGGTAGAGGTGAACATAAAATGTGTGTGTACCATGGGTAGAAATGACGGGATTATTTAGTAATGATACCTCCTGTTAGAAAGGCAATTAGCAGAGAAAAAACAAAAGGCAAAACAAAATGAGCGTTTACCAGTCTCAAATGCATACAGGCTGTCTTAGCACAATAAAGGAGACACACCCTTCTTCAGTGAAGAAAACAATTTTACTCTCAAATATTCTTGCATGTACAATGCAGGTATAGCATAGAGTTTCAAAAGGAGTTTGTTCAGTCCATTTTGTGTTCCATTACACCGGCAGGAGCAAGAGCAAGCACATGCACTCCCAGCAATGGTGGAAGTCAGAGAGGGGGGGGGGGAAGAAAGGGGAGGAGTAAAAGGAAGTAATCACAGGAAACCACATTGTAAGCTACAGAGATCATAAGGCTAGCTATGGCCCAAATTCCCAGAAATTAACTAACTGCAACACTGCCCCCTTCCAGTAACTTGCAGATGAGGTTGCAATATTCTCAACAAGACATACCACTTTAAATTTGCCCTCAACTCTGAATACAACAACTATTGTCCATGTCCAGCTGGACACGCTGGCCCGGTTTGCATGACACAAGGGTGTTTAATAAACCATGGTGGCTTGTTAACAACCCCCATGAGTGCCAGTTGCGTGAGTTCCCTAATTACCCTCACTGGGTGTGGGTTGTTGTTACATATTTCTGGTGTAGTGTAATCCCATGAAATCTGCAATAAGTCCTCAGACATTGTCTGAGAGGACATAGGATAGGGTGGATTCCCCCCGCTGAGGTCAAAGATAGCATTCTGACCTTGGAAGGGGGAGTTGGAGATCCAACTCCCCCCCCCCCGCCCCCTCGCAGCTGGCATGGAAAGAACTGTACTGGCTGGCCTCTCAGGTTGCAAAATTGACCTCGGAGAGGGGGAAAAGGGGGCCTTTCTGTGGGTGGGGAGGAGACTTGTCAGGCCAGGATATGAGCTGTCCTAAGCCTCTTCCAGCCACCTTCCCTCCCCCTCTGAATCCCCTTCATAGAATCATAGAATAGTAGGGTTGGAAGGGGCCTATAAGACCATTGAGTCCAACCCCCTGCCCAATGACCATCTAGCAAAAAACCCAGTGATTGGAGGATGGGGAGGCAAAGATCATCTCTGCCACTCCTCCTCCCCTGCTGGCTTCAGGATGGCAGGACACTGGATACACAGAGGGCACAACCCATAGGATTGCATCCTAAGCAGCCTTAGCTAAGCCGCTATCTGACAACATGTAGGGATATTTCCAGCCTATGTTGCAGGACTAGCAAGGCCCAAAGTAAGCAACGGGGAGACATGTGGATGCTGTCAACCTACATCTCCCCCTCTGTGTATTGTCTGTGAAGCACCTTAAACACCCAACAATGCAACATAAATGCTATGTGTTAAAACTAGGGATAGGAGAACGAGCAATGTCTGAGCTCGTCATGGCTCTCCATTTGTCACCTTTATGCTCATCTTGCCTCCTTCGCACCCCCGAACGCAAGCATCTTTTATTTGCAAATACAAAGAATGCACACTTTTCCAAGCACACACCCCAAATGCGCACTCCCCCCCATAGGCTAAAGTGTGAACATGCAGTTTGGGGGAGAAAAACGCATTTTTGGAAGTGCACACTTATGCAAGTGAACACTTTTAAATGTGAACGCAAGCTTGGGAAACTGCAAAATGTTCCCGAGAATTATGCTCCTGCTCATGTTCAGGGTTGTAAACGGGACGTGTTCACAAAATTTGTGAACCGGAACAAAATTCTCATACAGCCCTAGTTACAACCAGTTGGAGAACCACTAAGGCCTCCCGATCTCGGCAGCTAAGCAGGGTCAGCCCTGGTTAGTACTTGGATGGGAGACTGCCTGGGAATCAGACTTCCTGCACTGAGCAGGGGGTTGGACTGGATGGTCTTGTAGGCCCCTGCCAACCCTATGATCCAGATCCAATGATTCTATATTGCCTTTTGAGCTCCCCCTTCTGGGCAGAGGAGACATTACTGAGTTTCAGATTGGCAATCTGCCAAGGCGTTACCACCAGATTCCTTTCCAAAGAACTACTATAAATATATGGATGACATGAGCGGAATACCACAGCATGGTTTTGTACCGCTTCACCGCTGAATAATGGGTGAATAATGGGATGATGGAAAACCACATAGTGAGTACGATCAAATAAGGACATTTAACAAAGGGTAAAGAACTAATTAGACTGTGGGATAGTTGGTTAGCCTGTGAATTAGCAAAGGTATTCATTTGTATGAGCCTTTTTCCATAGTCATTTTTTTTGCTCACGTAGTTCAATTGACATCCTTCTTACCATCTTGCACAAGCTGATAATACATCCCCCCCCCCCCAATCTTTCAAATACTGGTGTTGCAGATTTTTGTTTGGTGTAGAAAATGTACCCTGGATACATGAGCGGACGCCAGTCGTGGTGTAGAAAATTAAGTTTAATGAGTCTCACGTTACAGTGCTGGTGGAAACACGGTTATTTCTCCAAGAAGCTAACATTTTCTAAGAAGGGTGTGTGTGAACTTCCTTTGGAAGTTGTTTTTGTTTTGCTTGATTTAGATTATTGTGTGTGTGTGTGTGTGGGGGGGGGGGTGAATCTGCAGAACATTTTATAAACTGCAGGAATAGTGGTAACTAAACTTTCCAGATGGTAGCTTGTTGAAAGCCCCCCCCCCACTTCACATGTGCACACAAGCACACACACAGACAGAGCAACCTGGGGCTGCTGCCCTGTGGTACTATTCCACACCACTGTGGAATGCATGAGCAACAGTTCATATATTTGTGCTGCATTTGGCAGCACATGATGAGTTTTAATCGGTCCTGGATGTGTCTTAAGTTATGACTGATAGTTCAAAGTTGTTTTTAGTTATATGTTGTTTGTGTATATTGTCTGTGTGCTTTTAAACTTTTTATACTGTATGTAATGTTTTAACTTCTGTAAACTGCCCAGAGAGCTTCGTCTATGAGGCGGTATAGAAATGCAATAAATAAATAAATTGCCTTCTGCTGCCCTGTTCCTTATGTGGTGATGGGATAGGTACCTTTCCCGTCCCATACAAACATAAGAAGAGCCATGTTGGATGGCAAGGGTCCATCTAGTCCAGCATTCTGTTCATAGTGGCCAACCAGCTGCTCAAGGGAAACCAACAAGTAGGAAGGCACCCTGTTGCCCATGTTCTCCAGAAACTGGTGTACATAAGCATACTGCCCCTGATACTGGGAGTAGCATATAGCTATCAGGACTAGTAGCCATTGACAGTCTTCTCCTCCATGAATTTGTCGAATCCCCTTTTAAAGCCAGCCAAAGTGGTGGCCATCACTACATCTTGTGGAAGTGAATTCCACAGTTTAACTATGTGCTGCATGAAGAAGTACTTCCTTTTATCTGTCCTGAATCTCCCGCCAATCAGCTTCATGGGATAACCCAGGGTTCTCATGTTACGAGAGACACAAAAAAATGTCTCCCTATCATCTACTAAACAGACTTCTTCACATATCAAGTGGTCATGCCACACTCATGCCCAATTGCAGACGTCCTTAACAGAGCAATCCTATGGCTGCTAGACAGCGGTTAGACAGCCATAGGATATGCTGTTTTCTGGGAACTGACCTTGGAGCCCACGCTCTGAGGTTGGCTCCTGGAAAACCAACCTTCCCCCATGTCCACACTGCCTCGGAGGCAGCACGGAGGAACCCTGTCCTCCGTGTTCGGAAGAGGAGCACGGAGTGTCTGAAAAGGGGCGGGGCTGGGGGTGTTCCTGGGCAGGGAGAGTGGATCTGCCTGTACGACACATCCTATGTGTTGTACAGCAGCCTCCTCTCCTACTCAGCCCCTCCCCCCCACAGCTAGACAGCCCCAAACGGCTGTCTAGCAGAAAAAGCAGGGCAGGAGAGGCGCGGAGGGAATGATCCCCCCCGTGCTTCTCCTGCCTTGCTTTGGATAGGCGGTCGCCTCTGAGTTCAGAGGCGGCCACCTATCTAGATAGGATTGCGCCCTAATTCAGTTGTGAGCAGACTTGGGGCTTGCAGGATCTACTTTTCCCCCTTCCAGAACCCTGAAATTCACCATCTGGAGCCTGTTGCAAAAGACATACACTTAGAATTAAAGAATTCTGAGCCCAGGAACTTGTTCACCAAGCTTTCTTCATTTCAGCAGTATAATTTAAAGAACAGGGTGTGAACAGTCAAATTGTTGTTGCTATTGTTAAACAAGGAAGTCAGAAGTCCTTGCACATCTACTGCAAAACACCTGGAGATCTACCAGTAGACCCCAATTGACATTCTGCCCACCCCTGGTCTAATTAATGCAATCTCTCCTCGCACACACTTTTTTTTTTTTTAATGGGAAGAATTGTGTGCATCAGATGTTCCTGCAATCAGCTATTGGCAATTAGCACATAATTCATGCATGTGCTCATCTGCATGGCGACTGGACCTCCTGCCATGTGAAGAGGAATGTTGGAGAAAGTGATGCATGAACATATGACTGGCAGGTCCAATCCCCTGGGATTTCCACTGGCTGTGTCCAGGTTGGAAAGACCTATGTAAGAAGTCCTGCCAAGCTCTGGTATAGGAGAAGGAGATAGTAAAGGGGACTGCCCCACTTCAGACTGCAGGTGGGGGAATTGTTCTTCAATTGTGTCATTGCTTGCTTGAACCACCATTGTGAGCTGGAAAGACAGAATATGAACAGTCCTATACCTACTTACCTCGGAGTAACCCCCACTGAACTCAGTGAGAGTTACTTCTCAGTAGATTGCCCTGTTAATCAATTATGCCCCACATCTAACCACCTTTAGCCATCTAGCCACACTGTGTGCAGAAGTCAGCATAGGACATGGAGAACATTTGTTCCCTACAACAAAAATGTTTTGTTTATTTATTTATTTATGTATCCCTCAAATTTTATAATCTCCAAGCATGTTTCAAGAATATTTGAGTTCCTGGGTATAATTTTTCAATAGGTTTGAGATCTACATGCAGAACTTCAGAGCGTGGGCAAGCCTGTAGGCCCCAATCCCCCATTTTTTAAATTTTACGTATATGTGTGAAATTCCAGAAAGTAAAAAAAAATGGTCTGCAAGTCTACAGAATCCATATGACTCAGAAAAAGCCGGTCCACTGCAGAATCCGTGGGCTGGATTCATAGAAATCCAAACTCATTTGATTCTGTTGCGGATTTCTTCGACATCCTTATTTAGGGTCAGAAAGGAAGCTTCCCAGAGTGGCTGAACCGGTGCCTACACTGTGTTCTTTTCGGCCCCAGGTGAAAATCTTTTTATTTTTCCAGGCTTTTTAGTTTTTGAATTTCTGTTTTAAATCTGGTGTTGTATTTTAAATATTTGCACTGTGGCTAGATTCCATTTCATAAGATGTTTCCAGCATTTCATTAGTGGTGGAGAACCCACTGGCTAATCACCATCATCTCCCTCATCCACATTTCTGTTAACTGAAATACATACACAACTGGGCAGCCAATGACTATTTCCCCCTTATTATCAGGGGAGGCAGTTTTCGGTCTTGTTCCTAATGACAGCTTTTCACATTTCTGATTCAGCGCTGTCATCGACTACCAACATACCAGCTTTGTAATGTGATTCTGCTCTGCATACATATGCGCACACGAACTATGAGTTCTACCCTGGGTCATTTACAAGTACCATTTCCCTTCCTCCCCTCCTCCCCAATTGGTTCGCTGTATTTGCAAACCTGCAGCCTACCTCAAAAGCAACATCCTGACCCAGGGTTCATTGAACTCCATGGCACCCTTTCAGTTGATTTTACTGGCCTTAGCATTCACATTCTCAGGCTGCAATCCTATTCACACTTACTTGGGAGTAAGTCCCATAGAGATCAGTTGGACTTTCTTCCAAGGTACACAGACTTTCTTAAGACTGGGGAGCATGAGGGGGGGGGATTACTTGTATGTGATCCGTTACAGTATTTCTGGTTATCATTTATATAGTGTGTTTTGCATGCTCAAAATGACTCATGTTATCCCAGCAATCCTTACAACAATCCTATAAAGTAGGATTGCGTAATTATACCCATAGTGCATATTGTAGAGCTAAGGTTAAGAGAGAGAAGGTTCATGACTGAGGGGCATAAGCTGTCAACTTCAAGGTATAAGCTGTGAACTGAGAAGCCCCCAGTTTTAATATTAAAACCAGGGACTTCCCAGTTCACAGCTTATGCCCTAGGCAGAATGGGTTGTTATCACAGAAAATGTGTGGACCCAACCCGATGTTTGCCAAGATAACTGGAATATGGGAGGCAGCGTCAGCTCCAGGTTTTTGAGGCCCCTTGGGCAAGATAACCTCAATGGGCCCCTTCCCTCAGTGAGTCTACCTTCTCACCACCATTGTCACCAGCTCCTATTACTCCTCATCCTCCTTCTTACTTGACAGGCAGAGAGCCAGTGAGCAAGTAGGCAGTGGCATCTACTGTGCCTTCTTCTCACCATTGTCTGGGCCAGAGTGAGAGACAGATGACCAACCAGGTTGCAATGGTGAAAAGGAGAAGCAAGTCCAGGAGGATCTTGTCAGTGTGGGCCCTTGGCAAGTGCCTGGCCATGCCTACCCTTGAAGCTGGCCCTGGCAAGAGGCATGTGCAGGAGAGCATTATATTGGCAGGAGGAAGGAGTGCTTAACTCCTTCCATGTCTCCAAATTCTCACTTGCAGATGCTGCCTCCCCAGGGCTATTTTTCTCCTACCTAGCTGGGGTGTGAGGGGCGGGAGGACATGTGAAGGTAGGGGAAACAGCAGGCAGGGGGAGTACTCTCTTGTTGCTTATGGATTGTCTCTCATCATGCAAGTGGTCCACAGCAACTTAGCATTACAAGCAAAACATGGCCTTGAAACTTTGGGTCTTAATGTCTAGGGCAGCCCTTTTACACCACCTCTCTAAATATGTCTAGTCATTCCATTTCCAAATATCTTTGGAACTGATCAGGACCGTCCCAAGACATTTTGCTGCCTGAGGTGAAGAACAAGATGGCACACCTTCCCACTGCTGGATTGGCAGTTGAAGCTGCCTTCAGCATTAATGATGGGATAGCATTCTCCGCTGTACCTGGAAGCAGCAAGCTAACATCTTGGTGCCACCTCCCAGCGGCTGCCACCTGAGACAACTGCTTCACTCTGCCTAATGATAGGGCTGGCCTGGCCCTGGAACTGATGACTAAAAGTGCTCTATACAATACACTACCAAAACGTTAATAAAGGGTATTTGGAAGTGGGGCAAGAAGGGGAACTGCCACAGTGGGAGATATTCCAAAGTCACAAAAAACTTACATTTGCAGTCTATACACTTCTATAAACATTTATTTGAATTCATGCAGCCTGAACTAAGGGGATGTGGTATATAAAGCTACGTTTCCCCTCTCTCCCCCTTACATTCCTTCTCTCTCCCTCTCTCTACATACTTTTGTCCATTTATCTGCTCTATATTTATCATATGTTCAGCATCTTGGTGTTGTGTTTCCATCAAATAATATAACCACCCCCTCATTCCATCCAGACATGTGGAATCAGCAATATGTAAACTAGGTATTGTTGTTTTTCAAATGCCTTTAAGCAAAACGCCAGGACAGAAAAAATGTAACAGTGTAAAGTAAACGAAGATTAAAGATCTGAGAAACACTGGGATTGACCTAAGTGAACTTGGTCGTGAAGCTGGGAGAGGCCTGAAGACAATCTATTCTAATCAGGATCACCCATCCATAATCATGCCTAATAACACATTAGTCCAGCGCATCTAAATTACTGTATGTTGTAAGCAAAAAGCACAGAAGGTGAGCATTATCTTTCTAAGTTCTTCCTGTGCACCGGACCTATTCTTTTACCAGCCCTGTTAACATCAGGCATGCTCATTTTTATCTGCCAGCCATTAAAAGCTCTGCCAATAGTCCCCAAGGCTGGCCTAGAACAGTGGTGTTGAACCTCTTTCAGCTGAATTCCATTTTGGAGAACTCTTGGGGTGGGGTGGGGGTATTCTAGTGGTGGACGTGGCTGAAGGCAAGAGGGGCAGGATCAAAGGCAAATGAGGCAGAGCCAAAAACACCAGCATACATTAGCTTAAATCTTTGAACCTTTGGAGAGTCATTTCAAACTTTTAGAATGGGGGGAAAAACTGCACAAAAGCCAGGAAACCAACAAGCTACTGGTGGTTGGGGGAAAAGGTCATATCCATTTGGGGAACCCCAGAGGGCCAAATTGGGACTCTAGGCAGGCTAGATTTGACCCACAGGCCTAAGATTCTGTACCCCTAGAAGATTTTTTTTAACCGCATTAGTGTCTGGCCACACCAAGGTGGTGCAAATAGTGAAATGGACACAGCTGAACAATAATGAAAGCCAAGAGCAATTCCCTTCCGCAGTTAAATGTACTGAAAAGCATTTCTGCATTTTGAATGAGGTGCTCATCATGATCAGGCTCATATCGACAATGGGCCACGAGGAGTTGTGCAGATTTGCACATTCTTCTGTTGACTCCTTAGTTAGGATAGACAAAGTCTGCAAAAGAAGTGCTCACAGAAAGCAGTAGGCAAACCGAAGCACCTGCTGGTGATTCAGCATACATTGTCTAGAAATATTGTCTCAGTGAGTTGTTGGAGTTTTTGTTCTGTTCTGAGGGAGCAGCTGAAACAAGTTTCTGTTATTCCCCCATGCGCACATAGATTAATAGAGAAATGGCCTCAGTTAAGTTTCATATTCTTTATCTTAAGAAAAAGTTCACGGAAAATCTACTCCGCTTATTAGTTTATAGTGCAATCCTATACATGTCTACTCATAAGTACCATGGTTTCCAGTGGGGCTTACTCCCAGGGAAATGTGTCTCAGATTACAGCCTTAGGGTGGAATTCTGCATTACGTCAGCAAGCATGTTTCCCAAACACCTTTAGGCCACTGAATGCAGTAGCAAGGAGACAGGAGACCTTTGCAAGAAAGCATCAGAAGGCACCCCTTCATGGATCACTGCCTTGTTGTGGCGAAAGGGCTTGCGTAACTAAGTGAAGCCATAAGCTATGCCGTGCAGGGCCACCCAAGATGGACAGGTCATGGCAGAGAGTTCTCACAAAATGTGGTCCACTGGAGAAGGAAATGGCAACCCATGCCAGTATTCTTGCCAAGAAAACCCCATGGAACGTATCACAAGGCTAAAAGAGATGACGCCGGAAGACAAGCCCCTCAGGTCGGAAGGTGTCCAATATACTACTGGGGAAGAGCAGAGGGAATTTCCAAGTAGCGCCAGAAAGAGTGAAGCGGCTGGGCCAAAGCCGAAAGGACACTCAGCTGTGGATGTGTCTGGTGGTGAAAAGAAAATCCAATGCTGTAAAGAACAATATTGTTTAGGAACCTGGAATATAAGGTCAATGAATCAAGGTAAGCTGGAGGTGGTCAAACATGAGATGGCAAGATTGAACATCGACATCTTGGGAATCAGCGAGCTAAAATGGACAGGCATGGGCGAAATTAATTCAGGTGACCATAATATCTACTACTGTGGGCAAGAATCCCTTGGAAGAAATGGAGTAGCACTCGTAGTCAATAAAAGGGTGGGAAAAGCAGTACTGGGGTACAATCTTAAAAATGATAGAATGATCTCAGTACGAATCCAAAGCAAACCATTCAACATCACAGTAATTCAAGTCTATGCCCCAACCACTGATGCCGAAGAAGCTGAGGGTGATTGGTTCTATGAAGACCTACAACACCTTCTAGAACTAACACCAAAAAAAGATGTCCTTTTCATCATAGGGGATTGGAATGCTAAAGTAGGAAGTCAAGAAATCACTGGGATAACAGGCAAGCATGGCCTTGGTGTACAAAATGAAGCAGGACAAAGGCTAATAGAGTTTTGCCAAGAGAACACGCTGATCATGGCAAACACTCTTTTCCAACAGCACAAGAGGCGACTCTACACATGGACATCACCAGATGGTCAATAATGAAATCAGATTGATTATGTACTTTGCAGCCAAAGATGGAGAAGCTGTATACAGTCAGTAAAAACAAGACCTGGGGCTGACTGTGGCTCAGATCATGAGCTTCTTCTTGCAAAATTTCGGCTTAAATTGAAGAACATAGGGAAAACCAATAAACCATTCAGGTATGACCTAAATCATATCCCTTATAAATATACAGTGGAGGTGAGGAATAGATTTAAGGGATTAGACCTGATAGACAGAGTGCCCAAGGAACTATGGACGGAGGTCTGTAACATTGTTCAGGAGGCAGCAACTCAATCCATCGCAAAGAAAAAGAAATGCAAGAAAGCCAAGTGGCTGTCTGATGAGGCTTTACAAGTAGCTGAGGAAAGAAGGGAAGTGAAAAGCAAGGGAGAAAGGGGAAGATATATCCAACTGAATGCAGAGTTCCAGAGAATAGCAAGGAGAGACAAGAAGGCCTTCTTAAATGAACAATGCAAAGAAATTGAGGAAAACAACAGAATGGGAAAGACTAAAGTTCTCTTCAAGAAAATCGGAGATCTCAAGGGAACATTTTGTGCAAAGATGGGCATGATAAAGGACAAAGAAGGCAGGGACCTAACAGAAGCAGATGAGATTAAGTAGAGGTGGCAAGAATACACAGAAGAACTATACAGAAAAAGGTCTTAATGTCCCTGATAGCCTTGATAGTGTGGTCACTGAACTTGAGCTGGACATCCTCGAGAGTGAAGTCAAGTGGGCCTTAGGAAGCATTACTAACAACAAAGCTAGTGGAGATGACAGTATTCCAGCAGAGCTATTTAAAATCCTAAAAGATGATGCTGTTAAAGTGCTGCACTCAATATGCCAAGAAATTTGGAACACTCAAAAGTGGCTACAAGACTGGAAAATGTCAGTTTACATTCCAATTCCAAAGAAGGGCAACGCCAAAGAGTGTTCAAACTACCGTAAAATTGTGCTTATTTCACATGCCAGCAAGGTTATGCTCAAAATCCTACAAGCTAGGCTTCAGCAATAAGGGGCCGCGGTGGCTTAGTGGTTAAGATGCTGAACTGCGGACCGGAAGGTCGGCAGGACAGCAGTTTGAGACCCGAGTGCTGCGTGACGGAGTGAGCTCCCGTCTTCAGTCCCAGCTCCTGCCAACCTAGCAGTTCAAAAGCAAGAAATTGCAAGCAGATAAATAGGTACCGCTTTGGCGGGAAAAGTAACAGCATTCCATGCACCTCAGTGTTCAGTCATGCCGGCCACATGACCACGGAAGCGTCTTCGGACAGCGCTGGCTCTTCGGCTTAGAAATGGAGATGAGCACCACACCCTAGAGTTGGACACGACTGGTTGGAGACACCTTTACCTTTAGGCTTCAGCAGTATGCGAACCGAGAACTACCGGAAGTACAAGCTGGGTTTCGAAGAGGCAGAGGAACTAGAGATCAAATCACCAACGTTCGCTGGATCATGGAGAAAGCAAGAGAATTCCAGAAAAACGTCTATTTCTGCTTCATTGACTACACTAAAGCCTTTGATTGTGTGGATCACAACAAATTCTGGCAAATTCTTAAAGAGATGGGAGTACCAGACCACCTTACCTGTCTCCTGAGAAACCTGTACAAGGGCCAAGAAGCAACAGTAAGAACCAGACATGGAACAACCGATTGGTTCAAAATTGGGAAAGGAGTATAACAAGGCTGCATATTGTTGCCCTGCTTATTTAACTTATATGCAGAGTACATCATGAGAAATGCCAGGTTGGATGAATCATAGGTCGGAATTAAGATTGCCAGGAGAATTATCAACAACCTCAGATACGCAGACGATACCACCCTAATGGCAGAAAGCGAAGAGGATCTCAAGAGCCTCTTGTTGAGGGTGAAAGTGGAGAGTGCAAAAGCTGGTTTGAAACTCCACATTAAAAAAATGAAGATCATGGCATCTGGCCCCATCACTTTCTGGCATACAGAAGGGGAAGAAATGGAAGCAGTGACAGATTTCATTTTCTTGGGCTCCAAGATCACCGCAGACGGTGAATGTAGCCATTAAATTAAAAGACACTTGCTCCTTGGGAGGAAAGCTATGGCAAACCTAGACAGCATACCATAGGGATGGATGAAAGTCCCTTACCTGGTCCCGCAGCTTTTTTCGGGGGGGGGGGGAGGCGCTCCATTTCTCCCCCTGAAAATCTTGGTGGGTGGGGAGGCGCCCCGTCCCTCCCTGTCGAAATTCTGGCCGGGGGGGAGGCGCCCCATCCCTCCACGCCAAAATTCTGGCCGGGGAGGAGTGCCCCGCCTCTCCGGCCGCAAAAGAAAAAAGTAAAGTAAAAAAAACCCCAAACACGTGATAGGCTACGTAAAGATTTACGTAGCCTATCATGGCTAGATTTTCAAAGTCAGCCATGATAGGTTACGTAAAGATTTAGGTAGCCTATCACGGCTGACTTTGAAAAAAAAAAAAAGCGTGTACGCAAATGGTGGCGCCCATGGGCGCCGCCATTTGCGTTCCTTATTTGGGCACGGGTAGTCTATGTAAAGATTTACGTAGACTATGGCCAAAATAGGGCAACACTATTTGTGTTGCCCTTATTTTCGCTGTAGTCTACGTAAATCTTTACGTAGACTACCCGTGCACAAATAAGGAACGCAAATGGCGGCGCCCATGGGCGCCGTCATTTGCGTACGCGCTTTTTTTTTTTTGCCAAAGTCAGCCGTGATAGGCTACGTAAAGATTTACGTAGCCTGTCATGGCTGACTTTGAAAATCTAGCCGTGATAGGCTACATAAATCTTTACACAGCCTATCACGTTTTTTTTTTACTTTACTTGGAAATGGCGGCGGCGGCAGCAGGTCAGAAGACCAGCCGCCGCCACCGAACCGCTGCCGAACCACTGCCGCGAGGGACATTCGCACGAGGTAAGTCCTATCCCGGGGGGGGCGGGGGTGTGTCGGAGAATTTCCCCACCAATTTGTGGAGGAATTCTCCAACATCAAGAAGCAGAGACATCACCTTGCCGACAAAGGTCCATCTAATCAAAGCTATGGTTTTCCCAGTAGTAACATATGGCTTTGAGAGCTGGACTATAAGGAAGGCTGAGCGCCGAAGAATTGATGCTTTCGAACTGTGGTGCTGGAGAAGACTCTTACGAGTCCCCTGGACTGCAAGGAGGTCAAATCAGTCAATCCTAAAGGAAATCAACCCTGACTGCTTATTGGAAGGACAGATACTGAAGCTGAAGCTCAAATATTTTGGCCACCTAATGCGAAGAGAAAACTCACTGGAAAAGACCCTGATGCTGGGAAAGATTGAAGGCAAAAGGAGAAGGGGACAGCAGAGGATGAGATGGCTAGACAGCATCACCTATGCAATGAATATGAACTTGAGCACACTCCGGGAGAGAGTGCAGGACAGGAAGGCCTGGCGTGCTATGGTCCATGGAGTCACAAAGAGTCGGACACGACTTAACAACTGAACAACAACAACAATCAGAAGGCAGGAAGGGCATGCCTAACCCTTACCATGCCAGGCAGTTCTCCTCTGCAAATGCCTCCCAGTCTCTGCAGCTAGCTTCTTCTCATCTTTGAGACTAGGGGTGGGGGGCACAGGGGGAAGAGCCCATGGGACATTTGTAGATAGTGAGTGTGAGCAAGATCAAATCTCCCCTTCTCGCCCACTGGTTCGAACAGGACCTAGTCATGATTAATTGCTGCTGGATTGTGTCCATCCATATGCCCACCAGGGGAATCTTGGGCAGTAGTTCTAATGGCACCATCAACAACAACAATTCTCAGGAGTCTTTAGGAGTTTGTTGAAGCCTCCCTTCAAAACAGGGGTGAGCTTTGCAAGCCCCCAAGTTCTCCCTCAGCTTGGATTTTGATCTGAGCTGAAGAATAATTCCCAGCTTCCCCTCCCCATCTCCATGCCCTTTCTCATCCCCAAAAGCTCCTCCATGGCACGCAGACACATTGTCCCATTCCCTTCCCCAAAATCGGCAGCAATACAGGAAGAGGCGCCAAGAGAGAAGAGGAAGTCTTCCTTCCTTCCTTCCTTCCTTCCTTCCTTCCTTCCTTCCTTCCTTCCTTCCTTCTCTCCATCCCTCTCTATTGCCCCATCATGCTGGCAAACAGTATCCTGATACACAGGGGACCATGGGAGTCGTAGCTCTTCTGTGGGCTCTTACAATTACAGGAACAATCATTTTCCGAACCCTCAGATTAGCTTGAGAAATTTCCCCAAGGTTTCCCATTCTTTTCCGGAAAACTTGCAAAATTCCTGTGCCAGTCCAAGGAGTACCTCAGTGGGCTCACCCATATCTCCTCCCTGCATCCACCCGCATCTGATATTGCTAATGCTTATTTTTAGTTCCAATTCACGTGCAGTGCTTCATCTGGAAAATCTGGACATCGTGTCTTGGAAAACAGCCTGCGTCTGCTCTCAGATCCCCATGAGCTGATGTTTCTCCATTTTCATTTCTTCTGACACTGAGAACCCTGCAACTGTGATGGCAGAAGAGCCCACAAAGCATTTAGGGTAGAAATATCAGTTCAAAGAGGGAAAGAAGGTTTGATGCAACACACACATTGATCTCTGAATCGATGCTCAGTACTGGCATTAGAACCTTGCTGTGCTAGGGACTCGCATTTAGACCCCATGTGCTGGCACTGACAACTGCTGTGAATTAGGCTGAAAGTGAGCATATCGAATGTTGAACATATACTTTGAGAGCCAGTGTGGCGTAGTTGGACTGGGAGCTGGGAGATTTGGGTTCTAGACCCCACTTGGCCATGGAAGCTCACTGGGTGACTTTGGGCCAGTCACACACTCTCAGCCCCACCTACCTCACAGGGTTGTTGTTGTGAGGATAAAATGGAGAGGAGGAGGAGAATGTAAGCCACCTTGGGTTCCTTGCAAGAGGAAAAAAGGCAGGATGTAAATGCAATAAATAAATAAATAACATTCTCTGAGCACCAGTTAGCATTTTGTGTGTGGGGGCACCTTAGAGAAGTCCTATTTTTTTTTTTAAAGAAATAGATCAAGTCCAATGGATCAGTGCAGCCTATAGGCACTCAAACACGGGGCCGGTGTCAAGTGTAGGCATGGTTGGGAGGCTGTTGAAGGCCCACACCCCAGCAGGGGCCCCACTGACAAGAGCTCATTGGACTTGCTCCTCCTCATCACCATCGCAGCCTGCTTGTTCACTGCCCTCTCACTCTGGCCCAGACTGTCAGGATTGATTCTGAGCGTATGGGGATAGTTAGCAGTTCAGATTCAGAAGGGGAACAGCCAGAACTGGGGGAGGCATCTTCCCCAGCGAGTTCAGATATGGATAGGTGTGCTTCTCAGGAGGCTAGCACCCAGATGGCTGGGCCTAAAGCCCCTGCCCCTGAGAATCCAGGAGGAGGAGGAGAGCGCAGGGCGGGACCTGCGGGATGCTAGACTGTGGCGCAGAGCGAAGCAGGAAAAGTTAGAGGCGGTGCTCAGACGGTCGACCCGGTTGGCGATGCATGAGGATCGATGTAGGGGAGCATCACTGGATAGGAGGGGTTTCCCTCCCTAAGTTATTCTAGCCAGCAAGTCCCTGTTCAAACTGCTAGCAACATCCATAGCTCCCATTTGGTTTCCCTGCTGTCATTCCTTTATAGCCTGAGAGTCTTCCGGCATTTGCATCTGTAATGAACCTGTTGATAGCGAATTGAAGGTATGAGACTGAAGCCTCCCTTCTTGTGTGTGTGTGTGTGTGAGGAAGGTAGAGGCCAAGGGAACATGACACAGACAACATTAGTGGTGAGATGGAGGAGCAGTAGATGCCACTGCCAGCTTGCTCACTGGCGTCCTGCTTGTCAAGAAAGCAAGTGGTAGCAACGATGAGAAAGAGGAGAAGCAATAGTGCCTGGTGACAAAGGCAACAAGAACGTAGACTCACTGAGGGAGGGGGTCCATTGTGGGTGTCTTGCCAAGGGCTCTCAAAAACCTGGAGCTAGCACTACTCACATAGTCCTGATTATGCCACTGGGACCACACCAGAGCCTAGAGCCTTCTGTATAGCCTACGTCCTTCCTAACCTGGACAAGTTCTTCCCACTTTGCCTTACTTGCCAGGGGCTGTGTGTGTGTGTGTGTGTGTGTGTGTGTGTGTGGAGAGGGAGGAAGTGAGTGGAGACAGTCCCATTCATGCCAGGAGGGGTGCACACTGCAGAGAGGCCTTGGATGCTCCTATGTGGGTACCATCCATGCAGTCACATTAGAATTGTTGCAAATGTATGCCCAATTGACATCACTTTCTGTAACTGTAAAGGCCTGGTTTCCCATCAAGAATGTCGTTGTTTGCAGAACCATCTGCAGCAAAGGAAGTGACCTCCTCCTATGACCCAACAGCATGACCAGACGATGAGAGACCACAACTGTTCGACAGGAGGAGGAACAGGAAGTATGTTTGTATTTCAGCAGAGCTGGGTATATATTATTTGCATTAATAGGAGTTCATAGGGACCATTAATTTCAGTCTTGGAAAAGATGGGCGTCAGGAGGCTGAACACAGAGTGACCTCAACTGCCCAAGAAGGAAATTAATTGGCCACCAGCAATTCTTATACTTATTATATCTATATTCCATTTTTCTTACTTAAAAAGTATTTATTCAGAGTGAAACCATGGAGGCTTCACACCTTGGATAGCTCCTTTAGAGTTCTGACTGATTCTGACTGGAAGCCAGAGTGGATTTACCACCCCACTGACATCAGAACTACCAGCCTGCGCTGGAGTGAAATTAGGCACAGAGAGTCCTATATTGGTCTTCCTCTTGTCTTCTCTTCAAATCTTCTATGGTACTCTGCTGCTTTATCAATAGTGTGACTGTACAGTTAAGCAGTTGGCAGACACGCTTTTGTGTCCCATTTGGAACTGATCATTAAAAAAAGACGAATTTAGTGGACAGCTTTCAAAAATCCCAAACACATTTATTAATCGGATCAATTCCAATGGATCGATAAGATGCATAGATCCCCCGCTCTCCCGCTTATGTCGTTGGAAGCCTAGGGCCCTCTTTATAGTCTGTTCCCATCTTGATCTTGACCAGAACTTGTATGCCAACTCCTCACTTTGCATTACTTCCTAAAAGCTTGGGGATGGGGACCAGGGTGGCCAGGTGTCCTTTACAGAAGACAGTCATCTATTTGAAGCAATGTCCAGTCCAAGTCTGGTTTAAAGATTAGGAATATTAAAAAGGGTTAGCAGCAGGGCCCTTGAAGTTGTCCACCAACAGTTAGCCCCTGGACAGTAGATTGAGCAGGCAGACAGGAGGTTCCCTGGTCACAGTCTTCCCTGGTATAGAGGGTGGGAGGTATTGTATTTCTGTTTAAATTATAGTAATCATTTCTAAATTTTCATCCCTACATATGAATTAGCATATGCAAATTGTGTGCAGATCTGTGCTCTCTTTTGTCCGCTTTTTTGGGAATGCATAAATGGAGAGATTCCCATCCAGCCAGGAGGGGTGCAGGCTGCAGAAAGGCATTGGATGCTACATGTATACCACATCTGGGCTTCTTAACTTGTAGTTGTCTCTAGGCTAGGGTGGCCATGTCCTCTGTCTGAAGGCCTGTCAGAGGACAATCCTCTGTTCAAAAGCATCCTCTCTTTGAAGGGCTGTCCGGTCTGGTTTAAAGACCAAGAACTATGATAGGGAGAACTCAGGAGGCCTTTAAGTTGCCACCAACAGTTAGCAGCACCTGAACAGCAGACTGAGCTGGCAGACAGTCACAGTCTACCCCAGTAGAAATAGTGAAATGTATTGTATTTAAATTTCAGTAATCTCCAAATTTGCACCTGTACATATAAACTAGCACCTGCACATTTTGTGTCCTCTTTTGTCCTCTCTTTTGGTGATGCATTTCCTCTTTGACTGAATTTGTAAGTGGCCACCCTAATCTAGGCCCTGGTAAGCACCTGATGATGTTCTCAGAAGCTGGAATGCTAGAGCCCCTTGAGACCTTTTCAGATCCATTTTGAACTCCACAGCTTTCATGTGGATTATGAAATGGTACTAGAAGGTCCTTCCAAATGTGGTGGATGGACCAGTACCCTTGCTCACTTAGGGGTAGCACACATCTTAGTTCATGCCTATGCCAGTTCACAGTCTCTTTGCTCTGAATTACAAACCCCTTGATCAAAGGGCAATACTCCTGAATTCAAGATCTTTCATGAAATGGAGGCTTGGGGAGGAAAGTTGTTATGGGCCAGATCAGGGTTCCGTTTGCCTGGCAGCAAGCTAAGCAAGGGGCCAAGCTGCTTCTTCTTCTTCTTCTTTTTTTAAACCTATGTATAAAGTTGTGCAAATGCATTTTAAGAATGTATGCATGGATCCAACTGCAGTTCTCATGCAACCCATCGCTACAATAAACTTGCCCTGCCAGGGGTGCTAGGCTTTCTGAAACACTTATTGTGTGCATTTTATTGCCATGTTGCCAGGGGCTGAGTATGGCCTTTGGGTTGGACCATGACTCTGTTGTTGAGGATCATAGCTCAATCAGTGGGGAGTTTCCCCAGTAAATAGCTTGTCCAGGACCAGAATAATGAGGCATCATTACAAATAAGTTCACCTTAATTTGCTGCCAGTTGCAGCAAATCGCTGTGCCTAACCTTCAGGCTGCTTGACCTCACACCCTAGCATGAAATGCTCATTGTACATAGCCTGCTGTATTTAATTGCAAACACAATCCTGAAAGGGGCATGTGGAAAATACTGAGTCATAAAGCCTTCAAAGGACTTTGAATGCTGTTTAAAGACAAATTACATGCTTATTCCCATGGGGTTTTAAGCAGCACAGCTACTTCAGTACATGGCCAGTATGATCCAATATAAAATTATCTGGCTTCACAATAAAATCCTCGCCCAGAGAAATGTGATTATATGAAATCATACTGAAGTTCCACTTCAGTCAGGACGCTGGCAGAATAAAATAAACAATAGCAATTAGAGAACAAAAGTGGAAACGCTTAAAGTACTTTATTATGACAAATTATTTGAACAGGTGTTTAAGAGGAATGATGTGTCATCTTTCATTGGTGCTGAAGGACATGTCAAAGAACAAGAGAGAGTGTACTCATTGGTACACATGCCCTTATGGAGTCAAGGGATCTTTAGGCTGTGGAGTGCTCCCTCTGAAATCGAAATGATTCCTGAAAGACCTTATATGCTTGATAATGATGATGATGTTGATGATGATGATGACGATGATGACAATGATGACGATGATTAACAAAGCTCTCTGGGTGGATTATAGAAGTTAAAACATTAAAATTAAAATACAATATACAAAATTTAAAAGCCTGTGTACATAAAAGCACACAGACAATATACACAAACAACACATAACTAAAAACAATTTTGAACAGTCGGTCATAACTAAAGACACATCAAAGACCAATTAAAACTCATCATGTTTAGGCTTAAATACTGTTAGGGCACAATCTTATTGGGATAGGCAGCCGCCTCCAAACTTGGAGATGACCGCCTATCCAATGCAGGGCAGGAGCAGCACAGAGGGGAAGATCCCCTCTGCGCTTCAGCCACCCTGCATTTACGGCTAGACAACCAATTTCGGCTGTCTAGCCACAGCAAGTCAGAGCAGGGGTGGTGGTGGGGCGGACACTGGATGACGCATAGGAAGGGTCAGAATGGCAGTTCCACCTGCCCCGCCCCCAGGAATGCCCCTTTTTCACTGCTCCGCTCTCCGCTTATGAGCGTGAAGAGTGGGGTCCATCCGCGCTGCCTACGAGGCAGCACGGGAGGGGGTGGAGGTTGGTTCTCAGGGAACCAACCTATCCTATGGTGGTCAAGCCACTGACTAGCGGCCATAGGATTGCACCCTTATTTAATCAATTAATAATAACTACTAAATAATTAGGAATTAATTGACATTGATATTATTAATATTAATAAATATTTAGTAGCAATCAATTAATATTAATAATTAATAATATGATTTGCCTACTTTTATGTTAAATATTATTTATTTAAAATGTATTTAATATATTGATTTATATGTATGAAGATTTATATCCCACCATCCTCATGCTTATGCACTACGCAAAGCAGCTAACAATGATGAAAAACAGTAATACAATACAATATAATACAATACAGTTTGCCCTCTCCCAAAATACAATAAAATATAATAAAAGCAGAGACAGGTCCAGCAGATAAAATGGAGACAGCAGATACCCCCCCACACACACACACATATCTAGCTGATTAGAACAAAAGCCTACGCAAACACAAAGGTTTTTGCCATATGGCAAAACACCAAAAGAGAAGGGGTGAACTTAGGGTAGAATCCAACTAAAGACCTACTTAGGGAAACTCATTGAAATGAATGGGATTTAAATGAGTCCCATTCATTTAAATGGGCTGATTGAAGGCAAAAGGAGAATGGGATGGCAGAGGATGAGATGGCTAGATAGCATCACTGATGCAATGAATACAAAGTTGAGCACATTCCGGGAGAGAGCGGAGGACACGAAGGCCTGGTGTGCTGTGGTCCATGCCGCCACGAAGAGTCAGACATGACTTAACGACTGAACAACAACAACAATTCTAAGTAGGTCTTTAGTTGGATTCTACCCTGAGTCCCCCAAAGCAAAGACCTCCACAGTTTAGGTGCAGCCACAGAGAAGTCCACACCTACACTGAGGGGAGGGGCTCAGTGGTAGAGTACTTGCTTTGCATGCAGAATCAATCCCCACCAATTACAGAAGGGCTAGGAAAGAATCCTGCCTGAAACTCTGGAGCGCTGCTGCCAGTCAGTGTCAGCAAGTGATGGACCAATGAACTGACTTGGTATAAGTCAGTTTCCTATGAGGAACTCTCCCTATAAGGAACTCCTCCTCTTGTCCCCCATCCATCGAGCCACCACCATGGTCAGAACACAGAGAAGGACCTCTCCATCAGAAAAGGGCAACCAAAATTATCAAGGTCCTGGAGAAACTCCCCTATGAAGGAAGGTTACAACTTTTAGGAGAACTTAACTTGGGTGGGTGGGGTAGGGTAGGGGGAGGAAAGTCAGGGGAGACATGATATATCTGCTTAAGATTATGCATAGTGTGGAGAAAGTGGATAGGAAGAAGCTTTTCTCCCTCACTCCTAATACTAGAACTTGGGGCATTCCATGAAGCTGACTGGTGGGAGATTTAGGACAGATAAATGGAAGTATTTCTGTACCCAGTGCATTGTCAAACTATGGAATTCGCTACCACTAGATGTACAGTAGTGGCGGCTACCAATTTGATGGCTTTAAAAGGGGGTTAGACAAATTCATGGAGAAGAAGGCTATCAGTGGGTGCTAGTCATAGAATAGAATCACAGAATCATAGAATAGTAGCTATATATGATGGCTATATATTATCTTCTCCCATATAGATCCCCCCCAGTGGCTGCAATAATCATCAGATGTCCTCCTGATGATGATTGCAAGAGGTCTTGCAGATGTCCATGTGGCAACAACCAGGGAAAGGACCTTTTCTGTGGTGGTGCCCACTCTCTGGAATACCCTCCCCACAAAAAAGGCAACATGTACCGAACTTTTCCAGTTTAGGTGCATGCTGGAAACCTTTTTATTCATCTTTGATTCTGTTGATCTATGACACCTGTCCTTATGATTTTTAATTCATGGCCACTGGTTTTACTGTAAGAACAACAAAGAGTTCTGTGGCAGCTTAAAGAGGAATACGTTTATTTTTTCTGGCATAAGCTTTTGTGGACAGATGCATGAAGTATCAACTTCAAATTGGCTGATCTATATACATGTGGGGGGGGCAGGGGCGTATGTGGGGAGAATGTAAACAGTATTGTCAGAGGAAACTAAAATGCAAAGAAGTACAGACATTGATAATTACCTGAACAGTTGCCATTCCCAAGAGTTGTTAGGCGGTAACAAAATCTTTGCAAAGGTGAGCAGATTAACATATTGAAATGCAAATTTGAAATGGGGGAAACTACAGACAGTTCTCTTAACATTACTAGGTGATAACACAGACATCATTGCCAACGGTGAGCTGCTTAAGGTAAGTAGCGTGATAAAAATCTTTTCCCTACTCAAACCACAGGAGATAGAGTTAAATTTCTTAATGAATTGCACTCCAGCAATTTCATGTTGGTATCCGTCTTTGAAATTCCCTTGTTCAAGAATGGGCACTTTAGGGTAACTCACAGAGTGTCCTTGGAGGCTGAAATGTTCCCCCACTGGTTTCTGAACACTGCCATTCCTTCTGTCAGATTTGTGTCCATTTATTATTTTGCGTAGAGACCAGCTGGTTTGCCCAATGCAGAGTAGAATGGGGCATTGCTGGCAAATGATGGCATATATCTCATTGGAGGATGAGCAGGTGTCTGAACCCCTGATATTGTGGATGGCATTATGAGGTCCTGTAATAGTGTCGCCAGGGTAGATATGGTGATGGAGTTGGCATATAGGTCTTCCACAAAGTCAGGTTTCAGTCTGTGACTAGGTTTACACAACACTCTAACCCATGATGGGTTGTTGTTAGAAACAACCCACGGTGGGTTAGTGTGTCATCCAAACCCAGACCAGTTTTATCAAGGTGGATTGTTTTCCCCCAAAAACCCAGCCTGATAACCCACAGTCTACAGTAGGGGTTGTTTTACCCATGATGGGTTGGCATGCCGTCTGAACCCAGACATGCCATCCCATCATGGATAAAGGGTATCAGGCAGCAAGCTGCTTGGCAAGAGTGGCAGAAACCCCTGCCACTGTTCCCAATCACAGCCTAGCCATTGGCAGTGTCCTTGTCAGCACAAGCCCCTCCAGAGTACCCAAACGGCACTTTGGAGGGGCTGCCATTGCCCCCCTAGCTCCCACCAAGCCCCCTGTCCCTGCTCCAATCGCAATCATGGTCAGAGCCCCAGCCTTTTTACATTTTTCCTTTTTGCATAAAAAATGGGTCTGGGAAAAGTTTTTTCTGCCTTTTTCCAGCCCCATTTTATGTATGCAAATGGCCCCTTATTTAATTTTTAAAAATTGGTTATTTGCAGTTGAAAAAGTGAGTAACTGCGGGTATCCAAAAATATAGGGCTTTGCCTTGACTGTTCCCTTGTATGTCAAGGATACAAGGGAACACTCAAAGCAACACTGCAGCAAGGCTGTTTTGACAGCCTTGCATAGTTGACAGGTGGGGAAATGTGGTGTAGATCTCCTCCCCCCCCCACCCAGCAAGATTGTCCCCAGGGTTCAATGCATTGCCCTGAACCTTGGGGGTGCCCTGCTAGGAATCCCCACTTGCCTGAGTCCCCTGCTGGAATTATGGGTGGAATTTGGAATTATGTAGATATGTATAGCGGTTTGTAGATTTCTGATATAGGGTGGTGTTCTTATGACCATTATGTATCCAGAAAATGGACCTGTTGCATGGACTGTTCTAGGCTCAGGTTGATGGTGGAGTGAAAGTCATTGAAGTCCTAGAGGAATTTTGTCAGGGCCTTCTGTCCATGAGTCCAGTTCATAAAGATGTCATCAAAGAATCTCAGGTAGAAAAGAAGCTTTTGGGGACAGGAGCTGAGAAACCACTGTTCCAAGTCAGCCACGAAGATGTTGGCATAGCGTGGGTCCATGCGAATACCCACAATTATTTCAGCTTTCAAGAGAACATATATCTTCAGATCAATGGGACTACCATACTTTCATGGCCCCACAGCATGCCAGCATCTTCATGGCTGACTTGGAAAAGCTAAGACCACTCAAATCAGTAATCTACAGACTAACATGGCTACCCTTAGTTCTATTGTATAGTTGATTTTTTTTAGTTATAATTTATGTTATTGTAGTTTTAACATTGAAAAATGCCTGGATATCTTGTTCACGTCAAGTGGTCTAGAAATATTTTAAAATAAATAAATAAATACCTCCAGTATCAGAGGCAGTAGGCCAGTTGCTGGGGAACACAAATGGGAAGGTGCTATTGCACTCATATCCCACTTTCAGCATTGGCTCTAGGTTTTTGGGCAAGACACCCTCAATGCGTCTCCTCCCTCAGAGAGTCTACCTTCTCACCACCATTGTCACGAGTTGCTATTGCTCCTCATCTTCCAACTCCAAGGGGCACATGTCAGTGGGCTCCTTCTGGTGTGTGGCCCCTCAGCTAGTGCCTGACCATGTCTACCCTTGATGCCAGAACTGCCTACTTGTTGCACTCATGTCCTACTTTTCATGGGCAGCTGGTTGGCCACCATGTGAACAGAATGCTGGACTAGATGGACCCTTGGTCTGATCCAGCAGGGCTCTTCTCATGTTCTTATGTTCTTATCTTAGGGCAAAGGCAGGGAGGTGGTGGTGTGGGAGGAGGTGGTCCCTAAGGTATACTTGACCTGAGCCTTTTAGGGCTTTAATGATCATCACCAACACTTTGAAACAAATTGCTTGGAAATGAATTGATAATCAGCACAGCCCTTGCAGGACAGGTGTAATATGATCCCTCAGACAAGCACCTACCAGCATACTCCTGGCTACATTCTCAACCAATTGCAGTTTCTGGAAACTCTTCAAAGGTAACCCCACATAGAGAGCATTGCCCCTTACATTTTTTTTTTGTAATGAAGGCAAAATAAGAAACATCCTACAAAATAGAAAACAATACAATTAAAAAACAAATGCAGAAGCCATCATTCAATAAATAAAGCCCTCCATAAACTTTAACAAATCGCATAGTTTCTACCTGGTGGCTGAAGGATATCAAAGCTGGCACTAGGCAAATATGTTTTTTGGCGGGAGGCATTCCATAGATGGGGTGCCACAGAAGAATAGTCCACCCACCTAACTTTGGAAAGCTTTTTTCCCCAAAGCAAACCACCACTGCTATTGCTGTCTTTCAACACTTCCTGAAATGTTCTGCCCCAAGTGGGACCATCTAAGTGGAGAAAGAAGAAATCAGATAGATAGATGATAGATAGATAGATGATAGATAGATAGATAGATAGATGATAGATAGATAGATAGATAGATAGATAGATGATAGATAGATAGATAGATAGATAGATAGATAGATGATAGATAGATAGATGATAGATAGATAGATAGATAGATAGATAGATAGATGATAGATAGATAGATAGATGATAGATAGATAGATAGATAGATGATAGATAGATAGATAGATAGATAGATAGATAGATAGATAGATGATAGAGATAGAGATAGAGATATAGAATTCATTCTCTGAGTATGGATCTTTATGTAGCCAAAATGATACCATTCACATACAAGAGGGAGGAATCAGCCAGTGGGGGCTGATGGCTCTGATGTCAGTGGGCCGGTTAATCTGCTCTGGGTTTCAATCAGAACCAGTTAGAACTCCTTGCACTTTGGATAGCTCCTTCAGAGTTCTGACTGAAATCCGGAGCGGATTCACTACCCCACCGAAGTCAGAGCCACCAGCCTCCACTGGAATCAGGAGGCTCAAGGGAAACCCCAAACACAAAAAAAAAGTTTGGGAAAAAAAACCCTATGGGGAGAAAAACAAACCCCCAAATGGCCTGATAAGGACTAAGCATGTTCAGTGATCACAGAATGCTGGCTGACTGTTGGAGGTGGGAAAGTAGAAAACCTGTCGGTGGGGGGAGGGGGGTGGCAGAGTGGGGATGGAATGGAGTATGGGCAGGGCTGGCTAGAACCCTAAACAGGAGCACTCCACCACAACATTTTGTTGCAGGTCTTGCCTGAAATGGGAATTCAGTGCAGGCAGCAGTCATGTCTTACATAATGCACAAGTGGCACAAGCGAACGTTGTTACCTTTGTTTCTTACTCAGGGATGTCATGTGCAAAATGTATGCTTTGGCATTCGCATCAATGGTGACAAATGTTTTGAATCAATCAACGCACTTTGCCCCTTTGTGCCATCCACACCTCCTGTTGACTTAGTTATTTCAGTTCTAAATTCCTCAGCTGTCATGCTGCCTTCCTTCCTCTGCCTTCAGGGCTATTGACAGAGACATGATACACCTCTTGATCACTTCTTAGGAAAATAATGCAAAAACAGCTGGGCAGACAGCATGCATGATTACGTTGCCAGTCCAGGTATTAGCACCTCAGACATGGCTACTCTCTGGAAAAAAGGCTTCCGCCTTGGAGGAATGTTGGCATTCAACATTGGCTTTAAAAATATGGCTTTAAAAAGGGGAATACACAGGAGGATAGGTCCAGCAACGTGCCAGCTTTGGGTGTCAAAGGGTACATTCATGTTCAGAGGCAGTATATCATTCAATACCATCATACTGGGGAGAAGCGACACAAGATGGCTCCATCATGACCTGCAGAATTATTTGGCTGGCCACCATTGGAAACAGAATGTTGGATTAAATGCACCTTTGTTTTGATCCACCAGGGCTCATGACACGATCTATTTCTTCTTTCTTTTTTAAATCTTTCTTTCCTCCCTGTTTTTGCAGGGATTACACATGAATAACCATCATTTTCCCTGCTGCTGCTCCCTTACTCCTGTATCATGTTAGGAAATAATAAAGCAGGGTTAGGCAACCTGTCCCACTCTAGATGGTTTGGACTATGGCTTCCATCATCCCCAGCCAGCATGGCCAATGGCCAGGTATTATGGGAGTTGTAGTCCAACTGACAGTTGCCCTGGGACTGCAGAAGTAAGGGGAAAATAATGCATTGGTCCCATCCATTGGCCAAAGGAACACCGATTGCTATTCAAGCAAGAACACCAGCAAGGGAAGATCACCCTGGCCCGAAGTGAATTTAAATACCCATTTAGAGCTCACCACCTTATTCTGGCCTTGAAAAACTGATCTCTCTCCTCTTCCTTCTGCCCCCCACCCCACTCCCCTTTTCTTACATTTCTTGTCTTTTTAGTTTATAAGCCCGATGGCAGGGCCTGTTTTTTTTTTTTTTTTAATTGATGTGGCCTGCTTTGGGAGACAACAATTGTCTGAAAAGCAGGATAAAAAATGAAGTAAATAAAATTAATAATAAAGAAATGCCTCACATCTTGCCATAGCTTTCAATAAGGTAATATTCTTATAACCACATGGCCTTCTAGAAAGCAAGAGAGAGACCCCAAGCGAAGCCTGCAACAAGCTTCATTAAACACGAGCAAAAGCAGTTATTCATATTTGGTAATATAAGACATCCACTGGGATAAAGAAACTCTTATGTGTACGCTATTATTCACTACCTACTATGGCAGGGATAGGTTGCTTCCCTCATGCTACTAATCACACAGGAACTTCAAACCTTAGCAACAGTAAGATATACCAGCTGGAAGGATGTCTTTTGCTCATAAGAGTTCTGATCTAATTAAAAAGCTTAGGCCAAACAGAAAAGAAGAGCAAACTGAGAACTGGTTTTGAAAGGATTGTACATAAGGTGGGCATGTGTCCTCATTCGCAGCCCTCTTTGGGAAGGGCTGCCAGGCACTGTCCTCTATTTAAAATGTGTCCTCTGTTTGAAGGGCTGTCCAGTCTTGGTCCTGAATAAAGATAAAGAACCATCCAAAGGAAGAGCTGGGCCTTGAAGTTGCCCATCCACTGCATCTGGACAGCAACCAACTGTGAAGTTGGTTAGTTTTGGTTCACTAATTGACTTCTACCTGCATCTTTTGTTGTGCAATTTTAGCTATATTTTATAAATTGTTTTATTGTTTTAGTACTGTTATTTGTGTGTAAAATTTTCAGTTCTTACCTGATCTCTTATTTTTCTTTGGTTTCTATTGGTCAGGAAATTATCTCTTTGGTTTGACCTGGAGGAGAACAGAGGGGCAGGGGACTTGTTTCAGGTGGAAGGCCAAATCCCATTTTAGAGAATCTTTCAGGGGCTGTATTCCAGTGGTGGGCAGGCCTGAAGGGAAAAGGGCAGGGCCAAAATACCAGCCCATTTAAGCCTTAAGCTCCTACTGCCACAAACTAAGCCTTAGGAGAAGCATTACAACCTTTTAGAACAGGAGAAAAACTGCACAAAAGCTGGAAAACCACCGAATGACCAGTGGCTGAGAAATAGGGGGTGGGGCCAGGGGAAGGGGTGGGGCCATCTAGGGACCCCAATAGGACCAGATTGGGACCCCAAGCCTGAGGTGCTCCACCCTTGGAGTAGAAGATCATTTGCTTCCATTTGATGGGACGGATCTCCTTCAGTTTTGAGCTGTAGTGGCTCCTTTTGTCCATATTCCCCAGGCTTTGTGCCATGGTGCACTGCTGACCTTCCACAGCATAAAGCACAATACATCTCCCTTGCCTCTTGTCCAGTGGTAGAGTAAGTAGACCTGGACTTCCAGAATTACAGTGCCTGGGATGTAGACACATGGTTTGATGACAGAGTCTGCCACAGATGGCTTGGCCTTGCTGTGACATCAGCGTTGGGAATGCGTCTGAATATTCCACATCTCCAGTAATTACAGGAATCATACTCTGTCAGCAAGGTGAGAATGAGTTTTCAGGGAAATACCACAACATCCTCTTGCTCTGGCATGCCAGGATTCAGTTTTGGAAGCTATGAACCAGCAGAGCTTCTGCTTTTAATTCTGTAACCCAGATGTTGTATTTCCAGATGTGAATGACTGCCATGTAAACATTGAACAGAGCCGCAGTTTAGAATATTTTTTCTGAGGAAATCAGGCAGTTCAGAAATAGATGGCATATAAAACCAATGCAATCCATGTGGAGTATATTTTACAAATGAAATCATACATGCTGGTTCCTGTATGCATAGAAGAATTTCAGACTGGACTTTTGAAAATGAAGACCCCTGTTCAGCAACAAGGTGGCTACTTTGATTAGGGGGTGGAGGGTGGTGGGGCGGCGGCGTTCCTCTGTCCCATTGTCACACCCACTTGACAGATCTCTGTTGCTTTTCTATTGGGAATAGGACACCAGCTGGTGTTCCTCAGGGGACTGGATTTAGCCCTGGGTTCCCTAGTTGCTGATCTCTAGGACAGAGTGTTGGTTGGATTAGAGCAGGGATGTGGAATCTCTTTCAGCCCGAAGACCCATTTCAATTTCAGAGAAGCTCTCGGGGGCCGCATTTCAGGTGTGGGCAGGGCCAAAATACCAAAAATACCACTATATTTTAGGGCAAAGCTCTTCCCATCAGTAACTAAGCCTGAGAAGAGTCATTTCAACTAGTGCTGTGCCAAAAACTTCTCCCACATTTCCCCCCCCCGACCTCATTCAATTTGACAGAAGAGAAATTGCTTTCGAAAAGAAATTCAACAGTGAAGAAATTCTGGAGAAATTGTCATAGGTTGGGTTTGGGTTTCTTGGGCTTACCTTACTTAGGAGGTGGCTGAGGAGTGAGCACAAGTGTAGTGTTTTTCATTGTGTGATCACTTCTCTGGCCACCTGTAGCCTCCTCAGCTTCTTACACTTCAACTAAAGCCCAGTTTAAGGCACCATGAGCCAATTCCTCCCATGGGCCTTTTTCAGATCAGGACGTGCAGGCAGCCTGGGAGGCTAGCTGTGATTAGGTAAGCTCAAAAACACCACAAAAATGAATTATAAAACATCCTGAATGAGGCAGAACAATGGAAGTCTCTTTCATTTGGGGAGAACATTTTCAGGAAATTGGAGGACAGATTTTGGTGGATCACTAACTCCACCTCATCCCTGGACCTGGACACAACATTGCCCTCACCTGCATTGTGGTGGATGCAAAATGGGGGGCCAGTCTGCCCAGACAGTTGATGCTGCTGCAGCATGAAACCCCCCAAAACCCGTAGGAAAAAAAAGAAAGAAGCTGTGCTATAAGCCCTGCCAATGGGGAGTTACCTTGGAGAAACTGTGGAGAATTTCTCCTCCTGGAGAAATTTGGTGAAATTGTCCCCCAATTTCTCTGCCCACAAGTAAGGTGGAGAACTTTAAGGGGCCATTTCTGCACAGCTCTAATTTCAGCCTTTTAGAATAGGGAAAACATGAAAAAGTCAGGAAACTACCAAACAATCAGTGACTGGGGAAAAGGGAGTCAAGGTAGGGAACATGATCATTTGAGGAACTCTGGAAGGCTGGATTTGGTCCAAGGGCCTGAGATTCTGCACCCCTGATTGGAGAGTCCTGTATTCAAGTCCTTGCTTAGACATGAAACTCACTGAGCAACTTTGGCCCAACCAGTATCTCTTAACCTGACCTACCTAACAGGGTTGTTGTAAGGGAGGAAATGTATGTATGTATGTATGTATTTCATTTTTAGACCATCCAGTAGCTGAAGCTCTCTGGGCAGTTCACAAAGTTTAAACCACAAAAATACAACAGAAAATACAATATGAAATACAATAGATTAAAACTACAGAATAAAAATGCAACCAGAGTAAAACTTAGCAGCAGTGCAGAGATTTAAAAAGCAAAAGCAGACTTAAGACAGTAGAGCTAAAAAACTAGAATGCTAAAATGCTAAAAATGCCTGGGAAAATAAAAAGGTTCTCACCTGGTGCTGGAAAGGGTAGAACGTATGTGCCAGGCGAACCTCTCTAGGGAGTTTGTTCCACAACTGGGGTGCCACAGCAGAAAATGCCTTTTTCTTGGTAGCCACCTGCCTTACCTCTTTTGGCAGGGGCTCCTGGAGAAGGACCCTTGAAGATGATCTTAGGGTCTGGGCAGGTATATATGGGAGGAGGCGATCCTTCAGATAACCTGGCTTCAAGGCATTTAGTTTTTTGAATGTTAATACCAGCACTTTGAATTGGGCCTGGAAATGGACTGGTAGCCAGTGCAGCTGGGAAACTACTGGAATAATATGATCTTGTTGGCCAGTCCCTGTTAACAATCTCGCTGCCCTGTTTTGGACCAGCTGAAGTTTCTGGACCATTTCTGAAATTGTGGAGTACCATGAGATATGCCACCGGGAGCCTCTTGGTGAAAGGATGGGAGACAAGTGATAACAATCAAATAGTACTATTCCTGTTCATTTATGCCAAGCCTTAAAGGGGCATGTGACACAAAGAGGATTGCACCAAACATGAAGAGACCCCAGCAGTTCGGGCTGTTGGCTGGATTGTCCGCTAACAACACTCTGTGTGAAACTAACACCCGCCCCCCTTTCTCCTTGTGCAGAATAATTAGACTTTGTTTACAGATGAATCAAGAGCTCCATTGTAAAAGATGACGGGGTCTAACTGGGAAGAAAACTCTTGGCAAGTATTAATTGTCAGTTCTTTGGTGTGATGTTTCCTGTCATGTTTTCACCTCAAGGAACTGGATGGGATCCAAGCAGGACCCGTTTCTGCTGTACCCTTTTTATGAAGAGATTCTTGTTCACAGACAAAATGAATGTAAAGGGGAGGGGATAGAACAATTGGCTTCTCCACCACCCCGCTCCCCCAATCCCTGATAATAACTCAATTTAAGTAACTTGAAAAGTCTGACACCAACAAAGCATACAGGGAAACTAAGAACTAGGCTGGGAAACTGGATTGCCGGGCGCACCCATGTTTAACTTTAGCGCCATTGTATGGAATCTTACCAATGAAACCGCCACCAGCCTCAGAGGCACAATGGAGTCAGTGTGGTCAAGTGTTGATGACAGTCTCATCTTGTGGACTTGCGTCATGTTTCACTGATTGTAAGCATGAATCTCAAGGAGGATGTAAACGATACCAAGCTTCACTCTGGGATGGCTTTGATCCTCTTCTCCTCTCTCCCCTGGCCTACAAAAACAGCAACTGAACCCAATTGTGTCTTACGGTTCTATTTATGCATTTATGGAGTAAGGATTTTGCCAGATGTGGGTGTGGTTGGGCACATGCCAGGGCTCTGAAGTGTAAAAGGGGCCCACCCATCTGACCACACTGCCACTATTGCTTTGAGCAAGGGAGGCCAGAAGACGCACAAGTGAGCAATGGAACCACAGAGGCCGCTTTCAAATCACCAAAAAAGAGGAAATGCATCTTGAAAGAATACAAAAGGGGGCACTGATTTACAGAAAAATTTGCATATGCAAATTTGCATATGTAAATTCAAATTTAGAAATTATAATCATAACTGAAATAGAAATAAAGTACCACTCATCATAGTGTGGAGCTACTACATGCTGCCTATAAAATCTGCTGTTCAGGTGCTAACTTTTGATGGGCTTCAGTTCTTATGGTTCTTATCTTTAAGCTGGAATTGGACTGGACAGTTCTTCAAATAGAGGACAGCTGAAACTGAATATGGTCCTCTATAGGTCTGTCCTCTATAGAAGATGACAAATGGCCATCCTAAATGGAACAGTAGGAGACAGTGAGAAGGATTCGGTCCCAAAGCAGAAGGATGGGGGAAAAACATTCCCTTACTTTGTGCACATCCCTTCTTGCTGATTAAGGGCCTCTTGATGGGTCTCTTGTCTGAGGACCTCCATAGTCTTGGTGCTGGGACTGCAGTTAGCCCATAACACTTCTCCACCCAGAACATGTATGTATGACTATTAGGGCAGCTTGGACAGAGACTCCCTTTCCATTTAGCTGGAATGAAATGGTTGCCACCACCACCATACTTGCTCCTATATCACTTAAGAAACATTTAGGAGTTCTGCCCATGTAGCTCAGCTTTAAATTTGGCGTCACACCACCAGGAGGGGGCCATCTTTTGGTGTGTTATGAAAACGACTGGAAAGCTGAACCACATGAGTGGAAGCTCATGTATTATACTATAATGGATGTCAAGTGCAGAGATGGCCATTTCACTAGGGTTGTATTTTTCAAAGCTAAGGAAACTAAAAATGTTTCCTCAATGGACACTGAAGGCTTAAAGATATTTCTTCCAATGGTTTTGGATGATTAGTGGCTAACAGGGACTGGAAATACCTACAGGGACTGAGATAAGAAGGGAAACTTCTCCTCGCTTGGCTGCCATTACAATTAGGAATTGTATCTACACCTACACATCACAAAAAAGGAACGAGAGGAAATACATCACCAAAGAAGAGGGTGCTGACTTGCCTAACTTTTGCATATGCGAATGTATATGGATAGCTGCAATTTTATAAATACTTACTATAACTTAAATAGAAATACAATACATCTCACCAGAGTGGGGAAGACTGCCCAGGTGAGCTGTGTCCCTGATGCTCAGTCTGCTCCCAGAGTCCCAGGTGCTAACTGCTGATGGGCAGCTTCAAGGCCACAGTTCTCTGCGTTTTTTTACTTTAAACCAGATTTGGACTGGACAGGCCTTCAAATAGAGAACACCTCCAAAGAGAGGGCTGTCCTCTCATAGCTCTTCAAATAGAGGGCTCTCCTCTCACAGCCCTTCAAATAAAGGGCTTTCCTCTGAAAAGTAGGGCACCTGGCCAGCCTAACTTTACAGTGCATGTCATGCACCATGAAAACAGTTAGGGAGAGATGGCTCTATCCACATGGTTCCAGACACTTGTAAATTGCACCGGTGACTTAGGCCATATGCTTCTGCAAGATATATACCAGGAACAGTTCACAGCTCATCCCAAGAGGGTATTGCACTTAGAGCTGTGCTCAAATGGCCTCTCAAAATTCTCTACGCTATTTGTGGGTAGAGACATTGGAGGGACAATTTCACCGAATTTCTCTGGCTGGGCAGGGGGAGGGAGAAATTTTCCAAGTTTCTCAGGTTGAGGCTAACCATTAGCAGCAGCTGTAGCACAGTTTCTTTCTTCTCCCCCCAAAGGTTTTTTGTTTTTGCTGCCACTGCAAGGGACAGCAGCAGCATCTGTGCTGTAGGCTGGCCATCATTTTGTATCCTCCACAATACCCCACATCTAGCATTGTTCTGGGGCATTGTGGTGGTGGTGGTGGAGGAGGAGAAATAGTAGCTGCTGCACCCCCAAAATGGTGAAGAATATTCTGCAAAAATTATTTAAAGTGGCCTTCTTTTTCTAGGGGGCAGGGGGTGAGAAAAAGAAAAAAACACCCAAAAGTTTTCTTGGGAAAATATCTCCTGAGAAATTTCAGCTCAGTTCTACTTCCCTTTTCATGTCTGATTGTGAAGAATGGAGCACTCTAGAAGACAGCTGAGATGGCTGGCTGGATCACTGAACAGGGCTGGCCCAAGACATTTTGCTACCTGAGGTTTGCATCTTAGAGCTTTTCCACACAAGGCTGCTAATAGCTGTATCTGCTTTTGGTTTCATTGCAGAATTGAGATCCAAGCTCTACACAAAGAGCTTTTCCTTTCCTGCTTTTTTGCTACATAATCTCTAGGTGGCATTGTGCTATAGCAGAATCTTGCAATTACACAAGTAGGAAAATAGCTTTTCGTTCACTTTCAGAAATAATACTCCATTTTCCCGGCTCAAGAAAAACCCTTGAAAGTGCTCTTAAAAACTGAAGTGAAACTGGAAGATCACAACATTTTCTAAAGAACCTGTAAACAACCATCAGTAGGGAAACACAAGTGCACAATAAATGCCTCGTGTAGAAAAGCTCTTGATCTTAAAAACAAACAAATAAACAGAAATACCTAAGAGGGCAACCCAAAAGGGACAAAGCATGCTCTATAGTCACACAATGAGTGTCAGCTGGAAAACAAAAATGGAAAACTGGGGGAGAGAATGGGCATGGAATAGGCTAATGGAGTAGGGCATGGCTGTCTGGTAGGGGTGGTGGAGAATTCCACCACAGACTCCAATGAGGCCAGATTCTAAAGAATCCCCCCCCCCCGGAGTCCGTGGCAGAATGGAACACTTACCTCCGCCTCCCCGCGGCTCCGGATTGCCAGCGATACAGCCACCATGCCGTATCACTGGCTGAAGGGGACTGACTGGATGCAAATGGCATCCAGGACGCCATTTGCAGCCCTGTTTTTTCACACAATAGACTATGTAAATATTGCATAGCGTGATAGCAAATATTGCTATTGCGTGAATGAAAAGCACGGATGCAAATGGCATCCAGGACGCCATTTCCGGACGTAAAGGTCTTAGTTTAAGCTAGATGCAGCCATTTACAGCTGCATTTACCTTAAACTAAGACCTTTATGGCTGCAAATGGTGTCCTGGACGCCATTTGCATCTGCGGTCAGTCAAGTCCCCTTCAGCCAGCGATACGGCATGGCGGCTGTATCACTGCTGCTTTGGAGCTGGCTGGCAGCTCCGTGGAATTGCCACGGAGTGGAGCCGGCCAAAGAGAATTCCAAGGGGAGGAACGGATCACACACACCCCCCCCCGTGGGCGGATTCCCCATGGACCAGCAGGTAGGGAATCTGCTCATCCCTACTGGCTGGCTGGCTGGCTTTGAACAGAAGCGCTTGTATTAGGAGCTGAGAATATACTGCAGTTTTTTTTCCTGCAGGTCCCACTTGTTCCTCTGAGTACCAGTCGTACAGCAGCAAAGAGGATCTGAATGGTTATGGATGGAAATTGGATGCTAGATTATATGGCTGATGCGATCCTGTGGAACTCTTCTTATTTTCCTCTTTAAAAAACAAAACTTTTGCTCATGAAGAGATGCTGACAAATGTGGACCAAAATATAACAAAATATAAAAGTCAAGAAAGGGGGATATATCATTTAGTGACAAAGTGTTCTTTGGAAGGGAAGGAAAGGAAAACTGACTATATTTTTATTGTCTTCCTGAGAACAAGAATAGGCCGATGTCCTATGGATATATCAGGTTATAATTCATGGGTGCAGCAGCCCAATATTTCATGCAGAAGATATGACTTTGGCTGCCATTACCATCTTTCAAGCCCTGGAAGAAAGGAGAAGGAAGTCAGCACAAAGCCCCAGGGTATAATACTTTCCATTGTCATGCAGAAGACTTGGGTTTCGTTCCCACCCCTGTCTCTTGTTCCTTGGGTTTGGAGTACAGTACCATGAAGAAAATGTGCTCAGCCCTGGGGGAGAAGGGAGTGCCTTGCATTGATCAGCAATGAGTAACCACCCCAGACAGTTGATTAAGAAGTAATAAATGGGTTGCTACACCCCTAAAGGTGTGGTATGAAACAGAATGGGAGAAGGAGATTCTCTCAGGAAGGCTGCCGATGTGTACAAGCCCTTGCTGAGAAGACAGATACCTTCTGACCCTGAAGTCTCAAGATATTAAGACAAAAGACAGTTCCATGTAGAGCTGTGTACAAATGGAAATTCTCCAGCCTATTAGTGGGTAGGGATGTACGAAACACCTACCTGGCTCCGTGCTGGGCAATCCGCGGTGGGGGGGAGGCGGTCCATCCCTCCCCCGGAATCCTTGACAGGGGGGAGGTGATCCGGTCCTCCCCCCCGGAATCCTGCCTGGCCAGCTCTGCTCTGTGGCCAAGCCGCGGAGCTGCCGGCCAGCTCCGGCCGCCCGCAGCCGGACATCCGGCTGCTGGGCAGCCCTGCAGGGACGCAAATGGCGGCTGTTGTAGCCGCCGCCATTTACGTCCTTGTATTGAGCTGTGATAGGCTACGTAAATACTTACGTAGCCTATCACGGCTATGAAGACGAAGCGAATGGCGGCCGCAGGATGGCCGCCATTTGCAAAGCAGCGCGGACGGGAGCAGGTAAGTGCTCCATTTCGCGTGCCTTTCGTGGTGTGGGGGCGGCGGGGACTTCGTCCCGCATGCCTTTTGTGGGGTTGGGGGGCGGGGGCTTCATTCTGCGATGGATTTCGGGGGGCCGAATGCACTGGCATTCGGCCTCACTGAGATCCATCGCGGAATTCTCTGACATCCCTATTAGCGGGCAGAGAACTTGGAAGGATAGTTTCACCGAATTTCTCAGGGGAGGAGAAATTCTCCAAACTTTTTCTCACAGATAAGGCTCACTATCCGCAGGAGTTGTAGCATAGCTTCTTTCTTTTTTCCCTAAGGGTTTTTTGTTTACTGCACTGCTTCTGTAGGTGGCAACAGCATCAACTGTGTTGAGCCTTCAACTCTTTTGAGGCAGAATTTTGTATTTCTTTTGGTGCTATTTTTGAGCTTCCCTAATCACTCTTTTGGTGCTATTTTTGAGCTTCCCTAATCAACAAGGGTGCTGTGTGTGTTTTCTCTCTCTACTACACATCCTTCCATTGCTCTGCAGCCTCCCAGGCCACCTGCACTTTCTGAACTGAAAGAGCCCCATGGGAGGAATTGCCTCATGATGTCTTCCTCATGATGGCTTTGACTGAAGTGCGGGAAGTCGAGGAGGCTACAGGCTACCACAGAGATTGCTGTACAATGACAGACAGGACACTCATGCATACCCCTCAGCCACCTCACAAGTAAGGTAAGCAGAAGAACCCCAAACTCAACCCATGAGAATTTCCCTAGAATTTCTCCTCCTTTGAATTTCTTTTCGAAAACAACATCTCTTCTATCAAGTTGAATGAGAATGGTCAAAAAAATGTGGGAGAAATTTTTGGCACAGCACTAGTTTCATGTTCGAGTCACAAGATCAGCTCAATTAAGCTGAACTTGGGCTAAACACAGAGGTGCTCTCTGGGAAGATTACATGAGAAACTGCTTGTGTGGTCTGGGGCAGTCACTTAGTTGTCAGGAGACCTGAGGTTAGCAATACTGCTAGCATCTGGCATTAACAACATGCGAGAAGTGGACTGCAGAGCCTGCATCCATCAGGCCTCTCATTCAGTCTCCCCAAAGGGCTGTCGGAATTGGTCTGGGAAGTTCCCCATACCTTGTCTCACCCAGGCCAAGAAGACCCGGCATGCCAATGTAAGTCAATGGCATTATCAACGCCTGTGGACACACAGGGACAGCACCACAGGCTCTTGTCCAGAAGTTATCCCAGTCTTCTACACTGTTTATCTTGGGTCCACCAGACATCAAGCCAAACAACCCTATAAGCATGGATTAATTCTGGGCCCAGAATTAATCCCTCCCTGTTCACCCAGCTCTACCTGAGATCAAGCAAAAGGGAATGCAGGTTGAACCAGCATTGCCCCGCCCCTTCCTGGAATGTTCTGCTAGGTGCTTCTTCTTGCAGGTGAAGTGCCAAGGCACAGCACCATAATTACTCCATAGAACCCTTCCCAATGGTTCCACTCCCAGGATTGTGGCCAGAGTTCTGTAAAATGTTTGTTTGGACACCATATGGAACCTCACTGATAAATGAGTTACTCTGCTTACTTTCCATCCCCCCACGTTTCCATTTTCCCCACAACAGACACTCACTATTCTGTGGCTACTGAGCATACTCAGTTCTCATTGGGCTAATGGTATTGTTGTTTTGTTGGGGTTGCCCCATATTTTTCCATAAAGGTTTTTTTGTTGTTGTTCTTCTGTGAATCTTGGTGATCTCCAGAGCATGCTGATACCTCCCTCTTGTTTCTCAGTGGCTCGGTTTTTCCTGTAATCCTGTTGGCACTCACCAGCTGAGCTCAGTATTAGGAGTGATGTCACCTCTGCACCTGAAGGTTCCAGTCAGTGAAGGCCGGTGACTCCGATGTCAGTGGAGTGGTGAATCAGCTTCACACCTTGGATAGCTCATTTAGAGTTCTGACTAGCTCTGACTGAAACCTGGAGCAGATTCACCACCCCACTGACATCAGAGCCACCAGCCTCCACTGGTTCCAGTTATCTATCATGGCTAATATCCATTCATAGACCTATCTTCCATTAATTTCACTAACCCCACTTTAAAGCTATTTTAGCCCTTGATAATCTCCACATCTCATACCAGTGAATTCCACATCCATTATGTGTTGAATGAAGAAGTATCCCCCCTCCCCACCCACTCCTGGTGGCAAAAGCCTGCTTCACAGGCAACAAAGAGAGCTTCTCTTCCACAGCCTCCCTCCATCCCCTTTCTTTCCCTTCTGGCAGATGGGCACTCCCAGCAGCAAAACAGCGTGCCTGTAACTGCCAAATGCTGCTGCTGGGGCCTGCCATTTTAATTCCCCCACAATGCCTCTGGGCCCCTAGATTTCTCTCATACATGAAAATAGTCTTATTCTGTCCACTGAGGAAACCATAGCTAAGCTGCGATTTGCATCCACTTCTCTCTGGTCCAGCTCTGAAGGTGTTTTCACACATACCATTAAAAGCACCTCTGAGCCTCTCTCTTGCTAGTAGTGTATGTGTGTGAATATTGTTAATGCAGGTTAAAAAGGAACAGATTTTTAAAATTGCATCTACGTTCTGGACAATGTAGATTTTGAATTTAGACCTGTGCTCAGATGGCTGCTCGAAATTCTCCATCCAATTTGTGAGCAGAGAAATGGGGGATGGGGGCACACACACCATTCCATTTCACCAAATTTCTCCTGGGGGAGGGGAATGTCTAGGGCAAGGTTGCCATTAGCAGTGGCAATAGGATAGCTCCTTTCTTTTTTCCTTCCTTTTCTTTTTTGCAGTTGCTGCAAGCGGTGGCAACAGCAACTATGTCAGCAGCCTAACGACCACTTTTGGATAACTCCGGGGCATTGTGGGGGTGGGGGGAAGGGGCAGAGGATGGCAGCTGCCCCCACCCACACACACACACACTTGGAGAAAATTTGGCAAATGTGAGAGAAAAAAGCCCTCAGATATTTTCTCTGAAAAACGTCTTCTGAAAATTTATGGCTCCGCTCTAGATTTCAAATTGCAAAATTGTTGTTAGCATCGCGTAGTTGACTCAACAACACTACATACAAGAAGGATCTTGGAATTATTGTAGATCACAAGCTGAATATGACCCAGCAATGTTATATGGCTGCAAAAAAGGCAAATGCTCTTTTGGGCTGCATTCATAGAAGCATAGCTTCCAAATCCTGGGAAGTACTAGTTCCCCTCTACTCAGCACTGGTTAGGCCTCATCTGGAGTACTGTGTCCAGTTCTGGGCACCACACTTTCAGAAGGATGCGGACAAGCTGGACAGGGTTCAGAGGAGGGCAACAAAGATGATCACGGGACTGGAAACGAAGCCCTATGAAGAGAAACTGAAAGAACTGGGCATGTTTAGCTTTGAGAAGAGAAGACTGAGGGGGTACATGATAGCGCTCTTCAAGTACTTGAAAGGTTGTCACAGAGAGGAAGGTCAGGATCTCTTCTCGATCATGCCAGAGTGCAGGACACAGAAAAAAGGGCTCAAGTTACAGGAAGCCAGATTCCAGCTGAACATCAGGAAAAACTTCCTGCCTGTTAGAGCAATATGACAATGGAACCAATGACCTAGGGAGGTGGTGGGCTCTCCAACACTGGAGGCACTCAAGACGAGGCTGGACAGCCACCTGTCAGGGATGCTCTGACTTGGATTCCTGCATTAAGCAGGAGGGGGTTGGACTCGATGGTCTTATAGGCCCTTTCCAACCCTACTATTCTATGATTTAATGACTCTTAACATTAACATTCATTCCATGGTGAAACAATAGTTACTTTATGGCTCTTGAGTTTATTGTATGCATTACCCCTTCCTACATTTCACAAAATAAACCTTCAAAAATACTTATGGCACAGCATGATCTGCCATCCGTCCTAGTATGAAACATGACTTACTTGTCACTCTCAGAGCTGCCATAACATGCTGAGGGAACCCATTTTATGTACATTCCTTACATCACTATCTTCTGTGCTAACAACTTAGGGCCAAACTAAAAGTTCTTCAAATCACACATAGCAAAGAATGACTGGCTATGCGTGATTGGCTTATTCAGTGTAAGTGTGTGCAGCCCTGATTCGGATCAGGATCATGGAACTCCAGGGCCCTGTTTCCACGACAACAGAAGAAGGAAGGAGTGGCTGACCCGCATTTTTGTAGGAGCGGCTTTTGGTCGAGGCAGGCCTCCACAAGGGAGTACATTGCACCATTCTAAGTGGCTTCACATAACTTATTTCCAGGTGGGGGTGGGGGTGGGGTGAAGGGAACGTTATCTGCGTCACAGGCGCTGCTTAACCAATAAGAAAGGCTCCCCCCCCTGTTCCAGGCTCCATAAGGAAGGTGCGAAGTAGTAACTTCCCCTTGTGCACGTTTGTAAGACAAGCCTCCCAGCGAGCCCCCTTTGTAGCTCGTTGCTGCGCTTGATCGCGGTAATGGAGGGGCAAAAGACCCCCCCCTCGATGTGTGCATTTGTAAGACAAGCCTCCCAACAAGCCCAAGCCTCAGTGAACACAACAGGTGTTACTTCTGAGTAGACACTATTTGGTTTGTGCTGGGAAAGGAAACACGGGGGGGGGGGAGACAGGAAACACCCCTTGACCGGGGTTACAGTGAAAGGCACACCCCTGGGCAGGGCTAGCATTCCCGAGCTGAATGAGGGGGTTGGGGCACACAACAACTATACCACTGAGAACCAGACTCAAGGAAAAGAATTGGACTTTACGCAGTCTCGGGGAATCCCTGAGAAGCTCCGGGGTGGCTGCTGGATGGCCACAATGTCATGCATCCCTAACGACCTCCACATGCAGCCAGCTCAGAGTAAATTGCTAGTGGAAACACCCCCCAGGAGGGGAGGACTTAAGCTTCCCCTCATTTTCATCCCCAAATTCACCCCCACACGTGGGGGGAGGGGGGAGTTAAAAAAAATGTCTCAATTGGGATCCATATCCTGGACATGCACAGAGTGTGGTTTTAAAGGACCACTTTATGCCACAAGACTCTTGGTTGATTTTATACCAGAGCAATCACCACTATCTCAAAGATCTACCTTAACTTTAGAGAAATAAGTTTGTTTTTAAGCAGCATTTTATTTCTGATTGCTGAGATCCCACATTGCCTCCTTCACCTCATTCTGCATTAATTTAGGAAGACTCAAGAGTGTTTTGAAGGAACATTAGATACTACTACCTTAGGTAGTAGATAGATACCAAAACAGTTCAGCTGTTTTGAATGGGGAAAAATGCACAAAAGCCAGGACTCCACCAAATGATCGGGGTCAGCCAAAGGGGTGGGCCAAGGCAAGGGAGTGTGGCTATATGGTGAAACCTGGAGGGTGGATTTAACCAATCTGATTTAACCACAGTGAAGGCTGGTGGCTCCAATGTCAGTGGGGTGCTTTTTCCGCTCTGGGTTTCAGTCAGAACCTTGGATAGCTCCTTTAGCAATCTGACTGGTTCTGACTGAAACCCGGTGTAGATTCATTGCCCCACTGACATCAGAGCTGCCAGCCTCCATTGTTTAACCAATGTACAGGGCCAGATTTAACCCATCTTATTTAACCAATCTGACTTAAACCATCTACAGGGTCCATCTTCTCTTCTAGTTTTGTTTATTGCCACACCTCAGCAATCGGTGGGGTCAGAGCCGAAAGAAGGTGAGGCCACCTCTTTCCTCTCTCTCTCTCTCTTTCTCTCTCTGGGCTTCATCACACGGAACTTTTATCCTGCGATTGAGATTGCTCCTTCACGGAAGTTTGCAGGCTCTTTACATGACACCGTGACCCTGCCGTGAACCTCCTGCACTAAATGCCCCTTGTTCTGTTTTTAAATAGATCACAGATAATGAGCTATCAAATTACCCCATTGTGTTCTGCTTCTGTTTCCTCCATGAAAATGTATATGTATAGGTGCAGATTTAGAAATAACTATAATGAAGTAGAAATACAACACATCTCACCTCATTGCTGAAGGTTGTTATCAGGTGGGGTGTGTACCTGCTCAGTTTGCTGTTGTCCAGGTGTTAAGTCTTGATGGGCAACTTCGAGGTCTCTGCTGCTCTTTCTTTGACTTTAATTCAACCAGACTTGGACTTCACTCCTCTTCAAACAGAAAACACCTTCAAATAGAGGACTGTCCTCTGGCAGAACTGTCCTCGGTAAAAGAGGACACCTGGCTACCCTAGCAAGGATTGTTCTTTATCTTCAGATGGGTCCTTTTTATTCTGCAAGGTTTTCTGATGAGTAATGCTATGTTGGTTCATGCATTTTACCCCACTGTTGTTGTTTTTTACTGTTTAATATTGTTTGAACTGTGACTGCAAAATCACTTGTTTTATTTTGTAAACCACTGGGGGGGGATTAAAGAAGAGATACAAATGAATAAAACTAAAGAAATAATAAATGAGCATAGATTCCAGACATTCTTGCAACCCCAACAGCTGGTTAGCATTGCTGACATCTGAGGAATGAATTGGCTTGTATATGGTCCCCATGCCCCCCCACCCCGCAACCGCCATGTCATTACAATTACACCGAAAACACAGAAACCAGAAGCACAACTCATGTTTCATCTGACGAAGCTTCCATGTAACACGCAAAGCCATGCTCGTTTCTGGCATTCGGACAATGGTTACGACAACTGTGATGAAACTGGTAAGCTGGGTAAGCCAGGGCAAAAACTTTGCCAGGGAACTAGGAGCACACTGCAAATCCAGGGAACTGACTGGCCAGCAGCAAGCTGAAGAAACTTGCACCCACGGAGACAAGAGAATCTGGATTTGATTCTGAGCAGCCCGTCAAAATGTTGGCAACTGGTTCCTAATTATTAGTAATGTGCGATAAGCACAGCTAGTGGAATTCTCAGTTAAGGAAACACAAACTCTCCTATATGTGTTGGCAAATGGCAGATCCTTTCCCAGCAAACATCTGCTCTTGGTTTACACTGCTGAGTAGCATCCAGCCTTGGGATTACTGATAACTTTTGAACATTTTGCTACTATTATTTGACTGTGTGCTTTGCCCTCTGTACTGTCCTAGATATGCCCTCCCCTGACCTTTTCCCAGTTCCCTTTTTATCCTCCTATTTATAAAGTAGATGTATAACTTACAGATAGGACGAATCAATAACCAGCTTAGGGGAATTTTAATGGAATCTTTACTATCCGTTTCTGTCAATATCCAGCACTGCATGTCTATCACTTTTTGTATAGCCAGCCATGAATGGTTGTAGTTCAGTGGTAGAGCTCTTGCTTTGCATACAAAAGGTCCCAGCTTCAATCCCTGGCAACTTCAAGAATGATTGGGAAAGACTCCTGTCTGAAATTTGGGCCCAATCTACATGAAGGTGTCTCCTGACTGACGCTGATGCAGTTAAAAACCACATTTTCTTGAATTTGCATCTCCTCCTCCCATGGCACACATGGCGTAGACTTGATATAAATCTCGCTTTTGTGAGACAAATGTAAGCTTAAATTGCATTAATTTGGCTATGTAGGTGTAGTCTCAGGACATCAACAAATTGCTTTCCTTTTTTCTTCAATTTTTTTTTAACATTCATAAAGCTTGGTGCAAAAGAGTGGAGATTTATTTTTTTAAAATCATGCCGAAAGCAACGTGTTGACTTTCTCAGCAGTAAGCCTCATTGAAGAGAATGTGATTTACTTTTGAGGAGACATATTTATTGGTGCAGTTTCAGCTAGTTGTTCCTTGAGGCAAAAAAAAGAAAAAGAAGGACAAAGGAGAGAATCAGGAAGGCTTGGAGAGAAAAGACATTCCAAACTCCCCCCCCCCAAAAGGCGGGGGGGGAGGGGAGGCGGCATTGCAGGAAAGGGTTAATAACTTCTCTCTGTCTGGGGACATCAACAAGTTTCTTTCCTTCCTTTTTTGACATTTATTAAGCTTCGTAGGTGCAATGACGCACGTGGAGATTTTTTTCTTAAGTCATCCCAAAAGCAGTGTGCTGACTTTCTCAGGAGTAAGCCTCATTGAAGACAACATGATCTATTTCTGAGCAACATAGTTATCCATGTTACCTAATCGTTCGCTGAGGCAAAGAAGTAAAAAGGACAAAGGAGAGAATATGATTCATTCACTAAGCTTACCTGAAGGTGCCATGATGTGCCTGTACACATTAACACACACACACACACAGATGGTCAATGGAGGGTGAAGCCAACAGGAAGGGTAAACTCCTTCCATTCCTGTTGGCTCCACCCTTAGCTGACACAACTTTCTGTTCCTCCTCACAGTGCTGAAGCCACTGTTCCTTGCTCCTGGAGTAGTACTGCAAGTTTAGGACACACTGAGTCCTAAAACGCACAGAAGTCACAGTAACTGGAAAATCCGTCACAAATGGACTTTGCAAAAATGCAGATTTTACAGCACGAAAACCTGGGACTGATACAGATTGGGGGTAACATTATGTGTCGCACCCGTGTGTGCGGCACAGTAGCACCCCAGTAAATGCCCCATGTGGATTAGGCCCAGAAGGACTGCTGCCCTTCAGTGTAGACACTGAGCTACATAGACCAATGGTCTAATTTGGTATAAGGCAGCTTCCTGTGTTGTGTTAAAAATAGCTTCACACAATAGCGCTAAGCTGATATTTTTTATTCATGTTAGTATCTTTTCCTGTCTGAAAATAGGGAGCTGTGTTATACTATCAGGGTATTGGTACAGCTAGCCCAGGGGTGTTGAACCTCTCCCAACCAAGGGCTAAATTCCATTCCAGAGAAGCTCTCAGGGGCCGCATTCCAGTGGTGGGTGGGGCTGAAGGCAAAAGACGTATGGCCACAGGCAAAGGGGAGGAGCCAAAAAGGAAGTCGTTCTTCACACAGCGCACAGTTAGACTATGGATGTTGTGCTGGCCACCAATTTGGATGGCTTTAAAAGGAGGTTGGACAAATTCCTGGAGGAAAAGGCTATCAGTGGCCACTAGTCCTGATAGTTATGTACTACCTCCAGAACCAGAGGCAGTGAACCTATGTACACCAGTTGCTGGGGAACATGGGCGGGAGGGTGCTGTTGCACTCATGCCCTGCTTGTGGGTTCCCAGTTGACAGCTGGTTGGCCACTGTGTGGGCAGAGTGCTGGACTAGATGGACCCTTGGTCGGATCCAGCAGGGCTCTTCTTATGTTCTCATAAGCAAATCCAAATTCATCCCACTTATTTTACCTTGGCCACATTCCTACTTCATCTCCAGTGTTGTGTGCATACACAGAGGAGGCCAGATGTGTGTACAAATGTCTAAAATCAATACTGACCCCCTGGTAAAAGTCCTTCTTTTTATCTTCCTTTTATCTGTCCTGAATCTCCCACCAATCAGCTTCATGGGATGACCCCAGGTTCTAGTATTTTGAGAGAGGGAGAAAAAAGTCTCCCTATGCACATTCTCCACAGCGTGCATAATTCTGTAGACCTCTATCACATCTCCCCTTACCCTTCTTTTTTCTAAGCTAAATAATCCAGCTGTTGTAACCTTCTCTCATAGGGGAGATGCTCCAGCCCCTTGATCATTTTAGTTGCTCTTTTCTGCCCTTTTTCCAGTTCTCTCTCCCTATATATATAGGACAGGAGTGCAGAACCTCAGGCCTGGGGCAAATCCAGCCCTCTGGGGATCCCAATCCAGTCTTACAGGGTCTCCCAGAAGGCCCCAGCCCTTCCTCTGGTCCCACCCCCTTCCCCAACACCAATCATTTGCTGTTTTGCTGGCTTTTGTCCAGTCCCCCCCCCCTTTTAAAAGGCAAAAAAGATGCCTCTCATAAGGCTTAGTTACTGGCAGTAAGAACTCTGAGGTAAAATATGCTGGGTGTATTTTGTAATTTGGCCTTGCCGCCCTTTTCCTGTGGCCCCACCCATCACTGGAATGTGGCCCCTGAGAGCTTCTTCAAAATGGCATCCGGCCCTTGGGCTGAGAAAAAGGTTCTGCACCACTATAGGACAAGGGATTGATCTGCAGGTCTCACCATTGCACTAAAGAGGAACAGCAAGCTACCATACAAACCCAAAATGAGTTCCACTCCTGTGACACTGACCGATAAGATAAGAGAGTCTGATGTAAGGAATGCATATAAAACATGTCCCCTTGGCCTACAAAAGCACCAATAAAAATCATGTAACCCTTGCCTCGTATTTGGACAGGTCACAATGACTCCTGACCTCAATTAACTTGGGGAGGTTGTTTCCCTCTGAAATGTACAGTAAATAAAATGCCCCATCTTCCTGATCCTGATAAGAGCGATAAAGCTGCTGCGTTTAGGAGTTACTAGCAAAATGCCCACCATGATGACAGGTATGGGGGAGAAGGGCTTGCAGAGCGAGTGCCCATATATCAGAAGGACTCCTAATGGGGTGGAATGCATGCTTCTGCACTCCAGGTCTCACAGCCACCCACTCAGTGGAGTTTTGCTCAGGGAAGACTGGACCACTCACTATCTGGGGTTAGGTTTTGCTGTCACGACACTGCACCCCTAAGAGGAGCACTTTATCCCCCCCCCCTTCAGAATGAATGGCAGTCTTTCACTAAGGGTATGTCCTAAAAAAGAAGGTAATCCTCTCCACCATTTTAAAGTGACTCCATAGCTCAGGGCTGTCGAACCTTAGGCCTGTTGGAAAGTCTGGTGTGACTTGCAGAGAGAGAGCATGGCAACACAGCATTTAGTACTGGAGGCAATGCACGCAGGCTACAACCAGTTTAAAATAGGGATGGCGGAGAATTCCGCCACAAACTCCAATAAGGCTGGATTCTAAAGAATCCCCCCCCCCCCCGGCGTCTGTGGTGGAACGGAAGACTTACCCCCGCCTCCGCGCGGAATCCTCTTCAGCCAGATCCTCTGGCTCTGGATTGCCAGCGATATGGCCGCCATGCCATATCGCTGGCTGAAGGGGACTGACTGCAGATGCAAATGGCGTCCGGGACACCATTTGCAGCTGTAAAGGCCTTAGTTTAAGGTAAATGCAGCCGTAAATGGCTTCATTTACCTTAAACTAAGGCCTTTACGGCCGCAAATGGCATCCCGGATGCCATTTGCATCTGCAGTCAGTAGTCTCCTTCAGCCAATGATACGGCATGGCGGCTGTATTGCTGGCACTTTGGAGCTGGCCGGCGGCTCCGCAGAATCGCCATGGAGAGGAGCCAGCTGAAGAGGATTACGGGGGGAGAAATGGATCGCCTCCCCCCCCCGCAGACACCCCCCCAGACTGGCAGGTAGGGGATTCGTACATCCCTAGTTTAAAAGAAGTTCAAATCGACTTACTTTGGCTCGATCTACACTTACCGCCTTTTTTCGCTTCCAATGGGGTTTCACTGCCCGCCTTTCACACTACACAGTACCCGCCTCGAATTGGAACTGGAATTTCCCACTTCTGTGCTCCCGCTTTCAATACACTAATATCCCGGTATTTCCCCTTAATGTGCTCTGATTTTCTGCCTTCGCTACCATATCCAGTCGTAGTCCCCTCCCCCACCTGTCCATACACAGCAGTGTTTGTATTTCCCTCCTGTCCAGTCACAGCTCTCGATGGCCACAAGTCTTCTTCCGGCTACCGATCGCATAGCTTCTTCAGCAGCCCCCGTTTCCTCAGCAGCAAGCAAAGAGCTGGATGTGCGCGTGCTTGTTTGATCTCGGAAGCTAAGCGGGGTCGGCCCCAGTCAGTAGTTGGATGGGCGACCGCCTGGGAATCAGGCTTCCTGCACTGAGCAGAGGATTATTCTATCCCTTCAGATGAGATTAAGTTTTATTTCCTCCTATCCCCTGCTCCGGATGTTTGTTTGTTTTTTAATTAAGGCGTTATCCTCGCAGAATTGGGGCTTCTCCATGATTTTTTTTTTTCTATTTCAGGCATGATCTTCGAAGGTTTGAAGTTGTGGAGCTTCACAGCTTCCAGTCTTGGAAGATCATGCCTGAATTAGGGGGAAAAAAACATTGCGGAGAAGCTCTGATTCTGCGAGGATAACGCCCTAATTTTTAAAAAAACATCTGGAGCAGGGGATAGGAGGGGGTAAAACTTAGTCTCAAGGGATAGAACAACCCCCTGCTCAATGCAGGAAGCCTGATTCCCAGGCGGTTGCCCATCCAAGTACTGACTGGGGCCAACCCCGATTAGCATCCGAGATCAGACACAGAAAAACAGCACAGCGCTCGAGCGTGAACCAAGCTTGTGCATTCGATGAAGCACTGCAACAGGGAAAATGGGTGAGTGTGAATAATCACATTTTAATGCGAGAGCGTTTAACCCGGCGGGACACCGAATTCATTGCGATGGCGGGCGCAATGTAGATCGGCCCTTTATGAATGCTTTTATACACATCGTCAGAGAACGCGGTCTAACACTGTTTAACTACAACCACCCCCTAACGCTGGGTGTGTGAGTGTACAAGAGCGAAGGCATGAGATACGGTTATTTGCTTCCTTTCTGGAGAGAGACGCATGGTGTTTGCTGCTGAGGCAAGAGGAAGGAGGAGGAAGATGGAAGAGGAAGGGGAGGGTGCGGGAAATAGGAAAAAATCAAGCTACAGGACATTTTCTATCATCCTCTAGTGTCTGGAAGCATGCAGAGTTGTTCATATTATCCAACAAGGCCTGTGGGCCATATCTGGCCCACTTAGGGTCATAATCCAGCCCAACTAGGGTCCCAACATAGCCCTCCAGAGTTCCCTAGATGACTCCCCCTTCCCCTAGCCCCATAGAATTTAGCCCTCAGGTTGAAAGAGGTTCTACACCCCTGCTGTAAATGCTACTGTGTCCAAGTATTTCAAGCCAGATAAACAGAGGAGATCACATCTGAGTTTTTGCAGCCATTTTTACTGGAAATTCAGCACGGGAAATAACATGACTGGCATTGATTGATTGATTAAACCACACCTTCGTCAAGACATGGATCCCAGGGCAGTATACATAAACATTCCAAATATCATTACAAACCAAGACAACATAATAACATTTGAGTGGTAATAAAAACAAAAAATGTTCAACCAGCAGCAGGGGTGGGGGAGTGGTTGAGCAGGGGGCAGCGGTGGGCAGCAGAAGTGGCAGGCAAGGAAAGCAGAAATCCGGGGGGGGGGGAGAAAAGAGGAAATCCCCCAACAATGACAAGTGCATCCATGCGTCTGGAGAAAATGACAAATGCACCCATGGACTCAAAATAGTTGCCTACCCCTGAGGTAAAATAATGCAATCAATTTAAATGATTTATTCTATTGTACTGCAATATGTTAATAATATATTAGGTGAACTGGATTTTAAGAAGTGCATACTTGCACTGTGTGTGAGCTCTGCCATTGTGAAGCATTTCTTAACAATTGCTGCCTCAGAAGCTGTCACCTACCTAAAGAAATCTTGGTTAATTGTTTGCATTTTATTCGATTAAATGATTCATCTATCAATTACATTTTATGGAGCATCTTTTGATGGGCCTTAGAGGCAGTATGTGGGCACATGTGAGGCAGAGCCCAATTCTGCTTTCATCTCCCCAAGTGGAGCACAGCTGGATTCACCTTGTCACACGCAGTGGTGCATCTAGGCAATTTTAGGTCCTGTGGTTTTAAAGGTCTTACAAGGGGGCCCTTTGGATGGCTTCACTTGTGAAGCATACAATTAATGTTTCTCTTCTTCCCCGCACTGACCACCGTTCCATGCTTTACCACTGCTTCTATGGTCCTTTTATATTAGAGCAAAACAACCACAACTACAACCCTTATTTGCCAACATTGGTTCCAAAAAGAAGCAGAAGCAGTGCTCTGAGCTCGTGCAGTTTCATATTTGTTGTTGTTCAGTTGTGTCTGACTCTTCATGATCCCATGGACCATAGCACGCCAGGCCTTCCTGTCCTGCGCTCTCTCCCGGAGCGTGCCCAAGTCCATATTCATTGCATCAGTGATGCTATCTAGCCATCTCATCCTCTGCTGTCCCCTTCTCCTTTTGCCTTCAGTCTTTGCCAGCATCAGGGTCTTTTCCAGAGAGTTTTCTCTTCACATTAGGTGGCCAAAATATTTGAGCTTCAGCTTCAGTATCTGTCCTTCCAATGAGCAGTCAGGGTTGATTTCCTTTAGGATGGACTGATTTGACCTCCTGGCAGTCCAGGGGACTTGTAAGAGTCTTCTCTAGCACCACAGTTTGAAAGCATCAATTCTTCGGCGCTCAGCCTTCCTTTTAGTCCAGCTCTCACAGCCATACGTTACTACTGGGAAAACCATAGCTTTGATTATGCAGACCTTTGTCGGCAAGGTGATGTCTCTGCTTCTTACTATGCTGTCTAGGTTCGCCATAGCTTTCCTCCCAAGGAGCAAGCATCTTTTAATTTCATGGCTACAGTCACCGTCTGCGGTGATCTTGGAGCCCAAGAAAATAAAATCTGTCACTGCTTCCATTTCTTCCCCTTCCATATGCCAGGAAGTGATGGGGCCAGATGCCATGATCTTCGTTTTTTTAATGTTGAGTTTCAAACCAGCTTTTGCACTCTCCTCTTTCACCCTCAACAAGAGGCTCTTTAGATCCTCTTCGCTTTCTGCCATTAGGGTGGTATCATCTGCGTATCTGAGGTTGTTGATCATTCTCCCGGCAATCTCAATTCTGACCTGTGATTCATCCAACCCGGCATTTCTCATGATGTACTCTGCATATTAGTTAAATAAGCAGGGCGACAGTATGCAGCCTTGTCATACTCCTTTCCCAATTTTGAACCAATCGGTTGTTCCATGTCCGGTTCTTACTGTTGGTTCTTGACCCTCGTACAAGTTTCTCAGGAGACAGGTAAGGTGGTCTGGTACTCCCATCTCTTTCAGAATTTGCCATAGTTTGTTGTGATCCACACAATCAAAGGCTTTAGCGTAGTCAATGAAGCAGAAATAGACGTTTTTCTGGAATTCTCTTGCTTTCTCCATGATCCAGCGAACGTTGGCGATTTGATCTCTAGTTCCTCTGCCTCTTCGAAACCCAGCTTGTACTTCCGGTAGTTCTCGGTTCGCATACTGCTGAAGCCTAGCTTGTAGGATTTTGAGCATCACCTTGCTGTTTCATATTTAAACTCACTTAAATCATAACTCCATCATGACTACAGGAATAAAACGGAGATTGCTTCTGCTGCACTGATACTAAACACAATTCATTTGGAATAAGCAGCATTTTGTTATAGAAAAAAGTAATATGTTTTTTAGAGTAATACGAATACAATGAGCACCTGTAATCATGTACATGCCTGGCCAGCCACCCCAACTAGTGATGCCACTGAATTTTTTTAATTAGGTGGCTCACTGGTTGAAACTCGTCCATTCATAACACTCACCTTTATCATGAGCCTGGATCGATGTATTACGTATAAGTTGGGGATAGATTGTGAGCTTCGGAGCATGCACAGTAAAGTAGTACACAGATTGTTGTTGTTGTTGTTCAGTCGTTAAGTCGTGTCCGACTCTTCGTGACCCCATGGACCATAGCATGCCAGGCCTTCCTGTCCTCCGCTCTCTCCCGGAGCGTGCTCAGGTTCATATTCATTGCATCGGTGATGCTATCTAGCCATCTCATCCTCTGCCGTCCCCTTCTCCTTTTGCCTTCAGTCTTTCCCAGCATCAGGGTCTTTTCCAGAGAGTTTTCTCTTCGCATTAGATGGCCAAAATATTTGAGCTTCAGCTTCAGTATCTGTCCTTCCAATGAGCACTCAGGGTTGATTTCCTTTAGGATTGACTGATGTGATCTCCTTGCAGTCCAGGGGACTCGTAAGAGTCTTTTCCAGCACCACAGTTCGAACGCATCAATTCTGTGGCTAAATTTTCAGTCCTCCTATCATCTAGACACCCCCGCCCCCATGTACTTGAAGCAGTCACATTAGCTGCTTCTCCCATTATTGTTGCCACCATGGCACCTCTGGCTTCAAGGAAGAGGAGGAGTCTTCCTCCTCCAGCTCTGGTCCTTCATACTGGTGATCAGCGATGGTGAGTAAACATTGCATGACATCATCACACAGGCAGGCCACGTAAAAACAGCCAATCAGAAAGGGGGCATATCGTGATGATGCATGACATCATGTCGCACTATACAATTCCAAACTACAGCTCCCAAGATGCGCCTTCCTATTCCGCATGCGCCAAAACTCATATACACAGAAGAAGATTTCGTATTAAAGGAGAACCCTCGTCCAAGCTCACAATGATGAATTCCTTACTTTCTGAGTAAATAACAAATTCCCTCAGGGGAATTTCTCCCATCGTTAACCCCAACTATAAAATGCGTTTAATAATATGAAGAAAGGAGGCCACAGTGAGCAGTATCAGCCCTGGTGGCCCCTGGCATGTCCACTTTGGCCCAGCTGTTGATGCTTGGCCTGCTTGCGGCTGCCCTCACCACTTCTGACTCTCTGGATGGTCATTTAGACCCTCCTTGGGCTGCAGGGCCCTGAACTTTGGCTCTGAGGTCCAACCCACGCTGCTCCACTGGTCACCAGCCCTAGTCTGTCAGCTGGAAGAGTTCTATCTGTTTAAGGAAGGGTGGGAGAGGGAGAACCAAGTCCTGTTGCTCCTGGTTAGCCCCTGCTGCTAGATGGCCATTCCTCCTAGTCTGGCTAGATTCTGCTGTTGGTGCTGCAAAGTAGGTGCAGCTGCAGAGCTGGTGGCATGAGGGTCCTCTCAGAGGCTGCTGTGGAGGGCAGATACTCTTCTCAGCCTCTTCTCAGATGGGGTTGCCTTTCCCTTAAAAGACCAAAAGTGCAGTCTGGGAGCCCTCCTGGACTCTGAGCTAACTGGGGAAGCCCAGGTGGCTGTGGTGTCCAGGAGTGCACTTTACCAGCTTAGGCTGGTATGCCAGCTGCGGCCCTATCCGGAGAGGATGGACCTTGCCTCAGTTATGTATGCACTAGTCATGTCCAGGCTAGACTACTGTAATGCACTGTATGTGGGGCTGCCTTTGAACACGGTTCAGAAACTCCAGCTGGTGCAGAATGTGGCCACCCGAGTATTGGTGGGATGAGGCGATTTGATCACATAATGTTTATGCTGCACCAGCTGCACAAGTTACCAGTGTGTTTCTGAGCCCAGTTTAAAGTGCTAGTTTTGACCTTTAAAGCCATAAACAGTTTGGGACCAAGTTACTTGAAGGACTGCCTTCACCAATATCAGCCTGTCCGCACTTTAAGATCAGAAAGAGAGGCCCTTCTCATTTGCCCACCTGTGACAGCAGTCAAGTGGGTAATCACATGTGAGAGGGCCTTCTCTGCAGTGGCCCCACTCCTTTGGAACAAGTTGCCACCGGAGGTCTGCCATGTTCTGTCACTGCAGGCTTTTAAGAAGGCCTTGAAAACATATTATTTTACTGTGGCCTTCTCTTGATATGACTGCTGTTGTTGCTGTTATTGCCGTTGTTCTTGCTGCTGGTTGTATTGTCAGCTTTTATTGGTGTTTTTATTGCTATTTTATTGTGTTTATGTTTTTATCACTTTTAATATTTTAACTGTTTTAATATGTTTTATTGCTGTGAGCCACTTTGGGAGGGCTTCTGCCCTGAAAGGCTGCCAAGAATTTTTAAAAATACATACATACATACATACATCCCCTTCATGGATCACTGCCTTGTTGTGGCGAAGGGGCTTGCGTAACTCAGTGAAGCCATAAGCTATGCCGTGCAGGGCCACCCAAGACGGACAGGTCATGGCAGAGAGTTCTGACAAAATGTGGTCCACTGGAGAAGGAAATGGCAACCCACTCCAGTATTCTTGCCAAGAAAACCCCATGGAACGTATCACAAGGCTAAAAGATATGACGCCGGAAGATGAGCCCCTCAGGTCGGAAGGTGTCCAATATGCTACTGGGGAAGAGCAGAGGGTATTTCCAAGTAGCGCCAGAAAGAGTGAAGCGGCTGGGCCAAACCCGAAAGGACACTCAGCTGTGGATGTGTCTGGTGGTGAAAAGAAAATCCGATGCTGTAAAGAACAATATTGTTTAGGAACCTGGAATGTCAGATCAATGAATCAAGGTATGCTGGAGGTGGTCAAACATGAGATGGCAAGATTGAACATCGACATCTTGGGAATCAGCGAACTAAAATGGACAGGCATGGGCGAATTTAATTCAGGTGACCATCATATCTACTACTGTGGGCAAGAATCCCTTGGAAGAAATGGAGTAGCACTCATAGTCAACAAAAGGGTGGGAAAAGCAGTACTGGGGTACAATCTTAAAAATGATAGAATGATCTCAGTACGAATCCAAGGCAAACCATTCAACATCACAGTAATTCAAGTCTATGCCCCAACCACTGAGGCCGAAGAAGCTGAGGTTGATCGGTTCTATGAAGACCTACAACACCTTCTAGAACTAACACCAAAAAAAGATGTCCTCTTCATCATAGGGGATTGGAATGCTAAAGTAGGAAGTCAAGAAATCACCGGGATAACAGGCAGGCATGGCCTTGGTGTACAAAATGAAGCAGGACAAAAGCTAATAGAGTTTTGCCAAGAGAACATGCTGATCATAGCAAACACTCTTTTCCAACAGCACAAGAGGCGACTCTACACATGGACGTCACCAGATGGTCAATATCGAAATCAGATTGATTATGTCCTTTGCAGCCAAAGATGGAGAAGCTCCATACAGTCAGTAAAAACAAGACCTGGAGCTGACTGTGGCTCAGATCATGAGCTGCTTCTTGCAAAATTTCGGCTTAAATTGAAGAACGTCAGGAAAACCAATAAACCGTTCAGGTATGACCTAAATCATATCCCTGATGAATATACAGTGAAGGTGAGGAATAGATTTCAGGGATTAGACCTGATAGACAGAGTGCCTGAGGAACTATGGACGGAGGTCCGTAACATCGTTCAGGAGGCAGCAACGAAATCCATCCCAAAGAAAAAGAAATGCAAGAAAGCAAAGTGGCTGTCTGATGAGGCTTTACAAGTAGCTCACGAAAGAAGGGAAGCGAAAAGCAAGGGAGAAAGGGGAAGATATACCCAACTGAATGCAGAGTTCCAGAGAATAGCAAGGAGAGACAAGAAGGCCTTCTTAAATGAACAATGCAAAGAAATCGAGGAAAACAACAGAATGGGAAAGACTAGAGATCTCTTCAAGAAAATTGGAGATCTCAAGGGAACGTTTTGTGCAAAGACGGGCATGATAAAGGACAAAGAAGGCAGGGACCTAACAGAAGCAGATGAGATTAAGAAGAGGTGGCAAGAATACACAGAAGAACTATACAGGAAAGATCTGAATGTCCCTGATAGCCATGATAGTGCGGTCACTGAACTTGAGCCGGACATCCTCGAGAGTGAAGTCAAGTGGGCCTTAGGAAGCATTAGTAACAACAAAGCTAGCGGAGATGACAGTATTCCAGCCGAGCTATTTAAAATCCTAAAAGATGATGCTGTTAAAGTGCTGCATTCAATATGCCAACAAATCTGGAACACTCAACAGTGGCCACAAGACTGGAAAAGGTCAGTTTACATTCCAATTCCAAAGAAGGGCAACGCCAAAGAGTGTGCAAACTACCGCACAATTGCGCTCATTTCACATGCCAGCAAGGTGATGCTCAAAATCCTACAAGCTAGGCTTCAGCAGTATGCGAACCGAGAACTACCGGAAGTACAAGCTGGGTTTCGAAGAGGCAGAGGAACTAGAGATCAAATCGCCAACATTCGCTGCATCATGGAGAAAGCAAGAGAATTCCTGCTTCATTGACTACGCTAAAGCCTTTGATTGTGTGGATCACAACAAACTGTGGCAAATTCTTAAAGTGATGGGAGTACCAGACCACCTTACCTGTCTCCTGAGAAACCTGTACGAGGGTCAAGAAGCAACAGTAAGAACCAGACATGGAACAACCGATTGGTTCAAAATTGGGAAAGGAGTACGACAAGGCTGCATATTGTCACCCTGCTTATTTAACTTATATGCGGAGTACATCATGAGAAATGCCGGGTTGGTTGAATCATAGGTTGGAATTAAGATTGCTGGGAGAATTATCAACAACCTCCGATATGCAGACGATACCACCCTAATGGCAGAAAGCGAAGAGGATCTCAAGAGCCTCTTGTTGAGGGTGAAAGAGGAGAGTGCAAAAGCTGGTTTGAAACTCAACATTAAAAAAACTAAGATCATGGCATCTGGCCCCATCACTTCCTGGCATATAGAAGGGGAAGAAATGGAAGCAGTGACAGATTTTACTTTCTTGGGCTCCAAGATCACCGCAGACGGTGACTGTAGCCATGAAATTAAAAGACGCTTGCTCCTTGGGAGGAAAGCTATGGCCAACCTAGACAGCATAGTCAGAAGCAGAGACATCACCTTGCCGACAAAGGTCCGTCTAATCAAAGCTATGGTTTTCCCAGTAGTAATGTATGGCTGTGAGAGCTGGACTATAAGGAAGGCTGAGCGCCGAAGAATCGATGCTTTCGAACTGTGGTGCTGGAGAAGACTCTTACGAGTCCCCTGGACTGCAAGGAGGTCAAATCAGTCCATCCTAAAGGAAATCAACCCTGAGTGCTCATTGGAAGGACAGATAATGAAGCTGAAGCTCCAATATTTTGGCCACCTAATGCGAAGAGAAAACTCCCTGGAAAAGACCCTGATGCTGGGAAAGACTGAAGGCAAAAGGAGAAGGGGACGGCAGAGGATGAGATGGCTAGATAGCATCACTGATGCAATGAATATGAACTTGAGCACGCTCCGGGAGAGAGCGCAGGACAGGAAGGCCTGGCGTGCTATGGTCCATGGGGTCACGAAGAGTCGGACATGACTGAACGACTGAACAACAACAACAACATACATACATACATACATTTCCTTCCCTCCAGCTTACAGCCTGCCATTTAAATACAAATGAGGCTTGGGTCAGGATTCCCTTGTCCTTACCCCATCAGCCCTGCTGTACTTCCAGCCCAACCTACTGGACCGCAGAGCATCCTGAAGGGCATATCCCATTTATTTACAGGAATTTGCATATAGAAAAAAAAGCAATAGTTCTGAAGCAAAAGGCATACTTAAATAAATAAATAGAAAGATGCACGCATGTGTCATAGAATGCAGACTTTTAGAAAAGGCCCATGGGAGAGAAAAGAGGGAACACCTCTGCTAAGACTCTGCTTGCCATCTGTAATTGATCTAAGTGTGTGTGTGTGTGTGTGTGTATATATATGATTTATTTGTTTATGAAATGTATTCTTGCTTTTCATTATAAAATGATGTCAAAGTGGGGTACAACCAATAAAACTCTCTCTGTCTCCTGTCTGTCTGTCTGTCTGTCTGTCTGTCTGTCTGTCTGTCTGTCTGTCTCTCTCTCTCTCTATATATATATAAAATGTGGTTCCTGGTTAATAAGGAGCAACTTTTTCTTGATTATTTTTAATTGATTATTTTTAATCTAATCAATCGATGGAGCGATCGAGTGATCAAAGGTTGCAACCCCCAAATCCACTGACTCATGTCAGAAAAGAAAAGTCCCAAATTCATATTTCCTGGTTGAGTATGAGCTTTGGGAGCCTGGAATGCTTGCCTCAAATATTAGGCGAGTGTTGCAACCCCATAATTCATCTCTAGCTCACATTTTAATCTGAGCTGAAAAAGAATCACATCCTTCCCTTTCCACCTTCCACTTGTCTGTAGTCCTTGGGAAAACTATATTTCTCAGGCCTGTTTGCACCTGGCGTACTGCATAGCAGTATGCCAGGTGCCACATGGAGGATAGTCTTCCTTCCCTTTCTTCCTCTCTTCTGCTTAGAAGCCATGGCCAGATAAGTAGGAGGAAAGCAGGGAGGGGGTGTGGAAGATAGCTGATGGGCAAGTGGGGGTTTGAGGGCTTGTGTTTAGGAAGCGGGAGGGATGGGGAACTGGAGCCTTGTGGCTGTACTAGTGGAAGGGGTGGGAGGGATTCACCTGCACTGGATTTTTCTGGGGTTTCTTGGGAAAAGGCTTGGTTAAAACCTGAGGCTTTTCCTGAGCACTCTCAGAGTAAGCACAGGGAAACCGGATTCTCCCACATCCGTGCTGCTCGCTTGCTCTTCTGCTGCTTTTGATAAGAGCTCCCATGGAACATTTAGTACGTTCCAAATTCTCCTGCCTGGTTGTGTATGTTGTTGCATTAGTACAAAGAGCAGGGGAAAGAGGCCAAGCAGGTTTGTTTAATCTCTGCTGTGACTAATGATGATGTCCTGGGCTCCAATTCCACATTGCAATTCGATGCGGGCAGTAATCCTTCAGGAAATCCAGAGGTACACCAACCCAATCCGCCTAGTTGTCAGGCAGTAAAAACAAGTGGAATAGCTTTAGCTGCCACAGCTCAAACAATACTTTGTGTTGTCACTGCTTGCAAGGCCGGCTCCGGTTATGAGGGGAGGGGCTTTTGGCACAGTGCACTCTGGCAGCCCTCCTCCTCCAGTGGTCCTGTCTCCGCCAGCTCCAGAGAGCCTAGGTGCAGTGGTGCTTTCATAAATACTGGGCAGCTTGGAGCCACTGCCATTTTCCCAGAATGCCCAAAGCAATGGTTTTAAAGGCACTCATTGGAGTACCAGTAAAGGGGGCTCAGGGCAATGGCTTCTGCCAGAGTGTCGGAGTCCCAACAACTGCCTGAGTGGGCCCCCTCTGCTTCTCTCCTGCTGCCCACTCACTTGTCCTCTTCCTCTGGACTCAGTTTGTACAACTATCCAGAGGGAGAGTGCAAGGCAAGTGAAGGAATCTTCTCTGAAATTCTCACTCTGGTCCCTGCTGCGTGCATGCTCAGAGAAGACAAGTGAATGGCAAGAAGCAGGACAAGCAGGCCCAGGAGACTGTGGGGACTGACAATGGGCCCCCTGCAGGGTTGGAGGCCTCAGCAAGTTCCCAATTACGCCTACCCTTGACGCCAGCCCTGATGCCGAGTGCTCCTTCAATGGGCCAGATTTAGTACAGTTTCTGCAGAAAGGTGGTATATACTTATTGCTAATAATCATAATAGGCGGTTATAGTCAACTCTCAGTGTTGAGGGTGTGTTCTGTAGCTCAGTGCCTCTGAGGTCAGGGGACTGAGCTAAGGAAAACCGATGGGACCTCAATTGAAGTAAATAGAGTATCCCCCTGCCCAGTAGAAAAATTCTCTGAGTGTCGCCCATTATAAAATCAAAACAACAAGAACAGACTTCAAAACCAAATTAAGAAACCTGTTCTTACAAGAGAGGAACAGCAACATGACCAGAGCAGGGCAGAGTTTTAAGAACACAGATCTAAAAGGCCTGGGAGAATTGAAAAGGTTTTACTCGGCATTGAAAGAGCAACAGACTCCATGACTGGTGAACCTCTCTGGGAACAGAATTCTAAATCCAGGCTGCCACCACAGAGAAGGCACTGTTGCCAGTCAGCACCTGCCTCATCTCCAAATTCCAACAGTATGATAGGGTGGCCATGTGTCCTACTTTACAGGGGAGTGTCCTCTGTTTGAAGGTATCCTCTGTTTGATTGGCTGTCCTCCAGTCCGTCTTGTTCAGAATCATAGAATAGTAGGGTTGGAAGGAGCCTTCAAGGCCATCGAGTCCAACCCCCTGCTCAATGCAGGAACCCAAGTCAGAGCATCCCTGACAGATGGCGGTCCAGCCTCATCTTGAATTCCCCCAGTGTGGGAGAGCCTACCACCTCCCTTGGTTCCATTGTCGTATTGCTCTAACAATCAGGAAGATTTTCCTGATGTTCAGCCGGAATCTGGCTTCTTGTAACTAGAGCCCATTATTCCATGTCCTGCACTCTGGGATGATTGAGAAGAGATCCTGGCCTTCCTCTCTGTGACAACCTTTCAAGTACTTGAAAAGCGCTATCATATCTCCCCTCAGTCTTCTCTTCTCAAGGCTAAACATGCCCAGTTCTTTCAGTCTCTCCTCATAGGTCTTTGTTTCCGGTCCCCTGATCATCTTTGTTGCCCTCGTCTGTGTCAGGGTGGACACTGAGCCCATAGAATCCCAGAGTAGTTCTGATTCTGAGGAAGAGCATTCGCTCCTGGGAGAGGAGTGTGCTCCTTTTTCCCAGGGCCAACAGCTGACGGAGATTCTTCCCACTAGCATTCCTAGCTTAGATAGCAGTCCAGGGAGTGACAGAGCGCGGGAAGCAGACTTGATGGACGCACGACGTCAACGCAGAGAGCGGCGCCAAATGGAGGGCGCAGAAAGGAGGCGTAGTGCCCGGTTGGCGCGCAAACAACGGCTGCGCCCAGAGGATCCAAGGGAAAAGGGGAGGGACTCTCCCTAGTCCTTAAGTTCAGGGGTCTGCCAGTAATTTCCTTTCAAACGGGGACCAACTGTTCCAACTTAGGGCATAGGTACTCTGCTGCTCATATCTAGTTGCTAACGGTAGAGTTGTTAAGTTGTAAAAGAGGAATAAAGCTTTGAAAAGAATCTATTTGTCTGTGTCTGGACTTGGCTACTGGATTAGACTGAGAGAGGCGTCCAAGAAGCCCTTGACACTCTGTACATTCTCCATTTTGTCTGCGTCCTAAAGTGTGGTGCCCAGAACTGGACACAGTACTCCAGATGAGGCCTAACCAGTGCTGATAGAGGGGAACTAGTACTTCACGTGATTTGGAAGCCATACTTCAATTAATGCAGCCCAAAATAGCATTTGCCTTTTTTGCAGCCACATCACATTGTTGGCTCATATTCAGCTTGTGATCTACAATTCCAAGATCTTTCTCGCTTGTAGTGTGGTTGAGCCCAGTATCCTCTTCACACAGTGCATAGTTAAACTATGGAATTCACTACCACAACATGTAGTGATGGCCACCAATTTGGATGGCTTCAAAAGGGGATTAGACGGATTCCTGGAGGAGAAGGCTATCGGTGGCTACTAGTCTTGATGGCTATGTCCTACCTTCCAGTACCCGAGGTAGTATGCCTATGTACACCAGTTGCTAAGGAACATGAGCGGGAGGATGCTGTTGCACTAGTGTCCTGCTTTTGGGTACCCAGTTGACAGCTGGTTGGCCACTGTGTGAAAAGAATGCTGGACTAGATGGACCTTTGGTCTGATCTAGCAGGGCTCTTCTTACGTTCTTCTATTCTTACGTACACACTGCCCACAGTAGTTTGCTAGATCCCAGGTTCACACTTGGTTCATAGTTCAAGTGTTGGAGGCCCCAGTTCAGGAAAATCCATGGTGGTCTCTTTGCTGTTCTCAGATCTCAATACAATATACAGCCCACTGGATACAGAGGCTTTCACTGTTGTTGGTTCAGGCAGTAACAAGGCGCTGGTGTACTGCCTGCTACTCACCATGCTGATGACATCTCACTCCTGTCTTGTGATCATTTATCTTTGTTTGATCCTTGACTTGGCAGTTATTAACTTGACATGGGGTTTAGATAGTATCACTTTGAAATAGGGACTCTCTGTTTGTTTCTTAGATGTTTGTAAAACAGAGATAGCTGTGAGTGCCCTGGGATTTGGGCAAGCCTGATCCAAGATTAATTTTTGAGTGGGTGACAAGAAATCAAAGCTTTAAGATTATTTTAAGAACTGTACAACTGTGTTTTTCAGCATCTTCTGCGTTTGTGACTCACACCACAATTTCTGTACTACGGGGCTATTTCATATTTCAGACAGGCTCATGATGTTTGGGAATAAGAAACCTGAACACGTCCGCAAAATTTCACAATATGTTTGGGATGTTCAAATTCGATTTTTGAGCTGGTCTTCAAGGAGTTAAAGTGATAAAGGCTGCAATCCTATGCAGATTTACATAGGAGTAAGTCACACAGAACTCAGTGGGGCTTCCGACTAAACATGCATATGATTGCGCTGTAAGGCGTTAAAGTGATTAAAGTGATTGACTGAGTTAAAGTGGGCTTCTTTACCAATGGGGATTTGGCACCCCAGTGCTAGGGGTAGTCCAGATGACAACTTTCTCTGCTATAGTGCCCCACCCAGGGTGTGGAAAATATTTTCAATAAATAGGTTTGTGAAGGTTTGAGCCTACAGAGGCAAAAGGAAAAGCAGTCAGGCTTAGAGGCCTGGAGTTTTCTGTTGGGAGAGGGTAACACTGAGAGGAGTAGTTTCATTTCTCCAGTTAAGTGTCAGTTTCATTTCTCCAGGTTTGAAGCAGTGTTTTCAGTTTTGAGGGAGGAGGGTATGTAAAGACAATGAGAGAGTCAGTAAGAGAGAGACAGACGGAGCCTGAAGTGAGAGCAGAGTCTGAAGGGTGGGCTGGAAGAAGCAGCCTAGAAAAGTATAAGGACAGCTAGGGTAAAGGCAACTTTACTGGAAAGGGGAAAGTAAAAGAAGGAAGGAGGCAAGAGATCTTTAAGGAGTTGCTCAAGGGGTCCAGGTTATAAGGTTCTTCTTCTTTTACACAAGACATACCTGCATTCAGCTAGGGAAGCCAACTGTGCAAACTTCACAAACTGGGCAGATTCTTGTCAACTGACCAGCTGCAACCATGATGTGCTAACCCAGCCTATACACCTGGATTGTGTGGATTGCATGCATAAAGTTGGATGGATAAACATCTGTACACTCCTTAAACCTTTACACCAACATGTTTATTTATAATACTTATATACTGCTTGGTTTTTTCAAAAATCCCGAAGTAGTTCACATTAGTATAGATATAGATAAAGAGTATAAAACCAATATAAAACAATAAATAATTAAAAACTTGGCAGCCAGAATAATAACAAGAATAAAACAGGGCAGTGACATAATCCATTACAGGTCATGGAAAGCAAGAGGTGTTTGAAACCAACCACAGTGTATGCGTCTTAAACCACACATGGGAGAGTGGGGGGGGGGAGACACTTCAGAGAAGGCCCACTTACGAGCTGTTACCTGGTGCCACTCTATTGGTCATGGAAAGACCAGTAAGGCCTCCCCAGAAATCTCGGGGGTCAGCTGGGTGTATATGATAAGGTAAGGTGGTCTGCTGGGTATCCCAGTTCTGAGTTCTTTAGAGCTTTGTATGCTGACAACAGAACCTGAACATAGCTCAGTAGCTAATAGGCAGCCACATGATAGCTGTTGCTTGCAATTTTCATGACCTTAGAGTGCAATCCTATGCATGTTTAGATAGAAGAAAGCCCTATAATTCCCAGCATGCCCCAGCCAGCCATGCATGGGATTGTATCCTTAGGTTAGTGCAGCAGCTCATGCTCCTGGCCACTATCTTTGCTGCTGTTAAAGTAGGATTTGGCATACAGTGGACTTTGCATCTTCAGCATCAGCTGTGGCCTATAGCCTGATGCTCTGTGTGCTGAGAAATGGTTTGAACAATTCTGGTGGGAGAATGTGGGGAACTCACCTTCAGCATTATGGGCAGCACAGACTGGTTGTATATCAGGAAAGCAGCAGCAGTGAAATCTTCCCCTTGATATGTTGGCCTTCAGCCTTAGCCAAGATCAAGTGGGTTATTCCCAAGATATGAATGAATTTAACCTATGTAAATGCAGGTAACTGGGAACATAACTCTAGTTATGTCTGAGGAATTTGATCTTTGTGAATCTGGATGCAAACTGACCTTCTGGACTAAGCACCTTCTGGACTAATGGGCAGAGTGGAACTTCGTTATTCCACCTGTTTTCGCACTTCCTGATTATTCCAACACAGTTCTTGGCTCAAAGAATATATCAGAATGCATTTAAAAATGTGCATCCTACGGCTTCTCAGACAGTGTCACAGCGGAGACCTCAGGGGAGGGAATCTAATGCAGATTTTTCTGCCCCCATCCTTCACAGCCACCATGGAAAGCACCATGGTGGCTTCTTTACCAAGGACACTGTTGCATCCTTGGAAGAGGTCAGGCAGGGTGAAAGGGGGGGGCATTTTGGTTGGCAGGAAGGGGAGGGAAGAGGAGAGGCTTGGATCTGCTCAATCTCTTTGTCCTCATCCACAGCCTGGTAAGTCAACTGGATGGACTGAGAGGCCCATTCAGCTGTTTTTTGTTTTTGTTTTTTAAATTATGGAGGAACAGGAGGCTGTAAAAGCCTCCAGCTTCCTCCAGCATTGCCTGGCTCTTGCCAGTACTGCTTTGAATAGACAGAGGGCTCCTTCTGTCTATCGAGCATCAATCCCTTAGGACTGGACTGTTAAAAAATAATAACCACAGTTCAATGCGGAAATGAGATGCAATGGACTTATGAGTGAACACATCCCAAAGTCACTGGGTCTGGAAATAGACTGATTTATCTATCCTCATTCCCAACAGACAATCCTAATATCATCTGCTGCCCATGTAGAATTTGCAGCAGGCCTTCAACCTGCTCTAGACCAAAGATGCATTGCATATTTAGGAATTTAGCTTCAATAATTTGGGGTGGGGGGTGGGCGAGGTGAGTCTGTACGTGAAGGATCTGTAAAACAGAAAAGAGATCAGCAACAGAAATGGCCCCAAAAGCGGAACACGAGGGGTGAACCTCAAACAGGTGCCAAAGGAGAATTTACAGATGCATTTGAATTGCCCAACACATGTCAACAAGTGTCTTTATTAGTGGTAAGAATTTCAAGATAAACAGAGGAAGCTGCCTAGTGCCAGGTCAGGCTCTTTGTCCATTTAACCCCTGTATTGTCTCCTTTGACTGGCAGCAGCAATACAGAACAGGGATGCCCAATCTTTTTGGTTCAGTGGGCACATTTGGAATTTTGAGAGAATGTCACGGGTGCTCCCACAAAACGGCTGCCATGGGGGCACCTTGCCTATTCCTAAAATGGCTACCATAGTGGGCATGGTTAGTCACACAATACTCGTTTTCCAGAAGCCAAGTGGGTGAGACTAAAAGAAAAATGTGCCCAGGATCCTAAGGGCAAGGCTTTGGTGGGGCCTGATCACCAAAATACAAAACACTCTTTTGAGCCCAAATAATGATGGCGCTGAAGGGCAGCACTTTCCTCTGCAGTGTGCCAGCCTTGGAGTTAAAAAATAATAATAAATTTTAACTCTCTTAGGAAATAAAATCAGGAGCGGCAGAGAGCCTGGTGGGCCCCAAGAGAGTTGTCTGTGGGCACATTGGGGCCCATGGCCACCATGTTGGTGACTCCAGTTCCAGAATCTCTGGCTGAAAGAGGCCTTTCCTGTTACTAGCTAGCTGACTGTGCCCCCCCCCCCCGCCAATCCATGTTCTCCTATATCAAAAGGTGCTTTCAAAGCAGAGGTGTTGAGCCTCTTTTGGCCTGAAAGCCAAATTCAATTTCAGAGAAGCTCTTGGGGGCTGCATTCCAGTGGTGGGTGTGGCCAAAGGCAAAAGGGGCAGGGCCAAAATATTAAAAATACCAGCATGTTTTAGCTTCAAGCTCTTACTGGCAGTAACTAAGCTTTAGGAGAGGGCTTTCTACCTTTTAGAATGGGGGAAGCACCACGGAAAAGCTGGGAAACACCAAACAACTGGGAAAAGGGGGGAAGTGGGAACCACTTTGTGATGTGTAGAAGGGGAACCCCAGATGGTTATGTCTATTACTACTACTACTACTACTACTATTACATTTCTATACCACCCCATAGCTGAAGCTCTCTGGGCAGTTTAACAACATAATTACATAAGACGAGCCCTGCTGGATCAGACCAAGGGTCCATCTAGTCCAGCATTCTGTTCACACAGTGGCCAACCAGCTGTCAACTGGGAACCCACAAGCAGGACACGAGCACAACAGCACCCTCCCACCCATGTTCCCCAGCAACTGTTGTACATAGGCTCACTGCCTCTGGTACAGGAGGTAGCACATAGCCATCAAGACTAGTAGCCATTGATAGCCTTTTCCTCCAGGAATTTGTCCAACCCCCTTTGAAAGCCGTCCAAATTGGTGGCCATCACTACATCCTGTGGTAGCAAATTCTATGGTTTAACTCTGCACTGTGTGAAGAAGGACTTCTTTATATCTGTCCCGAATCTTCCTTTTAGCTGTCCTGAAGTTTGCAAAGATTAAAAATAATTAAAATACAGAATATAACATTAAAAAACCATTTACATAAAAACACACAAGCTGACAGTCTACACAGAGGTAACATATATCTAAAAACAACTTTGAGCAATGGTTGGATTAGAATGGCCACTTACAAATCACCAAAAGAGGAGAAATGGATCGCCGAAAGAGAGGACAAAGAGGACACCAATTTGCATATGTACACGAGCGCACACGTGCACATATATAACGCACACATTTAGAAATAGTTGTTATAATTTAAATAGAAATACAGTACATCTCACCATAGTGTGGGAGATTGTGACCATGTGACATTTGTGCCTGCTTAGTCTGGTGCCCAAAGGCTGTTGATGGGCAACTTCAAGGCCCCTGCTGCTCGCCCTTTTTATGGTTCTTTATCTTTAAACTGGACATGGATTGAACAGCTCTTCAAACAGAGGACTGTCCTCGGTGAAACAGGGCACATGGCCACCCTAGCACTGGATTGAGACTTCGGGGTCTGTGGTTGAACATCTCTGTTCCAAAGAGTACCATTGTTTGGTCCCTTTTTGAGCCTCACCTCTCTTTTTATGTTTTTCTTTGGCTTCTCTGTGCCTGTTCTTGTGCTGGAAAACATCCAGCAACTTGAGAGCCAAAGAAAGATAGGCTTGGCCTGCAGAAATCTTGCATTCCTTCAATAAGAATTACTCTGCCCCTGCAGTGTTCTCGTATTTTTTGCCATGGGTTAAGTCATATTGTCCTCAATTGTCCTACTGAGAAAAGACTAGGCCAGACTCCAGCAGCACATTTGAATTATTGTTTTAAAGTTTGCCAGTACCAAATTGTAGAAAAGAAGGAACACACATGCACACATGATAAGTGGCAGCACGGTTTTTTCTTTTTCTGAGAGCTCTACATGGCTGAGTTTGGTTGCAACAATGAAGCAGTTGTATTATTGCCCTGTTCCAGGGGTCAGCAGAAGGTAGACCAGGTTCTACTGGTAGATCTAGGGAGCTACCTGGGGAGGTGGTGGGCTCTCCCACACTGGAGGCATTCAAGACGAGGCTGGACAGCCACCTGTCAGAGATGCTCTGACCTGGATTCCTGCATTGAGCAGGGGTTGGACTCGATGGCCTTGTAGGCCCCTTCCAACCCTACTATTCTATGATTCTATGATCTCCAGGAAATTTGCAGTAGATTAGCCAGGGTTTCCGGCTCCCAATAGTTTAACAACAGCGACACCAAAAAGGCCCTTTCCCCTGTAAATTAGGCTGCTGGCCTGGAAGTAGATCTCTGTGGGAAAAGCTTTGTGTGTGCGTTCCAGTGCTGGTACTGAAAAGAAAGTCTTAAGTTGAGCATGTCCTCACAGCTGTGGAGGCTGATGACTCCAGTCGGGGTGTGTGTGTGTGTGCTGATTCCATTCTGGGTTTTAGTTAGAAATCTAAAGGTGCTATCCAAGGTGCTGCACCCAATTCCCCAAATGGGTGCACCTTGGATAGCACCGTTAGAGTTCTGCCTGGTTCTAACTAGAATTGCCACACCTCTGAAACTGGAGCCACCAGCCTCCACTGACTCATGGACACCTTTTCTTTTAAATAGAAACAGACAGAGCGTTGGCTATTGGGTGGTATAGAAATAAATAAATAAACAAATAAATAAACAAATAAACAAATAATTTTTCTCTCAATTCTAGGTCTGCTTTCCTGAGACGCTTGCACCTGGGTCTACTTGGTTTACCTCAGGCGTCTAGTGGAAAGCAAAGTAAATCCCTCAAGCCTAAAGTCTGTCCAGCATTGCTCTATTGCAAACTCAAGGCCTGATTTTTGAGTGCATGTAACTCTACAATACACTGAAAAGTTTATAGTCACCCCGTGCTGACTTCCTAGCTGTGGACTGAGGTGGTGACATGCATGTACCAACATGCCCTCAGCACAAATTTGGGCTGATTCACAGTCAATCAAAAAGCCGTGGTTGCAACTGATGTCAAAACTCAATATGTGATTTCAGTTGGAAGTCAGCATGGACTGAGGAAAGTCTCTTTCCTTTCCCTTCTAGAAAGAACGGTTGCAACAATTAATTGCCCTCATAGAAGGCAACAACAGTGACTTCTGCAGGCAAGTCAATGAAGCTCAATTCATCTCCACTGATCCAAATCAATGCTGAGTTTGGGTTGGAGAAGGTTATCTGGACCTATTTCAGTTGAGCTTTCGGCCAGATATTGGACTGAGACTGAGTTGGTTGCCTCAGTGAATGGCCTATGCTGGGAACTGAATGTGGGGAGTATGTCTCTCCTACGTCTTCTGGACCTTCCTGTAGCTTTCAATACCATCGAGCATAGTGTCCTTCTGGACTGCCTGGAGGGGCTGGACCTTGGAGGCACTGTATTGCAGTGTTTCCAGTTCTTCCTGTCAGGTAATATCCAGAAGGTGGTGTTGGGGGACTGCTGTTCGGTACTGCGGCCTTTGATCTATGGTTTCCCACAGGGTTCTGTTCTGTCCCCTATATTATTTACCATCTACATGAAACTGCTGGGAGAGGACATCCAGAGTTTGGAAAGAGATGCCATCACTCAGCATTGTTGCTGTTTGTCACCCACTCCGAGGAAGTAGTCGACACCCTTAAATGTTGCCTAAGTTTGAAAATGGGCTGGATGTGGGTGAACAAGCTGAGATTAAATCCAGTCATGACAGAGGTGCTATTGCTCTGTAAAAAAAACCTGGCTCAGGGATTGGGATTCAACCTGTTCTGGATGGGGTCATGCTACCCCTGAAAGTTCAGGTTCATAGCTTGGGAGTGCTCCTAGAAGGTCCTTGGAGCATCATGTGGCAGCAGTTGGCAAGGAGTGCCTTTGCATAGCTGCGTCTAGCACACCTGCTGCAACCATTCCCTAGTCAGTCCAAACTGGCAACAGTTATCCATGCCATAGGTACAACATGGTTAGACTACTGCAACATGGGGCTATCCTTGAAGAGTATACAGCAGCTTCAATTAGGGATGTACGAAAGTCACTTACCTGTGACGAAATTTGATTCACGGTGGGGGGGAGGCGCCCCATCCCTCCCCCCCGAAATTCTGGCCGGGGGTGAGGTGCCCCGTCCCTCCCGCCGCAAATCCTGTCCTGCCGGGACTGCAAATGGCGGCGGCCGTAGCCGCCGCCGTTTGCGTCCCTGCAGTCAGCTGTGATAGGCTACGTAAATGTTTACATAGCCTATCACGGCTGAGTGAAAAAACAAACAAACAAACCGCGCTTACGCAAATGGCGGCGCCCATGGGCGCCGCCATTTGTATTCCTTATTTTGGCACGTCTAGTCTATGTAAACATTTACGTAGACTACAGCGAAAATAAGGGGAACGCGAATAGCGTAGCGTCTACGCTATTTGTGTTCCCCTTATTTTCGCCGTAGTCTACGTAAATGTTTTCGTAGACTAGACCTGCCAAAATAAGGAACGCAAATGGCGGTGCCCATGGGCGCCGCCATTTGCGTATGCACGTTTTTTTTTCGCTCAGCCATCATAGGTATTTTTTAAAAATCTAGCTGTGATAGGCTACGTAAATCTTTATGTAGCCTATCACATTTTTGTTTTTTGTTTTTTTAACTTGGAAATGGCGGCGGCGGCAGCCGGTCAGAAGACCGGCCGCCGCCACTGCCGCACCGCCACCGCACTGCCGCTGGAGCCGCCGGCGCCGCCAGGGAGATTCGCCCAAGGTAAGTCCCATCCCGGGGGGGGCCGGGGGGGCAGACCGTTTCGCCACCGATTTCGGGGGGCCGAATGCGCTGGCATTTGGCCTCCCCGAGATTCGTGGCGAAATTCTCTGACATCCCTATGCTTCAATTGGTGCAAAATGTGGCAGTTAGGCTGTGAACCAGTGCATGGTATCATGATCATATCACCTCAATTCTGAAAGATCTGCCCTCATCGCCAGTTGTTTCCCAGGCTCAATTCAGGATCTTTGTGTTAACTTTTAAAGCTCTAAATGGCTTAGGGCTTGGCTATCTGAGGGATCACCTTTCTCCTTCAGATAGCCAAGGATGGACCTGCTAGGGATGGACAGACTCACCTCCATCCAGTCCCTTTGGGTGATCACTGAGCCACTGTCACTGCTTGCCTACATGAGCCATGCTGTAGGAGCTAAAGGACGGCTTGGCGACTGCCTGAGGAGCGCTGCAAGGCCGGCCGGTCCATTACCGAGCTGTAATTGTGCACAAAATCGTGGCTTTCAGTTACTTCTGCATATCTAAAGTTGCGTCTATGGCTGCCTTAAAGGAGCAATGACTCAAGATTATAGGCGTAAAGGGCCCTTCTCACTGGTCACCGAGCAGACAAGCGAGCCCCACGCAGCCTGGCAAGTGGGGTCCAGGTGGCCGGGGAGTCCCTCAGACTTCCTCCCCTGCTCAGACTTCCACACCACCCCTAGAACCTGATCAATTATTGAGATCAGCAGGAGAGGCCCTTTTGAAGACACCCTCGCTTGTCAGGCACACGGGAAAGGGCTTTCTCTTGTGTTGTTCTCAAACTCTGGAATGCATTCCCCATTCAGGAAGAGGGTCAAGACTAGGGATGGCGGAGAATTCCACCACGGATTTCAGTGAGGCTGAATGCACTGGCATTCGGCCCCCCGAACCCCGTGGCAGAACGGCCTCCCACCCCCCGCCACCCCGCAGAATCCCCCCGGAACGAAACTTACCTGGGGCGGCGGTGGCTGGTCTTTTGGCCAGCAGCTGCAGCCGCCATTTGCGTCCTGCCAGGCTGCTGTGATAGGCTACGTAAGTATTTACGTAGCCTATCACGGCAAAGAGCAGGGACGCAAACGGCGGCTGCTATGCCATTTGCACCACTGCTCTTTCCGTGATAGGCTACGTATGTATTTACGTAGCCTATCACAGTAAAGGCAGCCATGCAAATGGCAGCCACTACGCCATTTGTGTGGCTGCCTTTACCGTGATAGGCTACATAAATACTTAGGTAGCCTATCATGAAAAGAGCAGCAGCACAAACGGCATAGCGGCCGCTGCTTGCATTCCTGCTCTTTGCCCTGAATTGATAGGCTACATAAATACTTACATAGCCTATCATGGCAGCCTGGCAGGACGCAAATGGCGGCCACTATGGTGGCCGCCATTTGCATCTGTAGCAGCCCAGCTGCGGACGGAACTCCGACTGCGGACAGCCCTGGCCAGCGGCTCTGTGGAGCCGCCACGGAGCACAGTCGGCCAGGGAGGATTCCGGGGGTAGGGACGGAGCGCCTCCCCCACCCACGAATCACACCTGCAAAAAGGTAAGTGACTTTCGTACATCCCTAGTCAAGACATTTCTTTTTAACTTGGCTTTTTAAATCCTTGTGATGGTTTTTAGTGTTGTTTTTGATGTTTCACTATGTTTTTATTAAAGCAATGGTATTCCCTGTAGTAACCTATGGCTGCGAGAGCTGGACCATAAGGAAGGCTGAGTGAAGGAAGATAGATGCTTTTGAACTGTGGTGCTGGAGGAAAATTCTGAGAGTGCCTTGGACTGCAAGAAGATCAAACCAGTCCATACTCCAGGAAATAAAGCCAGACTGCTCACTTGGGGGAATGATATTAAAGGCAAAACTGAAGTACTTTGGCCACATAATGAGAAGACAGGACACCCTGGAGAAGATGCTGATGCTAGGGAAAGTGGAAGGCAAAAGGAAGAGGGGCTGACCAAGGGCAGGATGGATGGATGATATTCTGGAGGTGATGGACTCGACTTTGGGGGAGCTGGGGGTGGCAACGGCTGACAGGAAGCTCTGGCGTGGGCTGGTCCATGAAGTCATGAAGAGTCGGAAGCGACTGACCAAATAAACAACAACAACATGGTTTTTATGGTTTGAACTTTTTGTAAATGACCCTGGCTGGTAAGGGTCAGGATCTCTTCTTGATCATCCCAGAGTGCAGGACATGGAATAATGGACTCAAGTTACGGAAGCCAGACTCCAGCTGAACATCAGGAAAAACTTCCTGACAGTTAGAGCAATGGAACCAATGACCTAAGGAGGTGGTGGGCTCTCCCACACTGGAGGCATTCAAGATGAAGCTGGACAGTCACTTGTCAGGGATGCTGTGACTTGGATTCCTGCATTGAGCAGGGGGTTGGACTCGATGGTCTTATAGGCCCCTTCCAACCTTACTATTCTATGATTCTATGGTCCCAGAAAGGTGGTATAAAAAGACAATAAATAAATAAATAAATAAATGGAACAATGGAGGTGCAATCTAACTAGATTTGCCTTTGCTGCAACCTGAAGTATATTTTGCAGGTGCTTTCTTTAGCTCTCCTGTCTGTTTTCAACTATGAGATGATTTCAAGTGATTTAGACAGATGGATACTACCAACTCAATGTTCCTTTGAAGTATCTGTATGTCCTATGTAATTGTTCCACTCTCTGTCTGCATCTTCAATGTACTGTTTAGGAGCGTAGTGGAGACCTGTATCTGTGACATGGTATTTTACAACAAAGACTGAGAGCTTTTCTTTTCTTCACGAGGCAGTTAATCAGCTGTATTACTTTCGGTCTTGTTGTAGAACTGAGATATGAGCACTACACAAGGAGCATTTCCTTTCCTGCTTCTCCACTACATAACCTCTAGGTGGCACTGTGGTATAGTGGAATAGTGCAAATACAAAAGAAGAAATTGTGCTTTCTTTCACTTTTACAATTAAATGCTGCATTTTCCCTGCTCTAAAAAAACTTGCTGAAAGTGATGGTTAGACACTGAAACAAAACTGGAGGGTCATGATGTTGTCTAAAGAACCCATAAACAACCGTGAGTAGAGAATGACAAGCACATGATAAACGTCTCATGGAAGAAAGCCCTGAGTAGGTGACAGTTTTCAAAGTCTCTTTTAGCGAATTGTTATAAAACCAGGGTGGTAGAACACTTCTAGTTTTGGTAGAGAAAAATACTAGCAGTGGATCTGACTTAACAATTTGCTGCACAACATCAGAAATAACACCAAACACCTCGGCTCAAAATTCTTTCCTGTCAGTCATACATAAAGGCACAGACCTATTCCCTTCATATTTAGTGTGCCACCCCCGCCCTACCCCAAATCCTCTATCCACTTGTTTAAAGAAGGGAAGGAAGCTATCTTCATGTATCCAACTCAAAGGCTACACATTGTATAAAACATCTTTTTGCCAAGCACTCCCACGGGCATAGTTGAGAAAGTGTGGGCTGTGTTTTCTTTTAAAGTTATTTTAAAACTCACCACAACAGTCAGAGGGGAACGGGGGAGTGGGGGGAGAGGTATGATTATGAAATGTTGGACTCTTTCAACAAAAAGGAGATGTTTTCCCCTGCTCATGCCCTGACTGAAGCAAATGCTTGGAAGGGGTTAACCAGTGCACAGTTTACAGCTGGAGATGTGCGTGCAACCAGGAAACAGCACGAAACTGCAAAACCATGGGACAGCTGGAGCCTGCTGGAATCTCATTCATGTTGGCAATAGCTTCTGAGGTCTCAGGCTCTGACATCACTCTGTTTTGCGTCACGGTGGAATGCCTCCAGCCACTTGTCTTTTTCATGAACTCCCACCCCCTACCCCACCAACACCGCCTCTTCAGTCAACCCAGTCACTGGCTGTAATTTGTAAATACAGTTACGGTAACACAAGTCTGATCACACACACTCCTTACACTGTTGCCATGTACCAGATCAGGTGAACTCCTCAGAAATTAATAGACTGAGACTGCAATCCTACACAATGTTTGCTCAGAAATCAGTCCAACTGATTTCAGAATCTGCCTTCTACTGAGTCTGCCCCTTGGTCCATCTAGCCCAATATTGTCAACTCTGACTGCCAGCGGCTTTCCAGGGTTTCAGGCAGGAATTTTCCACGCCCTACCTGGGGATGCCGGGGATTGAACTTTGGAACTTCTTCATGCAAAGCAGGTGCAAGAAGCTATGGCACTTTCAATGGGACTTACTCCCAGGGAAGTATGTAGAAGGTTGCAGCTGAAGTTATGGCATTGCAGAAAATGCGAGAGTTCAGACATCACACCAAACCATGGTTTGCATTACCCATACTTTAAGATTCAAATCATGGTTTCAGCTTCCACACATACAGGCAACCCTTGTCTTAGAGCTTATCTGCTTATCTGTTTTCATTTCTCTCTGCTTGGTACTCTTGTTTCTATGGGGCAAGGGGCTTTGGAGGTGAGCAACTGCTGTAACTCTGATTTAGTTACAATTCAGGCATCTGCTTTCCTGGTCCATCATTTTGTCAATTCAGGCATCACATCAAACCATACTGTTTTGTGGGTGGGAAGACTCCTGGGTGTGGTCCCCAAAGACTCAGTCTTCAGCAAGTCTCCTATGGCAGGGCATGCTGTTCATGGGGAGCAGCTACGGAGAATGCTTCTCAACATGCTCAGATTGCAACAATTTGGCAGAAGCAAGAGGGTCCTTATGGTCCCTAACATGGAGCATGACAGGACATAGGGGAAGAAGAGGATTGGATTCAAAATCACACAAGGGGAATGCATGCACAAAGGAACTTCTGCTGATGCTATGCTTGCCTGTTCTCTCCTCCCCCCTGGACACTCCCCCAAATCTGCTCCAGATAGTGCACCAACTGTCTGGATTTGGGGAGGGGGCTGCATGGGGGAGGGGAGCCCTTCCTTTCACAGAATGGCTAATCTGGATCCGACCCATTGTACAGTTTCTTTATCTAAGATCCAAAGTATTAGTGTTACAGTTGCAGAAGAGACCAAATCCTTTACTGAATTCCTACAGTTACTTACCCCCTTTCGGTGATTTTCCAAATTCTCAAACATTGTGGGTTAGTGGCAATATATTTTATTATTTAGTTAGTTAGTTATGAAAAATCTCCTTAGGCCTTCCTTCATCTTCACACATCCCAGGGTGGAGTGCAACGAGCATGACCGACACCAGTCATACAAAAATAAAATATACAGTAAAACAAAATGGTCATAATCAGACAATTGAGAGGCAGCTAAAACAACAGAAAAGGCAAACCAACAGGAACCAACTTAAAATGACTGGGCAAATACAAAGCTTTTGGCCTGGTGCTGAAAAGATTGCAAAGTTGGTGCCAGTCATACCTCTGTGGGGAGGGTATTCCAGAAAGTTATCATTTGCTAGGTACTAATTTGATATGTACCATGGTCTGATTAATAAGCCTTTAATAGGCTCTCTGGTTAACTATCTCGGGGTGCCATTTTAAAGTGTTGATGCATCATCTGCCAAATGGTGAACCACATGCGATTGGCGGCAGCAATCTCAGATTGCCGATTCTTAATGAATGAGCTGTCCACTCAGCGGGCACAAACTGTGGTTTTGGCAAACCTTTTCCCCTAAACATTGCAACTCCTGCTGAAAATAATGTTTGCCAGTGAGAGAGTCTTGTTGCAATGTATCACAATTGACATCACATTTGATCTAATAATGAAAATAATCCTTTCCTTCCTTCCTTCCTTTTTTTTTTTTTTGGTAGGAGAAAACATCATGTTGCTTATTAATGAGCTAATGGTGGAATAGCCAGAATATTTCTCTATTGAAGTTTGTTTTGATTTGTAAGTAGCAAACAGAAGCCTCATCAGATCAGAGAGCTTTTTATAGGCAGATGTCCTTCTGTTCTTTCTAAAATCTTAGTTGCTCAAAATGTGCTTGACGTTTTTCTAGTTTTCTCAAAGATTTTTCTTACAGAGGCATGTTTTTTACGCTAACACACCCAGAGAGTCAAACATCTGTATGAACAACATATAAGTTTAGGGGAAGGATCATAGTTCAATGGTAGAGCACATGCTATGCATCCCAAAAGTCCCTGGCATCTTCAGTAAAAATGTTTTTTAAAAATCAGGTAATTGATCCCAACAGATGGATCCCAATTGATGGGAAAGACCCCTGCCTTAGACCCTGGAAAGCTTCTGCCAGTCAGAGTAGGCAATAATGGGCAGAATGGACAATTCATCTGACTGATATAACATAAGCCAGTCCTAATATCCCAGTAATTTCAACAGAGCCGGGAGATGACTCTGGCCAATGCTTTTTATTGTACTAATTGATTTTTTAAATACTAAGGGTGCAATCCTATTGAGATAGACAGTTGCCTCTGACTTCCTCTGAAGTCGGAGGTTGCCGCCTATCCAATGCAGGGCGGCTGAAGCACAGAGAGGAGAGGATTCCCTCTGTGCTCTGGCTTCCCTGCAGTTTTCCTTAGATGCCTGATTTGGAGCGTCTAAGCACAGCTTCAGGGAGGGAATGGGGCTGGAGACATAGGTCTCCTCCCCTCCCCGCCCCTGGGAATGCCCCCTTTTCACCCTGTCCATGCTCTGTGTTGTGTGAGCATGGACAGGCAAAGAGAGGCAGCCACCGCAGTTCTCTGCCCCGGCTACGAGGGGGCGGGGAGCACCGTTTCCCAGCTCCGAGTTCATAGCACTGTCTACAAGCTTGGAGCTGGAAAACCAAAAAATCCTATCTCCCCCAGACACTGTCTGGGGAACATAGGATTGCTCTCTGAGAAGCTTAACATAATATGTAGTTTGGCCCTTCTATCCTGCTAATTTCAACAGCCCTTAGGCCAGGCTGGCATTCTCTGGACTGGGATCATAGTCTCATTTGCTCTGCAATTCTAAATCTGTCCCTATCTTTCCATCTGGCCTAGGAGTGCGGAACCTAAGGCCTGAAGGCCAAATCTTAGGGTCCCAATCTGGCCCCCTGGGGCTCCCTGGATTGCCATGTTCCCCCAGAGTTGCCCTGCGGGCCTCAGGTTCCCCACCCCTGATGTAACATCATATAGATTAGCCTTGCATATGTGTCAGAACTACAATTCCCATCATCCCCAGCTGACTGGGGGTGATGGGGGCTGTATTCTGACACATCTGAGGGGTGGCAGGAAGGCTGATCTGTAGTAACTAGTCATGGTAGCTAGATGGAAACTCCCTATTCGGAGGAAGTATGCCATCAAATACCACCTGATGTGTGGGAACAGTGGGGAGCAGATGTGTCTTTCTGGGTCCTGCTTCTGGGCTTCCTGACAAAGGGCTTTTCATAGAATCATAGAATAGTAGGGTTGGAAGGGGCCTACAAGGCTATCGAGTCCAACCCCCTACTCAGTGCAGGAATCCAAGTCAGAGCATCCCTGACAGGTGGCTGTCCAGCCTCGTCTTGAATGCCTCCAGTGTGGGAGAGCCCACCACCTCCCTAGGTCATTGGTTCCATTGTCGTATTGCTCTAACAGTCAGGAAGCTTTTCCTGAAATTCAGCTGGAATCTGGCTTCCTGTAACTTGAGCCCATTATTCCGTGTCCTGCACTCTGGGATGATCGAGAAGAGATCCTGGCCTTCCTCTGTGACAACCTTTCAAGTACCCAAAGAGCACTATCATGTACCCCCTCAGTCTTCTCTTCTCAAGGCTAAACATGCCCAGTTCTTTCAGTCTCTCTTCATAGGACTTTGTTTCCAGTCCCCTGGCCGTCTTTGTTGCCCTCCTCTGAACCATCTCCAGTTTGACTGCATCCTTCTTAAAATGTGGTGCGCAGAACTGGACACAGTACTCCAGATGAGGCCTAACCAGTGCTGAGTAGAGGGGAACTAGTACTTCTCGGGATTTGGAAGCTATGCTTCTATTAATGCAGCCCTAAAGAGCATTTGCCTTTTTTGCAGCCACATGACATTGTTGGCTCATATTCAGCTTGTGATCTACAACAAATCTAAAATCCTTCTCGCTTGTAGTGTTGTTGAGCCACGTATCCCCGATTTTGTAACTGTGCATTTGGTTTCTTTTTCCTAGGTGCAGACTTGGCGTTTATCCCTATTAAATGTCATTCTCTTGTTTTCTGCCCAGCGCTCCAGTCTATCAAGATCACTTTGAATTTTGTTTCTGTCTTCCAAAGTATTAGCTATCCCGCCCAACTTTGTGTCCTGTGCAAATTTGATAAGCGTTCCCTGCACCTCCTCCTCCAAGTCATTAATAAAAATGTTGAAGAGCACTGGGCCCAGGACTGAGCCTTGCGGTACCCCGCACATTACCTCTCCTCAGTATGAGAAGATCCCACTGATAAGCACTCTCTGAGTCTCATTCACAGCCAACTGTGGACCCACCGGATCGTTGTTTCATCTAGCCCACTTTGAGCTAGTTTGCTCATCAGGATATCATGGGGCACTTTGTCGAAAGCTTTCCTGAAGTCGAGGTATATTATGTACACAGCATTCCCACAGTCCACAAGGGAGGTTACTTGATCAAAAAATGAGATCAGATTCGGGTGGCAAATTACATGTTGGCTTTGAGTAATCACTGCATTGTTTTAGTAAAAACAGACGTGCTATAATGGTTGCAAAGCTTGGGAGAGACCATGGAGGATGATGCCATCCTGTAAAGCACCCGCAGACTACTGTGTGTTAGGAATCATGACGAGCTCACAATAAATGCCTCATGTAGAAAGGCCTAACATCTGGCTAGCCGCTGTGGCATACAAGGTGCCGGACTAGATGGGCTTCTGGTCTGATCCGGCAGGACTCTCCTCACATGTTTGAAGTTCTTATTTCACTATATAGAAATGTTTTCTCCAAAGTTTATAGGCAAAAGCATCTCTTTCTGTTGCTGTCCTGACGAGGTCTGAAGGCAGCCCCAGTTGCTGGAACAAAAGCACCATTAACATCAACAAGGAGCTGATCAAGAGCAACAGCTATCATCCTTCTTGTGGCCTGGATGTGTCATCCTGGCAAAAAGTATTAGCGGTAACTAGTGCAGAGGTTATGTCTTTCTATAATCACCACTGTTCACATCCTCATTAGCTCCTCCCCCTGCTCCCTGTCACTTTTCAGATCACTTCCTGTTCTTCCTAGCTCCAAGAAGTAATTCCAGCTTGCACAATGCGAAACAAAACAAAACACAAAAGCAAAACAAAAGCAAAAGCAAAATGCTTCCATTGTTCCTGCAGGTCAAGTGACTGGGCAGCTCTGTTGCTTGCCTGCATTCTTTTTCTCTTCTCCTTCATGCCTTGCATCAATATTCCATAGCAGAAGACTTTGTGTCCTGTGTGGCAACGACTCAGGGCCCACATTATCATCACGGATTTTCCTCACAGTTTTGCAAGCCACTGCTGCCTCTTTCAGAGATGCTAGCCAAAGAATGGCGCAAACATCAATCTCTTTGCTTGATATTTTTATGATCACAAATTACCCATCCCTGCATATCCAGCATAATATCGTATTTGTACAGGCAGGATATTCGAGGCACATCAAAGCACTAATCTGCAGCATCAGCAGTTTCTAGAATCCAAGGGTGCTTCCAGATGAAGTTTTTTTATTGTGCAATCTCCCTGTCTCGTTCACGGAATTTTATGGGGTGTGTGTGTCCTGATGTAGTTGTCTTCCATTTGTAACTCGTGTTTTCCCGCTAATCCTTCCATCTTTTTTTCTTACCACAGAAAATCCATTAAGGAGGGAAAGGCAGAATAGCTGCACCAAGTTTGATAGGTAGTCATCTGTCTGGAAGACTATCCCATCTACAACAGGTCTTCATCCACTTAGGGAGGAGGAACTGAGCTGGGTTGGGGTCCAACTTCCCACCCTCCCCCCCAGCCTCCAGTAGCCTCTAGGGTGTTTCAAAGCTGGGGTACTGCACCCCACAGATTCAGCCTTCCAAACAATCTAAGTTTTATTGAAACAAAGCCTTTCCACTGAGCTCTCTCAGGCAGTGGCTCTCTCTCCTCAGGCCAGAAGCAGTGGGTGTGGCCCTCAACAATTTCCTTCTTCCTCCTAGGAAGACAACCCATTCAGGCCAAATCCAGTATTTCTTTCATATTGTTACACAGGGGGCTTTGAAGTCAATTAGTGGAGATAACGGGGATTCTCGATCCCTTCCAAGCTCCCAGTAGAGTCTTGGGGGTGGGGCCTGAGCAGGGAGCAGGGACCACAGAGGGAGCCAAAGGCTCCCCAGGCCAGATGGGGAATGTCTGTGAACTGGATTAGTCCTGTGGGCTGCAGGTTCCCCTCCTGCGACTTAGGCTGACTTCATATGTTCCATGTATGATCTGCAATCTGTTCTTGTAGATCTGGTTCTGCACACCGGAAGGGGGGCTGATTGTAGCTCTTTCTGTTAACATGCCTATGGATACCATAACCCCCACAGTTGTCCTTATACGGTATTTTCAAATATCTTACCAAAATCACCTGTGCAGCCAGTGTTTTGCTTTCTATTTTTGTTGCAGCGGTATCAGCTGTTGAAGAGGCAAGCCACTGTTCAGTTTTAAAAGCAGCTTGCCTCTTTGCCAGTGGGGACAACTGTGATCAAAACAGGGCGCCAAGCTCTACTGCTGAATGTAGTGCCTCCCATATGGTTGCAGTTTGCGGGAGGGAGCTGGGCCTTGGGCCAAAGTTGCCTTCATGAGGAAGTTTGTCTCTTTGAATTAATGTAAAATAAATGGCGTTTATGAATCCCAATAAAATGTGAAAATCTCCAGATGTCTTTTGCATTTGTCACAAATGTCCAGGAGTAATTGTAGATATTTCGATGCAGAGCAGGGGAGAGAGTATAATTTATTGACTTCCAGATAGCAGAATGAGTGGCACTACATGCCTTTGCTTGCTCTTTTCATTCAAGCTTATTGGTCATTTGCCATCAATTCTTAGTTTCAAACGGGATGTGCCAAAAATGTAAAAGCCCAGGGGAAGTGAGAATCTCAAGGAAGAAGCCAAGATTAGTTACATAAATATTTCTTGTAACTCTGCTTTAAGGGCAACTCTGTGGAAGTTACAGTCATCCAATAGAATGTGAAATGTTTGCAGTGGGCATATACATATGTATTGGATGGGGTTACACTCCCCCTGAAGACATAGGTTCACAGCTTGGGTGTAGCTCTGGGTTCAGCCCTGAGCCTGGATGCCCAGGTTTCAGCAGTGGCCAGGAGTGCATTTGCACAGTTAAAGCTAGTGTGCCAGCTGCGCCCGTTCCTTGAGATGTCTGACTTGGCCATAGTGACACATGCCTTAGTTACATCCCATTTGGATTACTATAATGCGTACTACATGGGGCTGCCTCTGAAGAGTGCTCGGAAACTTCAGCTGGTTCAAAGAGGTGCTGCCAGACTGTTGACTGGGGCTAGCTACAGGGAGCATACAACTCCCCTGCTAAAACAGCTCCATTGGCTCCCAGTCTGTTTCTGGGCACAATTCAAAGTGTTGGTCATGACCTATAAAGCCCTATACGGCTCAGGTCCAGGTTATCTGAAAGACTGTATTCTCCGCTATGAGCCTGTTCATGCCCTGAGATCTTCAGGGGAGGCGCTTCTCATGGTCCCACCACCATCAAAGGCTCGCCTGGTGGGAACACAGGAGAAGGCCTTCTCGGTAGCTGCCCCAGGGCTCTGGAACTCCCTTCCCAAGGACGCGAGAGGGGCACCCTCCTTGTAATGTTTTTGCAGGCAGGTAAAAAGTTTTTTTTTTTTTTCCTGCAGGTCTTTGGGGATAGATAGTCTGGACCTGTGATGGATTGGTTCTATGGTTTATTTTGTTTGTTCTCTTTTAAATTTGTTTACAATTTTAATATTATTGATGATTTAATTATATTTTTAACTTTTGTATATTTCTGTTTATATGATTTAACTATATATGTTTTAATGTTGTAAAGCCACCTTGAGTCCCAGTATTGGGGAAAAGGCAGGATGATATAATAATAATAATAATAATAATAATAATAATAATAATACATACTACAGCACAAAAAGGCTGTGTCTTCTTCAGTCAATATGCTGCTTATAGGCCGCATGTGGCCCCCCTTTCCATTTTTGCACCCCTTGTTCCTGCCATGTGGCACACACAAGGAAATCACAGTGGCAACGCCCACCCCACCCCTGTGATTTCCTTGCAAATGAACTGTGCGGGGAGGGCACACCAGGAAGCATCCCTACACTCCCAAGGTACTCCCTGCTTTTTTGGAAAACCGCTGCTTTTTTGCCATGATGGTGGCAGCAAATTCAGCAGCAAATTTGACAGCAGCAATTTCTGCACTGGGGGGGTGGCCCCTAGTGGGTTTGGGGGGGCACTGTGGTCTGCCGACCCCTGGACATTGACTACCTCTGTCTGAAATGGTCAGCAAGTGATATACATCCCGACCAAAGACCTGGGTCACACAGAGCAGTCCAAATGAAGAGATGCTCTTACTTAACATCTGGCAGCATAACGAGCTTAACTGATGAAGTTAATCGATGCATCATCTACAAATCTAAAGTGCGATTAAAATGGAGTGTGCTCACAGCTGTTTCCCATGAGCCCTGACTGCTTTGACGTAAGCCAGGCCTGTACAATTTGTGACCCACCAAGATAAATGCAGCTGTCCCAAATTCCTGTGTTTGCTGCCTGCCTAGAACTATAAATACTGTGGAGTTGTCAAGCACCTAGCAAACTCCAGTATGTGGCTGTTGGACTGAGCTCGAATCACTTACAAAGTTCTGTCAAACTGATGAATAGTTCAGGCTATTTATGATGGCTTCCCCAACAGTAAAACTTATGGACATGATCCAGCCTAAGGTTTAAGCATATGCTTACATCTCTCCCATTTAATTCAATGACTCTTAAAAGTGCACGGCTTTGGATGGGCCAAGCTGAATTTGTTTGTTTGTTCACTCTGCTTGTATCCTGCCTCTCTGCCACTAGGCCTCCTAGGCAACTTTAAAACCCAGCAATTAACAATATATAAACAATATCAACAATAAAACAAAATCAGAAGCATAAAAACAACAATTAAGCCAATCCCAAACAAAACACAGGGCTCATTAAAAGCTTAGCGGAACAAAAAGGTCTTTGCTGACTCCTTGATAATTAAAAAAGACTGAGACAGCTAGGAAGAGAATACCGAAGGTGAGGTGCCTCTACCGCTTGGGACTTGAACCCGTGGGCAACCATGTGCCTGCAGACAACTCTCTTGGCACCCACCAGGCTCCCTGCCTCTTGTGACTTCTTATTTTATTTGTAAAGATATTTTTTAAAAAAATTACTGGGAGGCCGGCATACTGCAAAGCGAAAGGCTGCCCTCCAGCACCATCTTTATTTGGATTCAAAAGTGTGATTTTGAGTTTTGGAGCTCAGGCCTCCATGTCTGCAGGTTCTTGAGCAAGTTTCTTTTCCTTTAGCCTCACCAGTTTGTCTCCTGGGAAATGATCCTTTTGTGACCATTCCCACCCATGGCAGCCATTTTATGAATGGGTGAGCCCTCACATGGCAGCATTTTATATGAGCACCCACAACACTCAAAATTCCAAATGTGCCCACTGACCCCAAAAAGGTTGGGGTCTACTGAGAAGGCCCTGCTCCATGTAGCTGAAAGTTCAGTTTTCTCACCTTCAGGGGATAGTGAGTAGGGCCTCCCTTAGAAATCTTGATGAATGCGAGAATTGATATTCTAGTTGATTTGTGTTATGTTGCAAATTAGAAAGATTATCAACTCCAAGTAATTTATTTTATTTTACTCGAACCTTTCTTCCAAGGAGCTCAGGTTGGCATACCTGGCATCTGTCCCTTCTGTTTACACTGGCTATGTCCCTGTCCCTGGTGTACATAGTCGATGTCCCTGGTGTACATAGGCAGTATGCCTATGTACACCAGTTGCTGGGGAATGTGGGCGGGAGGGTGCTGTTGGACTCATGTCCTGCTTGTGGGTTCATGTGGGCAGCTGGCTGGCCACTGTGTGGACAGAATGCTGGACTAGATAGACCCTTGGTCTGATCCTGCATGGCTCTTCTTGTGCTCTTGTTTAAACCTATGACCCTTTGGTGTTTGAGCTACCCGGACTACCTTCACATCTCCCCCTTGAGTAAAAAGAGGTGCCTCTGTTTGAAACGAAAAGGCTTACGGTTAGTCAAAGAGAAAGTGTGCAGCATCAGTAAAAGGAAACTAGTTGACCCACAGGAAAGGAAAAAGAAATTAGCTGAGCCATGGGAAAGACATTCTTACTGCTCATCCTGGTGCCACCCCATTCATTTGTGCTGACAACCAAGGAAAGAATGATGCATTTTGAAGTTCCTGAAGTGGCCTACAACTGAAATATTATTAGAATACTTATGTTTGGGGAAAATATACATTTGTTCACTTACACAACATGGATCCTAAATTGGACCCTGGTTGCTTGGCTAAAAGAGAGGCATACATACAGGCCCCAAATGGCAGAATTTAGAAACAATTTGTGTGCCAAACATTGTTTGTGTCAACATTTGTGAATGTTCATCTCCTGGGGCAGGGATGGGGAACCTGTGACACTCTACATGTGGTTGAACTCCAACTCCCATCATCCCTGGCCATGTTGGCTTGGGATGATGGAAGTTGGAGTCCAACAACATGTGGAGGGCCACAAGTTCCCCATCCCTGTCACAGGGTAATGCTCTGAGCTAACTCATATGACCTTTTTTGACCTAGTGGTAAAGGGATCAAGGAGGACATAGGTTAATTTCTTAGTGCATCTCTACACCAGCCTAAAAACCTGCATTTAAAATGGGGCTTTCTGTTTTAAATGTAGGATCACAACGGACTCCCTTTACATGCATTTCCTTTCCCCCTTCTTCTCCCTCATATTTGACCCTTATCTTTCATTAGTCTAGCTCCTCTTCTTGCAGCTTTTCCTTTCTCACAGAGGGACTTTAAGCAGAACACAAGTGGGGTAATTTGTGACTTCATTTTCTCTGATCTTTTAAACAATGTAATGAGGGTCATTTAGTGCAGGAGGTTAATGATGTCATCTAAAGGGCCCGCAAACTTCCGTGAGCAACCTCAATAGCAGAATAAAAGCTCAGTGTGAAGAAGCCCTTAGATACCTTGAGAATATCCTGACATGTATCATAACCTTGGACCACTACTTCCTGTATGCCAGGGATCCCCAACCTTTTTGGACTCGGGGCACATTTGGGAACTTGTGAAACTGCTGTGAGCACCACTACAAAATGTCTCCCATGGAGGAAGTGGCTAGTCACATAATGGCTGCCTTGGAGGATGTGGCTAGTCATATAATGGCTGCCTTGGGGGCCTGGCTCATCAAAAGAGGTTGGGCGGGAGAGAAATAGCGAGGCTAGAGGCCAGGAGGGAGGGGGAAATTGCAAGGCAAAAGGGTAGAGGGGAGAAAAAGAGTGAGGCTAGAAACTGAGGGGGGGAATAAACAGTGAGGTAAAGAAGTGGGGGAGGAAAATAGCGAAGCTAGAGGCCTCGAGAGAAACAGCACGATAAAGGAGTAAGTGGGAGAGAAAGACAAAGCTAGGGGCTAGGAAGAGAGAGAAAGAAGAAGGCTTGGGATAGGGAAGGGGAAGGGAGAGAAAAAGCAAGAAAGGGATTGGGTGGAGAGAAAAAGCAAGGCTATGTATAATTGCTAGGAAGTTGTATTTTCCTATATGGGCATTTCATATGTATTCATTGCTATGGATATATACAAATTCATGTATGGATATTAAAAATGGGAGAGAAAATAATTTTTAAAAAGTTTTGCAGGTGCCCCCAGGTGCCACATTGGGGATCCCTTTGCAGGTGCCATTGGAGGGTCCCGTGGGTGCCATGGCACCTGTGGGCACAGTGTTGGGGACCCCTGCTGTATTCAGTCCTGTGGAGTTGCCACCTAGTGGCAAGTAAGGAATGGCTGCCCTCTGGGGAACTCCTTCTTTATGATAAACTCCACCTCTTTATGAGCACCTAGCAGATGGGTTGTGATGTATGGGCTGTACCAGGATATGGTGAGCCATGACCTTAACCTAGGTTGGAGCAGATTCAAAAGACCAGCAAATAGGGCAAACACAGGTAACTTGTGATGACTTTGATATACAACCAGAAGCAAACAAGTAGGTAGAGATCAAAAAAGTATTCTGAAAAAGCTCTTTAGAAAAAAGTGTATATGTTGCAGCGTGATTGCTCTTCTTTGGGTATCGGTGCTGCCAGACGGATGGCTCCTAGTGCTACGCGTCAAAAGACATTGTGTAGCTGTTCTGTCTTTCCCTTCTAACGAATTTTCTGTGCTAAGAAAACAGATGGAAAAAGAAGCGGGAATACACAGGAGGGTTGTGGTGGAAGATAACGTCATCTGGACACCCCCCCCCCCCATAAAATTATGTGAGTGAGGCAGGGTGATTGTACAATAAAAGCCTCATGCAGATGCACCCTATGATTACTCTTCTTTGTGGGCAACTTCAAAATAAAGATACATGTTGTAGAATTGCATACTAAGTCTGCCTTCTTGTTTGCATTAAACAAACAAACAGTCAAAACAGTCATGTGCAAATCCAGCCCCAGAAAGTTCTGGGAAAATCCATGGATCTTTTTTTGTCATGAATTCTCACCCCAAGGAGGTATGGTATGATGGGTGTTTTGGGAATAGTTTCACTGTGTGTCATGCTGCAACTCACCTTTTCCTGGTCATACTATTCCTGCTCTGGATCTTGCAAAATCCCCTACCACAACTTTGTTGGTTTTTGGATCACCATCTGTTGCCAGCTAATAATAACAGGCACCAACCACCAAGTCAGTCCACCCATTCTTAGGAGATTCCCAATGTTTGGTAGACTATTCAAAGAGGAGTGGAAACCTGGCCTGAAACAAGCCAAGGATTTATCTACTTCCAAGAGCTGTCTGTAGGTAGATGCTAGGTCTGGCCTTTTCGTCCTCAGTCTCAGAATGTTATTGAATGCTTATGGTTTTTATTGTTGGATTTTGTTTTAGTTTTGTGATTTTGTTGTAAGCTGCTCAATCTCTTAGCCCTCGACCCCCCGGTAAAATGGGGTTCCAAGACAGGTGGAGGGAAGAATCATATACTCACTCAGCCCACAGAGAATAAGAGTGACAAGGCCACCCTCTATTGAAGGGCTGTCCAGTCCATGTCATTCAGTCCTTCCTTCATCAGTTATTACATTTCTATACCGCCCCAAAGCCAAAGCTCTCTGAGCAGTTTGCAAAAAATCAGAACCCTAAAATACAGCATAATAAAACATCATATAAAACCTTTACCATGCAAAAAATGTTAAAAAAAAATTGAAGCAACTAAAATAATAGCAACAAAATACCAGGATCCCATAAAAACAACTCACATTAAAAAGCCCCATCATGTGCTGTAAAATGTCTGGGAGTAGAGGAAAATCAACTTAGCACTGAAAAGATGACAATGTTTGCACCAGGCGGACCTCTCTGGGGAGAGCATTCCACAGTTGGGGGGCTACCACCAAGAAGGTCTTCTTCCTTTTTGCCATCCTCTGAACATTCCTTGAAGAAGGCACTCGGAAGAGGCCCTCAGATGTAGTGGTGGGCGGATCACTTACCGTCAGTTCCACGACGGTGTCCACGGGGTGGAGGCGATCCGTTCCTCCCCCCCCCCGGAATCTTCCAGGGCTGCTTCGCATCTGGAGGATTTCACGGAGCTGCACTCCTGCTCCGCGGTGCTGGCAATATGGTAATGGCATCCGTCATTACCATATTCCTTAGGTTAATACAGCCGCAAATGGCATAATGGATGCCACTTGTGGCTGTAAAGCGCTGGTTTTTACGTAAATAGAGCCGTAAACAGATGCAATTAGGGTAAACTCAGGGCTTTATGGCCGCAAGTGGCGTCCAATACACCATTTGCGTCTGTGTTAGGGATGGCGGAGAATTCCGCCACGGATTTCAGTGAAGCCCCCCAAAATCTGTGGCGGAACGGCCTGCCACCACCCCGCCCCCCTGTGGATCCCCCCCGGGACGAAACTTACCTGGGGCGGATGTTCCGGACGGCGGCAGCTCCAGTGGCGGCTTCGGCAGCGGCTGGTCTTCCGACCAGCTGCCACCGCCGCCATTTGCAGTCTCGTCTTTTTTTTTTTACATAGACGTGATAGGCTACATAAAGACTTACGTAGCCTATCACGTCTGGGTTAAAAAAAAAGAAAAGAAAAAGCATACGCAAATGGTGGTGGCTACGGCAGCTGCCATTTGCGTTCTTTATTTTTCGCCGTCTTAGTCTACGTAAATATTTACATAGACTATTACGACAAAAATAAAGGGGAATGCAAATAGCGTAGTGGGCGCTATTTGCGTTCCTTTTTGATTCGCCATTTTAGCCTACTTAATATTTACGTAGGCTAAAATGGCGAATCAAAAAGGAACGCAAATAGCGCCCACTACGCTATTTGTGTTCCCCTTTATTTTCACCGTAATAGTCTACGTAAATATTTACGTAGACTAAGACGGCGAAAAATAAGGAACGCAAATGGTGGCTGCCGTAGCTGCCGCCATTTGCATACGCTTTTAATTTTTTTACCCAGATGTGATAGGCTACATAAGTCTTTACGTAGCCTATCACGGTTGAATATAGGGACGCAAACAGCGGCGGCTACGGCAGCCGCCATTTGCGTCCCTGCTACCCAGCGGCTAGATGTCCGGCTGCTGGTAGAGACGGACGGCGGCTCTGCGGAATCCCTGCGGAGCAGAGCCAGCCGGGCAGGACACCGGGGGGAGGGACGGAGCACCTCCCCCCCACCGCAAAGCAGAACCACGAAACGGTAAGTAACTTTCGTACATCCCTAGTCTGTGTTAAAAACATAGACACAAATGGAGTATTGGATGACACTTGCGGCCGTAAAGCCCTGAGTTTACTCTACTTGCAGCCATTTACGGTTCTATTTACGTAAAAACCAGCGCTTTACAGCCGCAAGTGGCATCCACTACGCCATTTGCGGCTGTATTAACCCAAAGCATATGGTAATGGCGGACGCCATTAATGTACCGCAAACGCCGCGGAGCCGGAGTGCTGTTCCGCAGGGAATCCTCCAGACTCAGAGGTAAGTGGTGCCGTTCCACCGCGGATTCTGGAGGCTGGATTCTTTGGAATCTGGTCTCATTGGCATCCGCGGCGGATTTCACCAAAAACCCTACTCAGATGTTGATTGTAGTGTATGGGTAGGTTCCTACAGAGAGAGTTTAAAGTCTGATGTTTCTGATAAAGAAACATCAGAAGGAGAACAGGGGTCCTGAAGTGACCCACTGACAGTGAGCACCTGAGCAGCAGACCGAGCAGGCAAGCACCCAAGTTCCCCACTGTGTTCTCCACTGTTAAAGTGTTCCCCACTGTGGGCATTTCTACACCTGCAGTTTATCGTACATTCATGATTGGTCACTCATGGACATTTGTGGGTCCATCACACGATATATTCCTCCAGTGATTTTCCCGCCGTTTCCCCCTGCCTATCCCGTGTTATCCCCAAATGGAAAAAACGTAGTATTTTTTCAGCCTGCACAACAGGAGCTCCATGACCTACCATGTATTTCTCCCATAGCACGAAGAAAGTGCTGTGTATGTGAGGCTGTGGGAACTTGTTTTGGTTTGTTGGAGGCGCAGTCACGATGACAGCAGTGACATCGGGGTGGTGGGCGTGTCAGTATACTGACCTGCCGGCTTGCCACCGTGCCAGCTTGCCACCATGCTGGGACTAAATGCAACGTGCTGACTTTTGCTCCTTACTTTGGCTGCTTATGCCACAACACAGAATGGCCAGCATGCCGCCATGCTGGCATTTCAGCAGCTCACCAGGAAGCCAGTGCCTGTGGCTTGGGCAGTTCAGTGGAGCTCGGGCAGTTCAGGAGGTTGCCATCCACCCGCATTGCATGTCAATCACAACCAAACCACCAGTATCTGCGAGGGGAGGGAAAGGGGCAGGAAGCAGGGAGGAAATTTTGTGAAGCCCCCAGTGTGTGTAATGGCTTTTCGCAGAAAAGTAGCCACTCATGAAAAGGGAAGGAATGGAATATAACAAGATAGCAACAGCTGTGTAGTTGTTTCTATCTAATCCCACGATGAAACTGGATAGAGAAAGACCTGGTACTGATGTGGATTTCTGCCCCCATGTGATGAACCCCTGTGAAATGGTATCTCTGTTTAAATTATAATTTCTCCCTCCCCCCATAGCAAATGATCATGCATTCACCATGTGTTGTTGTTTACCCAAAATGATTGCCTGCCCAAGACAAGCTGTGCGTTTCAATGCAGGACAAATATGTGTTTGAGCCGTGCCCTCCACCTTACCCCGAATATGGTCTTCTTTAGCCCTTCCTGGTATCTCATCCTGATCTTCTAATCTGGCATTGAGGCCAGCCCCTAGTTTGACGTAGGGAGTAGGGAGCTGGGCCAAAAGCAAAGACGAGAGACGCTGGAAGGCTGCCCATTGCAAAGCCAAACATTTCCAGGCAGGAGCCCATGTGGTGTGTAAAAAAGCCCAAGGAGTGGGAGGCTCAGAAGGGAGTGTCAGGTGTTCAGAAGGCCTCCGATTCTCCTGTTTGCTGTTCCTTTAAGGTACAGCTGGGCATTCGGGAACCAGGAAGAAAGCTTTTTTCCCCCAAGGTAAAAAGAGAGTGGGAACTGATCTGAACATGAAAGCTAGGTCAGAGCCTTTACAGCTCGTTCTGTGGCTGGAGGGAGATATTTTCTGACCGTGTTCAGCATGTTGTACAGTACACTGATGAATCACTTCCTGTCTTTGCCCTTTTTTTCTCTCCCCCCCCCCTTTCTTGGGCTCACTGCTGCATCACGGCAGAACGGCTCTGCCACTAACTGGATCCCACAGCCCCAGCTGAGATGTTTTGTGTGCTTTGTCCTGGCGCCTGCTATAACGCAGAGGCAAAGCTAAACTGCTGTGTCATACTTAGTTATTAATGACCGAAGAACCACATGATACAAAGTTCTGGGAAACTGAGGGAAGATTCCAGGAAAGAGGTCAACCAGTTCAGTAAACAGATTTTATTAGAACTTGAACGGAGACCAAAATATTTCCCGTTTACTGGGTTCTACTGTTTTTGTTTTATTTTTAAATTAAAACATGTTTCTTTTATCTCGGGGAGCCTATCAATGGCAGAACAGAGGCCAAAAAAAGCATTTCCTTTAGTGTGTTCTTTTTAATATTTATTTTTATGTCATTGATCTTCAAAAATGCTTTTAAGAATAGTTGTGAGAGCTTTGCTTGCATCCTCAGGCATGGCTGGCTGTTCACTCAGCTGTACCTACATTTCTGTCAGAGAGAAGGCAGTAGTTGCAAAGCTATTGCAACTGTACTGCAGTTTGCCTTTATATTCTCTAGTTAACCTTATATTCCACAAATCTGCATATTTATATTTATTTGACCTTGGAACTATAGCAACTGAGCAGAAGTATTGTAAACAATGGCCACAGCCCATCATGTTGCCAAAGGTTCCCTGCCCGTCCTGGTTTTTATTTTATTCCCTAATACTTTTTAAAAGTTGTTGGTGTTATTTATTTATTTATTTACAATATTTATATACCGCTCCACATCAAAGATTTTGGAGCGGTGAACAACAAGATAAAAGAATAAAACCCCATAATTAAAACAGTTATAACATTTTAAAAGAACAGATTGTTGTTGTTGTTATTATTATTATTATTTAACTAGGAGGCCAGCATGCTGCAAAGCAAAGTGCTGCCTGCCAGCACCATCTTTACTTGCTTTCAGAAGGGTGGCTTTGTATTTTGGAGCTCAGACCCCCACCTCTGCCTTGTACTTTGGGTCTTGGGGAAGTTACTTTTCTCTTAGTCTCACCAGTTTCCAGTGGTGACTGGTGAGGTTTGGAGTTGGTGGGACCAATTTCTTTCTTTTGCTTATGCATAATGTGCTGATGCAACAGTTGTAGTGGCACACATGTACAGCACACATGTACAATTTTCTTATGTGTCTGCATACTTTTGGATAAACACTATGCCAGACAAAAGCCTCTCACTCACACTTCTCCCTGTAATGTATTTGTCAAAAGCATTAATCTGCTACTCCGCTAGCAAATGGCATCTGATACAGTCACTTCTTACCTCATTATCACACTAGATCTGATACTTATCCCTTGTTTGTTTACATTTTCTAAATAAAGTTAAAGCACCCCAAAGCCAGGCTATTACATGACTTTGAGATTGTTAAATCCCCCAAAAGATGAAGAAGGTATGTCCCCTTACATAAAAGATCCAAAGCTACAGTTTCTCCATGAACTTAATCTATAACCAACCTAGTATCGCTTACCTCCATTTCCCCAAGTATCCTATGTTGCACTACTTTTATCCTGGTTAATAAAATTATACCAGTGACGCACTCTGAGCACTCAGAAACACTATAGAAATACTATTTTTGTTCTCCATACTGAAACCAATTTCCATATTTCCCAAAGATGAAACCTCTGCTACAAAACAAATATAAGAACATACCAATACATTTCTGCTGTACACTCTGCTCGTGGTCAAAGTCTTCGAGTTATGAGCACAGTACAATAGGAAGTCTCCGTATTAGGGGGCTGTGTGAGGCAACAATATGAAGACCATACAGAACACAACTCCCCCAGGACCCCAGTAGAGAATACGGTCGCCAACTGTGACTGAAATTATTCTTGGAGATTTCCCTGCCCCCACACATATTTTACACGAGACCAAATTATTAAGTTCTTCAGGATTGCTTTCAGTAATCATTTAATGCTGATTCTTGGAGACTTCAATCCTAGAAGGGTGGCAATCTTACGGCACTTTCACACGGAGCTGAAATGGCCGGAATGAGGAGGCAGTGGGGCAGCGCGGCCTAAATAGCGGCCAGCTTGACCCACCCCTTGGTGACACCAGGGGCGAAGGCCAATGGCCTTCGCCCTTGTCCCGTCCTTCCCCCCGCCACCCACAACAGCCCCCCCCCCCCCGCAGCCAGGCAAGCCAGGTGCAGGGTGAGGGCACATCAAATTACACCGTTGTGTTCCGCTTCCGTTTCCTCCGTGAAAAGAGGAAAAGCGGCAAGAGGAGGAGCGAGATCAATGAAAGATAATGGAAGACTGAGCTACGGGGGAGAAGGAGGGGGGAAGGGGAGGAGGGAAAGGAAGCGGGTGAAAAAGGGAGTCAGTGGTGATCCTGCATTTAAAATGGAAGCAGAAAGCCCTGTTTGAAATGCAGGATTTTAGGCTGGTGTAGAGATGCCCCTAGTGCAGAATTGCACAAATTTATACTTTAAGAACATCCATGATTTTCTGTCAAAGAAGAATTAATATCAGATCCCTACATAGCCATAGAGCTAGATCCCTGGATGACCTTAGATCAGTCATTATCTCGCAGCTTAACCACAGGGTTTTTGTGAGGATAAAGGCGGGCTCAGGGAATGTCATATTGGAGCTCCTTGGAGGGAAGGGATACAAATTTGAAGATAATTCCTTGGAGGGAGGGAACAATGGGGTACACATCTGAATATCAATGCCTATTAGGCCATTTTTACAACAACTGGGCCAGAGAGAAGAGCCAGGCTTCCAGCAAACAGCAAAGGAAGGAGGGGGAGGAAACCTCCTAATATGGGAATGTGTTCCTATATGGCCCTGCCCTGACGAAGTCAGCCAGTTGGAGGGAAGTGGTATCCAAGGGCCAGGCCCTACTCGAGAGCCCACTGGATATATGTGATCTGCGGAAAAAGTGCCTTACAAGTGCTGGCAGCCTCAGTAGCAATTGGCTGAAAGTTTAGTTGATACCCTGAGAAGAGGGGCCCAAAAGTGAAACGAGCCATTGGGCTGCCCCGTACTGAGAAGACTGGAGCAAAAGAGTCTTGTGGTGTGAGTCTTTAGTCTGTGGGCCCTTCGCCCTTGTCCCGACAGCATCAGAGAGGCTGCTTGAATGAAAAGCCAATTTAAGACTAGAGACTCAGATATGAAAGAGAAAGAATGGGAATGGACAGCCAAAAAAACAACACCAGGATTAGTCAGTGACTTCGCCTAGGTTACACAGAAATCTGTAATTGATTTATTTAATACAAGGGGGGAAACTCCCACTTGGACCTCTGAAGGAGTCTCTGTTGCCAGTTTGGCTTCTATGAAATAAGTGTTTTTTTGACCAGCCATGCCCACTGTGGCAGCCATTTGTGAGAGCACTCACAATACTCTCAAAATTCCAAATGTGCCCACCAATCCAAAAAGGTTGGGGTCCCCGGTAAAGCAATAAAAGTTCCTGATATGCACCACTATCCACATGGCATGCCATTGGTGGATTTCCACATTTAGTTTCATAGAATCAGCTAGGCTGGTGAGGACGAGGGAGAGGGCCTTCTCTGTGGTGGCCCCCACTCTGTGGAACTCCCTCCCTAGGGAACTCCACCATGCCCCCTCTTTAAGGAGCTTCTGCCATGCACTGAAAACTTGGTTATTCAGGCAGGCATTTGGGGTGGGTTAGGGTATTTTTAAATAAAGTTCTAATGTATAATTTTACTGTTTTAAATTGTAGCATTGTACATTGCCCAGAGTGGCCGGGTGCCTGGCCGGATGGGTGATTAAGAAATTTAATAAAATCAATCAATCATAGAATAGTAGGGTTGGAAGGGGCCTATAAGACCATCGAGTCCAACCCCCTGCTCAATGCAGGAATCCAAGTCAGAGCATCCCTGACAGATGGTGTCCAGCCTCATCTTGAATGCCTCCAGTGTGGGAGAGCCCACCACCTCCCTAGGTCATTGGTTCCATTGTTGTATTGCTCTAACAGGCAGGAAGTTTTTCCTGATGTTCAGCAGGAATCTGGCTTCCTGTAACTGGAGCCCATTCCGTTTCCTGTATTCTGGGATGATCGAGAAGAGATCCTGGCCTTCCTCTCGTGACAACCTTTCCAGTACTTGAAGAGCGCTATCCTATCTCCCCTCAGTCTTTTCAAGGCTAAACATGCCCAGTTCTTTCAGTCTCACTTCATAGGGCTTTGTTTCCAGTCCCCTGATCATCTTTGTTGCCCTCCTCTGAACCCTCTCCATTTCGTCTACATCCTTCTTAAAGTGTGGCGCCCAGAACTGGACACAGTATTCAAGATGAGGCCTAACCAGTGCTGAGTAGAGGGGAACTAGTACGTCATGTAATTTGGAAGCTATACTCCTATTAATGCAGCCCAAAAGAGCATTTGCCTTTTTTGCAGCCACTTCACATTGTTGGCTCATATTCAGCTTGTGATCTACAATAATTCCAAGATCCTTCTCGCTTGTAGTATTGTTGAGCCAAGTATCACCCATCTTGTAACTGTGCATTTGGTTTCTTTTTCCTAGGTGCAGAACTTGACATTTATATCCCTATTAAATGTCATTCTGTTGTTTTCAGCCCAGCACTCCAGCCCATTAAGATCACTTTGAATTCTGTTTCTGTCTTCCAGGCTATTAGCTATCCCACCCTTTATTTATTCATTTATTATTACATTTATATCCTGCTTTTTTTTCCCCTTCTTGCAAGGAACTCAAGGCAGCTTGCATGGTCCTCCTTCCCTCCATTTTATCTGCACAACAGCCCTGTGAGGTAGATTAGGCTGAGAGTCTGTGACTGGCCTAAAGTCACCTAGTGAGCTTCATGGCTGAGTGGGGACTAGAACCTGGATATTCTGAGTCCCAGTCCAACAGTGTAATCATGACACCACTATGGCTGTCGATCTGATCTGGTTTCCCACCTCTATCATGCTACTAGTCATGCACCACACTTTATTGAAGTACGACTTTAGCTACACTAGCTGGGGCTACTTTTCCACAACTTGCTTCGGAAACTGATCCCATTTTATGCCTCCCTGTGACCTCCTCCAATTCTGCCACCCATTAGCTGCCCCAAAGTCTCTGGGTCTTTTCAGTGATGCCACCCATTCTCCCTTGTTGACCCTCGTTTGTGGAACTCCCTCTCAATGAGTCAACCTACCTCTACTTGCTGGTGCCCTCCAGATCAACTCCCATCAGCCCCACCCAACATGGCCAGTGGTCAGGAATGGTGGGAGTTGTAGTCCAGTACATCTGGAGGGCACCAGTCTTCCAGGTGGGGGAAGACTGACCCGGGTGATGTCACTTCCCACTCTGTCCCTTCAGATCCCTCCTCCAAACCCATCTCTGAAGCCTGTAGCTTGAATATAGTATTTGAATTACTGTTGTTTTTTTGTAGGCTATGGGGAAACTATAATTTGGCTAAAATGGAACAGAGTCAGTGGATGGGCTTGGGAATATCACCAAGCCCCCCTCTTTCTCCCGGCCCCCCACAATTCATGCACTATGTAAGGCACAGTTCCCAACCCCAAGTTCCCTTGTAATGCTATAGAGAGGGTGGAGGAAGCATTTGAATTGGTGGGTGGGAGGGAATGTTAGGCCTTTGGCAAAAGGATCCTCTGTGGTGTGTGTATGTGTGTGGGGGGGGTATTCCTCACCACCAGTGATTTTCACAGTGGCATCAAGAGCAAGCATGGTTGGGCACAAGCCGAAGGCCCGCGGGTAAGAGTTGCTCCTGCTCTTGGCCACTGTGACCTGCTCATTCACCTGCCTCTCACTGTGGCCCAGACAACATTCATGGTGAGGAGGAACAGCAGATGCCACTGCCTACTTGCTCGCTGGCTCTCTGCCTGTCAAGCCAGCAAGTGGCAGTGAGAAGGCGGACCCACGGTGGGAGGGGGTCCATTGAGAGGGTCTTGCCAAAGGGCCCTCCCAAACCTGGAGCCCTTGCTGGGAGGAGTGGCCACTTACACATTGCCAAAAAAGAAGAAATGCATCACCAAAAGAAAGGACAAAAGAAGACATGGATTTGCATATGCTAATATAGCTGCACAGATAGCAAACTAGAAATAAGCCCTATGATTTAAATAGAAACACAATACATCTCACCATAGTGGGGAAGACTGTGACACGGTGACCTATGATACATAAGCAGCCACCCTACTGCGGGTAAGCCAGGAATTCTTCCCTGGCTCAGATTTTAATCTGAAGTACAAGAAACAGGGAGATTTTATGTGAGCCATGAGCAGGAACAGAGCGATGAATCCCCAACAAAAGCAAAATTCCTATGATGCAACCCGTTAGTCAGGAGTCTGGTAAGCACTGCCCAAGGTCCGCTGTGCACAGGTCTCCCCACCCCCCATTAAGTTCAGCAACTTCTTAGGTGAAGCAGCAAATGTTTTGGGAAAAAGAGAAAAAAACTACCCACCAGATTTTAGGTGAGGAAGTGAAGGCATCTGCAGCTGTTTCAAAACTACACTGGGGATTTTAGATAAGCAGAATGGAATTACCCCAAGCAAGAAATCAGCCCTGAGACAGGCGCCAGCTCTTTCAAAAGGAGCCGGTAGTTACATCTAGATCACCGCTTGATGTCTTGCCTCATTTGGAGGAGGCTTTTCCCACTTCCTACTGCAACATTTTCCAAAATGTTAGCTGGGATGATGTGGTGCGAGAAAGAAATTACTTCAGGAACTAAAGGCTTCTGTGAACTCAGATACTGAGATCTAGCGTGGTATAGTGGTTAGAGTGTTGGACTTTGACTGGAAACAGTGATGCAGCTGGGTAATGCTAGACCTAGGACTTCATGGTCTTGCAGGAGTCTCCTTTATACAGCCATGTGGATTACCTGTGAAACACACAACTACCATTGCTCTTTCCCCCCTCCCACTGCCATTCCGTGCTTCACAAGTGCTTCTACATTCCTGGTACGTTAGAACAATTCCCACCCCTCCACCTCACCCCCAAACCTGTTTGGCAACCCTGATTTAAAAATAAATAAATACATACATACATACTTTGAACAAGTGCAGCTTCACATTTTAAACTCAGATCATAGCACCATCATGATACTATGGAATAAATGGAGTTTGCTTCTGCTACCCTCACACTAAACACATTTATTGGATATAAGAATTATCTTGGTGAAGAAAAAGGATAATATTTAAAGAAGAAGAGGAAGAGGAAAAGGATCATACATGTCTGGACAGCCACCCCCTGACTATGAAATGTTTTTTTAAAAGAACAAAGAAAGGATGCTGCACCTTCAGCTCCAGTGAGTCTGTCTGCCATTCCCCCGATGCTCTGCTGCTCTCTGGAAGGTCATTTAGGGGGCCCTGGACTGTGGACCTTGGATTTGGGCCCAGAGGTCCAGCCGTGCCACTGATTGGGGAGTCCTGGGATCCAATCCTCACAAAGCTTAGTGGGTGACCTTGAGCTAGTCACTGTCTTGCAGCCTAACCTACTTTACAGGGTTGTTGTGAGGATAAAGGAGAGCATCCCTATCCATATGTATCACTCTCAGCTCCTTGGAGGAAGGGTGGGAGATTAAATGTGAGTCAAAATAAAATACACACTCATGCAGGAGGTTGCCCACTGCATCCCTGTGTGATTCATTTCTTCAAAGCAGCCAAACAGCCTCCACTGGTGGTGTATCATTCTGCTGGGTGTCTCTGCACTGGGTGTGATAAGATCATCCAGTCATTCCTGATATGGAGATACAGAAGAATGATCCGTCCTTAGAAGAGGCTGCCTCTTGGCTCTCTGTGAGTCACTGGTGTGGGCTTGCCTTCTTCCAGTCAGGTGTCCCACCAAGAGCAGTGACTTCTGCAGAAATGCAGATGGTTGTATTTTCTCTGAGGATGGATGCCTTCAGTTTTCAGTCACAAAGAAAAAGGCTTCAACTTTGAAAAGTCTGGGAAACTGTATTACACTGTCTCTTTAAAGTAGGTTGGTGGATGGAGGGATTCCATTTTTGATTCAGGAGATGAAAACTCCAGTTCTGAGTATCACCTTGCACCCCTGTGCAGTGATGCGGCCATGGCAGGGTCCCCAACCTTTTTGAGTCAGTGGGCTGGGCATATTTGGAATTTTGAGAGTGTCATGGGCTTTCCTGCTGGGCATGGCCAGTCACAAAAAACCTGTTTCCCAGAAGGCAAATTGTAGGCACTAAAAGAAAAGGAATTTCCCCAAGAACCTAAAGTGCAAGGCAGAGGTGGGGGCTGAGCTCCAAAATGCAAAACCACTCTTTTGAACAGTGTTCTGCTCCAACATGTATTTCTCAGAAGGCATCCTGATGAGGTTCAGAGATAAGGAACTTGGCCAAGAAAAGGAGTACAAGGCAGAGGTGAGGTCTGAGCCAGAAATGTCAACTCACATATTTGTCCCCTCAAAGCATGACAAAATAAATACACATTTTACAGAAGGCAAACTGGTCATGCTCAGAGAAACTGGTCATGCTCAGAGAGCCAGTGTGGTGTAGTGGTGGGAGTGTTGGACTAGGAGCTGGGAGATCTGGGTTCTAGTCCCCACTCAGCCATGGAAGCTCACTGGGCGACTTTGGGCCAGTCGCAGACTCTCAGCCCAACCCACCTCACAGGGTTGTTGTGAGGATAAAATGGAGAGTAGGAGGATAATGTAAGCCGCCTTGGGTTCCTTGCAAGAGGAAAAAAGGCGGGTATAAATGCAATAAATAAATTGTTGTTGTTGTTGAGTCGTTCAGTCGTGTCCGACTCTTCGTGACCCCATGGACCATAGCATGCCAGGCCTTCCTGTCCTGTGCTCTCTCCCGGAGTGTGCTCAAGTCCATATTCATTGCATCAGTGATGCTGTCTAGCCATCTCATCCTCTGCCGTCCCCTTCTCCTTTTGCCTTCAGTCTTTCCCAGCATCAGGGTCTTTTCCAGGGAGTTTTCTCTTCGCATTAGATGGCCAAAATATTTGAGCTTCAGCTTCAGTATCTGTCCTTCCAATGAGCACTCAGGGTTGATTTCCTTTAGGATTGACTGATCTGACCTCCTTGCAGTCCAGGGGACTCGTAAGAGTCTTCTCCAGCACCACAGTTCGAAGGCATCAATTCTTCGGCGCTCAGCCTTCCTTATAGTCCAGCTCTCACAGCCATACATTACTACTGGGAAAACCATAGCTTTGATTAGACGGACCTTTGTCGGCAAGGTGATGTCTCTGCTTCTTTTAATTTCATGGCTACAGTCACCGTCTGCGGTGATCTTGGAGCCCAAGAAAATAAAATCTGTCACTGCTTCCATTTCTTCCCCTTCCATATGCCAGGAAGCAATGGGGCCAGATGCCATGATCTTAGTTTTTTTTAATGTTGAGTTTCAAACCAGCTTTTGCACTCTCCTCTTTCACCCTCAACAAGAGGCTCTTGAGATCCTCTTCGCTTTCTGCCATTAGGGTGGTATCGTCTGCGTATCTGAGGTTGTTGATCATTCTCCCGGCAATCTTAATTCCGACCTGTGATTCATCTAACCCGGCATTTCTCATGATGTACTCTGCATATAAGTTAAATAAGCAGGGTGACAATATGCAGCCTTGTCGTACTCCTTTCCCAACTTTGAACCAATCGGTTGTTCCATGTCTGGTTCTTACTGTTGCTTCTTGACCCTCGTACAGGTTTCTCAGGAGACAGGTAAGGTGGTCTGGTACTCCCATCTCTTTAAGAATTTGCCACAGTTTGTTGTGATCCACACTATCAAAGGCTTTAGCGTAGTCAATGAAGCAGAAATAGACGTTTTTCTGGAATTCTCTTGCTTTCTCCATGATCCAGCGAATATTGGCGATTTGATCTCTAGTTCCTCTGCCTCTTCGAAACTCAGCTTGTACTTCTGGTAGTTCTCAGTTCGCATACTGCTGAAGCCTAGCTTGTAGGATTTTGAGCATCACCTTGCTGGCATGTGAAATGAGCGCAATTGTACGGTAGTTTGAACACTCTTTGGCGTTGCCCTTCTTTGGAATTGGAATGTAAACTGACCTTTTCCAGTCTTGTGGCCACTGTTGAGTGTTCCAAATTTGTTGGCATATTGAGTGCAGCACTTTAACAGCATCATCTTTTAGGATTTTAAATAGCTCAGCTGGAATACTGTCATCTCCTCTAGCTTTGTTACTAATGCTTCCTAAGGCCCACTTGACTTCACTCTCTAGGATGTCTGGCTCAAGTTCAGTGACATGGCTATCAGGGACATTAAGATCTTTCCTGTATAGTTCTTCTGTGTATTCTTTCCACCTCTTTTTAATCTCATCTGCTTCTGTTAGGTCCCTGCCTTCTTTGTCCTTTATCATGCCCGTCTTTGCACAAAACGTTCCCTTGATATCTCCGATTTTCTTGAAGAGATCTCTAGTCTTTCCCATTCTATTGTTTTCTTCGATTTCTTTGCATTGTTCATTTAAGAAGGCCTTCTTGTCTCTCCTTGCTATTCTCTGGAACTCTGCATTCAGTTGGATATATCTTCCCCTTTCTCCCTTCCTTTCCGCTTCCCTTCTTTCCTCAGCTACTTGTAAAGCCTCATCAGACAGCCACTTTTCTTTCTTGCATTTCTTTTTCTTTGGGATGGAAATAAACACACACACACACACACACACACACACACAAAGGCAAAACACCCACCCATACCACCTACACAAAAACCCAGGCAAAACATCCACAGCACACAATACCATCACAACCACACAGGCAAAACACAAACAACACAACAAACAAACAAGCAAACAAACAAACCAGCTAACACACACACAGAGGCAAGAGCAAACAAATCACAGAGCACAGGCAAAGCACTCCACTTGCTCTCCACCTCCTTTACCCCACCCTGATGTTCTCTGCCACTTCTAGCTTACCCTTTTCTCTTTTTTTTGGGCTCCCCACCATCTGTCTTTTCTAAGAATGTCTCTGGGGCCCACATGGGGCCCAGAGACATTCTTAGAAAAGATAGATGGTCTCTGGGGACCACATGGGGCCCAGATATATTCTTGGAAATAAAGATGGTGCTGGAGGGCTGGCACTTCACTTTGCAGTATGCCAGCCTCCAGTTAAAAAAAAAAAAAATCAAGAGGGGCAAGAGGCCTGGTGGGTGCCAAGAGAGGGCATATGGGTGCCCAGGGACACTACATTGGATACCCCAGGTCTATGGGCCTGCTTCCTTTTTCTTTAGGAAGAGCAGCTTAATTTACAATTAAGATAGTAAACATTGTAAGCATCTCACAGAAGGGACTTTTCTTTTTTTCTTATATCACCCAGGGGTGGTACCAGAGGTTGTCATTGCTGGGCGCCTGCCAAGGCCCACATTACAGCAGGGGCCACTGCTTAACCTTAAGCCCCCTTGCCCTGCTCCTCCTTGCTGTTGCTGCCTGTTCACTTGCTCTCCCCAAACATGCCAGCAGCGACAAGGGCAAGAAGAAGTTTGCTTGTGCTTTCTTCTTCTCCTGCAGCCAGTTGGCTGCCTTGTTGCACAGAAAATGCCAGAAAATGAACTCAGCAGCACGAACTAAGCCGCCTTCCCCAACCTGGTGCCCTCCAGTTGTGTTAGACTACAACTTTCATCATTCCCAGCCATCATAACCAACTGGCTGGTGGGAGTTATAGTCCAACACATCTGGAGGCACCAGATTGGGGAAGGCTGAACGAAGGAACTCTTGTAGTTCATAAGGGACCCTATCTTATAGGAAGGTACACCACTCTGTGTACACACTCCAGGAGCACACTCCGGGTACACACTCCAGGAGAGGGCGGAGGACAGGAAGGCCTGGCGTGCTATGGTCCATGGGGTCACGAAGAGTCGGACACGACTGAACGACTGAACAACAACACACCACTCTCTCTCACACAAGAAGTCATAGAGTTTCAATATGGAAAAATTCTTCCATAAAGAGTCCTAGAGAGTGTGGGTGTCTGTGTGTCAGGGAAAGATCTGGGAAAGTCAGATTTCATTTTTTAAAGAAAACTTTTTAAAAACTTATACTTTTTTAAAAAGTTAAAGTTAACCTTAAAAAAACCCTAGTTAAACTTAGAAGTTAACTGAAAAAATAATTAAAGTTAAAAGTTAGCTGTTTCTTTAACTTTCCATGATTGGATGGTGGTATCTTTATATATATGTGTGTGTGTGTGTGTGTGTGTGTGTGTGGAAGTTGGGAGTTAGTTGGCCATCCCTCTTTGACTGCCTTCCTGTTGATTGAGTCCCATGAAACATACTTCATTGGAAACATCTTGACATGCAGATTCCAAAAATAACAATGGTTTTCACTGTAATTCAAAGGCAAGAATTTATTTATGTTCATAAAGCTTTTTAAAAAAAGATTAGGCTATCTTATATAACAATGTACTATAGAGTTTTATTTTTAATATCAAAACATGTCAGGTATAATTAAATAAACATAATTAATTGCAAACTGGAGCAAAATGAAATACGAACACACAAAAAGTATTGGTACGCCTTTATAAACACAGGTGCAGGCCAAAGTATAATGACATGCCAGTAACATATGGCCTGTAAACAAATCATAAAGGGATTAAGAGACACCTACAGTTAATATAACATTTATTTTCTCTGCACATCTATAGTTAAGTAAAACCTTTTGTTAGATTTGATTTACCAACCTGTAAATAAATGAAAATCCTACAAAGCCATGGAAGCAGTGATACCATAAGAAGCAGCTTTTTCTTTTGCAGAATCCCTGCAACAAAGGAGGTAAAACCAGCTAGCTTTGTTTCTCCCACTGGCAAGACTTAGGTTGCCAGTTTCTCACTGCCCCTTTGGCAGGGGCAGTGAGAGACCTGCCATTTTTATTACACTGTACATTGGTGGTGCTGTTTCAGTATTACAGTTATGATGACAATAACGGTAACAATTATTACAATAGCTTTCTAAATTATTACTACAGCTAATAATTACCAATTATTAGTATAGCTTTCCAGCTTCCAAAAATGGCACATAGCCATAAGCAGCAAAAGCAAAGGTAACTTCTGGAGTATACAGGGCAGGCACTAGCAATCTCAAATTAGATTAAAGCTTGTACATGTGCTTACTAATTTGTTTCCACGTATGCTAAGTTAGAATTGCCATTGGCAGGAGGCACAAATCCAAGGGAAAAGTAGCCACAAGGCAACTTCACTGGAAGAATAATAAGGAAGAGGAAATAAGGGATTTTTTTTATTTTTTTTTTGGCACAGGAGTGAGTGGTTGAGTTTAGGCACAGTTGTTTATGTTACAGCAAGGAATCAGAACATCTTTTCCAACTGATGGCAAGGTTCCTCAGTCCTGACTTGCAACTAGCCTATCGTAGTGCCAGGTGTTTTCTTTCTCTTCCTTTCTTCCTTTCCTTCTTTCTGGCAGAGATTCCCAAACTAAAGCTGAATCAAACTTTCCCAGAAGATGTTATTATGAGAAAAGTCTGAGATTTTTTTCCCCCTTGCCCCACCTAGGAAAAGGAGACTGCTCTGTGGGATTGTGACTGAACATTTTCCACTTTTGGGTGTGCGATGACTGCCATTCTCTCCATACAGGGCCCTAGAATGATGCTAGGACCAGGTGGAGGATGTGAAATGGTGGCCCACCTACAGCACAGTTGCTGCTGCAGCCACCACTTGCGGTGGAAAGCTGGGCGGTGGGGGGAGAGAAAGAAGCTGTGCTACTGCCGCTGCTAATTATTTATTTTATTTTATTTTATTTACAAAATTCATATACCGCTCCACATCAAAAGATTTTGGAGCAGTGAAAAACAAAGATAAAAGAATAAAACACCATGCTAAAATAGTTAAAACATTTTAAAAGAAACAAATTCAATTTAATAAACCGTGGCTGGTCACTCAAAGAAGGCCTCTTGAAATAACAATGTCTTCAGGAGGGGCCAAAAGCAGCACAACATTGGCACCTGCCTGACCTCCAAAGGCAGGGAGTTCCACTGGAATGGGGCCACCACACTGAAGGCTCCTTTCTTGGTGGACTCTAGCCAGGCCATTGGTCCATGTGGAACCGCCCTCTGATGACCTCAGTGACTGGACATGTTGGTAAGAATGGGTCTAGAAGCACCCCCAGACTAATAATGAGCCACATCCTTGGGAAACTAATGGGAAATTTCTCCTACGCCTGGAGGAGATTTGATGAAACGCCTGGCTTCTTTAAGGCCAGGCATTTCACCATGGGTAAACTTCAGAGACACCCCCTTCCACACTGCCTGGCTCTGAGGAAGGACCCCTCAGAGCCAGGCATCTGGGCCTGGTTGTCTCTCTGCAGAGCCACGCCGGCTGCTTTTTACAATTGCCTTGGCTCTTTAAAGAGCAGCGGCAGCAGCAACAGTGGTAGCAGCAATGGGGAGATAGGTGTGTGTGCAGGGAAGACATGGTGCAGGGGGGGACATGGCAGGGGGAGACGGTGGGGAGGAGAGATGCAGCACATGAGTCGGGGGAGGCGTAGTGGAGGCACGCATGTGCTCTCCTGCTTAAGGCAGCAGGACAGCTTGAGCAGGCCCTGAGCGGATTCACACATGCGTATTTCAGTTGGTTTCTCTGAACTTGGTTACCATACACTTCATGACTGGGGGCTGAATGTGTGAGAGCAGAGATACTGTACATGGATCAATGACATGGAGCAAATGAGAGTATAACTTGCTCCTGCTCAGGATTTAAAGTAAAAATATTTCCCCATTCTGTGACATTTTACCAAATGTGCCTTACCTTGGACCACCATGGTGCCAGTACGTGTCTGATTTTGTGCCATGAGTACTCTGTGAATAGGCACTGAAATGAGCCTGCACCAATGTGTACACATATCTGGCCCTCCATTCTCAGAGGGAATTTACATTTACTCCTCACATTATTCCCTGACCTGCTCTTATCAGCTATTGCATGATGATTTATGATGGCCTTTTACAGGCTTTCAGTATAATTTTTTTTTTTTTTTTGCCAGCCTACAGTATAACTACTAGTTTACATATGTATATAGGGGGGGGGGGACTTGTGCACCATCAAAGCAGAGTAAATCCATCACCCCCAAAAAAGAGGACAAAAGAGGATACAGATTTGCATAAAATTTGCATATGCTACTTTATAGTTATCGATGCAAATTTAGAAGGTATTACTAGAAAGAATGATTATACTTTAAATAGAAACACAGTATATCGTGGGCAAGACTATGACTAGATGAGCTGTGTGCAGCTCTCCAGGTGTTAACTGTTGATGGACAACTCCAAGGCCCCTGCTTTCCCATTTTCTGGTTCTTAATCTTTTAAACAGGACTTGGACCAGGCAGCCCTTCAAAATAGAGGTGGATTTAAACAGAGGACTTTCCTCTTTAAAATAGGGTGCAATCCTATTGTGATGGTCGGCACCCTCTGAAGTTGGAGGCTGCCAAGTATCCAGTGCTGGGCAGCCGTAGCATAGAGGTGATCCTCACCTCTGTGCTCCAGCCACCCTGCATTTTTGCCTAGATGGGGGATTTTGGCTGTCCCACAGCTTCCGGGACGGAAGGGAAGGAGGCCGTGCGACCCATGGGAAGCTGCATAAAGCGGCTTCTGTGGTCTCCTCCCCTCCCCATCCCTGGGAGCACCCCCTTTTCACTGTCTTTGCGTTAAGTTTCCAAGCGTGGAGACGTAGCCAGTGAGGAGAGAACCGCGCTGGCTTCGAGGGGAGGGGGAGGGGGGCGCGGTTTCTGGGAACCGTGTTCGGAGCCCTTGCTCTGACCTCAGTTCCCAGAAACCAAAAAATCCTATGGCCCTCTAGGCAGGGTATAGTGGCCATAGGATTGCTCCCTAAGATACAATAGCACCATAGTATAAAATGTCCAGATCTACTCACCCACAGAGAATTTTAACTCACCCCAGGTGTGTGGGAAATGGCTGCAAAGCTGGTCCCCAGCCAAGACCAGACAGATAATCTGACAAGTAAACCAAGCTGAAAGATTCCATGTTGCCACATGCTTGCCGGATGCACGCTGCTCAAATTATTAAACCATGGCCATAGTGAAACAGGGTGTCAGCTCTATTTGCAGAATTCAGCTACTCTACAAGTAGACTGATACGCCTACAGCTGTCCTGTCATAATCAGAGGTTCTGCTTATTTACACTGGAAACATTTATCTAACCTGTGCTGTTTTTCCATTTAATTTTGCTGTCATTATTTGGCCCTAAACGTTCTTGTTTTTGTTTATACTACTTGGTAGTGAGTCACTGGCTACTTTAGTTTAACTTCATTGAAATGGTTATTCTCGCCTTCCTCACACCCACTCTTTTGACTCATGAGCCCACAAAATATAAACACGACACTGCCACTCAGATGGCTTCCACATTTTCTTTGTTTAGCAAAGGACAAAGCCAAGGGAACTTTCTCCAGAGTTGTGTCTTTTCCACATTTCATCTTATTATGGAGGTCTGCTTCTTGGTATGTCATGGGCATTCAAATTAGGGGTGCTCAAAAAGCAAACGCCCCTCTTTGAATGCTTGCAGGCAGACACAGATTTAATATTGTGAGTGCTCATGGCAGCTATCTGTTCCCCCTTTTCCCAAATGCCCGTTGGGGAGGAGAAAGAGACAAGCGGTGCAGGGCATGTTTCTGGGCTAGGAACAGGACTGAGACTACCAGTCCCATTATCCCTAGCTGAGAGAGAATGCTATTGGAGGGCCCTTCTCCTTGGAGGAAATGATGCAGCCTACAAACCTGCTCCATTGTAGCCTCAAAGTTACCCACTACTGCCGCTCGCCCTCCTTAGAGGGCTGCAGTTCAGTGGTGGAGCACCAGCTTTGCATGCAGAAGGCCTCAGGTTCAATATCGGGGCCTTTCAGGTAGCACTAGGGAAAAAACCTTCCTGAAACCATGGGGAGTGCCTACCAGTCAGTGTTGACATACTGGGCTAGATGCACCAATGGTCTGACTTTGTATAAGGCAGCTTCCTATGTTGCGTGGTCAGAAACTGGGTCTTTTCGGAAAGGTAAGCAGTGGCGAGTGTTTGAGCATTTGCTAACGTTTTGCAAGCGCTCAAACTGGGAGCTTGCAAAAGGTCTGAACTTTCATGAGTGCCTGAGCTGCTAGCAAAAACTCAGCCATTTGGGGGCCAAACGTCAGGCTGCTGGTGCATTCTTAGCTGCGTTTTATGTGGTAGCCCAGGTCCACCAGTATCCTGTTGGGACTGATTGATTGAACTTTGAGAACACCCAATAGGCTGACTATACGTACCGTTTTAAATGGGACAGTACCGTTTTTTTTCATATTTCCCGACCGTCCCGTCGTTTTAATAAAAATGTCAATTTTGTCCCATTTTTAATTTTTTGTAAAAAACTGAACGCATTTGTCATAAGGCTCTATGTTAATCAATGCATGCAGTAACACTACTAGTGTGATGAAAGAGGAAGTTCCCTTTACTTTATCCAGTCAGGGCCAGGCTTCTTGAGCTGGAGACGATCAGACGCCGCCCCCTTGCTTGTCTGCAGTGGCGGGGAATTCAAGAGGTGGTCGCTAAGCCCCATTCAGCGTGCGGGAGCCAGGAGGGTGAGTCTTGCTGTTATTTCTACTATCATTCTGTTATTTTCTGTTATGAACGGTATGTGGTCGAAGAAGAAATCTAGATTAAGTGCTGAGACAGTGAGGGCTATGTTAGTTGTAAAACAAAATCGTGTCATAGAGTATGAGAAGTTTTATGATAAGGTGTTGAAAGACTGAGATTTGCTGCGTAAGATTTCTTCATCGGAGAAATATTCATGGTACAATTTGAAATACAGTCCCCCTCTACGTCTACCTACATTTTTGTATGAGTCACTGAAGAATAATTGTTAGCTCAATATGTTCATGTAATAAAACTTTTGTTATTGTCTTGCTTTTTCATGAATACGGAATATTACATAACCCCGTCCCGTTTTTGTCATCCCAATATCCCGTTTTTGTCTCAAGGAAATATGGTCAGCCTGCCAATGACCCAAGTTTACTGTGTGGTGAACAATATATTTAAAACAAAAATACAAACAATAAAACAATGAATAAAAATAGCACATAGTAAGACCAAGTTAATGCCAGCACCAAAGAGTAAAAACACTACTGCACATAAAACCAAAGTAATACCAGCAGCAAAATAGAAGTGCTAAGATCCAAAAGCACTAAACATGGCCTTAAAATGCCTGGGAGAATAAAAAGGTCTTCACCTGGTGCTGAAAAGATCATAATGTAGGCACCAGGTCAGCCTCTTTGGGAAGGGCATTCCACAGACAGGGTGTCAACACTGAAAAGGCCCTCTCTGTTGTAGCCTCCCGGCTTGCCTCATTTGCGTGGAGGAGGGCCTCAGACAATGACCTTAGGGTCTTGTAGGTAGATATGGGAGGAAACACTCCTTCAGGTAACCTGGCCCCAAGCCCTTTAGGGCTTTCAAGGTTAAAACCAGAACTTTGACTTGGGCCCAGTAATAGACGGGCATCTAGTACAGATGGCAAAGTACTGGCATGATATGATCACATCAGCCAATCCCAATTAGCAGCCCTGTTGGTAGGTGTCCAAATGTCCTACTTTGCAGAGTATAGTCGTCTCTTTGAAAGTGCCCCCTATTTGAAGGGCTGTCTGGTCCAAGTCCAGTTTAAAGATAAAGGACCACAAGAAGGTGGAGCAGCAGGGGCCATGAAGTTGCCCCTCCAGCGTTAGCACCTGGGCAGCAGATGGAGCGAGCACACAGGTCACCTGGTCAGTCTTCCCCACTATGGGGAGATGTATTGTATTTCTAGTTCAATGACAGTAATTCTTTCCAAATTTGCATCTATTCATATAAATTAGCATATGCAAAGTTTATACAGACCCTTGTTCTGTTTTGTCCTCTTTTGGGGGGAATGCATTTCCTCTCTTTTGGCAATGTGTAAGAGTCTACTCTATCCATTGGTATTTGCCACGATAAAAAACATTAAATGTGACATCCTCAAACACTCAGGAATATCTATTTTTCTCCTAATAAAACTGGAAAAAATGCTTTTCTATATGCTCCATTTTGTTGAACCGAACAACTGAAGATAACATATGAAATACGATTATATTTCCCCCCAGTGTTTTTACATGGTGAGTTGGCAACCATCTATGGATATATGTGGCAATACATTCAATATATGGAAATTAGAATGAGGCAAGTTAAGCTACCTTAAGAGAGGAAGATTTATACAGCAGCATTTAAAAACAAGTGGTGCTTTGAGTTGATTCCCAAATGTGTTTTACATTTGGACAGGGAGATTGTTACATACATTGAAAAATATCAATGGTTGAACATGAACGTGGTGTATGGACTGATTTATGATTTAGGGCGCAATCCCATGGATGTTTAGACAGAAAATTGTCCTACATCTCCCAGCATTCCCTAGCCCACATGACTGACTTGGGAATGCTGGGAATTGTAGGACTTTTTTTCTGTCTAAATATGTATACAACTGCATTATTAATAGTTCTGCTATGGCTAGTTTCAAAATTTTGATAGCATAAGAGAACTGATATGCTGCCATTTCTATTGCTTTTGAAACACCTATGTACAAATGAATGATCGTTGTAACGTGATGTACTGTTGCTCCCAGCTCTGAATTTTCTTGGGAGTAAATGCGAAGAATGGCGGGGGGGAATATAATTTCATCTACATGTTGGTGGGGTCCGAATTGGCTGTGACTACACAGGAAAGTAATTTTGGGCTTGTTGTGGACTGCTCAGTGAGATCAATGTACAGCAGGGCGGGCCACATATGCCCCCCATGGCCATATTTGTGCCCTGCCTTCCCCCACTCCTGCCACCACTGAATTTGTTGCTTCCGTGGTGGCAGCAACAGCAACTGCAATTTTGCAAAGTGCACAAGGAGAACACACCTACTTTAGATGCAGAATCATGCTCCCAGAAGCCTCCTGTGTGCCTTATTTCCTTCCAAACCTACCTCTGCTCTGGTTATAAAACAAAAGGGGAAAAAAATGTCACACCACTGTTTCCATGATGGTACCGCCCCCCCCCCCAATCTTTTGAATCATTTTGCCTCTCAAAATTTGCACCCCCCAAAGGTGGGCGGTAAATGTTGGGGAGGGTGTTGCTCAGCTCAAATTGGAACACCCTTCCTATGAGAGAAGACCAAGGAGTCTGAGGTCTCATTTAGAAAAAAGACTAAGGCAAGACATGATCGTGTTTTATAAAATGATTAATGAGGGCGTATAGAAAGAAGTTTTTCTCTGTCTGTATTAATACTAGAGCTCATGTTCATCCGATGAAACTGATGAAGTGCTAAGTTCAGAATGGACAATAGGAAATGCTATTTCACGTAAGGCTTAGGGCTAGCGCTGTCGGAGAAATCTGCAACGGAATCAGATGAGTTCGGATTTTTATGAATCTGACCTGCTGATTCTGCACTGGATTGGCTTTTCCCCAGTCAGCTGGATGCCACACACTTGCAGACCATTTTTCTAACTTTCCAGAATTTTGTGGAAATTTAGTAATAGAAAAATATGCAAAATTTAAAAAACGGTCAAAAAAGTGCATTTCCCCCATAGGCTAAAACAGGAAAATGCACGTGGTGCTGGTGGGGATTTGTACATTTTTGCAGGCACAAATTTGCGCAAGTGTAAATTTGCACATGTGCACATTTGTGCAAATTCGGAAGCTCAAAATGGTTTTGATTCCATCAATGTGCAGATAATGGAACAAAAGGTGCCTGACAATCCACAAGACTCAGCCAGAATGGATTTTATACACTCCATACCTCCCTGTTTAGGGTGCAACCTTATGCATGTGTAGACAGAAAAAGAGTGCTGACTGGGGAAGCTAGGAATCATAGAATCATAGAACAGTGCTGACAAGACTGAGGTACTTTTGGTGGGAGACAAGAGGAGGCTGGGAGATGTTGACCTGGTGTTGAATGGGGTACGGCTACCCTTGAAAGACCAGGTCCGCAGCCTGGGGGTCATTTTGGACTCCCAGCTGTCCATGGAGGCTCAGGTGTCAGCTGTGAGCCAGACAGCGCTGTATCAACTCCATCTGATACGGTGGCTGCACCCCTTCCTTCCCGACCATCTGCTCCCATCAGTAGTACATGCCCTGGTCTCCTCTCATTTAGACTACTGTAATGCGCTCTACGTGGGGTTACCCCTGAAGACAGTTCAGAAGCTGCAGCTGGTACAGAACGCAGCGGCTCACCTGATTAAAGGCAGCCACCGGCGAGATCACATCACTCCAGTGCTGAAGGAGTTGCACTGGTTACCAGTTGTTTTCCGGGCCAAATTCAAGGTGTTGGTTTTGACCTTTAAAACCCTATATGGTTCCGGCCCAGCCTGTCTTAAGGAATGCCTCCAGCAGCACCAGATGGGCCGCTTAACAAGATCAGCCTCAGATGGCCTTCTCTCTGTCCCATCAGCCAGGACAGCTACACTGGTGGGGACGAGGGAGAGGGCCTTTTCTGTGGTGGCCCCCACTCTGTGGAACTCCCTCCCTAGGGAACTCCTCCATGCCCCCTCTTTAATGAGCTTCCGCCATGCATTAAAAACGTGGTTGTTCAGGCAGGCATTTGGGGTGGGTTAGGGTATTTTAGAAAACATTTTTATTGTAGAATTTTATTGTTTTAAACTGTTTTATTATATGTTGTACATCGCCCAGAGTGGCTGGGTGACCAGCCAGATGGGCGATTAATAAATTTAATAAATAAAAAAATAGTGGGGTTGGAAAGGGCCTATAAGACCATTAAGTCCAACCCCCTACCTAGTGCAAGAATATAAGTCAAAGATTCCCTGACAGATGGCTGTCCAGCTTCATCTTGAATGCCTCCAGTGTGGGAGAGCCCACCACCTCCCTAGATAATTCGTTCCATTGTCATATTGCTCTAACAGTCAGGAGGATTTTCCTGATGTTCAGCCGGAATCTGGCTTCCTGTAACTGGAGCCCATTATTCCGTGTCCTGTATTCTGGAATGATCGAGAAGAGATCCTGGCCTTCCTCTCTGTGACAGCCTTTCAAGTACTTGAAGAGCGCTATCCTTCAGTCTTCTCTTCTCAAGGCTAAACATGCCCAGTTCTTTCAGTCTCTCTTCATAGGGCTTTGTTTCCAGTCCCCTGATCATCTTCGTTGTCCTCCTCTGAACCCTCTCCAAGGTTGTAAGTTGTAAGACTTTTTGGTTGCACCCTCGATCATAAAACCCTGAACTCAGAGGCTTATGAACATCCTATACAGGGCAGGAGGAGTGGCAGAGGCGATCTTCGTCTCCACATCCTCCTGCCTTGCACTTTTTGCTAGACAGGATTTTTTGCCTGTCTAGCTGGGGCGCTTCAGAGTGGGAGGGAAGGAAGCCGGAGAGGTCTCAGGATAACTTGTATCCTGGCCTCTCCAGTCTCCTCCCCTCCCCGCCCACTAGGGATGCTGGAGAAATTTGAGACAGACTAAAATGAGCTCGGATTTCTAACAATACGACCTGCGGAATCTGCTGCCGAGCACCTCCCTCAGGCCACCCGGAGTCCGTGGACTTTAGGATGGTTTGTTTTTACTTTTCCGAAACTTACGCATACTTATAAGTAGGAAAATATGCACATTTCTGCTGAGGAACAGTTGAATGGAATGGGGGATAATACACTAAATGTTACATACTAAGGTAAATTATGTAAATTCTTACAAAACCTCTTACGGACTTATTTACCTATTTTTCCACATGACCAAAAAACAATTTGCATCCTTTTTGGAGCAGACGACAGAACAAGAGGCGCCTGACAATCCACGAAACACAGACAGAGCGGATTTTACACAGACCGTACATCCCTACTGCCCACCAAAAGGCCCCCTTCTCCCCTTCTCCAAGGTTGAGTTCCTAACCTTGAAGAGCAGCTGAGGCAGTTCTTTCCGCACCAGCTGCAAGGGGGAGGGGGAGCTGGGTCCGAGCTCTGATTCCCCCCTCCAAGGTTGGAGCACCAGTTGCCATTTTCCGTACTTGGCACTCTTGGGGTAGCTGTTTGCAGGCTTTGTCATTTTTTTGTGCCTCAATGCATTGGAAAGGTGTGGGTTATTTGGCTCTGACTTACACTTTATTGATAAATAATAATTGATATTGCATTGTAATGGTTGATACTGCCCGTTTTGTAATTAATTTGATATAACATAATACTAGTATTAGTGAAATGAATTGTTTGGGTTGCTTTTTATTCTAATGGCATACTATTGCAGTGGATGCATTGGTATGCATTCTTGTTTTTATATTGCTCTTGTGTTGAGAGCCGCTTGGGGAACATTTTGTGGGAGAATAGCATACAAATGAAATGAAATCAAACCCTTATTGGTAGTAAGAACTTTAAATTAAACTATGCTGGTATTGGGGGTACTTTGGCCCTGTCCCTGTCCCTTTGCCTTTGGCCCTGCCCCCTACTGGAATGCGGCCCCTGAGAGCTTCTCCAACATTAAATTTAGCCCTTGGGCTGAAAGAGGTTCAACAGCCCTGATGTAAGCCTTACCACCAATTGAGGTAGCACCTGGAGAAGGATATAGACTAATACTTCTGGCCTGTGGGTGTGTGGCATGTGTGGAAGTGTTTATGATATCCATTGCTATCAGATTTCACGGTGACCTCCACCACAGATGGCTTTCTGGAAAGTTGGAACCTTCATGTTCAGTAGTAGCACTTGAATACCAGATGCTTGGACCAGATAACTGTGGAGGGTCATGACCTTCATACCTGCAGCTTCTTGGCTGTCCACTGTTGGAAATAGGATGCTAGACTAGATGGAACATAGGTCTGACCCATAAAGACTCTTCTTATGTTCTTATTTCTCCTAAGTATGCCCTGCCATGTTTGAATGAGCCCACATTGAATCAATGATACAACTATCTGAATCACAGATGTGCAATTTAGTGTTGACCAAAAAAAAAAAAAGAAAAGAAAAGACCAACCTCAAAAACCGGGGCCGCAAGTAAGTTCAGTATAAAATCTGAAATGGATTCTTCATAGTTCAACAGTTCCTTTGTGGCTCTTCCAAAGCCTTGGCCAAGGGAATGGAATGGATGTCCTTCTCAGAAGTTGGCACATTATGCACCAGCTACATAGGGTAACAAGATGTCACAAGATCATACTGGGGCATCTAACAAAAACAAGAAGAATGTTCTAATTAGATTTTCCAGTTCTGGGTACTCAAATCCAGTGAGAAACACATTGTTCTGTGCTGGTTAGAACATACTGTTGTATTTGGGAACAAGCACCTTCAGAATAATGGTGCAATGCAAAGAATAATGGGGATGTAAGCACAGAAATATACCCGAGAAAGTGAATAAAGAGAAAAACTGGATATGATGCTAACATTGTATTAAGTTGAAGGAATCAGTGGAATGGCATTACCATGCCCCTATTATATAATTTTTAGAGAAACAAGGGGGGACCTTAATGGGGCATACTTCTTCAAAATATGCTGAACCTACTAAGGGACCAGTAGCTCCCTTATATAGCGAGCACTTCCATCCCATTCAGGAAGTGATGTCATAGGGATTGGGGTTTATGCTTTATGCTTTATATGTTAATCCAGAACTTCTCAGTTCAGAAATAAAGCCGTATAAGTTCAAATATACACATTAAGTACCTTTCATTTTTTAAAAAAAGTTACAATGTAATAAACCACTTTCAGTATCAAACTACACTTTACACAGAATGCTCTGTAACCTTTAAAAATATATATTTTTAAATACAAACATCCATCTGAGGCTGCAATCAAGAGTGGGGGAAAGGCAAGTGAAGTGGGAATACTTAACTTTTCCCCTGCAGACCATTTTCCTCTTAAAATCGCTCCTCTCAAGCTGCTTTTCTGCCCCCATGGAAAACAATAGAGGACCTTATCTTAGGGTGGCTGTGTGTCCTATTTTATAGAGGACAGTCTCCTGTTTGAAGGATTATCAGAAGACTATCCAATAGTTGAAGGGCAGCCCAATCCAAGTCTGGTTTAAAGATAAAGATCCATAAGAAGGAAGGAACATAGGAACATAGGAAGCTGCCTTATAATGAGTGAGTCCATCTAGTCCAGTATGGTCAACACTGGCTGGAAGTGGTTTCAGTCAGGAGTTTTTCCTGGAGATGCCAGGGATACAACCTGGGGCCTTCCGCATGCAAAACGTGTTCTACCCATTGAGCTTCATTCAGGGGCCTTGAAGTTGCCCATCTATAGTGAGCACCTGGACAGGAGAATGAAGAGATATACACGTCACCTGGCCACAATCTCCCCCACTATGAGGAGATGTGCTGTATTTTTGTTTAAATTTATACAAAAAGCAAAGATAGCCATGTAGCTATATTAGGGCCAACCTAGCAGTTCGAAAGCAAGAAATTGCATGTAGATAAATAGGTACCGCTTCGGCGGGAAAGGTAACAGCATTCCGTGCACCTCGGTGTTCAGTCATGCCGGCCACATGACCACGGAAGCGTCTTCGGGCAGCATTGGCTCTTTGGCTTAGAAATGGAGATGAGCACCACACCCTAGATTTGGACACGACTGGTTGGGGACACCTTTACCTTTAATATTAGGGCAATTCCATCTTAAGTCAATAACTAAATTCAGACTCCATGGCTTCAGTGCCAGCCATCCCCCCCCCCCCTTTTTGATTTGGTTATCATCTTGCCCAATGAAGAGTTCCAGAGAACTTGACAATTTGCACACTGTTTTGTGATCTTGAGTTGGCCTAATTAAGGTATGGCCCTATAATGGATGTTGATATTTAAGCTGTCATAATTATAGAGCTGGTTGGTTTTAGAGAGTGAGTGAGAGAGGGAGGGAGAGAAAGAAGCTAGCAGGGAAAGATATACTAAGTGGTTAAGGGCGCAATCCTATGGGGATAGGCGGCCACCTCCAAACTTGGAGGCGACCACCTATCCAATGAGAAACGTGGAGGGGATCATCCCCTCCACTCTTCAGCCACCCTGCATTTGTAGCTAGACAGCCAATAGGATGTGTTGTACCGGCATTTCCACCTTCCCCGCCCCAGAACGCCCCCCAAATGCCCCATTTTCACCGCTCCCCGCTCCTCTTCTGAGCACGGAGCACAGGGCCATTCTGAGCTGCCTGCAAGGCAGCACAGGGGCGGTGGAGGTTGGTTCTCCAGGAACCAACCTTGGAGCTCAGGCTCTGGGGTCGGTTCCCGGAAACTGACATATCCTATGGCCATCTAGCTGCTGACTAGCGGCCATAGGATTGCTTCCTATGGAGGAAGAAAGGAAGGATTCTTGGAAAGAGAAATTGGGGACCATGATGTCATGGACAGATATGGAGAGATATATTTCAATAATTACAAGTGATTCTTAAACCCCTGAAGAACTTTTGTGGATAAATATAAGGTTATTAATATACTGAAACTCCTGTGATCCCAGTTGACTGTAATTGGATTTCCTATGTAATGTTTGTGTTTAAATTAATTAATTAAACATTAATTTTTAGTAATATAAAATTTATAATTTGCATATAAATTAGCACATGCCGTTTTAATACAGATCTGTATCCTCTTTTTGGTGATGCGTTTCCTCTCTCTTTTTCTCTTTTCTTTTCTCTCTCTCTCTCTCTTTCTCTCTCTCTCTTTTTTTTTTTGCTATGACGGTGGTTCATAAGTAGCCACCCTACCTTGTTTTTCCCACTACAGGCAAACAAGCAACTGTGAAGGATTTTTGAGACAAAAATGGCATCGCTTCTCTGCTCATCCCTCCTCCACTCCTGATTACAGCCTGACATGGCTGCTTTTATTAAAATATAGTTGGGGTAAAGTTATATAGAACTCCATATACTGTCTAGGTTTCAGTTGCAATGTAACTCTTCATAGCTTGAAAAATGAATGGTTTTGGAAATCTTGAAGCAAAATATCAAATCTACTGGAATCCCTTTGTGTATCAACCCTAAATCGCCATCAAAGATAACACATATAGGATAAGTAAATCAGAGGTGATGGATAATTGAAATGCATGTGGCACAAATAACAAACATGTTAGATAATGTTAGAGATAATGACCTGATTCACATGTAATGACAACCTAGAGTATGGGTTGTGTAGCATTGTCATTGAATCATGGATTGTCATTGAATCATGGGTTCTTGTTGAATCATGGGTTATGTACGAACCCTGCACTATGGTTTAACTATGGATTCTTAACCACAAATAACCTTGAGTTCACAACCCAACAACAAACAATGGGTTCTCTTCTTGGGTTGTGGTTAACAACCTATTGTTAAACTGTAGCTCAGGGTTCGCATGTAGCAACAACCCATGATTCAACAACAACCCATGATTCAACGGCAACCCATTATCGGCCCGTACTCTGGGCTGTTGATAGGTGTGAACCAAGCCAGAATTAAACAGAAGAATGGACAGAAGAAAGTTTAGCTGAGTGCTGAATAATATCATAGAGATTTCTTCAAACATCAGCAGTTGGGAGGGTAGCAATCTAGTGAATGGTTGTGAAATCAGCAAGATCCAAGCAAAAATGTAATACGTACATATAATTTTTAACAATACAACAATTAGTTTGTAAGCTCAAAGTTTTGTGGAATATACTGATTTGTCTCCTGGACCCAACTAGGCCTTTGGCTATTGTGGCTTGCAAATTTTAACCACTGTGTTAATCTCTGTAATGGTGATATTAAACCTTGAGCCTTTGGGAGTTTAGTTATGTTGCGTTAATGCTGGCGCCAGCACACAGCACCCTAGGGGGACCAATGCTGACACCTGCTCTGAGCACCCCCTTTCTGCATGTTCATGTTTCTTTAAAATGATATGAAGAGGTAGAAAAGAGAGGTCCAGGGTAGGGAAAGGTAGAAATGTAGGAGAGGGCACACTGTTGTCTGCTGTGCTGAGACCCTCACCCTCAATCCCATAGCTGTCCCTTTATAATGACTCCTAATATATATAGCCCTGACTGTTTGGTAACATTTTAGCCACTGCTAGTATGACAAAAGATCTGACTGAGAATGGGTTTCTGTGAGGAAGGATACAGAAAGTGTAGCTGGTAGTCTGTTGCAAAAAAGGGTACAGTGGCCATTCTCATATGCATTTGCCTGACATTTCAAATTCATATTTTTCTAAGTCAGCCCCCCTTCTCCCTGCACACACAATATCCAATTACAGAAGATGTTGAATTTAGGGATTTTAGGGCAGTGTAATGGACTTTAGCAAAGTGAAGCTTAACATTATATTGCCTTAAAATTAATTTTTCTGTTGCAAACACAGAAGCTGGTGGAGAGAGCAGGGAAGGAAAAGAGGCAGGCAAGGCAAAGGTTAAGCACTTTGTGCTCCTTCACAACTGAGCTTTTATCCTGCGATTGAGATGGCTCCTTCACGGAAGTTTGCGGGCTCTTTACATGACCCCATGATCATTCAAGGCGTCTCCTGCACTAAATGCCCTTTGTTCCATTTTTAAATAGATAAAAGATAATGAGCTATCAAATGACTCCATTGTGTTCCACTGCAGTTTCCTCCATGGAAAGAGGAAAAGCGGCAAGAAGAGGAGAGAGATCAATGAAAGATAATGGAAGACTCCGATATGGGGAGAAGGAGGGGGAAGGGGGTAGGAAAAGGAAGCACGTGAAAAAGGGGGTCAGCATGATCCTGCATTTCAAATGGAAACAGAAAGCCCCACAGATTATAGGGTTGGAAGGGGCCTACAAGACCATCAAGTCCAACCCCCTTGAGTGCAGGAAGCCTGATTCCCAGGCGGTCTCCCATCCAAGTACTACCCAGGGCTGACCCTGCTTAGCTTCCGAGATCAGACAAGATCATTTTAAATGCAGGATTTTAGGCTGGTGTAGAGATACCCTTTGTGCTACGCACTCTATCTCCACTAGAAGTCATGCCTTCCTGGCTATGCTTAATGAAGGAGAGCAGCACTGAAGATGTGTCTTGGAGGCAGAAGTTCTAGTTGCTCCTAGGGCAGCCATTTAGGCTCTGCCAAGAAAGAGGAGAAAGGGGGAGATGAATCTGCATAAAATTTTCATATGCTAATTTATATGTATAAGTGCAAATTTAGAGTTACTAGCATTAAAATAGAAATACGATAATCTCACCATAATGGGGAAGGCTGTACCAGGAGAACTCTATGCCTGCTCAGACTGCTGTCCAAGTGGTAACTCTTGACAGCCTTTCAAACAGAGGATACCTTCAAATAGAGGACAATCCTCTGTAAAGTAGGGCACACAGTCACCCAGGTTCCACCCTTCGTTAGGAAGGTGCCACGGTGCCTTTTAACATTTCCTATGTAGGGGAAAAAGAGGAAGAGCAGATATTAGTGAGTGCCTAATAGTACGGGGGGGGGGGGATCTCAGAAATCTTGAGTCAGCTCCCAAGCATTTCTTAATCCAGTTTCTGAAGCATTTCTTAGAAAGAATGTGTTTCCTGGGAGGCCGTTAGCAGGCAGGGAGTTGGAGGGATGGCGGGCTGCAGTACATTTGCACAGCGAGTGATCTTTACCCCGAGAATCTCTGCCAAAGGGAGATAAGGGGAAATGAATTAGCTACTCTGGGATTGTCTCCATTTCTTGTCAAGTTCTTTCAGCTTTGCACCCAGTGAAAACGCCTTCTCTTTTCACATGCCTTGTCTCTATCCCATGTTGATTTTCTGCTGCAAAACTAATTTGCTAAAGACTTGGTAATGTCCGACTGCCTACAAAGACAGCTTCCTTCCCATCTTATCTGTATTTACTTGGAAACATCAGATGGGGAATTTTCATTTGGCCACCCACAACCCCACACCTCTCCTCCTCCAACTGATTTGTCAGCATCACTCCCCATCGTTCCTGAAAGTTGCTTCCTACAGGGTAAGAAAGTAAAAACACACCTCAGTGTGTCATGCTCCCACTGGATGACATGGCTCCACTGGAGGAGTCTTCCTCAGAGGAAGAGCTAGAGGCCCAGAAGCCCAAGGCACCCCAGACCAGGGATTGCCACCAGACCCACAGGAGCTTGAGCCCTCGGGGAAAATGGTTGCAGGGCCATCCCTCACAGGGGAAAGGGACTCTGCCTCTGAGGCAGAGGCTGAGCCACCCCCTGACCCCTGGGAACCTTGCTGCCTTAAGCGACAGGCTAGTTGAGCACCTGTGAGAAGGAGTGCTCAGTGCTTGGATGGGTGACCGCCTGGGAATAAGGCTTCCTGCACTGATCACTGGGTTGTTTTATCCCTTCGAATGAGATTAAGTTTTACCCCTCCTATCCCCTGCTCTGGATGTTTTTTTTTTACATTCAGACATTATCCTCGCAGAATTGTGGCTTCTCCGCGATGTTTTTTTTTTTCTAATTGAGGCATGATCTTCGAAGCTTCGAAGTTGTGGAGCTTCACAACTTCGAATCTTGGAAGATCATGCCTGAATTAGGGGAAAAAACATCACAGAGAAGCCCTGATTCTGTGAGGATAACGCCTGAATTTTAACAAAAAACATCCGGAGCAGGGGATAGGAGGTGGTAAAACTTGGTCTCAAGGGATAGAACAACCCCCTGCTCAGTGCAGGAAGCCTGAGTCCCAGGTGGTCACCCATCCAACTACTGACCGGGGCCGACCCCGCTTAGCATCCGAGATCAGGCAAGCACGTGCAGGAAAACAGCAGGAAAACAGCACAGTGCTCGAGTGTGAACCAAGCTTGCGCATTTGATGAAAATGGGTGAGTGTGAATAATCACGTTTTAACGCGAGAATGTTTAACCCGATGGGACACCAAATTCATTGCGATGGCGGGCACAATGTAGATCGGCCCCCAGTGGCATACACCCCCCCAATCGTTGGTGGCTCATAAGTAATGGGACAAACCAGCATCATTTCAAACATAAGGATTGCCTTTAATACCTGGATGAAAATCCTTTGCAGTCAATGACTGCCTGAAGTCTGGCACCCATGGACATGACCAAATGCTGAGTTTCCTCCCTCGAGATGCTTTGTCAGGCCTTTACTGCAGCTGCCTTCAGCTGCTGCTTGTTTGTGGGTCTTTCTGCCTTCAGTCTTGTCTTCAGGAAGTGAAAGGCATGCTCTATTGGGTTGAGATCAGATGACTGCCTTGGACACTGAAGAACATCCCACTTCTTTGCCTGGAGAAACTCTTGGGTAGCTTTTGCTGTATGTTTTGGGTCATTATCCATCTGCAATATGAAGCGGTGTCCTATCAGTTTGGCAGCATTGAGCTGAATCTGAGCAGAAAGTATAGCCCTATACACTTCAGAATTCATCCTGCTGCTTTTATCAGCAGTCAGGTCATCAATAAACACCAGTGACCCAGTCCCATTGGCAGCCATACATGCCCATGCCATAACACTGCCTCCACCATGTTTGACAGATGATATGGCATGCTTTGGATCATGAACTGTTCCTTTCCTTCTCCATACTTTTCTCTTCCCATCATTCTGGTGCAAGTTAATCTTGGTTTCATCAGTCCAAAGACTCTTATTCCAGAACTGGGCAGGCTTTTTTAGGTGTTTGCTGGCAAAGGCTAATCTGGCCTTTCTGTTCTTGAGCGTTACCAGTGGTTTGCACCTTGTTGTGAAGCCTCTGTATTTACATCCATAAAGCCGTCTCTTGACTGTAGATGTTGACAATGACATGCCTACCTCCTCAAGAGCGTTCTTGACCTGGCTAGATGTTGTGAAAGAGTTCCTCTTCACCATGAGCAGAATTCTGCCATCATCCACTTTAGTTGTCTTCCATGGTCTTCCAGGCCTTTTGCTGTTGCTGAGCTTGCCAGTTAATTCCTTCTTTTTCAGGATGTTCCAGACTGTTGTATTGGCCACTCCCACTGTTTTTGCTACCTCTCTGATGGGTTTATTTTGTTTCCTCAGCCTAATGATGGTCTCCTTCACTCGTATGGACACCTCTTTGGACCTCATGTTGGGAGTTCCAGTGAACAGCTACCAAATGCAAATGTAACACTCAGAACCACCTCCAGGCCTTTTATCTGCTTGATTGGTCATGGGGTACCCAGGAAACAGGCCACACCTGGCCATGCAGCTGCTTGTCAGCCATTCGTTCCATTATTTATGAGCCACCAATGATGGGGAGGGTGTATGCCACTGGCTGTACCTCCTGAATGGTTAGTGCCCCACTTTTGTCAAACCTCTTGAATTACAGCTGAAAGTCCTGACTTCGCTCCCATCTGGGTGTGTTTCCTTTCAACTTCAATGTGGTGGTGTATGCAGGCCAACTGCCAAAACAGTTATCCTTGTTCCAATATTTCTGGCTCTCACTGTATAATGTAAACACCAAAGTCTGTGCATCTTCTGGAAGCAGCTGAAAAATGTTTTATTCCAGCTGTCTTTTGGTGACCAGCAACAGGGAAAGATAAAGTAGATTGATTAGCATATTGTTACCAGCCCTGGGGATGAGGTAGACTATACATCCAATCAATCAATCAATCAATCAGTCAATCAATCAAATAAATAATATATCAGATATGGAGAACAATGATGATGGGGTTTTTTTCTACCTCAGATAAAATAGTGACCCTATCATATGAATAGAATAAAGCCTCATGGCCATGGGGCTTACTCTCAAGTAAGCGCCAAGCAGATATATGGAGGAAATGAGTGTGTGTGGGTGGAGAGGGAGAACAAGAGAAAAGCTGCTTTACTTAACAAATTTATTTAAAGGCCATCAGGGTTGCTGGTAATGTGTACCTTAGGCCTTCACCCTCTGCATGAACAACCAAGAAGAAACTCAGCAGGCTGCAGCCTTCCATAACCCTGGTGCCCTCCAGATTTGCTGGATGACAACTCTCATCGGCTCCAGGCAGCATCTTGGCTATGCTAGCTGGGGGTGATAGGATTTGCAGTCCAACACATCTGGAGGCCACAAAGTTGGGAAAGGCTGGGTGAGAGACGCAATGGAGAAGTTCTGCGGCCCCTGCCCAGAGCTGTGCAGGCTGTGCGGAGGCAGGCAAGGCAGCCGCTGCAGCTGGGCTCCCAATATCCATGTATATGTCTTCTCAGAAGTAAGCATATAGATTTCAATGGGGGTTATTCCCAGGTATTTCTTATTTTAATTTAATTTTTAAAATTTCTTTTCATTGGTTTTTCACTCATATAGACGTCCTCCTCCTTCTCTCTGCCCTCCCCATTCACCCCCCTCCCCTCTGCCTTTTTTTGGCCGCCACTGCTGCCACCACCACCACCACCACCAAACTGACTGAGCTGACCTATCTGAGTCGGACGTTGGCCAGCGTGTTCTCGGGCATGTTGTGTCTGCTGCTGCAGCAGTTGCCACTCTACAACTGGCTGGGCTTGCTGGGGGCAAGGGATTGCCGATCAGGGTCAGCATCTCCAGCAAGCCACCTAGCCTGGCCCACATGCTCCCATCCTTCCCGCAAACCAGATGGCAACAGCTCAGTCTCAGCCGTGCAGAAGGGAGGGAAGGCGGGCTGCAAGAAGGGGTAAATTAACTCTTTGCCAGGGTAAGGCTGCCTTGCCCAGGCGGGCTCTCTGGACAGGGGAGGGGGGAATTTGCTGCTCTTCCTGCCCCATGCCTGGTGCTTTAGAGAGAGTAGTTGCTGCAACAGCAGCAGCCTCTCAGGCTCTTCCACCTGCCTGCCTCACAGCGGTAGGCTGGGAGTAGGAGGGACCCGGCTGAGACTCGGATCCCCCCCCCAGTCCCAGTTTTTTTGACCCAGTGAGACCCCCCATGGCTACATCACTGGGCCCTGGCACTGGGATTCCTGACCCAAAAGAGTGAGTTTATTGGTACTAGTATCAAAACGCTGGGAAATGCAAAGAAGCTAGGCACGTCCCAGATGTGGCTGTGAAGCTTATGAATCCTATTAGCATTTCTTGGCCCTTTCTGGCAGTTGACGAAGATGAAGGAACTCGGTGTTCCTCCACTTATCAGAGTCTGAGACAGTCCCCAAGAAACGTCCGGCACTCGCAGACAGAGACAGGGCCCGAAAGCACAAGGTCTTTCCTAAGAGGAAGGTCTTTTCATTAGCATTTTTCCTTGTGTTCTCCTGGAATCTCATTCAAGGAATCTGGAAGGCATGTGCACTGGAATGTTGAGTGCCGATGCTGCCAGCACGGAGGAAGAGGGGATGTCTCCCATTCCATTCCACCTCTTACAGATGGCTCTGTGGAGATGCTCTTTCAACCACTTGAAATGGAGCTCTCTCCAGAGGGCAGGTTAACAAGAGCAGCAGCAGATGAGCTGGCTGAGGAGGCAGCGTTTGGGTTTATAGCAGAAAAGGAAGGAAGGTCCTTAATAGAATCCACCAGACCCAGCCCTGCCTTTCCCCAGTTTTAGCCACATCATGCTCGCAGTCTTCAAAAACAGTAGCTCAATGTGCTGCGCCCCTCTCTTTCCCATTGCAATTTGAACACCTTGCAATTCAAGGCCTCCATTTCAAGCAGGTGGCTGGTGCTTTTCCAGCCAGAAGTAGAATGGCCAGGTGTCCTCCTTTGAAAAGGACAGTCCTCTGTTTGGAGAACTATCAGGCGATAGTCCTCTATTTGAAGGTGTCTTCTTATTTATTTAGGGTGCAATCCTATGGGGATAGGCAGCCGCCTATGAACTCGGAGGCAACCACCTATCCAATGCAGGGCAGGAGAAGCACGGAGGGGATCATCCCCTCCACGCTTCAGCTGATCTGCATTTGCGGCTAGACAGCCGATTTTGGCTGTCTAGCCGCAGGAAGGCAGAGCGGGGGAGGCAGCTGCCAGACGACACACAGTCTGTGTTGTACCAGCATTTCTGCCTTCCCTGCGCTGGAATGCCCCCTGGAATGCCCCATTTCCTCTTCCGAGCGTGGAGCGCAGGGCTGTTCTGAGCTGCCTGCAAGGCTCTGAGGTTGGGTCCCAGAAACCTACATATCCTATGGCCATCTAGCCACTGCCTAGCAGCCATAAGATTGCTCCCTAATTAATTAATTAATTAATTACATTTGTATCCCACCCTATATCGTTAAGATCTCAGGGCGGCATACAGATAAAATCAATTTAAACAATATAAGACCATGAATAATTTAAACAGCTAAAAGTACATCAGACCATTAAACAAGCTAATACTAATTAGAAAATCTAAAACAATAAAGCAGTTAACCTTTTTCAAACTTCCAAAATGTTCTGCCTGTCTACCCTGCTCATGCTTTAGTTTGTTTAAAAAATGAGCAAAATTAGTCCAGTAGTTCTCTGGTAATAAGCATTACACTAATGTGTTCTTATATAAGATGTGCATCTATACTTATTAATTAGCATATGCAAATTGTATGCAAATCCATGTCCTCATTTGCCCTCTTTTTGGGAAATGCATTTCCCCTTCTTTGGCAATGCATATGTGGCCATAGTTACATTGGCAGGACAGATACTGAAGCTGAAGCTCAAATATTTTGGCCACCTAATGCGAAGAGAAAACTCCCTGGAAAAGACCCTGATGCTGGGAAAGATTGAAGGCAAAAGGAGAAGGGGACGGCAGAGGATGAGATGGCTAGATAGCATCACCGATGCAATGAATATGGACTTGAGCACACTCCGGGAGAGAGCGCAGGACAGGAAGGCCTGGCATGCTATGGTCCATGGGGTCACGAAGGGTTGGACACGACTTAATGACTGAAAAGCAATAAAGCCTGGAAGGGAAACATTAAACAGTGATAAGATATGGCATGAATTCTGTTGTATATTTTGGATATTTCTCCCTGTCACTTTAAGATCAGTCATGTAAGGACCAGCAGAGGAAAATGCTTCTATAGATGGAGAAGTCCTGTTCAGGCAGGGAGAATTTGCAGCAGGATATTCGCGCATTTTAGTGAATTTCCCACTTTTGCCACTCAAAGTTTAAATGACAAATTTAGAAAGTGAATATGTTGACTTCATATGTGCATTCCTTTTGACTCAATGGTCTCTAGCCAAAAAGAAACCAAGCATCTCTTGGTCATTTGCCATGCTTCAAATGTGAAACCTCAGAAGCTGTCAACTGTAAAATACTCATGGTCATCGTATATTATCTGTCAGATACTGTCACACAAAATGCCTGTGCAATGTGCACCCACAAAGATTGTTGTGTGTGTTCCAGGGTAGCCCTGTGTCTTATTTTTACAGAGGATAGTCATCTATTTCAAGGGCTGTCAGAGGTCTATCCTCTATTTTAAAGGTCTTCTCTCTTTGAAGGGCTGTCTGGTCCAAGTAGGGCTTAAGATGAAGAATCATAAGAAACCTGGAGAGCAGGAGTCTTGAAGCTGTCCAATAACAGTTAGCACCTTCTTGACTGCAGGCAGAGCAGGCACACAGAAGGTCACCTGGTCATAGTATTCCCCTCTATTGTGCCCCTTCGGCCCTGCCCACCACTGAAATGTGGCCTCCCAAAGCTCTTCCCTATTAGAATTTGGCAGTCAGGCTGCTAGAGGGCCATATTCTGTACCTCTGCCCCCAGGTGTCAGGCAGAGGTTGTTCACATTATCCGTTTTGTCACTGAAGCTATCGGGGATTAGGCCTGGGACCTAATCCACTTTTCCAGAGTGGCTGCCACATGCCCAGAAAGTTGTGTGAAGATGAAAAGGCTTTAAGTTGTCCTGAAATAAAGGCAGAGCCTTTACACTGTAATGTTTACAGTGTGTTTGGGGTTGTATTTCTGTTACAGGAACATTAGAATTATTTGGAACAAAGATCCTTTGTCTTTTTAGCTTTATTAAGCAAGCCTTCAAAAGTGGAATGCTTTGAACCGCCCATGGAAGTATCTTTATTTTGGGAAGACACTCCATTTTACAATCTTCACCAACCTGGGCCAAGCTGGATAGGAACACACCTGGAGGGCACCAGGTTGGGGAAAGCTGCTCCAGAAACTGAGGCCCAGAATGGTGATGGCTACCTGGAAAGAGAAGACAGCTGAGACCCACATGTGAGATCATGGATCAGTTCTCAGCTGAAAGCCCTGCAAGGGCAATACTGCTGCTATTTAATCTCAGATTGACTTGGCAGAGATTGATCGTGGGGAATAGTAAGTCTGGTGCTACATAGGTGAATACCTGGTATAACATACACACACCTGCCACTTTGGAGGAAGTTACTCAAAAGCAAAAGGGGGGCTATTGTTCTCTCTCTGAAGACTGAACAAGCTGGTTCCCTATGGTGAAAATGCAAAATGATCTTTCTTCCAGGGCTGCGCAGGCTGTCCAAGAGCCAAGCGAAGTTGTCCTGCCCAACGAGGAACAGGAAGCCTCTCCTAGTATAATCCTGCTGGTTGCTCCCTACCCACAGGCTGAATGCTCTGTCTACTGAAGGCGTGACAACACAGAGTCCCCTTCCCCTCCCGTGGGCTGAGAATGCTACATTCCCCTGCTTAATGGTGGTGCAATCTCCCTCCCTCTAGGGAGGTTTTCCTATGACTTCCCATCAGTCATTCCGTTTCCAGCATTTTCTGCACCTGTCTCCACCTCTTTAGTGCTGTGACTGGGCCTATTACACTACGGGCCCTACCCTAACGTGGGTCACACCAGCAACACAGCCACCATTTTCTTCTTATTTTTAAGGTGCAAGAGGGAAAGGGGGGAAGAGAGAAGAGATGTGGAGAGTGGATAACATATTAAGGATAGGCTTGATGTTCCAGTTTGGGGTTGAAGGTGTTTTTTCTGGTTTGAAAAGAGCAGGGTGGCCACGTGTCCTACTTTACAGAGGACAGTCCTCTAACTGGGCATCCTTTTTTTTTTAAGGGCGATCCAGTCTGTGTCCAGTTTAAAGATAAAGAATCATAAGGAAGGGAGCACAGGGGCATTGAAGTTCCCATCATCATGTAGCACCTGGAGAGCAGACTGAACAGGCAGGCACACAGGTCACCTGCTCAGAGTATTCCTCACTATGGTATTGTATATCTACTTATTTTATTATTTTTCTTGTATTTATTTCATGTATATCCTACCTTTCCTCTAAGGAGCTCAAGGTGGCGTACATGACCCTCCTCTCCATTTTATCCTCATAACAACCCTGTGAGGTAGGTTAGGCTGATGGCCAGTGACTGACCCAGAGTCACCCAGTGAGCTTCATGGCAGAGTGGGGACTAGAAGCTGTTTCTCCCTAATCCCAGTCTATCACTATAACTACTGCAACACACTGGCTTTCAAATTAAAGTATAGAAATTATTTCCAAATTTGCACCTGTACATATCGTTTAGCATGAGCAGATTTTATGTGAATCTGTGCCCTTTTATGTCTTCTTTTTGATGATGTTTAAGTGCCCAACCTAGGTGATGTCACCATAGGTATTATATGCTATCTTTCTCAGGAAACATGTAGCTTCTTCCTCCCCCCCCCTTGTAGAAGTCTGCCATTGGTTTTTAATCTTTCCCTAATTGTCTTCAATTACATCTAATTAAATCATACTTTCATCATGCCAGTCTTTTGACTGATGCTGAAGGATGACTTGATCTGGGAGGATCTGAGCCCTAAAATCACCCCTGAGATGCCACTTGGCAATCTCAGTGTGGCCTGGTCCCCACTGGCCCACCCTTAGCACAGTTTTAAAAGAACCATCATGGCAGCATTCTACTGGGGTGGCGTGGGGTGGGAGGGTGTTAAACACTATTGGTGCACGCAGACCCTGCACTGGGCTCTCTGCTAATAGAGCAATGGAGAAAGCTAGAGGGTGTTTGCTTTTATTTCATTTTATTTCATATATTTCTGAATCATCCCTCCACTCATGAGTGGAGGAGGTGATCTGCGATAAAACCATAAAAAGATTCAATGATTTTTTAAAACCCTGCTGCTTTTAGACCAGAGTTAAGGCTTGATAGTGCGGTCACTGAACTTGAGCCGGACATCCTACAGAGTGAAGTCAAGTGGGCCTTAGGAAGCATTAGTAACAACAAAGCTAGCGGAGATGACAGTATTCCAGCTGAGCTATTGAAAATCCTAAAAGATGATGCTGTTAAAGTGCTGCATTCAATATGCCAACAAATTTGGAACACTCACCAATGGCCGCAAGACTGGAAAAGGTCAGTTTACATTCCAATTCCAAAGAAGGGCAATGCCAAAGAGTGTTCAAACTACCGCACAATTGTGCTCATTTCACATGCCAGCAAGGTGATGCTCAAAATCCTACAAGCTAGGCTTCAGCAGTATGCGAACCGAGAACTACCGGAAGTACAAGCTGGGTTTCGAAGAGGCAGAGGAGCTAGAGATCAAATCGCCAACGTTCGCTGGATCATGGAGAAAGCAAGAGAATTCCAGAAAAATGTCTATTTCTGCTTCATTGACTATGCTAAAGCCTTTGATTGTGTGGATCACAACAAACTGTGGCAAATTCTTAAAGTGATGGGAGTACCAGACCACCTTACCTGTCTCCTGAGAAACCTGTACGAGGGTCAAGAAGCAACAGTAAGAACCAGACATGGAACAACTGAGTGGTTCAAAATTGGGAAAGGAGTACGACAGGGCTGCATATTGTCACCCTGCTTATTTAACTTATATGCAGAGTACATCATGAGAAATGCCGGGTTGGATGAATCAGAGGTCGGAATTAAGATTGCTGGGAGAATGATCAACAACCTCTGATATGCAGACGATACCACCCTAATGGCAGAAAGCGAAGAGGATCTCAAGAGCCTCTTGTTGAGGGTGAAAGAGGAGAGTGCAAAAGCTGGTTTGAAACTCAACATTAAGAAAACTAAGATCATGGCATCTGGCCCCATCACTTCCTGGCATATGGAAGGGGAGGAAATGGAAGCAGTGACAGATTTTACTTTCTTGGGCTCCAAGATCACCGCAGACGGTGACTGTAGCCATGAAATTAAAAGACGCTTGCTCCTTGGGAGGAAAGCTATGGCCAACCTAGACAGCATAGTAAGAAGCAGAGACATCACCTTGCCGACAAAGGTCCGTCTAATCAAAGCTATGGTTTTCCCAGTAGTAATGTATGGCTGTGAGAGCTGGACTATAAGGAAGGCTGAGCGCCGAAGAATTGATGCTTTCGAACTGTGGTGCTGGAGAAGACTCTTACGAGTCCCCTGGACTGCAAGGAGGTCAAATCAGTCCATCCTAAAGGAAATCAACCCTGAGTGCTCATTGGAAGGACAGATAATGAAGCTGAAGCTCCAATATTTTGGCCACCTAATGCGAAGAGAAAACTCCCTGGAAAAGACCCTGATGCTGGGAAAGACTGAAGGCAAAAGGAGAAGGGGACGGCAGAGGATGAGATGGCTAGATAGCATCACGGATGCAATGAATATGAACTTGAGCACGCTCCGGGAGAGAGCGCAGGACAGGAAGGCCTGGCGTGCTATGGTCCATGGGGTCACGAAGAGTCGGACACGACTGAACGACTGAACAACAACAACAAAGACCCTACCAGGTAGACCATGGATACCAACATTCATATTGTTAGCTCAGCAGGTATCATTTTTATACGCAGTAGAATGTTGAGGCTTATAATGGTGGAAGCTTTCTGCATGTGCACATGACTCATCTTAACTAAAGGGGCACTCCTGTGCACCTTTAATAACATGCACAAATTACAAAATTTAGATAAAACAGGAGTCCTTTGTCCTGGCTCAGGAGGAATTACCCAGCGCAACAGAACGCTGAGAGTTCCTTGCTGTATAATTCACAGCAGAGCAGGAAAGACTTATGAAGACAGAGGACTTCAGTGGTGCTTGGTGATCAAGCAATAGCAGCAAAAAAGGGGAAGACTGCGCTTTTCTGTCTCATTGCTGTCAATTTTGTGTTGCTCTACTTCATTGGGGCCAGTAGGGGCCACTGTGGATGCTGGCACAGGCAAGTAAGGGATGGTGTAGGATTTTCTTTCTGATTTTGAGAAGCAAGATGTGAAATACAGCCTGTGAAAAAACAATGTATTTATACCAGCATATGATGACTCAAAGGACCACTCTCAGAAGATGTTGTAAGAGGCATGGAGCTGCCACTCCTTTGTCCATAAAAGGGCAAGCCAAACTATGAGGGAACTGGAGAAATTCACCTGTAAGGCAAGGCCTTACAATGTACAACATTCGGGGCTTTTGAGTTTAGAAAAAAAGGCAAGTAAGTGGGATGGGGACATAATAGAAGTGTATAAAATGATGCATGGTGTAAAGAAAGTGGACCAGAAGGGGTTTTGTTTTTGTTTTTTGCCTTTCTCACAATACTAGGCCCGAGGGTCATCCAGTGAAGATGAATGGTGGAACACTCACAACAGACAAAAGGAAGAACTTCTTTGCACACACTGCACATAGTTCGGCCTTACCCAACCTGGTGCCCTCCAGATGTGTTGTACTACAACTCCCAGCAGGCCTCAGCCAGTAGTCCAACGCATTTGGAGGCTGCCAGCAGGTTGGGGAAGGCTGACGTAACTAAACTATAGAATTTGTTGCCCAAAGATGACCACCATCTTAGATGGCCTTAAAAGGAGATTATATGAATGAAAATGCAGTTGCCTTAGGACTACAGAGCAGATTCCAAAATGGTGCCAAAAGGACTCACTTATAGGTATACATCAGTCCGGAGGTTGTTGTTTTTAAAAAACCTTCACGCAGGTGGCATGTATACTTTGACTTGTAATATAAACTCCACTGAGATATCCTCCTTATAACACTTCATGTGTTACTGAAGTTGACAAGAATGAACTCCATTGTTCTATGTTATATTCCTCCTACTCTCAACCACCACAGTACCCCCATTGTTATTCTTAGCAATGTTCACACACGTTCCCTATAGCCACAGGGCTTATCACTACCACAGGGAAACAGGGAGGGCAGGTTGCATTATTATACTTCATACAGGTGGATTGGTTGCCAAAGCAGTCTTTATAAATCAGAGTGATGAAGGCTGCCATGTGAGCCAAAAATAGATAGAAATGATCTGCTCTTGTTGAGACAATAGCAATAAAGGGCGTATGATTACATAATCACACAGAAAGCTCCCTGTGTTTGCTAAAATGCTCAAGGCTCACTGTATTCTGAGCGTATTCTTGCTTTAAAAAAGTATTCTCCATATTCTTGCTAAAAGAATAGATAAAAAGACCCCCCCCCCAATTCTGCGCTTGAAAATCATGCAACACTTTGCAAATTAAATGCATTTTTGTCTGTCTTTAGTTTTCATACCATATGTTGGTTAATTCTCCCCCCCCCCCCCGCCCTGCAAAGATCAAGTAAAGTTCACCTGACATTGCTAAACTAGTCCCTTTACCTTTATAGGGTTTGGAGCACCGTATAAACTGGGCTACGAGAAGGCTAAACTAAACATTCTTCTAATCGTGCATAGTGTGTGATAGGTTTCTTTACTCCAGTGTAAGCGTGTGCTACCCCAATTCAGATCAGGACTGTGGTGCTCCTGGAGGGTGTGTGTGTTAAACCACCCCCAACCCCTGTTTTTGTTCCAAAATTCCACCCTCGTGGGTGGGTTAAAATAAGAAAAAAAAGGTCTCCATTGATACCAATGGAGAGCTAGGGTAGACAAGTTGCTGGAGCTCTCAGAATCCCCCATCTCTATAAATATCTTTAGCAGCCAGCCAAAAAGCTGGAATGGAGCTGACGCGCTTTCAGGTCTAACCACCTGCTTTGGCATTTTCCATACTCAACGTCTCTGCAGAGGCTGTCCTTATTTATTTATTTATTTATTTGTGGATTATACAAATATATACACAAGACATTTTACATTCTGAAGAACTGGATTGGAATTTCTGGGCCCAATCCCTGCATACCAACAAGGCTGCTTTTGAAGGACAAAAGAGGACACTGATTTGCATTAAAATTTGCAGATGCTAATGTTTATGTATAGATGCAAATTTAGAAATAATTATTATACTTCAAATAGAAATACAGTACATCTTACCATAGTGTGGAAGATGGTGACCTGTGTGCCTTGCTCAGCCTGCTGTCCAGGTGCTAACTGTAGACAGACAACTCCAAGGCCCAGCTCTTCTTTCTGGACAGCCCTTCAAGTAGAAGGCACCTTCAAAATAGAGGACAGTCCTCTAGTAGCCCTTCATATAGAGGAAAGTAAAAGAGGACACATGTCCACCCTACTCAGGGTGGTGGGGCATTTTCACTTGATGCATTTCCCAGAGTCATGAGCTGTACCACCCAGGCTTCTTGGTTGACTCCAGGCTGCAGGTAGCTTATATGCAAATGTGGCCAAATCAAAAGTGATGCAGTGTCATTGAAATGCTGGTATCCCAGCACATGCTGAGGCAGACACAAAAGGCCTCACCTATGGGGATCAAAGGAAGTGTGTGTGTGACCATAGTCACACACTGAACCAGGAAGGTGTGGAGGGAAACCAGAGAAAGACAACTTATCTTGCCGGTATGAGCTGATTCACTGCCATATTGACAAGACTAGGCCACGGCCGTGAGGACTTCAGCAGGTATTTGGGAGTTTAATGTTTAAATGATCCCCTTTTCTCCTCAAAGATAGCACCGCTTTGATGGCGTTTTAGCAAACAATGCAGTCTATAAATGGTAATAATAATAAAATAAAGGAAGAGCAGGGGAAAGGGCTCAAGGCCAAAAAAGAAGAAATGTATAACCAAAAAAGCTGCAACTTTAGAATTAATTCCTATAATTCAAATAGAAGTATAACACATGTCACTGTAATGGGGGTAATTGTGATGACAGATTAATCATTAATCAGCCTGAGAGCCAAATTCCATTTTGGAGAAGCTCTCAGGGCCCACATTCCATGGGTGGGCAGGGCTGTAGGCAGAAGGAGCATTGCCAAAGGCAAAGGGGCTGGGGCCAAGAATACAAAAAATACCAGCATGTTTTAGCTTAAAGCTCTTACTGATAGTAATTAGTAACTAAGCCTTAGGAACGTTTCAACCTTTTAGAATTAGGGAAGAATTACATGTAAGTCAGGAAACTACCAAATGATTGGTGGTTGGGAGAAATGGGGTGGGGCCAAGGGAAGGAGGCATGGCCTTCTGGGGCCTATGGATTTGGCCCCTGGGATAGCAGTTCTCCAACCCTAGATTAAAGTATGCTTCTGTGCATTTTTCAAAGGTGCACGTTTTTTCATGCACAATTTTCAAACACTTTTTTTTGTTCTGCAAATCACATTGCAAGCTCGGAAATTACGGACTTTGACTGTAATTTGCTTCAGATCCACGTTCAGTTCCAGAAGGTGTGACCTGGGTAAATTTTGATGGAAATTTATTTGTTTGTTTATTTATTTATTTACAGTTCTCTACCTCCCCATAGCCAAAGGTTTCTGGGCAGTTTACAAAAGTTAAAACATTAAAATACAATACACAAAATTTAAAAGCCATCTACGTAAAAGCATACAGACAATACATACAAAAAACAAAATGAAGTGGATATTCCTTTTACATCCCTACACAAGAACAACATTGACCTGGTTCACACCATCACCACAGCCTACCGAGGCTTATTTTAAGCCATGGTAGGCTGGCATATGTGCAGGCGGCCAGTTTGAACATCCAACCCCCCCACGGGGGGGGGGGGGGCGTTGCCATGCTTTGTCATGTCACCTGAACCCAGGCAGCCCTCAAATAATGCATGGTCTGTTGTAGGGTTATTTGAGGGATGTTTAAACCTCAAACAGCCCCTGCTACCCGGGTTCAGACAACATGACAAATCATGGCAACCCCCCTCTGGGGGGTCAACATTCAAAATAGCTGCCCGCACACTCCACAACCCAGCATGGCTTAAATAAGCCACACTAGGCTGCAGTGATCGTGCAAATCGGGCCTCTGAATTGCCTTTGGGAGAATTTCTGTGAGTGACTTCAAGAACCTGTGTACAAAATGCAAACAACAGAGACTTGCGGCACCTTAAAGCTATCAAATTTATTATTGCAAAATCTTTCACGGCAATAATCAATTTGTTAGTCTTTAATGTGCCAGAAGACACTTTGCTGTTTATGCTGCAACAGACGTAAGGCGGCTACTGCTCTGGAACTTACACAGTGTGACTTATTCAGTGTGACTGAAAATGTTTAAGAAACCAGAGTTTGCACTTCTTGTCTTGAAAAGTTGCCATGCCATTCCAACCCCATAAAAGTCTTATGTTAAAGTGCTTGTGTTAAAGCCTGTGATGTGGTACCTATTGCTTTGGTGTGGATTATAGCTGCTTAGCTGCAGAAACCCATGTGCAAAGCACATACACTCATCATACGCATCAGATAATTGTATGCCTTTCCGTATCTATTTATCCAGTCATATGGCAGACTGAAGCAATTAGCAGGAATTTGGTGTCAAAAAAGTACCACGTTGTGCAGGCTCAGGGCAAAACTTTGCAAGGTTTTGCCCTATCAAAACTTGATGGTTTGAAATTTGCTGTGCATTTTTTATTATCTGGTTCAAGTTTAACAGATATTAATTCAGGATTTGAACTGCTTTTACTGCTGGATGATGTGGTACACATGGCCTTAGTTTTTACCTTGTTAAGGAGTACTGTATGTATGTATGTATGTATGTATGTATTTCATTTATATCCTGCCCTTTTTCCTCTTGCAAGAAACCCAAGGTGGCTACATGGTCCTCCTCCTCTCCATTTTATTCTCACAACAACCCTGTGAGGTAGGTTAGGCTGACAGTCAGTGACTGGCCCAAAGTCACCTAGTGAGCTTCATGGCCAAATGGGGACTTGAACCTGGATCTCCTGAGTCCCAGAACAACACTCTAACTGCCGCACCACACTGGCTCTCAATGATGAAGAAGGCACCTTGAACGGAGCGTAATGTTGTCCACCAGTTTGCTGTACCTCGTTGGTAAACGGAAGATGGTCATCTCATCTTAAGCCCTTTCCTTACCTCCATGGGCCTTCTCAAACATTGCAGAGTTGCAGTTAATCTTAGCTCTCTAATGCGTACGTGACTTTCCAACTTGTTTGTCTCATTCAGGCTGGAACTACACATGATGCCAATGCAGGGATGCCACTGAAAGAGCCAGTGTGGCACCATAACAGCATATCTGTGCCAGGTTCTCCATCTCCCCGCTGTTACATGTAGGAACACTCTATTTGTGACCTGATTTTGTCCTGTGGAGTTTCCCCATCTCCCCCATCTTTCACATGATTGGCTGCTGCAGCTGGGGAGACAGGCAGCCTTGCATAGTGATGACAGCACATCATAAGATGAATGTTCCTGCGTGCAAATAGTGTGTGGCTTCTCCATGGTGACCAGGCCATGTAGTTGCAGTCCTGCACTCCTACAATTTTAGGAATACGCTTTTTAAAAACTTTGGTTTTTACTTAAAAACATAATTACAAAGCGACACATGTAGTTTAGACCAGGAGGCCTCCAGATGTTGTTGGACTCCAGCTCCCAGCAGCACCCACCAGCATGGCCAATGATCAGGGAGGATTGGAGTTGTAGTCCAATAGCATTTTGAGTGCCACAAGTTCCCTACCACTGGTTCAGACAATAAGTCAGAGGCTATTTATCTTTCCCTCCTGTTGATGTTCAAAGCAAACCAAAAGAAAGACAGACAGACAGACAGACAGATCCATCAGGGATGAAAAACTGGTCTTTCCAAAATGCCCCTGGGCTGTTGCATAGTCACGCTAGAGGCATGCGTCAGAGAACACAGTCATTAGCCTACGGTGAATAATGGACTTGAGCTGTCTCACAGCAATGGAACACATGCAATGCAGAAGGTGTATCCGATGAGGGGAAGGAGATGGCCTGGGATGGTCGGGACACAGAGTCATCCCCTCTTTCCTGGAACGAAGGGGCTTCACTTCTCCTTTCTGGGTCCTACACTCAGCTAACAGGAAGGCCATTTCCACCCAAAGCCCGGATGCTGAACTGTTGACACATGCACTCACCCAAGGCTTGCACAAGATTTCAAGGGGTTCTCCTCTCCCTTACTCACTCCTCTACCTTAATCTAGCTCCCCTGTCTGTTCTCACCGCCTGGTCTCTTCCTTCCTCTTTGCCGTCCTGCTGTTGCACAAGATGAAACTAAAACTGAAGCATTCAAGTGGTGTCTGGGGGACTCCAGAGAGGGAAGAGATCCGGTACATCTTGTATCACTGGAGGGTGGTGGTGGTGGTCATTTACGGGAGCTACTATCAGGCAGTTTCTAAATGCAGCATCCTACAAGCTCTGTTCACATCCGCTTCCCCAAACAGCCACCAGCGTTGGGCAAGAACTTTCCTGGGTGATAATAGGAGATGAATTCAATCTATGAATCTTTCTTCTAAAGGAAAACTGAAAGCTCTAATGTACTAAGATGGGAAAAGGAGATTCATACTCTTCATCTGGGGTGTTTGGCCTAACCTGGGAATGTGGGATGGGGAGACAAATGCAACCAATTTTCCATGGATGTTAAAGCATGTCTGCATTGCTGGGAGTCAAGGCCCAGAGGAAGCTGGAGTAAGGCCACAAAGTACATTGCATCTTCCAAATCAGAAGCAGTGTGGCATGGAGGCTTCTGGTATTCAGCTGTCTCTAACTGACACCCTCCCAGTGTGTTGGACTACAACCCCTATCATCCCCACCCAGTGGTCATGCTTTCTGGGGAATGCTGAGAGTTGTAGTCCAACAGGGCACCAGGTCGGAGAAGGTTGACCTAAGATGTATAACCAACTGGTTGCACTGTGGGTTGCATTAGCTGCACTGTAGTAGGTTGCATATCAATGTGCATTCAGCATTATCCAACCCACAAAAGTATACACCCAACCTAAAAGGCATGTGTATTATTCATGTTCTAGAAATGTTTCATTTTAATCAATACTTCATAGAAGGATATTCACCAAACTCATTTTCTGCCTATGGGCAAGGAATATATATGTGTATATATGTGTGTGAGTATGTCAGACCCCTGTAGATATTCGCAAGTTGCTACAGCTGGGTCAAAAATTTATTTTTTGCCCATTCAATGGGTGGGAGTGGAAATGAACCCCCCTCAAAAAAAGATTATGGGGGGGAATAATTTCTCTGAAATTTTGGGGGACAGGGGTGTTGCCAGTTATGTTACTTAATTTTACGAGGTGGACCAGAGCTACACCAACCTAAAATCCTGCATTTAAAACAGGGCTTTCTGCTTCCATTTTAAATGCAGGATCATGACAGGATCCCTTTACATGCGCTTCCTTCCACCCCCTTTCACCCCTCTTTTCCCCCCTTATTTGAGTCTTCGATATATTTCATTATCCAGCTGCTAGATGACACTGTGGTCTAGTTCCTCTTATTGAGAGTTTTCCTTTTTTCATGAGGGAACTCAAGCTGAACTCACATGCTGTAATTTGATAGCTCATTATCTCCTATCTTTTTAACAATGGAATAAAGGTAATTTAGTGCGGGAGATGTCCTGGAGGTTGACGATGTCATCTAAAGGACCTGCAAACTTCCATGAATAACCAATCTCAATAGCAGGGTAGAAGCTCCGTGCGGAGAAGTCCCAAGAGTTTTCCGGGGTTTCCTCCCTTGCTTTTTTTAATTATTATTAAAATGGCCTGCACTGTTCACAGTGCAGTGGCACAAGACTGTCTCTGCAGCTTCCCGCTGGCCACACTTCCTGGAATGCCTTGGGAGCAACACCACGTCCCATTGCATTGTGACACTCCCATCCCAGTATTGTTTGCTCTGACTGGCAGCAGCTCTCCAAAGTCTTTCAGATCACCCGGTACCTGTTCTCTTTAAAATGGAAATATCAAGGATAGAAGCTGGGACCTTCTGCATGCAAAACACGTGCTTTACTACTGAGTTATGGCCCCTTCCGATAAGAAGTGGGAGCTCTGCATCAGGGAATCGAGCCCCAGTCTCTTGCATGACAGGATACTGGACACACTATACTAATGAGGATAAAGTCTATGTGACTGCAAGGAAGAGTTGCCAACTCTTGATCCATGCCCAAGAGTTTCACAAGGGGAAGACATTTAGCAAATATACTTCTTCCTGCCCCAGCGCTGCAGCAAGTAGTATAAAAACCACATTTTGGGACTTTTCCCTTTCACTTGATGACATACAAAAAGGTACTGGATGCTTTGACTTGGATTCCTGCACTGAGCAGCGGGTTGGACTCAATGGTCTTAAAGGCCGCTACCAACCCTACTATTCTATCATTCTATGACTCTATGATTCTATGACTCTAACAATGTAGACTTTATGTATGTATTTATATAGATGTATGTATGGCACCTTTAAATTTTGCATAGTCACTTTGCTGCTTGCCAAGACAGCAGCCAATTTATGGACAGTATAGAGCATCATATGGAGTTTGGTTTATTTTATTTTTTTTAATTATTTGCAAGGACTTTCCACATGGAAACTGATGGATCCTTCCCAACGTAATGGGAAGGATTCCCAACTCACTACACTACAGTCATCAGTTTTTGGCATGCAACTTGAGTTCTACAACAGCAGGCCTTGGCACCACATTCGGATGAAGTAAACCTTAAGATTTGGTGTTCCTTGTGTGGATTTCCTGCTTTCATAATTGATCTTTAACTCAGTTATTTCCCCACAAGCCATGATTGGCACTAGGGAGTCTCAATCCTTTAAATATGTCATCCAGGTAGAATAGATGCGCGATACAGATTTGGGTGAGTTTTTAAAAATATTTTTTTAAGGAGTGTAACTAATCTGTCAAGGCATCAGGCTGACAAGGAAGCATATCAACAATCGAGCATGACATTAAAAGCTCACTCCTTTCCTTATGACCAAGTCTACATGGAGCAGACTCCACCCTTTAACTGGCATAAAGCAGCTGAGCAGGGCAGCTTTTACCCCCCACCCCTATCAATGGACATGTCATCATTTTCAATTCTTTGGTGCAAGCATATATATATATATATATATATATATATATATATATATATATACACACACATATACATATACATATATATACATATACATACACATACATATACATATACACACACACACACACTCACACACACACACACACACACACTCACACACACTGCAGCGAAGGCACTTGCAAATAAATACAAGTTCTTTTTTTTAAGGAAGGTAATAAACTATAAAAGATGAAGGTGGTACTATAGCAGATTCAAAGAAAGAAAGAAAGAAAGAAAGAAAGAAAGAAAGAAGGAAAGAAAGAAGGAAAGAAGTCCCGTTATGGGTTGACCAATGTTGCTATTTGGCGAATGAATTCCAAGGAAGCTCCTCTTGTTTGAAAAAGTGACTGAAGCTATATTTCCCTTGCTCTTATTGACTAAAGTATAGTTCCGTAGTTGATTCATACATTTCCAACTGGGTGCTGTTGGAAGAACCAGAAAGAAGGTACCTACATGTCACTTGTCCATGAGAGCTTCTTCTATTGAAGTTTCATCTTCTTCCTAGGTGGCAGTTCAGCAAGGGTTCTCATAACAGGAACCGAATTAGGAGAGCCGTATGTCCTCTTTTACAGAGAACAATCCTCTATTTGAAAGGCTGCCAGAGGACTGTGATCTATTTTGAAGGCATCCTGTGTTTGAAGGCAATCCAGTCCAGGTCCATTATAAAGATAAAGAACCATCAGAAGGAAGAACGGGGCCTTGAAGTTGCCCATCAATAGCACCAGGACAGCAGATTGAGCAAGGCACACAGGTCACCACGTCACAGACTATGGTGAAATGTAGTGCATTTCTATTTATAATAATTATCTCTAAATGTGCATTTATATGTATAAGTGCATATTTTATGCAAAGTGCTGCTTCTTTTGTCCTCTTTTTTTGGTGATGCATTTCCACTTTGGGGGCAATTCACAACAGGTCACCCTGTTTACAATCCAGCATCTCCCTTTTAGGCTGACTAGGAGAAAACAGAGGTACCATTTTTTTTTTTTTACAGCTTCCTTCCAACTTCACAACTGAGTGGGCAGACAGGCATCCCAGCACATCAAAAAGCTGAGTGGTATGTTTGCCAGACTTGCCCCTCTTTACTTGCTTACCTGCCTGCTTTCTACCACGACCACCTCCTCCTGCTCTTCTGGGGAGAGTTAACAACACACCACAGCAGGCTCAAAACACACCTTGGAAAAAAATGCCTTTGCTAATTTTTCAAAGGTCTATTCTAGGTGGCTTTGGTTTTGAGGGAATTCCAAAGAGAGGTCTCAGCTGCAAAGGAAGAGCTACTTCTTTGTCCCTATCAGCCTGACATCAGACAAAAGTGGGGTCAAAGTGAGAGGGCCTCTCCTGTGGACATCCATTAGGATACAAAAAAGAGAGCAAATGCATCACTAAAAAAGAGGACAAAAGATAATGTGGATTTGCATAACATTTGCATATGGTAATGTATATGTATAGATGCAAATTCAGAAATGATTACTATTGTTTCAGTAGAAAAACAAAAGAATTTATACTGAGGAAAGCTGTGATCAGGTGACTGGTGTGCCTGCTTTCTCAGAGCTTCACCACATGAGGGTAAAATCCTGCATCCTTACCAGGGCTTCTGCTTCTGGATTTTCGGTGGGATTAAGATCAGCAACTTTATGTAGACAAACATGTGCTTTCAATCAGGGAATTCTTTTCTCAGCAAGTTCTCTATGTTTCATTTTACAGCCACTAGATGACACTGTGGTTATAGCAGAACTGCGCAATTGCACACAGCCAGTATATCGGATTAATGTTCTGTATCGGGTTATCTCCAAACATTTTGAAAGCGGGATAAAGGTCAGAAAGTGCGGGAGACAGCCTGGAGGTTGATGACGTTGTGCAAAGGACCCACAAATGTCCATAAGTGACCAATCACAAACGTGCAATAAAAGCCTCATGTAGCAATGCTCTCAGTCTGCTGTCCAGGTGCTAATGGCTCATGTGCAGCTTCAAGGCCCCCGGGCTCTCCCTTCTTATGGTTTGTTATCTTTACATCTGGCTTGAACAACTCTCCAAATAGAGGACTGTCCTCTGAGAGCAGTTTAAATGGAGGACTATCCACTCAACTCTATCATCTGTATAGACTTGAGTGGACAGTCTTCCACTTGAACTGCTATCAGGGCATTTTTTGGGAAATGTACACATTTCAAAAATGCACACAACTGATGCATACATTTGGGCAAATGTGCATGAAAAGATACATGGATTTTCATGCTTAAAGAACGAAAGCTCACAGGCTGATATGGACACAAGTCATAATGAGCTTCGAGGTGGGATTCAGAGCACCTTGGTGAGCTCGGGTTTTGCTGATTCCTACATCCTTGTACTTGTACGATGGCCTTTTCACCATAAAATTATATTTCCATGAGAGTTGGGGGTAGTTTTGCTAAAACTATAATAAATAAAGTGTGTGTGGTGGTGGTGGTGGGTGGGGAAGACACCATTTGACACTGAGTCAAATATGCAATGAATAGTGTGTGTCATTAAAGGCATGGTTGATTTTGCAACATGCTGGGTGCGCAATCCAGTGCATGCTTCTTAGGAGTCAGAACAGGAGTGCCCCACTGATCCAAGTGGAACTCATTTCCAAAGAAAAGTGGGCTGCCTGAATGTCAGTAGGCACAGAAGATGAGATAATGGTAATCATATTTCATGCTTCGGGGTGAGGAGAATTGATGTGTTAAGCATAGAGATTATTATTTTTTCCTTGTAAATTGTTGCACAATTCTGGGGGTTCATTATTGAAGGAGTGGTTGGTTCTCTTTGAAGCACCAGGCACTGGTTTACTATACTAGGCAAGATATTGGATTGGGAAGGCTTGTGCTTTGATCTACATCGGTATGACAAAAGTGTCATTCTTTCATTCCAAAACCAGTTTCAAAGTCCAGCTCTTTGTATTCAGCAGGTGCCAGCATTAAAGGGAGCAAGTGATTTCTAGTGGTTATAGTACAGAACCAGGAATCATAATTCCAGCTTCAGTTTCAGCAACTATAAAATGAGGATAATAATACTGTTCTTGCTTCTTACAAAGCATAATGAATGCTTTAAAAACACATTTTGATCTTCAGATGAAAGGCGCTGGACTTAAAGAGGCGCAGCCAAAATGTTATCCTTTTGGAGACGTTTGCTTTACAGTAGGATGGTCAGGTTGAACTGGTGCTGATTTTGGTATATTAGTCTTACTAAGCAGGTGTTCACACCTTGTGTTATTCATTGCAAATTGCAGTCATTGCTTGATAGGCTAAACGTGAAATTGCAGGAATTACAGGATGAGTCACCCCATGGATCGCTGCCTATTTTCACCACAAACAATTAGCTTATGAGGAAAGCCATGGCCCAACCCTCATGTTACATTTTTGACAAGTTAGCGCGCAGGACAGGAAGGCCTGGCGTGCTATGGTCCATGGGGTCACGAAGAGTCGGACACGACTGAACGTCTGAACAACAACAAGCTCGAAGGGAACTTACTATGTATCTATTTTATTTTTCAGGCTAATATGCTGAAAAACTGAATTTGCTTTAAATTGTAATTACCAGCTTTCACCACATGAGGATAAAATCAAAAGGCATGTATTTGCTATGGAAAGCCAACACGTTGCAACTCAGATTATGGCAACCACTGACCAGCCAATTCACTGGAACAAATTATTGCACTGAGAATGTCGGCTACATGGATTGTGCAGACATGGCTGTGTGATCTCTTCACCACATGTCCTGCCTGCAATTCACAGAGCAATCCAAACCCACTCAGATTCAGATAGCTGTTCAAGTGGGGGTTGGACCAGCGGACATCCTCTCTGCCAGTGGGGCTATATCCACACTGGAGACCCCAGGTATGTCCACAGTATATTCCTGCCAGTGGTATTCCTGCCAGCAGTCGGCCCCGAAATGATGCATTCCAGGGGCAGGGAAGGGTTGGAGCTTGGTTGACCACTTACACATCACCGAAAAAGAGGACACCAATGTGCATATGCTAATGTATATGTATGGATGTGCATTTAGAAATAATTGTTACAATTTAAATAGAAATGCATTACATCTCACTTTAACGTGGAATTCTCAAAAAAGAGGACAGGCGTCACCAAAACAGAGAACAAAAGAGGGCACTGATTTGCATATGATTTGCATATGCTAATTTATATAGTGAGAGATGCAAATTTAGAAACAATTATTATAATTTAAATAAAAACATATGGCATCTCTCCATGGTGTGGAAGACTGTGACCCAGTGACCTGTGTACTTGCGTGTTCAGTCTGCTACCCAGGGGCTAACTGTTGATGGGCAACATTTCTTATGTTTCTTTATCTTTAAGTTGGAGTTGGACAGGACAGCCATTCAAATAGAGGACACTTTCAAATACGAGATGGTCCTCTGCAAAAGAAGATACATGGGGACATACAGTCCTGTGAAAATGGGTGGGGGTGGGCATATTCAGCCCAGCTTTAGCCAAAATGACCCTGACTTTTTTGGCCTGAAAATGAGACTAAGAAATAGCTGTAGTTCAACACATCTGGATGGCACAAAACCAGAAACCCACTTTAACCAATAGGATGCCAAAAGGTCTTACAGGCTTGTTTAAAAGATAACATATGACGCTGCTTCCTACTGAATCTGACTATTGGTCCATCCAGCCCAGTCCTGTCTACTCTGGCAACAGCACCCTCATTTCTCCGGCAAGGATCCTTGAACGATAAGCTCCCTCCAACATAATGGGTGCATTTTACCACTGCCAGATTTATCCAAGATTCCCTGATCTCCAAAGCATCACGTAGAAAGTTATAGTGTAACACTTTCTCTTCAGGGTCTCTCAAGGGACTCACAGCAAAGGCTTTGTACAGGGAAAATTAACATATATTTTAATATCTTAATTAAAAACAATAACAATGCACATTCATAGTTTAATTAAAAACAATTAATTAATTAAAAACAATAACAATGCATAGTCAGCGGCTAGACGGCCATAGGATATCTGGTTTTCCGGGAACTGACCTCGGAGCCCACAGTCTGAGGTCAGTTCCCAGAGAACTGACCTTCCCCCCGTTCCACACAAGAGGAGTGCGGAGTGGCCAAAATGGGGCATTCTGGGGGGCGTTCTGGGGCATCCGGCAGCCTCCTCCCCCTCTCTGCCTTCCCATGGCTAGACAGCTGAAACTGGCTGTCTAGCCGCAAATGCAGGGCAGGAGAAGCGTGAACGATCCCCTCCGTGCTTCTCCTGCCCTGCATTGGATAGGCGGTCACTTCCAAGTTTGGAGGCGGCCGCCTATCTCCATAGGATTGCGCCCTAAAATGCTGGCCATTCTCTATCTCACTCCTTTAATGAGCATGCGCAGAATATTCCCTCAGAATTCTTAAAGAAAAATACACCAGTGGGCTACACTGGCACAATCCTAAGTATGTTTAGTTCCTCTGCGTTCCCCTTCACATTCACACTCACGCTGTTGCAAAACTGTGTGCGAAGGGCCAGCCCTATCATTAGGCAGAGTGAAGCGGCCACCTCAGGCGGCAGATGTTGGGTGTCATGAAAGACAGGGCTGCATATTCGGGAGAATTTCATGTATTATTGTATTTTTACTACCAGGAATGGGGAGAGGTGCATCCTCCCTCTTGATGGGGTGCCATTTGCATGGGAAAAAACTAACCCCATTCACTCCACCCATGTAGTTTTATAAATTCACACATGCACAGACAAATTCACACAGAGGCATGCAGTTGCACCATGGGGAAGAGGCTCCCACGCTACCCTGTACATGTGTGACAGGGACCTGATATCAACTGGAGTTGCTCCCTAAATAGACATATTAAGATCTCTAGTCTTCATCAGCCAGCTCTGCAGCTGGATCATTACTTTCTTTTATTTCACAAGTTGTCAACTAAAATCCATTTCAAAACAGCTTTCCTTCCCGTTTTTGCTTAGGCCCGGTGCTAGTTTAAACTTACATGCATATTCAACTAAATCATGGCCACTTCCCCTACCTGTCAGAATTCATTTCAGAACACAAAAGCTAAATCTCCATAGAGGGTATAAGTCACCACTAGGATGGTTAATGTGAGGGTGGGATATTTTGAAGGGTTTACTCCAGCCCATCATAGTTCCCTATTCAAACTACGTTAACAGATGTCTCATCCATGTGGCCTCGAACTTGTGAGATCACAAGTGCTGTTTCAGCACACATTCTGGTCCTGACTGTACCAAAGGGCAGGATATCCAGTTTTCGCTAGTCCCTTCCATCCCAGATGCAGACTCAATAGGTTCATTGCAGGCCTGGTACAAGTGCTGAAAGTATCTGTTTGCACATCTGTCCTCAGTTTTGGAGTTTCCCATGAAAAGCCTGTCTTCTTTTTTTTAAGCTCTCAATTCCCACTTTTGAGCATGGAACTTCAAAATGCATCTGCCTTTTTCATAAGTCCTCATCCTTCCCCCAAAGAGTTCAAGCGACATACATGGGGCAGGGGCATTGGGTTGGGATTTGTCCCATTTTATGCTCACAACAGCCCTGTAAGGCAGGTTAGTCTGAGCAGTTAGGGGCATTCCCAAGAGCACGTTCCATGCATATAACAAATGCATAGAGGGAACAATGGGGTGCACCAAATCAGGGCTGCTGTAAAGGATAGGCATGGTGGGGTACCTGCTGGGGGTGCATGCCCCCGCAGGGGCCCACTGACAAGAGGAGTTGCTCCTCTTCACCATTGCAACCTGCTTGTTCACCTGCCTCTCACTGTGGCCCAGACAAAAGAGGCGGTGAGAAGGAGGAGCCTACTTGCTCACTGGCTCTCTGCCAGTCAAGCAAGGAAATGGTAGCAATGATAAGAAAGGGGATGAGGAGCAAAAGCAACTGGTAACAATGGTGGTGAGAAGGTAGACTCACCGAGGGAAGGGTCCCATTGAGAGTGCCTTGGCCAAGGGCCCGCAGTGCACCCAACATCCCTGCACAGGGGAGCTTGCACATCCTCTAACCCAATATTCAGACCTTCAGCCGTCCCAACATTCTACTGATTGTGGGGCCCTCAGGGGTCAGGGATAGACATTGGTGGTGGGAGAGGCATGAAAGGCCCTGTTGCCTCCTCCACATGTGGGCTATAAGCATGGAGGGGGCTCTTATGAACATCCCTAAGGTCATCCAGCGAGTTTCACGGATGAGCAGGGACTTGAAACCAAATCTCCCAGTCAAGATGAAGCCCAGACAAAAGGACGTACTTCTTAATTAACCGATACTGTTCACTGCCACATGTTATGATGGCCACTACCATACGTAGCTTTTAAAGACTGGTCAGGGCTACCAGGGCTGGTGTCAAGGGTAGGCATGGTCAGACAACTGCCAAGGGCAGCAGAGGCCCACTGACGAGAGCCCCCTGGACTTCCTCTTCATTGTTGCAATTTTCTTGCTCACCTGCCTCTCGCTCTGGCCCAGACAATGGTGGTGATGAGAAGGAGGAGTAGTAGATACCATAGCTTGCTTGGTCAGCGGGTCTCTGCCTGTTGAGAAAGCAAGTGGTAGCAATGATGAGGAAGAAGATGAGGAGCGATAGCAGCTGGTGACAATGGCAGTGAGAAGGTAGACCAGGGATACCCAACTATTTTGGGTGGGTGGGTGGGTACATTTGGATATTTGAGAGAGTGCCATGGGCACGCTCACAAAATGGCTGTCTCGGGGGAGCTTGCTCATTCATAAAATGGCCACCATGGTGGGCATAGCCGGTCAGAGAGCACTCATTTCCCAGAAGCCAAACTGGTGAGAGTAAAAGAAAAGTAACTTGCCCAAGAACCTACATACATGGCAGAAATGGGATCTGACCTGCAAAACATAAAAATGCTCTTTGTAACCCAAATAGAGATGGCATCGGAGGGCAAAGCTTTGCTTTGCAGCATGGCAGCCTCCCCGATTAAAAAATACATAAATGCAACCTGAAGAAAAAAAATGAACATCAGGAAAGGTAGGGAGCCTGGCAGGCAGCAAGAAACATGTTTGTGGGCAGATTGTTGCCCATGAGTACCATGTCGGAGTCCTCAGGGGCAAACCTGTTAAGGGAGGGGGCCTGTTGAGGGTATCTTGCCCAAGGGCGCTCAAAAACCGGCACAGAGGGCTATCAATGGTTAATAGACATGACAGCAAAATAGAACCAGGTCCAAATGCTGAGGAGGTGGGGCGGGGTGGGGCGGGGGCAACACCAGGGCAAGGCTGTTGCCTTCATGCCCCTCTTGTGTACTTCCCAAAGGCATCTGGCTGACCACTAACGGAAACAGAATGCTGCTCTAGATGAACCTTTAGCCTGATCTTGCAGAGCTTTTCTTCTGTCCTGAACACTATCCACCATACCACACAGACTTTTTCTCTCCTTGCCCTGGTATGGGCTCCCTGTTTTGGGTTCAGCTTTCTATAGTGTAGGCACAATTTTAAAAAGGGAAAGGAAAAGAAGAAGCAGCAGCTCTCCTTGGCAATTTTGCGTGTAAATGCAAAGCGACGGTGCTTCCAGAGAAGGCCGGTGGGTGCCAGCAGGCATCGGCTTACAGGGAGTTGACTGGTGCAGCTTTAATTATGTGATGCAGTTTCAGTTAGCAACCGGCTTAATTGCAGTGACAGTAAGAGGCTTGAACAGTCAGAGTCATGTGTAGCTGCTTCCCAGAAGCTGAGTGGTGCGCTCTGCCGAGGGGAAATCCCCTGTAAAGGCGGGAGCCAGGCTGAATGCGCTGCAGCATGGTGGGACTTTTCCTGTGAGCGAGAGAACCGTGTCACTCAAGCGAGGAACACTGTGTGCTGTGCTGACAAGTGCCTGGGGTGGGGTTTACAGTCACACACACGCACACCCCCCCCATGGTAGTAGATCCAGTTTGGCAATCTCCTTCAGGTCTGGCCCAGTGGCTTTTGACACAGATTTAAGGTCCCATTAACTTTTTCGCTGCTCTTTTACACCAAACATTTGTCTTGCTCATTTTATAAACCCCTCACAAGGGGCTAGAGCAGGTAATAGTAACCAAGGCTGTGCATAATCTGCCAGGAAGATCAATCCCAGAACTGGACATTGTTGTCAGTGTGGTGTAGTGGTTTGAGTGTCGGACTGGGACTCGGGAGACATGGGTTCTAGTCCCCACAGGGCCAGTCACTGACACTCAGCCCAACCTACCTCACAGGGTTGTTGTGAGGATAAAATGGAGAGAAAGAAGACCATGCAAGCCACCTTGGTTCCTTCCAAGAGGAAAAAAAGGTGGGTTATAAATGTAATAATAAATAAAGAAAACTCAGCATCCACAAAAAATCATTTCAGGTTTGTTTTTTTTTAAAAAAAATCAGGTTTCTAGTTCCTAAGGCTTGAAAGATGGCAATATTAGGCATGAAATCTCAGGAGCTGGGGGAAAGGGGTCTAGCCAAGAATACCAGAGGTTATGCAGTGAGGCTTTACTATCCTATATAGCTCTGGCAGAAATGGAACCAAAAATGGAATAAACATGGTATGTATGCCAATTTGTTTTATCTGCATGGTGTATATAAGACACAGATTTTGAAATTTTTTTTTGTGGTTGATAGGATTTAAGTTATCTCAGTGCAGAATTCTGTATCTTTGTTCTTCTTTTTACTGCAGAATATACACAAGCCAGATCATAACCTTCACTGATACATAATACAACCATATTCAATACTAAAAAGCAGTTGATTTAGGGTGCAATCCTATGCATGTTTTTATAGAAAAAAGACCTACAACTCCCAGCATTCCCCAGCCAGCATGGCTGACTGGGGAATGCTGGCTGGGGAATGCTGTGAGTTATGGGCCTTTTTTCTGTCTAAACATGCATAGGATTGCATGCTTAAAATATAAAATATATCTATGAAAAGCAAACACTTAGAAATATACCATTTGTTTGTTTGTTTTGTTTTGTTTTGTTTACTGAATAGTCTCCCGAAGAGGAAACGCTTTCATTGGTTATTGAAACATGGCGGTAGCCATGTCAGTCTGTTGCAGAGAAAACAATGAAGAGTCTTGTGGCACCTTAAAGGCTAAGAAATTTATTCTGACACAAGCTTTTGTGGACACTGTCGGTTTACATCTGTCCCACGACCTCACCCCACCCCCTGCGTGTAGATATAGATCTGCCAAGTTGAGGTTAACACTTCATGCAGACAGTGTCCAAAAAAGCTTATGTCAGAATAAATATATTAGTCTTTAAGCCATATGCTGTAAGACCCAGTGTGGTTTTCATTGATTCTTGATGTTTCTCAAGTTTATGCTCCAGTGAACTTGAAGGGAACAAGAATTCCAGAACAGGAGAGAAGAGCGGAAACCATCCCCCCACCCTGCCATACACACACCAATTTCAAATCTGAAATTTCAATGTTTTGGGGATGGGACATAGGGTTGAAAGTGGTCTCTTCCAGATGTCACACCTGTTTGTGGGAAGACATTCCCCACATGGGCCAGTTCAGTTTGGCAGCTCAGTGTCTGAGTATACTGTCTGCAGCGAGATAGGGCGGAAAAAGCAGTAAATTGTCTTTATAGTGCAATCCTACACATGTCTACTCAGAAGTAAGCTCCACTGAGTTCAATGGGACTTACTCCCAGATAAATGTGTATAGGATTGCAGCCTTAAACTTTTTCTCAAAATTGTACAGGTTGTTTGGGTACGAGCTACAAAAATGAACTTCCATCAATATGCTTTCAAATGTTTCAAATCACTTTCCAGTTTGATGTCATTTGTTCTAGATAAAAATCAGTGGAACACAGCTTTACTGTGCTAGTGTTTGCCATTCTGCATGAGCCCCACAACTTGGCAACACTGCAAAACTGACGAATACTGTTTACTTTTGGGCCTGCTCTGCACAACCTCCCAGCAAAAAGTACCTCATTTCTTTGTTTTCAGTGTTATGTTTTATTACTTTAATTTTATTTTAGGATGTATTTGATTATTGCATACTCATTGGGTGCTTTGGGTACATTATGATAGATAAGATAATTGACATAAAATAATTTTCATAAACAAACGAACAAAATGAAATTGGTGCTTCCTGTTGCAGGAGTTTTGAGCTGCTATTGTTATTTACCTGAAAGAACAATAGCCATCCTTCTCCCCTGCTATGGCAGGGCTAGGGTGGCCATGTGTCCTCTTTTACAAAGGACAGTCCTCTATTTGAAGGAATGTCAGAGGACTGTTCTCTATTTTGAAGGCATCCTCTATTTGAAGGACTGTCAGAGGACTGTTCTCTATTTTGAAAGCATCCTCGATTTGAAGGACTGTCCAGCCCAAGTGCAGTATAAAGTTAAAGAGGTGAGCTTTGAAGTTGCCCATCCATAGCACCTGGACAGGAGACTGAACAAAGCACGCAGGTCATCTGGTCACAGTCTTCCACACCAGGATGAGATGTACTGTATTGCTATTTAAAATAATAACAATAATAATACTAATATCTAAATTTGCATATATATATATATATATGTATGTATGTATGTATAAATTATTTTATGCACATTTTATGCATATTGGTGTCCTCTTTTGGCCTGTTTTTATGTGATGCATTTCCTCTTTTTTGACAACTGGCCACCCTAAGTATGTCAGAGGGGTGCAAGGAACCAGAAGTTATGTCATGGTAACAAATTCATGGGATACAGCCAAGGGGTAGAGCTAAGAAACACTCTGTCCAAAACAAACCAGAGCTCAGAAGACTTATGGCTCAGGCAAAAGTCCCAGCCCTAACAGGAAGCCAGTTATAACCCTTCCTGTCTAGGAGAGACCAATGGGCAGCTGAGGTGGGCAGGGCCAGTCCAGAGCCTGAGAACACTTCAATCCCCATAGAACAGGGGTGACAACCCTCTTTCAGCCTGAGGGCCTAATTCAGTTTTGGAGACGCTGTCAAGAGCTGCACTGCAGTGGTGGGTGGGGCCAAAGGCAAAAGGGGGCATGGCCAGTGGGTGAAGCCAACATTGCCAGGAATACCAGCATCTTTTAAGTTAAAGCTGTTACTGCCAGAGATTAAGCCTTAGAAGAGGCATTTCAACCTTTTAGAATGGGAAAAAAACCATACGAATGCTGGGAAACCACCAAATAAGCCAGGATAAAGCAGGATAAATAAACCAAATAATCAGCAGTTGTGGAAAGGGAACGTGGCCATCTGCGAATGCCAGTTGGCTGGATTTGGCCTGCAGGCCTGAGGTTTGACACCCCCAGCAAAGAAGATGTTCCAAACTGCAGCACCTATGTCTTACCACATGGAGTAGCTAAACACAGTGCCAAGAAATCATAGCCAACCCTTCCAGGCAGTGTCTCAGAAGTCAAGTCTGAGATAACACCACCCTTCTACACACCATATGTAGCCCCAGGTGCCTTGGGGTACTTTTGCCTCTAGCCTACTGAGCTACGGAGGAGACAGCAATATAAAGAGGAGAGGCATGCAGGAGACAGTCTAGGCCAACAGACCCTCCTGTCCAAGAATACCTGACAACCTTGTCGACCATGCCCTGTAGCATCTGTGGTACAAGGTACCCATCCATGGTTGAGACCATGTAGACTAGGGCTGCCTTTACACTAAAGAAAAACCCCATAGTTCTCCCGTTCTGGAACCTTTCTGCATTTACCACAGGCTCCTAGACAGCGACCATGTGATTTCTGAGAAGGGAAGCTTTTAATTTTCAAGGTTCCATAGAACTCAATGAAACAGCGCAACCTAGTGGCTGTTTTAATTGCGTAACATTCCGAGTTTAAAAGATAGTTCATTAGTTACGGATCTATTTGAGATGAAATAAGCAGGAAATACCTACGGATGTGCCCTGAAGATTAATGACATCATGAAAAGGACCCACAAATGTCCCTGACTGAGCAATCTCAACAGCAGGATAAAAGCTCTGTGTGAAGGAGCCCTAGACTAGAAGCAGTCAGAATGGGGTTTGCCTCTTCTGCCCACCTAAACATGTGATTTGCACATGTTCAGCCATTCAGTTCAGGATTCCAATCACCTGTAAACTACAAAGTGTCTTTATTCAAGGCAGCACACGTGAATCTCTCTCCCACCCTTCCATTTTATCCTCACATCAACCTTGATTGGGGAAGGGCCATCACTCAGTGGTAAAGCACCTGCTTTGCCTGCAGAAAGTCCCAGGTTCTGGGACCCGGCATCTCCTAAGGCTGGGAAAGAATCCTGTCTGAAACCCTGGAAAGTCGCTGCTAGTCAGTGTCAACAATACTTGACTAGATGGAATCCTAACTGTGTGAGACAGTGGCTGGATTCACACGATCAGTGGGTGAAATTATGCATTATGGGTTGTTTCCCCCGGCCCCATCCACCATTTGCTTAATTACCTGCATCATGAGTTGCTGTGCCATCCAAACCCGGAGCGCAGCATGGCAGGGGTAGCTGCTAACCCACCCCACAACTACTACTGCAAGCCATGGGTTGTGGGGTGGGTTAGAAGCCACCCTCACCACGCCGCAGGCCGGGACATGGCAACTCGTGACATGGGTAATTAAGCAACTGGTGGATGCGGACGGGGGAAACAACCCGTACTGCATTGTTTCCCCCACTGATCGTGCGAACCCAGCCTCTCTCTCTTCTCTCTCAGTCTAACCTCTCTCACATGGTTAGGAACATAAGAAACTGCCTTGTACTGAGTCAGACCAGTACAATACTGCTTCTACCTAACCCAGTATTGCTGGAACTGGGAGCGAGAGAAAGAGAGAGAGTGACTGGTCCCAGGTAATCCAGTAAGTTCAGAGCTGAGTGGGGATTAACCCCAGGTTTCCAGTGGTGCAGTAGGACTGGACTTCGGGGGCCAAGGACTAGGGCCCCCCAGCCCAGCCTCCCCCCAAATGACCACGCAGAGAGTGGCAGTTGACAAGGGCATCAGGGTAGCAGAAGCACCGTCCATTTTATTCCTGTAGTGATGTTGGCGCTAGGATTTAATTGAACTTAAAATGCGCAACTGCACATGCCCAGAGTATGTCTTTTTTAATCAGGTTGGCAAACATTCTAACCTATAAGGAATGTAGAGGCAGTTGTAAAGCATGGAATGGTGCTTTTTTGCCGGGGGTGGGGGGAGAGAAATGTTAGTTGTGTGCTTCACAATTGAAGTTATACAACATGGCCATTAATGGCCCTCCCGTTAAGACAATTAGGTCGAGGGTCTAAAATTACCTAGTTGCACCACTGTGGGTTTTCCAGGTCCTTCAGCACACTGGCTGTCTAAGCAGAAGTGCCCTTGGGTACTATGCAGGGCTCTCTTGGCAAATCAGGTGGGCTACTGATTATGCAGCAGCGTGGCGGATTCAAACTGACATCTGTTTCCTAGATGGGGCTGCTTAACTCTAGCTCAAAAGTGTTTTCAATGACACAATCATAAAAAGAGAGAGAGAGAGACCCTTTTGTTGTTGTTCAGTCGTTCAGTCATGTCCGACTCTTCGTGACCCCATAGACCATAGCACGCCAGGCCTTCCTGTCCTGCGCTCTCTCCTGGAGCGTGCTCAAGTTCATATTCATTGCATCGGTGATGCTATCTAGCCATCTCATCCTCTGCCGTCCCCTTCTCCTTTTGCCTTCAGTCTTTCCCAGCATCAGGGTCTTTTCCAGAGAGTTTTCTCTTCGCATTAGGTGGCCAAAATATTTGAGCTTCAGCTTCAGTACCTGTCCTTCCAATGAGCACTCAGGGTTGATTTCCTTTAGGATGGACTGATTTGACCTCCTTGCAGTCCAGGGGACTCGTAAGAGTCTTCTCCAGCACCACAATTCAAAAGCATCGATTCTTCGGCGCTCAGCCTTCCTTATAGTCCAGCTCTCACAGCCATACATTACTACTGGGAAAACCATAGCTTTGATTAGACGGACCTTTGAGCATGTGCAAAAAGCACATTCCCTGCCATGCATGCTGTCCCCAGATATCTGGGATCGGGTGCAGGGAGGGAAGCCTACCAGGCAGGCTAGAGGCCTCACAGCTCTGGAGCACAGCTTATATCACCCACATTTGCCTGAGGCTGAAGGCAGAAGCAAGCGGAACAGGTTGATCCTCATTCCATCAGAGCCATCAAGGGGGACCAATGGGTATGAAGAAGGAGGATTTCCCCCCTCCCATCATGATACGCTCCACTTTTAAACATTCAAAGCAATCACCTAGAAACAAAACCAACTGAGATAGCCTAAAAATGGAAAGAAAAAGAGTCATGTTAGGTGAGGGGTACGGAAATGCCTCCCCATTCCCACCCTCATTCAAACAAATCAAATATTCCCTAAGCAAATGAGCACCTGATGTGTACTGCATCCCAGTCACAGGTAGGCAAAATGTTGGAGCTGAAATGGATAGTTACCATCTCTGTTCCAACATTTTGCCTACCTGTGACGGGGCTGTTCTGCACATCAGGTGCTCATTTTCTTAGGGAATATTTGCTTTGAATGCATATTACTAGAAGACTTGGACAGATGATTCTCTCTCAGGTTCAGTTTTTAGCAATTTGTGATAGACTTTCCCTGTACTTTTCTTTTGTTGTTCTGAAATGTTGCTCTGTGCTGCATTTCTTCTCCTTAATTGTGGTTTAGCTAGGAAAATGTCTGAAATAATTTTTCTGGAATGGAAACCCATGCATGATGCAGTTCATTTACATGTCCGGCCCCCTCTCCCTTGCCAATGTGCACACATCCACATTGATAAAACACTGAAAAAAGCAATCTTGATATGGCCATATGCAGCAATCTCCTTTTCTGTGTAATGTTTCACTGATGCCCATATGTGCTCCAGCGCATTGTCAACTTCCACCCCCACAGAATACTGAAACAACTGTACCACATCAAGATTGTGTAGTGGGTTTTTTTTTGAGGGGGGCACTTTCTAATGAATGTGTATATTGTTGTCACTGAGGAGGGGCAGGGGAACTAAAGGAATGGAATGCTGTGGCAAACTGCTCATGCACAAATTTTGGAAATAAAATGCAGAACAAGTGAACTGAAGAGTCTCCTAATATACTGGTAGGCAATGTGGTGCCCAGTGTGCAGCTGGACATTTTTCTTGGTGCTCACCAAGGTGGCTGTGTGTGTGTGAGAAAGAGTGAAAGTGTGTGTGTGTGTGTATGCATGATGAGTTAGGGTGCGATAAAGTGTGTGGGTGGTGGAGCCAGAAAGAACAAAAGATATGAGGGGAATGTGGTTTGCTGGCAGAGGAGAGAGGGAGAGAAAAAGTTTGCCTTCTGTGAAATAGGTTTCTGCTGGCACTGAAAACTGTAGGTTCAAAGGAATTGTTTTGTGTGTTGGGGTTCAGACCCCATCTCTGCATTGCATTCAGTCTTTGGGGCAGGTTACTTGTCCTTTGTGACTAGCCACGCCTCCCACGGCAGCCATTTTGTGGTGTTTCCCAGGACAGTTTCTCATATTGTCAAATGAGTCCATGGGCCTAGCCCTGTCCTAAGACCTCAATTCCACGTTGGAAGTAAGATCAAGTAACTGGAATTCCAGAATCTAGGAAGGAATTCCGGAAGCTTCCTTATCAATTCCCCTCTTGTAAAACGAGAACACTTGTGCCAAAGGGCTGGTGCACGGACTGCGAATCCACATACACGTGAGCCACAGGGATTGAATATGCTGTTACAAGCACATCCACATCTGCGAGAGTATCGCAGTTGGCGCCAATGGGCGTTTCCCCCCCTCTTAATGCTAATAATTGGTGCATGTGTATGTGGGAGGAGCAATTTTTACAGAGATTGCAGCCGGGGAGGGAAGTCTTAAACCTCCCCTTGGCGCACACTGTGGTGCTGATGACTATGCCCCCCACCCCCACCCCTGCTGGTATCTATTTTAAAAAAAACAACAACTAATGCTTGCTAATCACGCTGCTGGCATCACATGTAGTTAGGCCCTTAAAGCTGACTTTCCTTCCAGTCTCAGTGCAATGCTGGCACATGAGTTGTGTATCAAGGTGAAATGACTAATGTTGTCCTCCTAACAGTGTCGGACATAGATGATGCTCCTTTGAAATCAGTGTGTCAAGTCAACACATAGAAAATGAATCATCTGTCATCAGAGCCTTGCCTCCTTAAATGAATAATCGTTTGCAACTGTTGCTTTAGGAATGAGTGATACAAAGTGAGTTAATGGTGCGCATGTGTGCGTGCGTGCGCGTGTGTGCGTGCGTGCGGGAGGCCTGCCACGAGAAAAGGATTTTTCCAATGTGTATGAAAGCGCTGCAACATGCCCATGAAGTATTTAAACACTTTCACTGCAATGTGATACATTTTATTTCATCTGCTACCCTATTAAATATATTTCACATGCAAACCGATCTTTCTGGGATTTCTCGTCTGTGATTCAATTGCCATTGCTGTAAAGAGCTGCTGAAGCAGAGGTGATGCTAAACAGATCCCACCCGTTTTATTTGGCTGCTGTCATATGATGTAAACATGACTTCTGAAAGCACCCAAAGTCAAGGAAACTGTTGGCTCAGTAAGGGGGATGGCGGAGCAAGGGGAGAGAAAAACAGAATACAAACAAGCAAAACAGTTGGACAAAGAAAAATAAACATGCCACAAATCTAGAGCTCCATGGCTAAAAGAAAGAGAGAAAAGGAGGAGAATATTAAAATGTCAACTTCTATAGCTGGCTATCAATCTTCTTGTTGACACAAGATTTTGCTCTGGGCAGGACTTGTTGCCTGAGGTGGAAAATCCAAATGGTAACCCCCTTCCTACTAATTTCCATGGGGCACGATCCACAGGGAAGTTCTCCTTCACAACCAGTGCTCTGGGCAGGACTTGTTGCCTGAGGTGGAAAATCCAAATGGTAACCCCGTTCCTACTAATTTCCATGGGGCACAATCCACTGGGAAGTTCTCCTTCACAACCAGTGGTAAATTCTGACGTGCAGGCATTCATCATGACTGTCCCCACAGCCACACCCCCAAGGAGAGAGTCCCAAAGTACAGGCAGCTATGTTGATCCATATGAACAGCTCCAGCAGTTTTCACCTCTACCAGGAGCAGGTCTTTCATAAAGCTGATGAGCCTCAATTGCCCAGGTAAGGCTAAGTCACCCCAAAATACTTTTCATAACAACAAGGAACAATATATTGACCCGGTTTGTGCGATGTGGCGAACCTGCAGCATCCACAGGCGCCACTTTGCATATCCAACCCGGTCTGTTCTAGGCTTACACAAGGGTTGTTTAATCCTTACACAACCCACGTTTGCTGGGTTCACACGACATGGCAATCCCCAAGTGGGGGTTAAGATATGCAGAATGGCGGCTGCTCATGCCCCACACACACTGTGGCTCACCAAGGGTTAAATAATCCACTGTGTGCTGTAATGTCGTGCAAACAGACCCATTGTTGCTGGGAAATTCATTCATTCATACTGTGAGGACTGCAGCTAAGTTAGGAGGAAACAGGGAAGTCTGAGGGTGAGTGGGTGGCAGAAGACCCTAGCATCCTGCTAATAATAATTTTTTAAAAGTGCTGGTATTGTGTCCCCATGAGCCCTGGCTGCCCTACACCACTGTTCACAGCCCTCATAGAAATAAACCGGAGTTGCGCAAAGAAGTACAGCAGTGAGGTTTGTGAGTTCCTTTCATGCAGCTCCCATTCATTTCAATGGAGCTGGCACAGGAGAACCTCCCAGATTATGCCCCCCAGGTCAGATCTTTTTATTTGTTATCATTTATTTATTTAACAGATTTACAGGCTGTCTTTCAGGCTCATGGCTTCACAAAGTGGTATAGACATATCAGGTGGCATAACTTGTCATGAAGCAGTGCCTAGGCCTTGTAGGTCCAATGTAACCTTAAGATTTCAAAATTTTAAAGAGAAGCTCAGAAGCATATTGCCAAAAGCAAATTAGGGGAAGGCGCATTCAAGAAAGGCAGCCTGGAAGGGATATGTTTTTAAGGTCTGCTTGCAAGCCTGAACAGAAGGCGCCAAGCCTAATTCACTCGGGAGTTTCAGAACCATGGGACCACCGCTGAGAAGGCCCTGTCTCTTCCTCCTTTAATGACATCTGAAAGCTGCCACCTCTGGTGGCTGCTTCTCCTTGCATCCTGACAAGAAAAGCTCTAGCTTTGTGTGACTAATACATGCTCAATCTAGAACTAGACAGGGGGCCTCTTGAACAAACATTTGCGCTCATGACCTTTGCACTCATGACCAAGAATCTGAACTATATGCTGCTTGGGTGGGGGGGGGGGTTCATGGAGCTAGCCAAAATAAGAGTACTTGGGACTCTCTTAAATTCAGCAGAAGGGAAAATCCTGCCTTGCTCCATTGCTATCTGGTGACAAATACCAGTGTCATGTGTCTGGTTCATATGCCCCCTCCCTATGTGACCAGTGCTTTCTAACTGGACAAATAGCGCAGAGCTGAAGGCATCTGAAGCTTTTAAAAAAGGCATAAAGTAGCATGATAAGACTACTAAAATGTAGGAAGAGGCCTGCTGGATCAGACCCATGGTCCATCTAGCAGGGTGGTTACTTACTCATTGCCCAAAAAGAGGACAAAAGAGGACATGGGTTTGCATAAAAAATGCTGTTATATATGTATAAATTATATGCATAAATTATATGCATGGGTTTGCATAAAAAATGCTGTTATATATGTATAAATTATATGTTTAGATAATTTTTTTTGAAAGAATTACTATTGCTCAGTCAGCTGTCCGAGTGCTAACCAAGTGTTGATGGGCAACTTCCAAGCCACTGGGCTCTCCCTTCCTAGGCTCTTTATCTTTAATCAGACTTGGACTGGACAACCCTTCAAATAGGGAATGCCTTCAAATAGAGGACTGTCCTCTGTAAAGTAGGACACCTGCCCACCCTACCATCTATTCCAACATTCTTTCCTCCAGTGGTCAATCAGATTTCTCTGCTCTCTCTCTCACCACTTCCAGGAAATGTGCAAAGCGGCTCAACTGACCATCTTGTCTGCTGAGTTGGAACTTCAGGAAGACTCTTGATTCAGACATACATTCCGGCTTCCATGACAGTTGGACAAAACAGCTAACCCATCTCCCCAACCAAGATAATTGGGGAAATTCCTATAATAAACATATCAAGAAGTAACATTTGCTTGAAGCGTTTCAGTCTGTGTACCAGTCAAACCTGGAGGCAGAAGCAAGTATGGAAGATTCTACCTAGCTTAGAGCTGATGGAGGCGGAGGAGACTTAAAGTCTTCCACTCCTAGAAGGGGTCACAGAAAAGCCCAGCAATTCTGCAGATGACTGAGCCCTAATCAAAGTCGATGCACGACTTGTTTTAGGAGACAGCACTGAGGGGGGAGCAGGCTGGCTGCCCCTCATTAACAGGTGTTGGAACCCCTGTAGAAGGGTTAAATCCCTCCAGTCGCCTTGCAGGCAGTGTCTGCTCACTGTACAGTCATGATTGCTTTACCACCTTCTATCTAGGGAATGTAGAGCTATTTACTGCTTTCGTATCTACTGCTCTGAGGCTATTTATCTCCATTTTTGTACCAAAAAAATATCATCGGCCAGACGTTTTCTGCTCGCACACACAGAGGAACATGCACAGAGACCTGGGGCAAGAAGGCAGGCTTGGAAACATTTCACCGGCCTGCTTAACTGTGCAGCTTCCTTCAGAAATCAACTTAGGGCACAATCCTATGCATGTTTAGACAGAAAGAAGTCCTACAGCTCCCAGCATTCCCCAGCCAGCCAAGTTGTTGGACTTATTTCTGTCTAAACACGCACAGGATTTCACTCTTAGTAGAGTCTCTTCTCATTACGTGTTGTGGTTAGCATCACATGGCTACTACAGTGTCTGCTGTTGCCAGAGGGTGTTATGCACATGTCCAGCATGAGCTGCAGAACTTCAGAGGCAGTTCAAAAATGTGACCAAACCCACCATGCTGCTACACAGTAATGGTAGAAATACTGGTGCTACCAGCCCATACATTTGAAGGTGAGCTGATGCACATATAGCCAGGGCTATGGTGGTACATTCTGGAGCTCATCATGTCAGCCCTAACCACCTCACCAAGGAGATTCTATAGTCATGCCTATCCTGGGGGCAAATATATATGCATGCCCCCAGGATATATTTTCTGCTTTTCTATGTTTATACTCAAAGGAAGTAACACTCTGGGTAAAAACTCCATCATAAAATACAAACAAACAAATAAAACACTAATAAAAATTCACAATTAAGTTTACGAGGCAGGCCTGGAATCCTGAACTCAGTGGTGCTTCTTTCTGACTGCATGGGTTCAACTTGTATAACACATTAAGCTTTAACTAAAGATCTTCAGCTAGCTGAAATGTAACTTTTAGGTTTTAATTAGAAATGCAAACAATCTTGCAATGAAGCGAACTGCTGGGCATGAAGTATAGAATGCATCAAAGTAAAGGGGAGCAAAAAGTATCTCACCTCTGCTTGATTATTTTTTCTCATTCTCTGACTTCCTCCGTGCCTCTGTGCCTGAGGTTCCCAGTGCAGTGTCCCCATGCAGATACCTCCCTTGGTGCTGATCAGGCTCCCTGAACCTGCTTTTAAAAAGTATTTTTAAAATAAATTAATTAGGGTACAACCCTATACATGTTTAGACAGAAAAAAGTCCTACGATTCCCAGCATTCCCTTGCCAGCATGGCTTTCTTCTGTCTAAACATGCACAGGATTGTGCCCGTAGTTGTTTAAAAAATGGAAGGCCAGTGCGCTGCAAAGTGAAGAATGATTCTTGATTCCCAAGAATGCCTCTGGGGGACTACAGGCCTGTGCTTTGTTTTGGGATGTGCCCTGATTAGGTGGCTACTTACGAATCCCAGGCCTTTTAGTCTTTCAGTTCTGTTGTTTTAAATCTGCTATTGTATTTTAAATTCACTGCACTGCCACTAGGTTTTAGTTTGGTTTTACTTTATACTATAGTTTTAAACTTGAAAATGTTATATTGTATTTCATGCTGTGTTTTGTAGTTTTAATTGTTGTGAACTGCCCAGAGAGCTCTGGCTATTGGGTGGTATAGAAATGTAATTAATTAATTAATTAATTAATATTGCCACACACAAAAGGACATGCATCACCCAAAAAGAAGACAAAAAAGGACAGTGCTTTGCATAAAATTTACATATTTTAATGAGAGAGAGAGAGATGCACATTTAAAAATAATTATTATAACTTAAATAGAAATACAGTACATCTCACTGTAGTGTGGAAGGCTGTGACCAGGTGACCTGTGTGCCTTGCTCAGTCAGTCTGCTGTCCAAGGGCTACTGATAGGCAGCTTGAAGGCCCAGCTCTCCCTTCTGATGGTTATTTATCTTTAACCCAGTCTTGGACTGGACAGCCCTTCAAATATGGGATGCTTTCAAAACAGAGGACAATCCTTTATAAAAGAGGACACATGGCCACCCTAAGATTCTTGATGCCCAGAAAACACACACAAAAATGTAAGCTGGGAGTGATGGGGAATGTCCTGCAGGAATAGTGGGCGGTGAGGAGCATCCTAAGAACACAAGAAGAGTCCTGCTGGATCAGACCAAGGGTCCATCTAGTCCAGCATTCTGTTCACACAGTGGCCAATCAGCTGCCCATGGGAAACCCACAAGCAGGACAAGAGTGCAACAGCACCCTCCCGCCCATGTTCCCTGGCAACTGGTGAAGACAGACATACTGTCTCTGACACTAGAGGTAGCATAGAGCCATCAGGACTAGTGGCCATTGATAGCCTTCTCCTCCACGAATTTGTCAAACTCTCTTTTAAAGCCATCCAAATTGGCTTTTAAAAAGAGTCACTATGTCTTGTGGTACTAAATTCCATAGCCCTGCGGCACTTGGGGGTGGGAATGAGTGAGGACTGGTTTAACTTCTAGGAAATGGATATTGTGTGCACCATAGCAACCCTTTTGTGAATGGGCACCCCCCCAGCAGCCATTTTGTGTAAGTGTTCATGACACCTCTCAAAATTCTTCATGTGCCCACTGGCCCAAAACATTTGTGGAACCCCTTTTCTATCCTAACCTGTCACATGCAACAATAAAACTGGAAAGACTTGTTACCAACTCATTCACGTGCCAGAGCAAGGAGAAGCTGGCAGTCTGGCAGATGACGTCATCCCTCCTGCTCTGAAAAAAGAGAAACCTGCGGTCAGATATGTGCAGACCATTACTCAGTCCATGAACATGTCAGTAAGGAAGAAATTTGTAAACATATACAAATGGGTCATTCATCCTCATCTGAACTGTGCTTTTGGAAACCTTCCCCTGTTCACCCAAAATCAACCTCACAGAGTGGTAAATGGGAATACATGATAAGCTGCACCTTGCTGTGCCGAGATCTGGGGATTTTTTCAGGTTACTGACATTCATGCTATCACATCTATGCCAGGGGTCAGTGTGCTGAAATGGATAGGGGTTGGGCGTGAATAGGAGAATTCCAGGTTGAAATATTTACTTGGCCTGTCAGCAGTTTGGGAGGTGGTGCTTACCATCTTTCTACCCATCTTCTGCAATTTCCTCACAACTCTTAAAGGCAAAGGAGTCCTGACCTCCTTTGTGTCTGACCTCTTTACCTGTCTCAGAGGTCATTGCTTGGCCTTGGGCGAGTTAAGGCGCAATCCTATGCATGATTAGCCCTACAACTCCCAGCATTCTGGCTGGGGAATGCTGGGAGTTGTAGGACTTTTCTTCTGTCTTAACAAGCATAGGATTGTGCCCTTAATTATCTTTTTGTATGCAATGTCTCTTAAAATATGCAACATTTTGTATGCATCATTCCCTAACATATGCATTTTTAGACACACTTTTTGAGCATCACGAAATTCGGAGAAGTGTACAATCCAAACAATAACTGTGTTCCAACACACATCTTACTTCAGGAAGTGTGAAAGACTCAATTGGTGCTCCTGAGAGCTCCAATTGAATTGAGGGGGTCCTGAGTACTCCCAGCAGCTGTGTGGGCAGGAAGTTTCAGTCTGTTTCCCGCCTCCCAGCTGGGCAGAGCAGAGGAAGCTGCTCCAGCTGCTCCAGGGACTACAGAAGCAAGCAAGCTCCCAGAGAGCGAGTGACCAGAGCTAGCAGACAGGGGGAGCAAACAGGAGTTGGCCAGGGGCGGGGGTTCGGCAGGGGAGGGCCCTAACTTTTTTTTAAAAAAATGTTTTTTCTTGTAACACACACTTCCGTACCAGTGGGACTCTGCTTTTAACCTCCAGTGAGTAGAGGACCAGGCACAGGCTAGTCTAGAACAATCAGAAAACTAGACATAAAAAGGGAAAAGAGGCTATGGAAGGACAAGACTTCCTCTGTGAACTAGATGTGAACTAGATACATCACTTCCATCATCCCAGTGATGGTGATCTGCAAGGTTTGTGTCATGTTTGTTTTCTTGCCTGAGATCAACATGGCCTACATGTGCAACAAGTGCAAGTGGATCACACTGTTGGAAGAAAAAGTAAGAGGACTGGAGTGGCGACTGTTGACCCTCCGGGGAATAAGAGAACACAAAGTGTTCTTGGACAGAATGGTGGAACTACAGCAGCAAAGTGAAGACCAGAAGCTTGAAAAGCAACAGCAAGCTGAGGCAAAAGTGGGAAATGCTGAGGTGAGGAAAAATGCAGTAGAGGATACTCCTTGGAAAAGAGTGACAGTTATGAGAAGAAGAACTAGATGCCACTTTGCACCAGTGGAAGCAGTGGAGCTATGGAACCGATTCCAGGTACTTGAGGATGAGACTGGAGGACAGCCTGCAGAGGAAGAATTACAGGGGAATCTGCATGAGAGTGAGCAAGAGGCTGAAGGTCAGTCGAGCAGAGGCAATGAAACCCAGGCCTACAACAACAAGGAGAGAAGAGTGGTAGTAGTGGGAGACTCCTTGCTGCATGGGATCAAAACCCAAGTATGTCACGAAGACCCGTGGACTCGCCGGGTATGTTGTCTCCTGGGGGGACGGATTAGAGACATAACTGAAAGATTGCCTGCTCTCATAAAGCCCACTAACAGGTATCCCTTTCTTCTCATCCATGTGGGAACAAATGATACTACCAAGCGGAGCTACGAAGAAATCACGTCAGACTTTGAAGCTTTGGGAAGGAAACTCAAGAACTTTGGGGCCCAGATAGTTTTCTCATCCATCCTTCCAGTAGTTAGAACAGGGATAGAAAGGGAAAGAAAAATACTCCGAGTGAATGACTGGCTACAAAGGTGGTGCGGGTGCGAGAGATTTGGATTCTGGGACCCAGGCTATACTTCCTGGAAGATGGACTGTTGGCAAGGGACGGGTTGCATCTCACAAAGGCTGGGAAGAATGTGTTTGGCTGCAGCATGAAGAACTTCATCAGGAGGGCTTTAAACTGAATCCTACGGGGAAGGGAGATGTAAAGTTGGGGGTAACAATGGACGAAGGCTCATGCACCACAACGGAGAGAACAGCTCTAATAGTGCCCAATAACAGTCTTCACAAACATGTAGGAAGAAAGACAGACTATGAAGCACATAGTCTTCGATGTCTATATACTAATGCCAAGAGTATGGGAAACAAACAGAATGAACTTGAACTCTTAATACAAGAGGGAAATTATGACTTAATAGGTGTAACTGAGACTTGGTGGGATGACTCTCATGACTGGAATACAGCAACTGAAGGATATAACTTGTTCAAAAACAACAGGAGGAACAGAAAGGGAGGTGGGGTTGCACTGTATGTGAAAAATGCATATCTCTGCACAGAAATACAGGAGGATGAGCTTGGTAGCCCCATTGAGAGCATCTGGGTTAAAATAAATGGAGCAAAGAACAAAAGGAACATGGTGGTTGGAGTCTACTATCGGCCACCCAATCAAGGAGAAGTCGAGGATGAAACTTTTGAAAAGCAAATAGCCAATGTTTCAAGAAAGCATGATGTAGTAGTAATGGGGGACTTCAATTTCCCCAATATTTGCTGGGAGACAAATTCTGCAAAACATGGGCCCTCCAGGAAATTCCTGACTTGTGTGGTGGATAACTTCCTCCTTCAGAAAGTAGAGGAAGGAACTAGACAATTGGCTATCCTCAACTTGATCCTAACCAACACAGATGACTTAGTGGATAAAGTAGCAGTTACAGGAACTCTGGGCGAAAGTGACCATGTTGCACTTGAGTTCTTGGTTCTAAGGGAAGCAAAAGCAGAGTGTAGTCAAATGCATACCCTGGATTTTAGGAAAGCTGATTTTAATCAACTCAAACAATGATAAGTGAGGTCCCATGGCAAGTGACTCTAATGAGAAAAGGAGTCCAAGATGAGTGGAAGCTTTTAAAAAAAGGAAATTCTCAAGACACAATTACAAACAATTCCAACAAGAAGAAAAGGTGGAAGACAACAGAAGAAGCCAGTGTGGCTTCACAAACAGCTTAGAGATGACCTGAAAACAAAAAAGGACACATATAGGAAGTGGAAGGAAGGCCAAGCAACAAAGGAAGAGTACAGGCAGGTAGCACAGAATTGCAGGGATGGTGACAGGAAGGCTAAAGCTGAGAATGAGCTGAGGTTAGTGAGGGATGCTAAAAGCAACAAAAAGGCTTTCTTCAGCTACGTGCATAGTAAAAGACAGAGGAAAGAAATGGTGGTTCAGCTGTTAAATAAGGATGGCAAAATGATAACAGATGACAAAGAAAAGGCAGAAGTGCTCAGTTCCTACTTTGGCTCAGTCTTCTCCCAAAAGAGGGTCTATGACCCCCCTGGCAAAGGCAAAGTACAGGCTGAAGGGGCAGGATTGCAGCTTGAGATCGATAGGCATCCAGTCAAGGAACACCTAATTACTTTGAATGAGTTCAAATCTCCAGGGTGAGATGAACTGCACCCTAGAGTAATAAAGGAACTGGCAGAAGAACTCTCAGAACCGCTGTCTATTATCTTTGGGAAATCATGGAGGACGGATGAAGTGCCAGACGACTGGAGGAGGGCTAGTGTTGTCCCTATCTTCAAAAAGGGGGGAAAGGAGGAACCTGGGAACTACAGACCAGTCAGTCTGACATTAATCCCTGGGAAAATTCTGGAGCAGATAAAGCAATCAGTCTGTAAGCACCTTGAAAACAATGCAGTGATTACTCAAAGCCAACATGGATTTGTCAAGAACAAGTCCTGCCAGACAAATCTGATCTCATTTTTTGATCAAGTAACCTCCCTTGTGGACTGTGGAAATGCCGTGGACATAATATACCTCGACTTCAGCAAAGCTTTCGACAAAGTGCCCCATGATCTCCTGATCAGCAAACTAGCTCAAAGTGGGCTAGATGAAACAACGATCCGGTGGATCCACAGTTGGCTACAGAATTGGACTCAAAGAGTGCTTATCAATGGGCCCTTCTCAAACTGGGGAGAGGTAACGAGTGGGGTACCGCAGTTCTCAGTTCTGGGCCCAGTGCTCTTCAACATTTTTATTAATGACTTGGAGGAGATGGTGCAGGGAAAGGTGATCAAATCTGCAGATGACACAGAATTGAGTGGAATAGCTAATACTATGGAATGGAAGGCAGAAACAAAATTCAAAGTTATCTTGATAGACTGGAGCGCTGGGCAGAAAACAACAGAATGAAATTTAATAGGGATAAATGCCAAGTACTGCACCTAAGAAAAAGAAACCAAATACATAGTTGCAAGATGGGCGCTACTTGGCTCAACAACACTACAAGTGAGAAGGATCTTGGAATTGCTGTAGATCACAAGCTGAATATGAGCCAACAATGTGATGTGGCTGCAAAAAAGGCAAATGCTATTTTGGGCTGCATTAATAGAAGCATAGCTTCGAAATCCTGGGAAGTACTAGTTCCCCTCTACTCAGCACTGGTTAGGCCTCATCTGGAGTACTGTGTCCAGTTCTGGACACCACATTTTAAGAAGGATGCAGACAAACTGGAGAGGGTTCAGAGGAGGGAAACAAAGATGATCAGGGGACTGGAAACAAAGCGCTATGAGGAGAGACTGAAAGAACTGGGCATGTTTAGCCTTGAGAAGAGAAGACTGAGGGGAGATTAGGGATAGCGGAGAATTCCGCCACAGACTCCAATGAGGCTGGATTCTAAGAATCTGGCCCCCCGGAGTCCACGGCGGAACGAAAGACTCACCTCCACCACCTGGGGGAATCTGCACGGGGCCGGATCCTACCTGCTGCCGTCCATCCGCTGCTGGCCGCTGCCACCTGTCCCGGCCGCTGCTGCCTGTCTTCGGACGCAAATGGCGTCCGGCATAGCGGATGCCATTTGTATCCCTGCCTTTTGCCGTGATAGGCTACGTAAATCTTTATGTAGCCTATCACGGCAAAGAGCAGGGGTGCAAATGGCGTCCGCTATGCCGGATGCCATTTGCTTCTGAAGACCGGCAGTCCAGCAGCGGATGGACCCGGCCAGCAGCTCTGCGGACTCGCTGCGGAGTGGAGCCAGCCGGGGAGGATTCTGGGGGGTGGAACGGATCGCCTCCCCCCCCCCCGCAGATCCCCCGGAGGACTCGGAGGTGAGTTCCGTACACCCCTAGGGGAGATAGGATAGCGCTGTTCAAGTACTTGAAAGGCTGTCACAGAGAAGACAGCCAGGATCTCTTCACGATCATCCCAGAGTGCAGGACATGGAATAATGGGCTCAAGTGACAGGAAGCCAGATTCAAGCTGAACATCAGGAAAAACTTTCTGCCTGTTAGAGCAATACGACAATGGAACCAATTACCTAGGGAGGTGGAGGGCTCTCCCACACTGGAGGCGTTCAAGACGAGGCTGGACAGCCATCTGTCAGGGATGCTTTGACTTAGATTCCTGCATTGAGCAGGGGGTTAGACTCGATGGCCTTGTAGGCCCCTTGTTGTTGTTGTTCAGTCGTTCAGTCGTGTCTGACTCTTTGTGACCCCATGGACCATAGCACGCCAGGCCTTCCTGTCCTGCACTCTCTCCCGGAGTGTGCTCAAGTTCATATTCATTGCATCCGTGATGCTATCTAGCCATCTCATCCTCTGCCGTCCCCTTCTCCTTTTGCCTTCAGTCTTTCCCAGCATCAGGGTCTTTTCCAGAGAGTTTTCTCTTTGCATTAGGTGGCCAAAATATTTCAGCTTCAGCTTCAGTATGTAGGCCCCTTCCAACCCTACTATTCTATTATTCTATGACTGTCCTATGTAAAGTAGTGGAGGACTGCCAGAGGACCATTCTCTGTTTGAAAAGCTGTCTTGTTCAATTCCAGTTAAAGATAAAGAAGCATAAGAAATGTCCCCCAGCAACAGGTAGCGCACCTGGACATCAGGTTGTGCGGGCACGCACACAAGTCACCTGGTCATAGTTTTCCACAGTATGCTGAGACGTACTGTATTTCTATTAAAATTATTATTTCTAATTTTGCATTGATACATATAAATGAGCATATGCAAATTTTATGGAAATTGGTGCCATCTTTTTTGGCAGTTCATAAGTCAGTGACCACTCTACATGCATTGGAGCTAAAGGTCTGAAGTGGGGGGTCAGGTTGATGTGCATAGGCTTCCTGCATGACTTAGACCCCACACGATCAGGGTTCGAAATCACACGGGAAGCCTACGTACATGGAGCACGCCAGGGCTGGCCCAAGACATTTTGCTGCTTTGCACCCCCTCCCATTCCATGTACAAAAGCTGACTGGACTGGTAGTTGAACCTTTCTTCAACATTGGCAATGGGACAACATTCTCCACTACACCCGAAGGAAGCACATTAACGTATGGGGGGCAGGGAGCGGGCCACATGGCCCACAGCACCGCCTCCCAGTATCTGCCACCTGAGGCGACTGCCTCACTCTGCCTAATGGTAGGGCTGGCCCTAGAACAGGCTCCTTGCTTCACACCTTCCCCCTCAAAATGTGGATAGCAGGGGGCATGACAGGAAGGGTAGAGCCAATGAACACAGTCTCGCTCTAACCCCTCAGGTGAGCTCCTGATGCCCAAATAAGGCTCTTGTCGTTTGGGCAGCCCCCATGGGTAGAGGCTGCCATTGATGCTGGGGGTAGACCAGAGAGCTTGTGGACCACAGTTTGGACAGGATATGGAAAACCCCTCCAGATACACACGAGTTTCCTTTTTTAAGAAAAATAGCCTTCTGCCTGTGTTATCTTCTCTGTGGAATCCACAACTTCCCTGGCTTGTATAGTTTTCCTGTGAGTAGGGCTTTCTTAACTGGCAAACAAGCATTTGTTTGGATGATTATTTCGGGGCCTTTCCACACCTGGCTGCTCAAGCTAACAATGTGCTAAAGGCTCCAAGGTCCACCTTTGGAGCCATTCCACGGTCTTGTTTGAACGGATGGCTGAGAGGGTGGCTTCGAGTGACTTTTCCTTGTTCCTTTTTCCTTTCTAGAGTTGTTTAACTTAAAAATAGGCTCTTGTCATATGCATAAAGCATGACACAGCCTGGGGCCCTTTCACTTCTTTGTTTTCCCCTGCCTGGACCAGGGCCACCAGTTTTCCTTCAAAGCGCTGCTTTTCTCTCCCAGCCACCCTTCTACCTCCCCACCCTGGAAACTGTATCACAGGTGGCTGGATTGGGTCGTACCTCTTATGCTTCTTTCTCTCTTTGCTGTCATGTTGGGGGCATTTGTACATCACCTCTTCCCCCAACACCCCATTGGTCACGTTTGTCTGTGACCTTTAATTCCATTGGCAGTCACAGGGCCCAACACCAAAAAGGGAAACATTCTTGGGGTTGTTGTTTTTTCTGCTGTTGTTTAAAAACTGATAAATTGCTCTTCAAGTAGATTTGACCCTTCAAACTTGAACATATTTCAGACTTGTTTGAGGGCTCCATCACACAGGTTCTTTCCCCATCCAGTATCAGTGCAGGACTGGGTGATTCTCTTTAGATGGCTGTCCCTGTCATGTTATTTTCCATTTCTTTCCTTCTCAAGGGGGTGGTGATGCCGCTCAGAGGCATCGCCACCTGTCCGAGACGAAGCATTACACGTGCTCAGGGTATAGTGATAATTCCTCCTTGGTTCCTGTCCCTTTCCCTCCCCTTGCATGTTACTGGTGGATGGGGACTGACACGCACACCATTCTCCCCAGCTCCCCCCACCTCCCCGTTCAGTGAATGCATAGCAGGGGCGTGTCCTGACAGGTCGGAAGGCCGGCACGCAGCTCTGCTGACCTGCTGACCTGCTGCCTTGTTCAGAATGCTGCAGGCCGAAAATGGCAAGGACCCAAAGTGGTGCAGGCACGGGAAGGTGACACGCCCCACAGCCCATTGTCACTCCTTCACCATCATGACCGCACCCCAACGACCAAAACAACCACACACAGCCGCCAACACACAGCGGTTCATCACGCTAGGGGAGAAATACACGGGGAGGTCATGGCACTCCATTTGCACATATTTGGAAAAATACTTTTTTTCTGTTTGAGGAAAACACGGGATAGGTGGGTGGAAATGGTGGGATAATGACTGGACGATGACGACGTCATGTAATGGACCTGCACAATTCAGTGAGTGGCCAATCATGAATGTGCAATAAACTGGAGGGCTACAGATGCCCTGACAAACAAACACAAGGGAGGGCGGGGGCAACAGAACTCACGCAAATTAATTTATATCCAGAATTTCGCATATTTGTACTAGTTTGGATTTGAGCTGGAACAGTAGGCTGGTTTTATTTGTTATTTATGTATTTATAGCCTGCCTTTTATGATGACTTCTTGCAAGGCAGCTTACAAAGATTTGAAAAACTATCTAAAAACCCCATCCAATATAAAATCACAGTATAACACAGCCTTCCACAAGCTGGTGCCCTGTAGATGTGTTGGACTATAGCTTCCATCATCCCTAGCCAGCATGGCCATTGCTGGGGATGGTGGGAGCTGTAGTTCATCACACCAAGAGGACACCCATTTGGGGAAGGCTAGCATAACCAAATCACATAAAACAGCATAGCCCCCACCCCCAATAAATTAGAACAGTGTGCAACTGGGTCTTGAAATTCTCTCCACCATATTTGTGGACAGAGAAAGTGTGGAAGACCATTCCACCACATTACTCTTGAAGCAATTGTCCGAGAGTTTCTCAGGGTGAGGCTTACCATTAGCCGGAGCACAGCTTCTTTCTTTTTTCCCAAGTGTGTGTGTGTGTGTGCGTGTGTGTGCTTCTGCTGCATAGGGCAGCAACACCAACTCTGTTTGCAACCTGGCCACCATTTTGTATCTTTTACAATGCCCCACAACTAGCACCATTCTGAGCCATTGTTGGGGGGCAGGGGGCGGGATGGTGGTCACCTCAAAAAAACGGCAGGGAACATTCAGATAATATTCTTCAAAGTGGCTTTATTTGTCTTGAGGGATGAGAAAAAGAGATATCTTGGAAGTTTTTCTCACAGAAATATCTTCTGTGGAATTTCAGCTCAGTTTTAAAAAGAAAAAAATCTTAAAAATCAAGCCAATGTATCCAGATTAAAACTAATCATAAAAGGCCCTCCTTAATAAAAGTGTTTTACAATGCATTTAAATGTGCAAAAAGTGGTGGCTTGCCAGATTTCCCCACACTTGGGGGCCCTTTCAGCTATTCTTTTCCATGTTGTTGATAATATTAGCTCACTCATTTATTACAGAGAATCTGGATGATGCTCCTTCCAACCGGTTTCAGTCCTCTACTTTTCCTGTTCTCCCATTTTTTTAAGTGGTGGTTTATTACAAGTATTAAAAAATCTTCTAACTAATGGTGTGTGAACACCCTCACACTTAGGTTTGGAATTCATTTGTTTTTTTCCCCAGGCATTCAGAGAATGGTTTCACATGCACGCACGCACGCGCGCGCACATGCGCACACACCACATCCTCTGTTAGTCCTTTTTTTTCTGATAAAGTTTTTAAAAAGGAGACTGAGTAAAATGTCCCTTCCTTGCCTGGACCCTTAATAAAACCTTTAACCTTGGGGAAGCTACTCGAGAGAGTTGTGCTGGGGAACTGCAAGCACCCTTGGAGGATACTGATTGTCTACACCCATTTCAGTCTGGGTTCTGGCCTGGTTCTGGGACCAGATTAGCCTTTGTCACTCTGTGGATGACCTTTATCGAGAGAGGGACAGGGGAAGTACAACCCTGTTCATTCTGTTGATAGTATCAAAAGCCAATCTCTCTCTCTCTCTCTCTCTCTCATCAGCCATGGTATCTTCCTGGACCAGCTCTGTAGGTTGGGCATTGAAAGCACTGTGTTACAGTGGTTCTGGTCCTACCTGTGGGATCGATTTCAGAGGGTAACACTATTCCTCAGTTCCTTGGCAATTGAGATATGGGGTTCCGCAGAGTTCCATCTTGTCCCCAATGTTGTTTGATATCTACATGAATCTTCAGGGGATTTGGAGCAAAGTGTCATCAGTATGCTAATGACACACAGCTCTATCTCCCTGTGACATCTGAATCAGGTGAGCATGTGCAAGTCCTGGGTCAGTGCCTAGACTCAGTGATGGGATGGATGAGTGTCAATAAACTGAAACTGAATCCTGGCTAGATGGTTTCCAAGTCTGGGAGATAGGCTTTCGCCTGTTCTGGATGGGGTTGAACTCTCTCTGAAAGATCAGGTTTGTAGTCTGGGAGTTCTCCTGGATCCATCTCTGTCACTGGAGGCCCAAGTGGCCTGGCCATGGCAACTTGAAATGCCTTCTACCATCTCCAATTAGTACACCACCTGTGACCTCTCCTGAACAGGGATAGCCTGGCCACAGTGGTACGGGTACTACTAAACTAAAGGCTGGACCAACTACTGGATCTGATGGACCATGAGAACATAAAATCAGCCTTCCCCAACCTAGTTTCCTTCTAAATATTTTGGACTTCAACTCCCATCAGCATGGCCAATAGTTAGGGATGCTGGGAGCTGTAGTCCAAAACATCTGGAGGTCACCAGGCTGGGGAAAGCTACATTAAATAACAGGGATCCAGGGTGGAGCAAGATGGTGTGAATCATTTTGTGATGGTTTGGCCATTGATATTACTGGTTTCACTTCCGTCTTGTGGCTATTTTATTTTAAAGTCATCACCCAGAAGTTTTGTCTCCACCCAGCCAGATCATACTGGCTGCTGCTCTATTGCTCAGCCTGTTACTGGTCTTGAGACTGACCCACAGCAGCCAGGAAGGAACGAGACTCGAGGTTAGACAAGAGTTCCCACCTTTTGGCCTGGCACCTTGTGAACAGTCCAACTAATCACCATGTCAGTGGTGCAGAATAAGTGGGGCATCAATAGGGTGGCCACTTACAAATCACCCAGAAAGAGGACAAAAGAGGACACAGAGTTGCATAAAATGTGCGTGTGCTAATTTCTATGTATAAATGCAAATTTGGAAATTACTATAATTTAAATAGAAATACAATATATCTCACTTTTTACACCAGGGGATACTGTGACCCGGTGACCTGTATGCCTGCTCAGTCTGCTGTCCAGGGACTAACTGTTGATGGGCAACTCTGAAGCCTCTGCTTTCCTTTCTTTTGGTTCTTTATCTTTTAAGAGAACAATCCTATGACTGCTAGACACTGTGTAGTTGGCCATACGATACGCTCATTTCCGGGAACCGATCTCAGAGCCCGTGCTCTGAGGTCGGTTCCAGGAAAACTGACTGCCCCTCTTGTCCGCGCTGCCTCCGAGGCAGAGCAGAGAAGCCCTGTCCTCTGCACTTGCAAGAGGCATGCAGAACGACTGAAAAGGGCCAGGGCTGGGGGGCGTTCCAGGGCGGGGAGAGTGGAGCTGCGCGTACGACACACCCAATGTGTCATACGGCAGCTTCCTTTCCTGGTTGGGCCCCCCGCTGCTAGATAGCTGAAAACTTCTGTCTAGTAAAAAACAGCAAGGCAGGAGAAGCGCGGAGGGAACGATCCCCCGTGCCTCTCCTGCCTTGCTTTGGATAGGTGGTCACCTCCGAGTTCGGAGGCGGCCAGCTATCTAGTTAGGATTGCGCCCTAACTGGACTTGGACTAGACAGCTCTTCAAATAGGGGATTGTTTCAAATACAAGACTGTCCTATGACAGGCCTTCAAGAAGAGACAGCTGTGGCTCAATGGTAGAGCACCTGCTTTGCACGTAGAAGGTCCCAGGTTCAATCCCCAGCCTTTCCAGATAGGGCTTGAAAAATTCATGCTTGAAACCCTGGAGATCTGCTGCCAGTCACTACTGACAATACTGGGCTAGATAGACCAATGGTCTGACCTTAGACATCAAGAAGGGTTATTGTGACCACAGAATAAATACGTGCATGTAGTCATGTCATCTCTAATGATTAAATATAGAGCAGAAGCAACAAAAAACACTGTGTGTTAAATTTCTACAAAGCAACTTCTCCATTTTAGTTCTTTTTTTAAAAAACCCCACTATAGACAAGTTGTTGCTCTTTGCTGTCTCCAGAAGACCTTTCATTTCTCAATTTCATATTTTTTCAAACTGAAGGCATAACTGATTAAAGGGGGGTTTTTTGGACAAAACATTCAAAACAGTTTGTTCTTTTGGTTGGCCTTCTTAAAAAAAAGTGGGCAAACTCTGTTCACAGCTGCTTCCACACTAACATTTGTCTCTGGAATTACCATCCTTTGTTCACTCACTTTTTATGGAGCATCTAGATGATGTTGCCAGATCATTACATTTCAGTGTTTTTTATGTTGTCCTCCCAAGTTTTTTCAAACCTGATTTGTGATGAATTTTTAATTTAAAATGCAGCTGCAGCCCCATCCTGTCCAGTCTTATGGCTTTTCATGGCTCCTGTGCCTTTAATTAAAAGTTTCCTGCTGACAGGTTCTGCTTTTTTATTGTGAGCTGGTGAACAGTCTGTTAGGGTACAATCCTATGTGGATAGTCAGCAACCTCCAAACTCAGAGGCTGCTGAGTATCCAGTGCAGAGTGGAAGGATAGCGGAGGTGACCTTTGCCTCCACATTCCAGCTGCCCTGCCCTGCATTTTCTACTAGATGGGCAATTTCACCTGTTTAGCAGCAGCACCTCCAGCAAAGGAGATCATTACCTTGTTGTGGTGCTGGAGCTTGAGCATCTCAATGACACCATGAGCTAAACCGTGAAGGGACACCCAAGACAGGAAGGTCATGGCAGAGAGGTCAGACTAAATACGATCCCTGGGGAAGGTAACGGCAACCCAGCCCAGTATTCTTGCCATGAAAACTAAATGGGTCAGTACAACCAGAGATACGTCGGTATACCATCGGAAGATGGGACTCCCAGGTCGGAAGATGGTCAAAATGCTACTGGGGAGGAACAGAGGATAAGTTCAACTAGCCCCAGATGTGATGACGCAGCTAGCTCAAAGCCAAAAGTTCGATGTTCTAAAGATCAACACACCACAGGAACCTGGAGTGTAAGATCTATGAGCCAGGGCAAATTGGATGTGGTTATTGGGGAGATGTCAAGATTAAATATAGACATTTTGGGTGTCAGTGAACTGAAATGGACGGGAATGGGCTACTTCACATCAGATGACCACCTGATCTACTACTGTGGACAAGAGGACCACAGAAGAAATGGAGTAGCCTTCATAATTAATAATAAAGTGGCTAAAGCAGTGCTTGGATACAATCCAAAAAATGATAGAATGATCTCAATTCGAATTCAGGGCAAGCCATTTAACATCACAGTGATCCAAATATACGCCCCAACCACAGATGCTGAAGAAGCAGAAGTAGATGAGTTCTATGAGGATCTGGAGCACCTACTGGATAATACGCCAAAAAGAGATGTTATTTTCATTACAGGAGACTGGAATGCTAAGGTGGGTAATCAAACGACACCTGGAATTACAGGCAAGCATAGTCTGGGAGAACAAAATGAAGCGGGACATAGGCTGATAGAATTTTGCCAAGACAACTCATTGTGCATAACAAACATTCTCTTCCAACAACCTAAAAGACATGGACTTATACATGGACTTCACCAGATGGACGACACTGAAATCAGATTGACTACTTCCATTGTAGCCAAAGGGGGCGGACATCTATACAGTCGGTAAAAACAAGACCTGGAGCTGACTGTAGTTCAGATCACGAACTTCTTATTGCACAATTTAGAATCAGACTAAAAAGAATAGGGAAGACCACAGATCAGTTAGATATGAGCTCACTAATATTCCCAATTAAATGCAAAATTCCAGAGGTTAGCCAGAAGAGATAAGGAATTATTTTTAAACAAGCAGTGCGCGGAAGTGGAAGAAGATAATAGAATTGGAAGGACAAGAGACCTCTTCCAGAAAATCAGAAACATCGGAGGTAAATTCCAGGCAAAAATGGGTGTGATCAAAAACAAAGATGGCAAGGACCTAACAGAAGCAGAAGAGATCAAGAAAAGGTGGCAAGAATATACGGAAGATCTGTATAGGAAGGATAATAATATCGGGGATAGATTTGACGGTGTAGTCAGTGAGTTAGAGCCAGACATCCTGAAGAGTGAGGTTGAATGGGCCTTAAGAAGCATTGCTAATAACAAGGCAGCAGGAGATGACGGTATCTCAGCTGAACTGTTTAAAATCTTTCAAGGTGATGCTGTCAAGGTGATGCATGCCATATGCCAGCAAATTTGGAAAACACAAGAATGGCCAACAGATTGGAAAAAATCAACTTATATCCCCATACCAAAAAAGGGAAACACTACAGAATGTTCAAACTATCGAACAGTAGCACTTATTTCACATGCCAGTAAGGTAATGCTCAAGATCTTGCAAGGTAGACTCCAGCAATTCATGGAACAAGAATTGCCAGATGTACAAGCTGGGTTTAGAAAGGCAGAGGAACTAGAGACCAAATTGCCAATATCCGCTGGATAATGGAGAAAGCCAGGGAGTTTCAGAAAAACATCTATTTCTGTTTTATTGACTATTCTAAAGCCTTTGATTGTGTGGATCATAACAAACCGTGGCAAGTTCTTGGTGGTATGGGGATACTTGTCTGCCTCCTGAGGAATCTGTATAACGACCAAGTAGCAACGGTAGGAACAGACCACAGAACAACGGACTGGTTTAAGATTGGGAAAGGAGAATGGCAGGGTTGTATACTTTCACACTACCTATTCAACCTGTACGCAGAACTCATCGTGCGACAGTGCTGGGCTTGATGAATCCAAGGCTGGAGTTAAAATCGCTGGAAGAAACATTAACAATCTCAGATATGCAGATGATACCACTTTGATGGCTGAAAGTGAGGAGGAGCTGAGGAACCGTATGATGAAGGTGAAAGAAGAAAGTGCAAAAGCTGGGTTGCAGTTAAACCTCAAAAAAACCAAGACTATGGCAGCCAGCTTGATTGATAACTGGCAAATAGAGGGAGAAAACAGGGAGGCAGTGACAGACTTTGTCTTTCTAGGCGCAAAGATTACTGCAGACGCTGACTGCAGCCAGGAAATTAGAAGACGTTTACTTCATGGGAGGAGAGCAATGACAAATCTTGATAAAATAGTTAAGAGGAGAGACATCACATTGACAACAAAGGTCCGCATAGTTAAAGCAATGGTATTCCCCGTAGTAATTTATGGCTGTGAGAGCTGGACCATAAGGAAGGCTGAGTGAAGGAAGATAGATGCTTTTGAACTGTGGTGTTGGAGGAAAATTCTGAGAGTGCCTTGGACTGCAAGAAGATTGAACCAGTCCTTACTCCAGGAAATAAAGCCAGACTGCTTACCTGAGGGAATGATATTAAAGGCAAAACTGAAGTACTTTGGCCACAAAATGAGAAGACAAGATACCCTGGGGAAGATGCTGATGCTAGGGAAAGTGGAAGGCAAAAGGAAGAGGGGCCGACCAAGGGCAAGATGGATGGATGATATTCTGGAGGTGACGGACTCGACCTTGGGGGAGCTGGGGATGGCGACGGCCGACAGGAAGCTCTGGCATGGGCTGGTCCATGAAGTCACAAAGAGTTGGAAGCGACTGAATGAATAAACAACAACAAAAAGCAGCGCGGGGTGTGTGTGGGGAGGAGGCTGGGGCAACCATAGGAAATGGTGTACCACAGCCGCTCTGGTCTCTTCCTCTCCCCGCCCCTGGGAACACCCTCTATTCCCTGTCTCCACACTCTGTTTGCCGAGTGCAGAGAGGTAGCCGGCGTGGTTCTCTCTGCAATGGCTACTAGGGGGAGGGGGTGGGGAGCATGGTTTCCTGGCTCCCAAGTCAGAGCCCTATCTCCAACCTCGTAGCCAGGAAATGAAACAATCCTGTGGCCCTCCAGATGCTGTCTAGGGGCCATAGGTTTTCCCTCCCCCTTATCCATTGAACATCCCTTCTTAAATGTCAGTTTATTTTCCAGAGTGGTAGTGGTGATGGTAGAAAGCATGCTTTAGGGCACAATCCTATGGGATTGATGCCTGATGGATGGAGGGTTTCCTCCGTCCATCCTAAGTCCTCCAGGAAAATCCTGTGCAGGGCAGGAGGAAGGAGAACCAGCCTTTATACCCTCCCCATCTTTTTTGCAATGATTTCAGCTAGGTGGGCCTCTGAGCCCATCCAGCTGCCATGCACTGTGTGTTGCCAGGGGTGAGGCCAGGGCCTGAGAGGACTTTAGATCCTTGGCCTCTCCTCTCCTCTCCTCCCACCCCCTCCCTCCCTCCCTCTCCATCCTCTTCCCACCTTGGAACTCCCACCACAGGTGAGGACCTGCTGAGAAGCTTTCTATGGTGGAAGGGAGGGGCTTAAGGTGGACAGAAGAGGGCACCAATTTGCATTAAAATGCATATGCTAGTTTATAGGTATAAACGCAAATTTAGAAATAATTATCATAATTTAAATAGAAATACAGTACATCTCATCCTGGTGTGGAAGGCTGCACTCAGATGACCTGTGTGCCTGCCCAGTCTGCTGTCCAGGTGCTGTTGATGGGCAGATCAGAGCCCAGCTCTTCCTTCTGATGGTTCTTTACCTTTAAACCAGATGTGAACTGGGCAGCCCTTCAAACAGAGTATGTCTTCAAAAAAGAGGGCAGTCCTGAGGCAGCCCTTCAAGCAGAAGACTGCGCTAGGTAAAAGAGGACAATGGCCACTTTAGAGGCTGGGCAGGGAGGGATCCATGATCAGATTTCCTCCTCTGAGTCCAGAGCTCTGTCTCCGTAGTATTCTGTGCTACCCAGACATTGTGTAGGGACTGTAGGATTGTTCTGTTAATTCCTGTTTCCTCAAGTTGCCCATCCTTGCCCTAGAAATTAAACATTGCAATTTTGCAACAAAAGAAATGGGTGTGTATACACCTTGGACAAGGATGCCTCTATCAAACCATCTTCAACTATCTTTACAAACAAAACAACAGTTTTTAGTTTTATTTTATTAATACCTTAATCTTGCCAGCATTGATCATTTTCTAAATCCATCAGTCCACGATGGTTGTCTCACTGCTTGAATCCTACCCTTACGCTTTCTTGACATCATGTGTCAATATCTTTATTTATTTATTTATTATATTTATATCTCGCCCTTTTTCCTCTTTAAGGAACCCAAGGCGGCATACATAATCCTCCTCTCCATTTTAGCCTCACAACAACCACCCTGTGAGGTAGGTTGGGCTGAGAGTCTGTGATGGGCCCAAAGTCACCCAGTGAGCTTCCATGGCCAAGTGGGGACTAGAACCCGGATCTCCAGGCTCCCAGTCCAACACTCTCACCACAAAATTCGAAAACCTTAAAATCCAAACATCAGATTCATATAAGAACAGCATTAAACAACAGCAGCAGGCAGGAGCAACTCTAAAAAAACCCCTAATTATTAGTTTTACCGTGATTAGGGGAGCAACGGTTTAATCCATGCTGCATAGCACTTTAAGAAACTATATATAATATTACTAAAAACTGAAAGAGCGGATGGGGTCATCGCCCGCTACCCATCGGAATCACTCTGACAGTAAGAGAAATGTAAAGGCCAGATAAGATGATGCATAAAATGATAGGTCTTTGCTTGGTGCTGGAAACACATCAGAGTCAAGATTGGGAAAAGCTGTGTGAATGGAAGGAACAGCTCCACACAGGTCTGCAGCATGAACAGAGGCCTGCTCATGGTCCCTGCTCCCCTTCTTCCCCATCGGCCTGACGCCTGCTTGTGGTAGTTGCAGGCTTGTGGTGAGCAGGTCATGTGACTCATTTGCCACAAAGGCTGAGGTGTTGCATGCCACCAGGGACTTCCTCAATGCGGCCTAGCTGCGGGTGCGCAAAACTGCAGCTTCAGTTTGTGGCAAGTAAGGCTGATGACTCACAATAATGAACAGGCAAACTGCAACAGGAGGGTTGTTGTTTTTTAAATAAAACCTGGCACCTCAGGCTGAGGGCTTCAGAGCATGCGAAGAATACCTTCACTCCCCTCACTCCACCCCAAAGGTAAAAGAAGTTTTCTTATCCAGGATACCTCTGCTCATGTGTGGAGTCACCTTACCCTAGGTTAGGGAATAAATGCTTATTTTTGAAGAATAGACCTAAAGATGGGAAGCACTTCTCAGAACACGCTTGAATACCTTTTCAGATTTGGGAAACAGAACCGCTTTGCCTTTATTGTATAGTTAAGAGTTCTCAGGTTTCAACTAGGGTGGCCAATTATGACTTGCCAAAAAAGAGGATATTCATTTGCATATGCTAATTTATATATGCATATATCTATATGTACAGATGCAAATTTAGAAATAATTATTATAATTTAAATAGAAATACAGTATAACTCACCATAGTGTGGAAGGTCATGGGGCTGTTCACAGGACACATGTTGTGCAAACCCAGGGAGCATGGGTTATGGGAGGGTTAAACAATCCTCATATAACCCTAAAACAGACCATGAGGGTTGCATATTCAAAATGGCGGCCGCACACACCCCAGCATGCGTCACAGTCTCACCTTGGGTAACCCATGGTGGGTTGTTTAACCCTCACATAACTCACGCTCACTGGGTTTGCACAACACTACAGTCCCTAAGCGGGGTTGTATATGTAATGTGGCACCTGCAAGCACCACAGCTCAATATGAGTTAAAATAACCCATGATGAGATGTGGTCCAAACCTGGTCACTAAGTAGTGCTTGCAGTAGTGAACATGTGCTTACATGTTCAATCTGGAGCCCAGGTGCTAATTTGTTGATGGGCAACTTCAAGGCCCAACTCTTCTGTCTGATGGTTCTTTATCTTTAAACCAAACTTGGACTGCACAGCCCTTCAGATAGAGGACCCTTTCAAAATAGAGGACTGACCTCTGTAAAAGAGGATGGCCACTCTAATTTGAACAGGGGTTGTCAACCTCTCTCTCTCTGGCATCTAGTTTTCTATCTGCAGGGATTTTTTAATTATTTATTTTGTTATAGAGGAATATGGGTCCTCCCTGCTCAGTCCAAGGTGACTGATGGGTCAACGGTAACCTTGTCCTGCTTCAGGACCTCCCATGGCAAAGTCTTCCCAAGGAGAGACAGCATGGCCTGGTGGTTAGAGCAACCTGGTGCCCTCCAGATGTTTTGGACTTCACTTCCCATCAGCCCCAGCCAGGATGACCAATGGACAGGAATGCTAGGAGCTGTTGTCCAAAACATCAGGGGGGGGGGACCAAGTTGAGAAAAGCTGCATTTGGCTTAGGGCTGCCTGGTTCAAATCCCTGCTTGGTTGTGTGAAGTTCAGTGGATGATTTCTGAGCCTAACCTACCTCACAGGGTTGTTGTGAGCATACATGAGGGGGAGAGTTATGTATGCCAATGCTGACCTCCTTGGATGAAAGGCAGGACAGAAATCTAATAATTTATAAATAAACAGCCAATCATGTGAGTCCCACTTGGAGTGTGAAGAGGTACAGCCCGGACCCAGGCTTTCTACTCAGGCCTAACTCATGTGTCCTGAGTGCAAGTTTTGTTGGGGGGATGGGGGAGGGAGAGAAAGATGGACTGGCCTATTGGGATACTATGGAAGATTTAGTACCTGGGAAGTGATAAGGATATTTAGCACTGGATGATGGGGGAATTCCCCCCTCTTTCCCTCTGTCAATGAATGACTAACTGAGGCACTATGTGTATTATTGGGAATGACTCTCCTCTTGCCTAAAGCTCAGATTAGTGGGCCTGATTTGCATGCATCTGTTCCTCATGCCCGGGGCGTTCATCAGCCACAATGAAACTGTGTGTCATTTGTTCACATTGTGTTTAGCTGGTTTGGGAAAACCTTCAACGGGAAGGTGAGTTTGTGCATGATGCACTCTTTCATGGAACAAAGCCTTTGGGAAAAGGTGTTCGTGCATTTTATCTGGCAACACATCTGAGCACATTGTGGTTTGCTCTCTGTCAATCAGTTCTGCGGTTTCATCATGGAAAAGGTCCAAGGGAGGGAAGCAGGCGGTGGCTAAGCAGTAGTGGATGGCAGCAGTAATCTCTTGTGGGGAGGAGAAGCAGAAAGATGGGGGCTCCCCCCCCCCATGAGATCTCATTATGGAGCCTTCCCCAGCTTGGTGCCCTCCAGTATGTTGGAGAACAACCCCCCATGATCATGGTGTCTGGGGATGATGGGAGTTGTACTCCCAACACATCTGGCTGGCTTCTGATTGGGAAAAGCTATCATAGCCATTCAGTTAGCTCAGGGGTAGGCAACCTGGTCTCCTCTAAATGTTTTGAGCAACAGCTCTCACAATCCCTGACCACTGAATAAACACGGTCTGATAGGAGTTGTATTCCAAAACATCTAGGGGTCACCAAGTTGCCCACCCCTGAGTTAGCTTGTCATCCGAGCACTTGTTAACATCCTGCAACAGATTCCCTGATCAAATTTGCACACCTCATGTTCTCCCACTCATCTAGGGAGAAACATGCTGGAACTCCCCTCCCTTTCGCTGATGTGGAATATGCAAGGTAATTGTCACCACAGCTAAGCCAAGAACTTCTCCCTTAATATATTTGTTATGACTAGACCCACATTCCCCATGTATGCTTGGATTCCCCCTAGGCACTGGCTCTCAAGCTGAGTTCCTAAAAATGTTGTATTACTGTGCCTTTTAACAGCAAAATGCCCAAGGACATAAAATGATACCTTGATTAGGAGCATCCCATGTTCATCCCCTTGCAGTATGCAAGGCATGAAAGCTCACATGCTGCGTTGTGAAAACTGGATGGCTCTCATCAAGGTGTTGTTTTACTGTTCCTTGTCATAATGGATCAACATTGCTACCTGTCTTTTGGTTTGCTTTAGCAGCAACTGCCTTCCATACAAGTAGCTGGGGGGGGGGGGTTTGCTGGGTGCTAAAAGTTCAGATTTGTTCCCAATACATCTCAGTTTCCTTCCAAATTCAGTTCCAGTGAGATATTGATATGAATGTGGTGGAACTTTTGACTCTCTAAACTCACTTGCACTTCTGAGGTTTCTTTGCATTTTGTCTCTCTCCCTTATATTTGCACACATGACCAGTTTCTTCATTTGTCAGAGATTATTCTCCTTTTCCAAACAGAAACAAGTGACTGAATAAACACAGTCCATTGTCTGAAAGCCTGTGTGAGCCTATGTTGCCCTTTTTTTTTAAAATTAAGCTTAATGCTATTTCCATCATGATGTTTTGTAGTAACTTTATATGGGGGGGGCTTGAAAATGCCCTTTGTGGGGCAGCAGTGGTAGAGGAAATGAATGACGTTATTCATGTGATCCTATTTATCGGCTCCGACTCCAGTCGGAGCTCCACTACTCAAATGCTTGCCCACATTGTGGGCCCTTGACCCAAGCCTGCTGTTGCGTGTGCGCGCACGTATGTGAAATGTGGCTTGTAATGCAAACTGAGCTATAAGCAAGCACACATTGCTGACTTCTTGAAAAAAAAATGAAAGCAAACAACTTGGATCATCAATTGCACGTAGACAACTTAGACAGACAGCATCTAAGGTCAATTGGGGCCCAGTACAGTACTGGATGCCTCAACGCTTAGTCACTTAAATAAATGAGAAAACTTTAAAGGACTTTTGCCCAATACCATCATGCACTGAACTCCCTACCACTTGGAAATTCCCACAAACTTTCCACCAAACGGCTGAAGAGCGGAAGAAAAACAGCAGCAATGCTCCAGCCAGTTTGAACAGCAATCACAGATGTTGTGCTCACCGCATGCAGTTAGGGTGCCCAGGTGTCCTACTTTACAGAGGCCAGGCCTCTATTTGAAGGCCTGTAAGAGGACAGTCCTCTTTTTCATGGTGTTCTCTATTTGAAGGGCTGTCTGGTCCAAGTCTGATTTGAAAGATAAGGAACCAGAAGAAGGGAAAGCAGCAGGGCCCCATCAATAGTTAACAGCATCTGGACAGCAGATTACTACTCCGGTGAAATGCAATGTATTTCTATTTAAATGATAGTAATTATTTCTACATTTCTATCTATATGTATAAATGTGCACAGGCAAATTTTATGCAAATCTGTACCCTTTTTCGGTCCAATTTGGTGATGCATTTTTTTCAGCAATGTGGAAGTGCCCACCCTACATGCAGCAGATGTGTGTGTCTATGTGTGTCCTTAATTTAGCCACATAGATGTGGGACTTCAAACTGCCCATTAATATTCATCTTAACTACTGAATCTGAAATCATACATTTTTAGAGTGGAAGGGACCTTGGCAGTAATCTAGCTCAATCACCTGCTCCATGCAGGAATCTTGAGACTATGATACACCAGCCCTGCATTTAAAATGGGGCTTTCTGCTTCTGTTTTAAATGCAGGATCATGACGGATTCCCTTTACACATGCTTCCTTCCCCCCCTCCTTTCCCCCCTTATCTGAGTCTTCCATATGTTTATTTATTTATTATTAAATTTATTAATCGCCCATCTGGCTGGTCACCCAGCCACTCTGGGCGACGTACAGCATACAATAAAACAGTTTAAAACAATAAAATTCTACAATAAAGAATCATATTTCTAAAAATACCCTAACCCACCCCAAATGCCTGCCTGAACAACCACGTTTTTAATGCACGACGGAAGCTCATTAAAGAGGGGGCATGATGGAGTTCCTAGGGAGGGTGTTCCACAGAGTGGGGGCCACCACAGAAAAGGCCCTCTCCCTCGTCCCCACCAGTCTAGCTGTCCTGGCTGATGGGACAGAGTGAAGGCCATCTGAGGCTGATCTTGTTAAGCGGCCTGTCTGGTGCTGCTGGAGGCGCTCCTTAAGATATATTTCATTATACAGCCTCTAGATGGCACTGTGGTCTAGCTCCTCTTATTTTGGGTTTTCCTCTTTTCATGGGGGGAACTCAAGCGGAACTCAAACGCTGTAATTTGATAGCTCATTATCTCAGATCTTTTAAAAAATGGAATAAAGGTCATTTAGTGCAGGAGACGCCCTGGAGGTTGATGACATCATCTAAAGAACCCACGAACTTCCATGAGTAACCAATCTCAATAGCAGGATAGAAGCTCCATGTGAAGAAGCCCTATAGTACCCCTCAGAGATGGGCTGTCCCATCTCTGATTAAATACCTCCAGCGAACAATCTGTTCTGAAAGTTGTGAACCAGGATATCCCTTATTCAAATCTCATTTCTTCTACCCATGAACTCACTACGTAGCCACTAGCCTTAGGAAAGCCAGTCTGAACTTTCCATCCCCCACCACCATAATGGGCAGAACGGACAAGAAGATGTCTGTCCCCACTTTATAAGGTTGTTGTACGGATTACTGAGATTTAGATAGTACACTCCTTGAAGTCAGGGAGCTGGTTTGGGGGGGTTTTTTGCTACTGAAACTTTTAAACATCACATCATCCCCTCTGACATTTCTCAGAACACAACCCTCACACACACACACACACACACACACACAGTGCATTACACATTGCTGAATGCCATTTCATTTTGCAATTGTTCGTCTGTCCTGCATTGGCTTTTGAAGCGCAGTGTCAGTAAACTGGCCATAATGCGCTCTCTCGCTCTCCCCCCCTCTCTCAGCCTCTCTCTCTCTCAATCTCTCTCTCAGTCTCTCTTTCTCAAATGTAAGAATGTTTATTAGAATGTTGAATCTCGCAATGACTCTGCTTGGACTGATTATATAAGAGCTGCAAAGCAAACGCATTCAGCAACATTTTGTACTGACATAGATGATTACTGGGGAAGAACGGGAGGGCAGTAAGAGCAGTGGCATTTTGGGTCCCTGCACTGGCTTGCATTTACATGTCACTGTTCCTCACCCCCCCCCCCGATTTTACATTGAGAGATGTGGGAAAGGGGGCTGAAAAACCTGACAGACTCTAGGGCACATGCGTGTTGCACACAAACATTTAAAAAGGGGATTGCCAACATTTCCCTAAAAGCAAAATCAGGGACAGTGTTTTATAGAGAATGGAGACTAGAAAACAGGGATGGACTCTGCTGGACAGCTTTTCCTTGGAGTCCCATCATCCCTGACTACTAGCCATGCTTGTTGGAGATGATGGGAGATGTAGTCCAATATCTGGGGACCCATGGTTGGGAAAAGCTGAGTTAGAGTGTCTGCGATGTACATAGTAGAACTTTATTCTTGTTATTGTTGTTGTTCATGATGATGATGATGGTGATGATGTTTTGAACACTCTAGTTCTAAATATCTATTAGCTACAGTGCTAACTGCGAACTGACATTTTAGAGCAGGGGTGGCCAACATGTGGCCCTCCAGATGCTTTGGCCTACAACTACCATCAGCCCTAGACAGCATAGCCAGTGGTGAGGGATGTTGGGAGTTGTAAGCCAAAACATCTGGAGGGTTACTAGTTTCCCACCCATGTTTTAGAGGAGGAGGATTTCTTGACTGCCAGGACATTGCAACTTGTTCATGCACCAACCTTGTGTTTGGCATTCTCCTACTCTTAACCGCCTCCACAGGCAGTGCCAGGGGGAGGGAAGTGGAGACAAGCACCCTCCTGAGACAAATAGCTCACCCCCTGCCACCCTGCTGCCCCCATTTTACAGTATTATAACTGTATTCTAAACTGAAATTAAAATAAATCTGCAGTCCTAAGAATGCTTACATGAAAGTTAACTCTGTCACAATCATTAGGACTGATTTAGGAGAAAATAGTTTAGGGTGGGAGCATTAAAGTGGAACACACCTCTATTTCTCATTCAGAAATCTAACACGTACAGTGAAGTTTGCCCCTGTAATCCAGAAATGCACTTTGCCCTTTCTGGGCCACTCCAGTATTGTGTGTGTGTGTGTGTGTGTGTGGTCTCAACACTGATGTGATCCCCGCTCTTGACCTCAAGAAGTTCCTTTATGACCCGTTTTCAAAAAGTTGGGTCCCTGAAGAAACCTCATGCATTTGATTTAATTCCTGCCCCATCCACCATTCTGGGAAGAATGGGAGTCACAGTCCAATACCTGTAGAGGATGCCAAGTTGGGGAAGGTGCATGACAGCCTTGCATGTCAGTTGTATGGTTGCCCTCTGGCAATGCTATTTGACCTTGTGACATGGAATGAGTGGACTTTGTTGCATGTGCCCGGAGCAGAAAGCTGAATGGCTAGTGATCAGATAACAACAGGGGACATGGCTTGGGATTTTTAGTTTCTTACCCATTTCCTGTTGATAGAATCAGGCTGTCTGATAAGGACCCAGTCAGTAGCTGTAATGCGAGAATGCAAAGGGTCTGTGTATTCTGAAAAGAAATCAACTAGAAGAACAAGTATGGGAGGAGAGAAAGCTCAAATTTCATTGCTCCTTTGTGGAGCCCAGGGTCCCCAGGAGGAGACAACACTCAATGTGATGGCAGACGGTCTGTGTGTATAAGCCCACAGGATACAGGTCGCATGGATAAAGCATACGTGCGTACAGTTTGTGTACAAACGTAGACCCCATGCAAAAGACCAGATAAATATGCAGAGATCAGAGGCAGGGCTAGCAAGCATGATCCACCCCCCACCAGCATCCATTCACTCTCCCTGATACGTTGCTACAAATTGTAAAAGTTTAGGGGAGGCCACATCTCAGTGGTAGAGCATATGCTTTCCATGCAAGGTCTCAGGTTCAATCCCTGGCATCTCCAGGTAGGGCTGGGATCAGGGCAGGCCTTACTATTAGGCAGAGTGAAGCAGTCATCTCAGATGGCAGATGCTGGGAGGTGGTCGCGAGGTATTGGAGGAGAGAGACCTGTGTGCCATGTGATCTGCTCTGCACCTCCTAATTTAGCCTGCTGCCTTCAGGTACAGTGGAGGATGCTGTCTTATCATCGGTGTTAAGACAGAATCATCTGCCAGTCCACTCAGCTTTTGTACATGGGATGGGGGAGGGTGTTTTCTTGCCTCAGGCAACAACATGTCTTGGGCCAGGCCTGGCTGGGATCATAGGGTAGTCATGTGTCCTGCTTTACAGACTTCTCTGTGTGCAGGTTTGTCAAAGGACAGCCTTCTATTTGGTGTCCTCTATGTCAGAGGTGGTCCAGTCCAAGTCTGGTTTAATGACCACATGAAGGGAGAGCAGGGGCCTTGGAAGCTGCCTGTCACTAGCAGAGGGAGGAAACACACAGATCACGTGGTGAGAATTTTCCCCATTCTGGTGAAATGTATTGTATTTCTATCTAAAGTGTAGTAATTATCTCTAAATCTGCACCTATACATATAAATTAGCTTATGTAACCGTGATGCAAATCTGTGCCATCTTTTGTCCTCTTTTTTGACCAGGCATTTCCTCTTTTTTTGGTTATATGTTAAGTGGACATCTTAGCTGGAGAAGACTCCTGTCTGAAACTTGAGACAGCTGCTGCCAGTCTGTGCAGGCAACACTGAGGTAGATGGACCAATGGTCAGACTCTCGCTATAAGACTTTTTCCTCTGTTCCTTCCCCAGAAGAACTGGAGCCTTGTACATGGATACTTTTCAGACACATTTCAACAATCCTGAGATGGATTCAGAAATATTTCAACAATCCCAAGGGCGAGATATGTGCTTTGTTTTTCCAATGAAAGCTGAAATGATCGGGAAGACAGTAAGTACTAAGGCAGATACCAGAAGCCCACAGGCTCAGATTAACAGAAGATGGACAGCCTTGCTGTCTATATTCTCCTTTACCATTATTCTATGCTGAGAACTGATCTAGATGAAACTAGAGCAGTGTGGTGAAGTGGTTAGAATGTTGGACTGGGACTCGGGAGATCCAGGCTTTGCTCCCCATACGATCATGAAGCTCACTTGGTAACTTTGGGCAAGTCACTGACTCTTAGCCTAACAGAGTAAGAGTTGTTGTGAGGATGAAATGGAGAGGAGGAGGACCATGTAAGCCACCTTGGGTTCCTTGCAAGAGGAAAAAGGTGGGATATACATGCAATAATAAATAAATAAATTATGGAATGAAATAATGGCTGCACTCCATATTGGGTCAATCTTTTTTATTATCCATGCCAGTTGGATCTTGATAACCTGAAATTGCAAGTAGATAAATAGGTACCGCCTCGGCGGGACAGGTAACAGCGCTCCGTGCACCTCGGTGTTCGTTCAGTCATGCCGGCCACATGACCACGGAAGCGTCCTCGGACAGCTCTGGCTCTTCGGCTTAGAAACGGGGATGAGCACCGCACCCTAGAGTCGGACACGACTGGTTGGGGACACCTTTACCTTTATACCAATAATAATGAAGGGGGATCTTGACAACAATATCAAACACACACACACATGTATTGCAAAACAAAAACAAGCAAACACAACAGCTATTCTAGAGAGACCATCTCTCCTTCAGTTTCCATTTCTGTGATCAGCTGACAACCCCCATATACCAGCCTTCCCCAACCTGGTGCCTTCAGATGTGTTGGACTACAACTTCAAGCATGCCTACATGTTGGGGAAGGATGCTCTTAACCATGTTACAGAGAAGCTACAGACCTACTGGCTCTCTGATACATGATTTCTACATTATTGATTTAATTGGCATTACCTGTCACCTTGAAGAATCCATTTTGGCTCAGAAGGCACAGCCTGAAAAGCTGCCAGGAACATCAATAAGGCCCTGAAACTACCACAGAGCCATAGGAGCCATGGAATAGACTTGCTTCCTCCTTCATTAGTTGTTCCCTGTACTGGTGGAAACATAGACATGCCTGCCTGACCACCATTCCACCGTCCAGCTGACTAACTCAGGAGGATACCTTTGAATTGACCAACTCAGAGTCCTGGTAGGAAAAAATGGCCCATTCATGAAGTACCCCCATCTCCTCCCAGACAGGTCAGCATATGCACTACCTAAACAGCCTTGTTGACATCTTTTGTCCTGAGTACTGCTATGACCCTGGATAGCCAGCTAGATGTAAATTAATCAAGAGGAAAGGAACCTCTTCAAGTTTTCTATTCATTGCCAGAACCAAGCCATTGTTCCCTTTGTTTTGACCCATTGTGGGGTCCAGCCTTGGAGCCATTGAGCTCCTTGTACCCTTTGCCCCGAGCCCTATAACTGCCTTCTTGCTCAAGCAGCCGATGTTCACTATTTCTGCTTGAGAATCCTTCACTTTGGTGTGCCTGAGCTCTGAGAATAACTTGGTGTCTGACTAGCTTTCATATTGTTCCTCAGGGTTGCATCTAGACATAGCAGTTATAACGTTATCATACCATAATCATAACTATTGGTGCCCATTGATGTCATGTGTACCAATAGTTATGATAACAGTATGATAACAGTATAACTGCTATGTATAGATTCAGACTCTTTCCTAGCATGATTCTCTGTTCCACTCTGGTGCCTATGCCGTATTTCCAGGGTCAGATGCAGAGTTTTCCCCTTGTACTTTCTGATTCCTGGTAAAGTGTCCATTGACTTCCAAAGCCAGGTTCCATATTGTATGTTCAAAACATAATTTGACCTGTGAGGCTATGCAGGTATCCTGCAACCTCTATATGAGTTGACAGGTATGAGTCCAAGGACAGTTCTTAAGAAGTGAGCTTAAGGTATTGGGAAGTGGCTACCCCAAAGTCTCAAGCAGAATGCCCAGTTTCTGTATTTTATTGGAAACTCTACAGAGAAGCCCCATGGGCAGGGCTCTTCGCCTAAATCTATTTTTAACCAAATTGTGGCTGCTCTGGTGTCCCTAATAACAGCTCCATTAGATCTCCCCATCTTCCCTGTGAATACTAAATTATCAAAGCCGTTTTTGTTTGTTTCTTCAGTGTTTGGCTGTTTCTTTAGTATTCAAGAATGCCTATATGTGGCTTAAGGGAATTGCCCCATTTCTGAAATTGGAACTAAAGCAGAGAAACCAAAGGGTAGTCTGTGCCTACAGCATTTTTCTAAATTTTAGCAACCAACCTTTGCGCTGCAGCCCCTGTTCCTCTAAAGTCAGGTAAGCCACTCCTGCTGTATTTCTGCTCCTTTCCTCCTAAATCTACCTATTTCTGCCCCCGCAGCTCAGCTCACAGCTCACAATTTTCACCGGCATCTGAGATCGCTCCCTTGATTGCATAACCTTCCAATACCCTGCTCTGTAGCATTTCTACAATGCTACTTTATTTGGCAAATGCTGATTACTAGTCCCAGGCCCCATATATTATTATTCACAGTTCCTCTTGTGAATAATAGTGACCCACCTCACATGGGCTGTTGAGAGGCACGCATGCAAGAATGTTTGTTAGGCCCGTAAAGTGCCTTAAAGAGCTATATAAATGATTTAACAAATAGTAACCTATCTGGTGACTCATCACACAAGGAGGAGGGGGAACTGACACAGTCTGAATGATGGCTTTTGTATAATTGGGATAATGCACACCCATATCACTTCCCAGCCCATCAATGATCACAATCCTGCCTCTGCCTCTGGCCTTCTTCTTACCTCTTCCCCAGTCATTTCTTCTAATCACACAGAAGAAATGGCAGCTTTCCCCACCCCACCCCTGCATTCCTCAGCATCACAGTTCCTGGTAAAACATCAAAGGTGTGATTATTACCTGTGCTGAATGTGTGTTTTTTTGCTTTGTTTTAAAAGAGCATTAAGCGTATTATTTAAAAATAATAATGAAGGATACACCAGCTCCCATGTGCATTACAACATAGTAAGGGTCCTGCTGGATAAGCCCAAAGGTCTGCCTAGTCCAGCACCATCCTGCACCCCATAATGGTCCATGGGCTGATTGAACTTGCACCTGTAATGTTGGCTTTATTGGAGAGTTATCTTTAAAAAAACACAAAACTATATTTTGTGTTTTTCTGTTGTTAGCTGCCTTGAATCAGTGAAAGAAGAGCAAGATATATGTGTTTGCCAGACTAAGTGTTTAAGGGTGCATTATGCATGTTTAAGAGAGAGAAAAGCCCTACAACTCCCAGCATGCTGGCTGGGAGTTGTAGGACTTTTGTCTGTCCGTTGGGCTGGGGCAAACTGGGAGTTGTAGGCCTTTTGTCTGTCTAAACATGCACAGGATTGAACCCTAAGGCATGCATCTTAGGGCGCTTGGCTTAAGAAACATGCAAACTTTTGGAGGCTTGACCCCTTTTGTGCTTCTCTTGCATGATTTTGTGAACATTTGACCTTTGCTACTATGGAAGAGGGATGTTTGTAATGAAAACAAACTTTCTGCCCAATGTCCTTTCTGCAATGTTTGAAGAAAGAAAAACTTTCAGCCAAGTATGAAAATGCCTGCCTTCCTTGGTGAAAGGGCACACCTAGGGCTATTTCAAAATGCAGATATGTTATGCCAGCTGTGGGGGACCTTTTTCAGCCAGAGGGCCTGATTCAATTTCAGAGAACCTCTTGGTGTGTGTGGTGGTGGTGGTGGGGATACGCAGTCCAGTGGTATGTGTGCCAAAGGCAAAGAGGGCGGAGCCAAAGGAAAATAGGTGGGGGCAAAAATAGTAAAATTACCAGCATGTCATAGCATGAAGCTCTTACTGCCAGTAACTAAGCCTTAAAAGGTGTCCCCAACCAGTCGTGCCCGACTCTGGGGTGCGGTGCTCATCCCCGTTTCTAAGCCGAAGAGCCAGCGCTGTCCGAAGACGCTTCCGTGGTCATGTGGCCGGCATGACTGAACACCGAGGTGCACGGAACGCTGTCACCTTTCCCGCCGAGGCGGTACCTATTTATCTACTTGCAATTTCTTGCTTTCGAACTGCTAGGTTGGCGGGAGCTGGGACTGAAGACAGGAGCTCACTCCGTCACGCAGCAGCACTCGGGTCTCGAACTGCTGTCCTGCCGACCTTCCGGTCTGCAGTTCAGCGTCTTAACCACTAAGCCACTGCGGCCCCACTAGGAGACACATTTAAAACTTTTAGAATGAGGAAAAAAACTACACAAACGCTGGGAAAACGCCACACAATTAGTCTTTTGCCTCTGTTGTTTTAAATCTGTTATTGTATGTTGAATCTCTTGCATTGTTGCTAGGTTTTATTTTGGTTTTTACTTCTGTACTATAGTTTTACATTTTTAGATGTATATTGTATTTTATGCTGAATTTTGTAGTTTTCATTGTTGTGAGCCACCCAGAGAGCTCCGGCTATTGGACAGTATAGAAATGTAATAAATAAATAAATAAATAAATAAATAAATAATCAAACAGACAACTAGTGGACCCTGAAACTTCCAGCACTTGCTACAGCCAAAAAAGAAAACAACAACAACAACACCATGCTATAAGAATAGGCTCGATGGTTCCATAGAAGAAGATTAATTTCTAGGCTGTCCTAGGAAACAGTGCTCAAAGATTCCTGCCTGCTTCCTAGAATGATCCAAGGATGCTCTAGGAATGAGGGTTCTATGGCTGGAATGTTTTTTTTTTCATGAGCAGATGGAAAGGGAAGGGTTAAAGCTGTGAATGAATAGGTGTGTGTATATGTGAGTGAGTGGCGATATGACTGTATCGGTGAGTGAAGAAGTGAGTGGATGTGTATGTAAGCGGGGAAAGTTTGTGGGTGTGAGAGCAGGCATAGGAAGACCCTGGTCCCTGACAGATTACCCCCAAGGGAATGCAGCACAAGTTGCCTGCCCCTGTCCTAAACTGACAGTTTTAAAATATTTGGATCTATACAAGACACCGGTAGTGTAAATGAATGAGTGGTATATGTGTGTGCATGTCTATGTGTGAGCTCTATGTGAATGTGTGTTAGGGTGGCCACTTATGTATTGCCAAAAAAGAGGACATACATAAAAAAGGAGGACAGTAATTTGCATAAAATTCATTTAAACAGAAAAATAGTACATCTCATCCTAGTGGGGAGCGTACTGTTGACGGGCTGGTTCAAGGCCCGGCTCTTTCTTCTGATGGTTCTTTATCCGTAAGCAAGACTTGGACTGGACAGCCCTTGAAATAGAGGACTGACCTCTGCCAGAGAGCACATGGCTGTCGTCTGCCCCTGCCACCCTGGCAGACACCTGATACAGCCCTCAGGCCAAAAAGGTTGTACACCCCTGTTTGAAATGAATACAATAAAATCTGAAAATGAATGGTTGATTGCAGTTCATTCGCTTGGTGTAGGTTATTTTTTGCCACCACCCATCCCACACACATGCCACGAACTATTTCTAAGAGTGCTCATGGGAACAGGCAGACACCGCAGAAACACAAATCAAGTCACTCCACCTCAGTGACTGTAACTAAAGAGACATTTCTAACATGAGTAACCTTTAGCTGGGCTGCTTAGTTCTGCACACATTTCCTTTCTAGTGGTTAAGTTCGTGGTTGACCTGTCCCTGTACTTTGGCTCTGCAAAAGATACACTCTTAGCAGTGCACTTCATGGAAATCCCTAGAATTGCCATTTTGTCCTCTCTTTGTTGATATTTAGGAGCAATAAGTACAGTACGAGGGAACGTCTCCTGCATGAGGTCCATAGAAACTGAAGGGAGTTGTGCATTCAGTAATAATTCATAAGAAAAGCATGTACACAAACATCACAGGAACATAGGAAGCTGCGTTCTACTGTATCAGACCATTGGTCCATCTAGCTCAGGATTCTCAGTGCTGAGTGGCAGCAGTTCTCTAGGAAGACTTTCCCAGCCTTGCCCGGAGCAGCCAGACGTGAACCTGGGACCTTTTACATGCAAAATATAGCATCACAGAGTCAGAAGGGGACTTGGAGATCATCTAATCCACCCTCCTGCTCAATGCAGACTCTCTATCGCAGGATACAAATGTGGCATCTCTTGACAGATGGTCATCCAGCCTCTGCTTGAATACCTCCAGTGAAGGGAAACCCTAAGGCAGTCTATTTCACTGCTGAATAGCCCTCACCATTAGCCTTCACTCCTAAAGTTTAACTGAAATCTGCTTCCCTGCAAATTCCAGACATTGGTTGTACCAATTGCCCCCTGGAGCAACCAATAACAACTCTGCTCCAACTTCTGCATGACAGCCTTTCAGATATTTGAAGGCTGCTATCATTCCTCCCCTTAATCTTCTCTTCTCCAGGCTGAATATTCCCAGCTCATTCAACAAAATCCCTCATTGGACTTGGTTTCCAGACCTCTCACTTGCTCCACCGCTGTGCTGTGGCTCTTCAAAGATGTTGCCATTCTGAAGGAACTAACCTAGATCCTGGAGCCATCTTGGATCCTGCCATCCACATCTTTAGATAAGGTGAGGAGAATGGTAATGAAAGGCTTCTTCTGATATTAGCTTTAGCAGGCTGAGAACCAATGTTGCAGAGATCTTTCCTGCACTGCTTGGCAATGTTGGAAGTATGTGATATTCTAAGGAGCCTATGGCATGGCTTCTTCATGCACAATTGTTGCTCGTCTCAGCAGAGCTGGCCCTACCATTAGGCACAGTGAGGCAACTGCCTCAGGTGGCAAATGCTGGGGGGCAGCAGCCTCCCCCAGTGTTCCTCATGAACTCCCCAGCTGTTCCCCTATCTTAGAGGATAGTGCAGTGGATGCCACATCACCTTTTCTGGGGCTCCTAAATAAGGCTGTTGCCTGAGGTGCAGATGGGAGATGCTATTAGGGTGGCCACTTATACATCTCCCCCAAAAGAGGACATGCATACCAAAAAAGGGGACAAAAGAGGACATTACCTTGCATAAATTTTGCATATGCCAATTGATATGTATAGATGCAAATTTAGAAAGAAGTACTTTTTTTTGCGCTTGCTCGTTCAGTTCAAGAAATTAACTGAAACGACCGCTTCTGGAATGGGACAAGTCAGCAGAGCTCCTTTCTGGGATCTCTGCCAACTTGTCCCATTCTGGTAGTATTTGTTTTGGGTACTTTCTGGTTGCGCTAGCAAGCCTTACTTTTCCATTGTGCTAGCAGTCATTCCCACTAGCACAGTGGCAGGATTGGAGATTTCCTGTAGTGTTTATTTCAAGGGGAAAAAATTCACAGTGAGCTGCAGTGTGGAATGAGAGCAGGTGAAACTAGCCATCTTCTCAACCCATTCCTACCCAGCTAATTCCCTCTATGCTCCACCATGTTCCCTCTTTTTTCTTCCAACTGCCAACTGGCCATATCCCCACCACCCTGTCATTGCATGCTTCCTCCCTCCTCCCACATTCCATACTCAAGGCAAACTCCTGGCCCCCTCCCCTCCAATCACAAGCCCCAAACATGGTTAATTACATCAGCATAATGTCATGTTGATCATTCATATGACCTGTCTCTTTCAGAGCTTACTCTTCATTCCCTCCTCCTGCACCTGGCATGAGGCATTTTGCACTTGCCAAATCTCTTCCTCAAGCTTGATCCTGAAATGTTTCAGACCAGCAGCTTCCATAGATCTTACCATGATCCATTTGTTAGTCTCAACCCCTAACCATCTTGGAGGGAAGACAAGTTCCATCTACAACAAGTTCTGGCAGCATTCCAGTATTCGCAGCTCTGCTTCAGATCAATACACGTAATTCTGATATTATGCTGTCATGGGTTTTCAGACATGGATATACCTTAGAACTGCCTTCCCCAGTTGGGTGCGCTCCAGGAGTTTTGGACTACAATTGACCACTGGCCATGCTGGCTGGGGCTGATGGGAGTTGAAGTCCAAAACATGTGGAAAGCATGAGATTGGGAAAGGCTGTCTCAGAACAGGGATGGGGAACATGTGGTCTTCCTGATGTTGTTGGACTGCAAGTCCCATCAGCCCTTGCCAGCATGGCCAATGATGAGGGATGGCAGGTGTCACCGTGCAACAACATTGGGAGGGCCACATGTTCCTCATGCCCGCATTGGAAGAAACATCCTGCCTTTCATAATTATCTCTTGTCTTTCAAAATTAACATGGAAAGTGCTGTTTGGAGATTTTAAACACGAATGATAAAGTGGGGTACGATGACTGCAGATATGATACTTTGCCTGTCATTTATTTCCTGCCAGCACAACAGAATTGCAACAGTGTTGCCCATATTCCCATAAAACCTTAGGCCTCATTTACACATTGCGGAATTGCTTGTAGCTCATGGTCCGACTGGGAGTAGGCCAGAGAGCAGAGGATTCCACCAAGGGCTCTGCTGATCCCTTCCTGCACATTCTGCGGCGCCCACAGAAGGCTGGATTGTGCTTGAAATTACTGAAAATATAAAGAGTATTTAAGATGGAATCCATGTGCATAACATACTTGCACACATAGCATCCAAATGGCATCAGAATATATTGCACAGAGGTTGTTTTAAAATGTTTCTGTTATTGGGGATAGAGACATTTGCTCAAATGGTTATGTGTAAACTAGAATACAGTTGTTTTATCCGAGGTGGATGTTTTGTTGTTCAGTCGTTCAGTCGTGTCCGACTCTTCGTGACCCCATGGACCACAGCACGCCAGGCCTTCCTGTCCTCCGCTCTCTCCCGGAGCGTGCTCAAGTCCATATTCATTGCATCCGTGATGCTATCTAGCCATCTCATCCTCTGCCGTCCCCTTCTCCTTTTGCCTTCAGTCTTTCCCAGCATCAGGGTCTTTTCCAGGGAGTTTTCTCTTCGCATTAGGTGGCCAAAATATTTGAGCTTCAGCTTCAGTATCTGTCCTTCCAATGAGCACTCAGGGTTGATTTCCTTTAGGATGGACTGATTTGACCTCCTTGCAGTCCAGAGGACTCGTAAGAGTCTTCTCCAGCACCACAGTTCGAAAGCATCCATTCCTAGGCGCTCAGCCTTCCTTATAGTCCAGCTCTCACAGCCATACGTTACTACTGGGAAAACCATAGCTTTGATTAGACGGACCTTTGTCGGCAAGGGTGGATGTTTACAAAGGAGTAATATAAGGTGGGGCCATGTATGTCATACCAAGTTCACCCGTTTAAGTCCTAGTCTAGACAAAGTCGTAAAAGTCTGCACAATCCTGTCTGTGGAACGATATTGGAACATTTCCCACGTGTCCTGGTAATCTTCATCTGTATTTTCACCTTGTGCGTGCTATCTTTGTTGTGTTTATGCTCATGCAGCTTTCCGTGAGTTGGGCTTGGCAACTCACTCATAAATGCCTCGGATGTTTTCAAGAGAAAGCGAAGGAGACATCTGTTGGGTTTCCTTTAGATATAGGAGATTCTATCTCAGATCAGGGGCGGGTATTCATTACGCTTGCAAGATATGCCTTGTTTTTCATTAAAAACCTCAGGTGCACCAACCAGAGATGAGTGCAAAATAGTGGCTCAGGGAGGGAGGCATAGACCTGGGAGCAAAGTACTTCTGACCATGTCTCAAACTAGGCATTTGTTTTCATTGCTGAAACTGGAGTTCACATACAAATCCTTTCTCACCAAAAATCTGTTCCAGTTTCTCCTCACCTCACCACCAGATTTCTTGATTTCAGCAACCTACTTAGGGTGGGGGGAGGCTTTTCCTGGTTGCTATTGTTAAAATGTTGGGCGTCATTAACCCTTGCTGATCTACTGCAAATCACCCAAACGTCTACCAGTAGATCCCAATCTACCTTCTTCCTGCTCCTGCAAAACGAAACACAATAACAGTCTATTAAATTTTGAATGGTGGAGAGGATTGAGGGGAGGGGCTTAGCAGCCAGCAGACTCAGGATGCATAAGCAGAAGTACTTCTTTACAGTGGGCTTAATTACCCTACAGAACTGCCTTCCACAAGGTGTGGTGAAGGCCTCCACACCTTTGTGGAAGGCGTAGGGGATCATCACACGGAGCTGTTATCCTGCTATTGGGATGGCCCTGTCACGGAAGTTTGAGGGCTCTTTAGATGATGCCGTTACCCTCCAGGGTGTCTCCCACAATTTCCCCCAGCCTATTCTGTGTTTTCCCCAACGCAAAACATGGGGTATTTTTTCCAGTCCATGGAACAGGTGCGCCATAACCTCCCCATGAAATTCTTCAATAGTGGAAGAAACAGCTGTGTCTGCATGCTGTGGGTGTTTGTTTTCAGTTGTTGGGAGCATGGTCAGGAAAGAAGGCATTAAGGATTAGGGATGTACAAAACACCTACCTGGTTCCGCGCTGGGGCATCCGTGGTGGTGGGGAGGTGCTCCGTCCCTCCCCCCAGAATCCTCCCCGGCCGGCTCCACTCCGTGGCAGGCTCCGCGGAGCCGCCGGCCGGGGCCAGCCGCAGCCAGAGTTCTGGCCGCGGCTGGGCTGCTGTGGCCGCAAATGGCGGCCCTCGTAGCAGCCGCCATTTGCGTCCTTCCAGGTTGCCTTGATAGGCTACGTAAGTATTTCTGTAGCCTATCACGGCAAAGAGCAGGGGCACAAACAGCAGCCGCTTAAAGCTATCATGGTAAAGGCAGCTACGCAAACGGCGGCCACTACGCCATTTGCATGGCTACCTTTACCGTGATAGGCTATGTAAAAACCTACGTAGCCTATCATGGCAGCCTGGAAGGACGCAAATGGCGGCCGCTATGACGGCTGCCATTTGCGGCTGCAGCAGCCGGCCGAGACACCAGCCACCGCTGCCAGAGCTGCCGCCGGAGCCGCCGCCACCTCTGCATCCGCCCCAGGTAAGCTTCGTCCCGGAGGGATTCCGTGGGGTGGCGGGGGGTGGGAGGCTGTTCCGCCACGGGTTTCGGGGGTCCGAATGCCAGTGCATTCGGCCTCACTGAATTTGCCCAGTGCATTTGGCCTCACTGAAATCCGTGGCGGAATTCTCCGCCATCCCTATTAAGGATGGGCTGCGGGGCGTGCAGGAACGGATTTGACAGGCACAAGGGCAAGAATCGCCCACCAATTGCAACTCCTGCCTCCACTCAAGGCTTGCTGAGGAAGGACTTACCTCGATTCCCAGGTGTCTGCCATGTAAATACTTGAGCACATTTCTCAGTTGGAGGGAGAAGAGGGTAAAATGCCTCCCTGCAAAGAAGGGAGACACATCTGATCCCCCACCCCACCAAGCTTGGAAGCAACGTCCTCTGTTGATTCAGAGCACCCCATTAAGTTCAGTGGGGCTTACTCCCAAGTAAGTGTGCTGAGGGTTGTAGACTTACAGGGCAAACTTATGTCTGCTCAGAAGTAAGTCCCATTGAGTTCAATGGGGTTTACTCCCACATAAGTGTGCCAAGGGTTGCAGACGTACGGCACAATCTTACATTTTATGTCTACTCAGAAGTAAGTCAGAGGTTTCCTGGGGGCTGCGAGAAAGCAGTACAGCAGAAACTAAGTTAAGAAAACAAGACACACACACACACACACTCCTTTGCACACATGCTAGGGAGGGAGGAAGGCATTCCCTCAGTTCAAACCATGTGTCTTCAATGTAAAGGAGCCCTTCCTAATCCCGCAAAGAAAACGAAAGCAGGAAGCTCTGGAAAGGATGTGGATTTTTGTGGGGGGGTTGCTTAATGTAGAGACACCTTTAGCGAGCTTTAAAGGCTTAGAGGGCCTGAAAAGAGGATTCAACAAACGTATGGAGGAGAGGTTGTCTTAGCCATGATATCTAAATGGAACCTCCATATATCCGGCAACATGCTTCAGAGTACCAGATATTCGAGACAAAGAAGAGAAGTTGCCTACCACCTTCATATTTTGCTTGTGAGATTTCCAGAAGCAAGGGGCTAGCTGCTACTGCAGACTACTGGAAAAGACAGCCCTTGGCTAGATCCAGCTCGGTAATTCTAATCCATTTGGTCCTTTCTGATTCAATGTGGCAGTGTCTCCATAGCCCTGACTGTGGAGATCACATCCTCACAGAGTATTCAATGTACTATATACTAGCAGTAGCTGACAGCATTGCACTCAATTGGGGATGGGGGCAGGGGGAGGAAACATCAAGATAGAGGTGGACCACACCATTTACATCAGAAAAGTACAGCAAAATCTGCCTGGGAAATCTCACACCTCCTATCTACTTTTAGCAGGGACTGGTGGCCTAGTTTAAGTGACTGGGTTCATGGGAAAACCTGCATATTGTTTCCACCCCTCTGGGATGTGCTGACAATATACGCTTGCTGGGACATGCAGAATTTGGGTTTCCACCCACATTGGGAAGCACCATTTTCCTGCCCCTTCTCGAGTCATGGTAAAATCAGAATCCTACTAGGTAGGAGATGCACAAGAGCAGCTTAGCACCTGCCGGGGTCTACTCCATGCAGGTTTGCCAAGTCTTCAGCCATCATGAACATGATGGTTGTGCAAACAGGCCTTTATAAACAATAGCCCATACAGAAACTTCTCCTGTTTCCACCACGGGAGCTGTGCAGACATGCAATCAGTTATAATAATATTCAAGGAGAAGTTAAGGGTGAACATATCCGGAGTTGCCAAAAGCCCGTAGTGAATTCAAAGCAAAATGTACAGGTTGAATTCAGAGCCACACCTGGCCCATCAATTGGACAAGTGAAACAAACTGTCCAGCATGTCAACACTAAGAATGTAAGGGCCAAACTAAATTTCCTCGTAATGTTCTTCTGGAGACGTTTTCTTTTCTTTTTTACCCCTCCCCCCTCACTTCCCATGTGTGCGAGGGGGTGGAATTTCGGAATGAAAATGGGTGGTTTGGGCAAGGTTTAGTGCCATGGGCCCGATCTGAACTGAGGCTCGTGCATAGATCCACTACGCGTAATTAGAAGAATGTTTAGTTTAGCCTAAAATATTATGAGGGAAACAGCGTTCTCTTGACCTCTTTCTGTCCTCTTAATGCCAATGGACAGGCTGGAGAAGTATTTGCAAGACATAATAGGCAGGTAGAATGGGTGGTTTACCCTTTCGTCCGCCTACCAATTCTACCCTCCAAATGTGCCACCCGCTGGCACTTTTTAACAATTTCCCCGCCACCACCATTAGGCTCTGAAAACAAATTAAGCCCTGCTGGAGAGAAAAAAGTGACCTGAAGTGTTTGCAGGAGAGAATAGGTGGGCAGCAGGGAGGGGTCTAGATTAAGCTCCAACTCACCGATTTTCCCCTGTAAGTGCCACCAATCCCGTAATTGTGTTCCCTTGGCACACACAAGTTAGGAGCTTGCATTTGCAAAGAAATATGTGTAGCATTGCCACTAGAAGATGCGGAACCAGAAGTGGTGACTGGAAGGAGGTGTATAGCCACACCCCGTCTGGGCCCCCCAGTTGCCTAGGACAGATGGCCTGCTCAGAGTTCCTCTGAAGGATCAGCAGCAGTAGCTGGAAGCTCAGGCCCAACACCCAAGTTCGCCATGAAGCTCCGTGATAGCTACCGAAGTCTATTTGACATCTCTTAGAATCATAGAATTATAGGGTTTGGCAGGGGCCTACAAGACCATCGAGTCCAACGCCCCGCTCGATGCAGGAAGCCTGATTCCCAGGTGGTCCCCCATCCAAGTACTAACCAGAGCTGACCCTGCTTAGCTTCCGAGATCAGACGAGATCAGGCGCATCCAGCCCTTTGCTTGGTCAGGCAGCTATGCATGCAAGAGACCAGCTTTATATGTCATATAAAAAGTGCGGTTAATATGCAGGTGCATTCCTGTAGGGACAAGCCCTGAGAACCTGCCGGTGAATACATTCTAAAATTCTGCTTCTATTCTTGCTTATTGCACAAACCCAATGATGTCTGGGGGCAGCTAAGGTGAGGAGGCAGCTGAGTGAAGGCGGGGGCTTGAATCTAAGCATTCCTGCCTGAATTAGTTCTTTGAACCATTGGCTTTGTTTTGAGGAATGATCTTCTCCTGACAGTATTTTGACACTGTCAGGTTCCAAAGATTGTGTCTCATGTACCTGAGAAACAGGGGCCCATAATAAAAGGGGCTGGCTGATGTGATCATATTACGCCAGTCTGTTTCTGGGCCCAATTCAAAGTGCTAGTGTTAACCTACAAAGCCCTAAATGGCTTGGGGTCAGGTTACCTGGAGGATTGTCTCCTTCTATATATTCCTGCCCAGACCCTAAGACATCCTTAGAGGCCCTTCTCCAGATGCCCCCAAATAAGGTGAGATGGGTGGCTACTAAGAAGGGAGACGTTTCAGTGGTGGCATATTCAATAATTATGTAAATAATTAAAATAACAAAAAAGTAGCACCAGCAGTTAGAACCTTAGCGCACTAAAATTAACCAAATGCAGACTGGAATAAATAAGTTTTTCAACAACTTCTAAAGGCCAGCAGAGAGGTAGTGATATGTACTTCCCATGGGAGGGCATTCCAAAGATGCAGGGCCACCACAGAAAAAGCCCTACCCCTGATACATGCCAGGCTCATGGCTCTCACTGGTGGACCAGAGAGCGGGGCCTGAGATGTGAATCTTAAAGTTTGGGCAGGCTCATAAGGATGCCAAACCATTTACAGCTAGAAAAAGCAATCCTATGGCCCCTAGACAGTGTCTGGGGGCGGGGGGCATAGGATAGTTTGGATTCCTGAAACCCTCGCTGACCTTGGACCTGGAGTCTGAGCTCACCTCCCTCTCCCTGGCCCAGCTGGCCCAGAGAGAACTGTGCCAGCTGCCTCTTGGAGGTTGCAAAAGCAATCTCGGAGAGGATTGGAAAGGGGGCAGTTCTGTGAGTGGGGAGGGGAGGGGAGGGGACGGGGGAAGTGGAGATACAAGCTCTCCCCAGCTTTCCCAAGCCTCCTTCCCTCCCCCTCCACAGAGCCCTAGCTAGATGGGCAAAAACTCCCATCTAGCAAAAATGCAGAGTGGGAGAAGGACGGAGGTGTTGATTGCCTCCACGCTTCTCCCACTCTGCATAAGATGCATGTCAGCCTCCAAGTTCAAGGGCTGACAAGCATCCTTGATAGGATTATGCCCTTAAAGACTAACATTTGGACCTTGAATTGGGCCCAGAAACAAATAGGCATCGAATTTAACTGGCATAGAATAGGTGCAGCATGATCCAGATGCCCAGCTCCTACAAACATTCTAGCTGATACGCTCCAAGTGGCTGAGAGCCAGTGTGGTGTAATGGCTAGAGTGTTGGACTGGGAGTCAGGCAGTATGGATTCTAGTCCCCACTGAGCCATGGAACCTCACTGGGTGACTTTGGGCCAGTCACAGACTCTCAGCCCAACAGGGTTTTTGTTATGAGGATAAAATGGAGAGGAGGAGGTTTATGTACACCGCCTTGAGTTCCTTGGAGGAAAAAAGGCAGGATATAAATGCAATAAAATAAATAAATAAAAATATTCCCCCCTGCACCACTTGTACTTTGCAGACCATCTTTCTGAACTGCCTCCTCGTCCTGCTTCCCCCTACCCCCAGGACTACATGGACCAATAGTCTAACTCAGTATAAATCAGCTTGATATTTACAGATCTAAACAAAAAGGATATTTATTTTTCCTGATTGGGAAAAACGGGGGGGGGGGAAATCCCTGAAGAGGCAAAAGATCACACACAGTCACACTCGCCTTGTGTGTATCACTTACACGCAATCACTGAAACAACAAACAAGAAAGTGTCAGGGTTTGCCAAGAAGTTGTCACCCGTTGGTAGAAAGAAGCACAATTTGTGCCGCTGCAAAGAAGCACTTGAAATAGATCATCTGGAAAAGGACAGGTTGATTCGAACAGCTTCACATCAATAAAGGATTAGGGCAAAGAAGGAACTGAAAGCAGCATGTGCAGCACGGCTCTGGCGAGACATGTGTGAGGGTTTGTGAGCCATGGATGTTAAGGCATGTCAGCATGGCAGGTGAGTGCACTATGATGTATACACAGGGGAAAAGTGATGCTGGGATGTTGCTGAGCGCTATAATGGGAAATGTGGCATTTTTGCATCCAGAACAAAAACTCCTCCAGACCAGAGTTCAGGGCCTGGTGATATACATTCTGCAGAACAAATAGTACATCAAAGAAAACAACAGAATGAAACGTCTTTCACCATGACATGCTTAGCGCCCCCCCCCCCCCACATACACACCCATACCTTTAAGTTAGGAGAACACTTAAACATGCTACGGTGTAAGGTAGGGACAGGAAACCTGGTGTCCTCCAGATGTTTTGGACCAGGGCCGGCCCTACCAGTAGGCAGAGTGAGGTAATCACCTCAGGCGGCAGATCTTGGGAGGTGGCAGTAAGGTGTTGGAGGAAAAACCTGTGTGCCATGCAGCCTGCTCTGTACCCCCTAAGTTAGCCTGCTGCCTTCAGGTGCAGTGGAGGATGCTGTCCCATCATGAGTGCGGGAAGAGACATTCACCTGGCAGTACAGTTGGCTTTCATACATGGAATGGAAGAGGGCACCATCTTGTTCATTGCTTCAGGCAGCCATATGTCTTGGGCTGGCCCTGTTTTGGACTACAACTCCCGTAAGCTGCAGACAGCATGGCCAATGGTCAAGAATTATGGGGGTTGTAGTCTAATACTATGCTGGCTTGGGATGATGGGAACTGTAGTCCAGGGGTGAGAAACCTCTTTCAGCCAGAGGGCGTAATTCAAGGGCTGCACTCCAGCTGTGGGCCAAAGACAAAAAGGAGGGGGGCAAAATATTTAAAAGACCAGCAGGTTGTAGCATGGATGGCTGCAGCATGCTGGGAGTTGTAGAACTTTTTTCCTGCCCAAATATGCATCGCATTGCACCCTAAAGCTCTTACTGCCAGCAACTAAGCCTAAGGAGGGGCACTGCAACTGTTTAGAGAAAGCTACACAAAGGCCAGGAAACCACCAAATGATTGTTGGTTGGGGTAAAAGGGCATGGCCAGGGAAAGGGGGCATGGCCAGATCTGAGGTTCCTTACCCCTGCTATAGTCCAACACATCTGGTACGTGTCAGATTGAGGAAGGCTGGCTTAGGAGATGTATACTTGGAAACTCCCAAGTTCCATGGAAATGGCAAATTAGAGAGATAGCTAGATAGATGGCAATTTAACCCTGCAGCACTTTGATACCTGTATTATACAGTATATTTGTAAGCACATCTCCCATCTGTTGTAATATAAGTGGTTATAACTGCAGCATCCTTGATTTTCCCTTTGAGACTGAAACCTTCCCCTTTCTGATGCTTCTTGTTTGAATTCAGTGAGATCTGTAGTCTGGGCGGGTGGTGTAGTGGTACCATTTGACGTATAGAAGCACATAAGAAGATAAGAGCCCTGCTGGATCAGAACAAGGGTCCATCTAGTCCAGCGTTCTGTTCACACAGTGGCCAGCCAGCTGTCAACCAGGAACCCACAAGCAGGGCATGAGCGCAACAGCCCCCTCCCGCCCATGTTCCCCAGCAACTGGTGTACATAGGCTCACTGCCTCTGGTATTGGGGGTAGCACATAGCCATCAGGACTAGTAATGACATTTTTTTTTTTTAATGTATTACATTTCTATACCACCCAAGAGCCAAAGGTTGCTGGGCGGTCCATTGGGCTGTTGCACTCATGTTGTGCTTGTGGGTTTCCCATGGGCAGCTGGTTGGCTATTGCAGTAGAGGCTGGTGGCTCCGATGTCAATGGGGCAGTGAATCCACTCCGGGTTTCAGTCAGAACCAGTCAGAACTCTAAAGGAGCCAGCCAAGGTGTGATAGGTGTCCTTGGAAAGCTCTTTTAGAGATCTGAGTGGTTCTGACTGAAACTCTGAGCGAATTCCCTGCCCCACTGACATTGGAGCCACCAGTCTCCACTGCTGGACGCTGTGTGAACAGAATGCTGGACTAGATGGACCCTTGGTCTGACCCAGCAGGCTCTTCTCATGTTCTTATGTAACAGTTCACATAGCCACACCCACAAAAAGAATTTATAGTTGTGCCCCCAGGAGAGAGAGAGAGAGAGAGACTGCTGTTCTATTATTTATATTCAAAGGAGCTAACATGTTTTATGAAGCACGTTTTATGATATTTCATGAAACTGCGTCATAACACACAGCAATCCAAAAGAAACAAAGTGCTAATAAAATCTCACATTTATGGGGCATGCATGACTGGCAATCCTGTGTGTAAACTCTATTGAACCCAGCTTACTTCTGACTGCATGGGCTTAACTTCTAAAGACACTGAGCTTCAACACATCATCTTCTGCCAGTGAAACACAACTCTTAGCTTTCCATTAGAAAGGCAAACAACCTGGCAAACAAATGTTGCCATTAAAATTGCTAGCCTGGAGTCAAAACCCCTTTAAAAAAAAAAAGGAAAGAAGTATTTAGCCTCTGCTTGATTGTTTTCCTCCTTTTCTGTCTTCCTCTATGCTAATCTGTCACAAACCACAGTAAAATTTGAAAGCCTCCTTATCACCTCATTCACTTACCAGTGCAAGGTCTGTCAGTTACCCTGGTGCTTTGTGATACAAACTGATCTGATCAGCACCTCCCAAACTAGTGGAATCTGAATGCTGTTACCCTTCAGGTTTTGCCCTTCTCCAAATGTTGTGGTTTGCTGGGTGGGGAGCTGACGACCAGCTAACCTTAAACTATATCAGAAGGGGGCGTGGGCAGGCATAGCAAAAGTAAAAGAGGCCAGGGAACATGTGGGGGCAGATTAAGAAAAAGAAAATGTGACTGGCCTAAAGCTACTGTTGTTGTTGTTGTTGTTGTTGTTGTTCAGTCGTTCAGTCGTGTCCGACTCTTCGTGACCCCATGGACCATAGCACGCCAGGCCTTCCTGTCCTGCGCACTCTCCCGGAGCGTGCTCAAGTTCATATTCATTGCATCGGTGATGCTATCTAGCCATCGCATCCTCTGCCGTCCCCTTCTCCTTTTGCCTTCAGTCTTTCCCAGCATCAGGGTCTTTTCCAGAGAGTTTTCTCTTCGCATTAGGTGGCCAAAATATTTGAGCTTCAGCTTCAGTATCTGTCCTTCCAATGAGCACTCAGGGTTGATTTCCTTTAGGATGGACTGATTTGACCTCCTTGCAGTCCAGGGCACTCGTAAGAGTCTTCTCCAGCACCACAGTTTGAAAGCATCAATTCTTCGGCGTTCAGCCTTCCTTATAGTCCAGCTCTCACAGCCATACATTACTACTGGGAAAACCATAGCTTTGATTAGATGGACCTTTGTCGTCAAGGTGATGTCTCTGCTTCTTACTATGCTGTCTAGATTTGCCATAGCTTTCCTCCCAAGGAGCAAGCGTCTTTTAATTTCATGGCTACAGTCACCGTCTGCAGTGATCTTGGAGCCCAAGAAAGTAAAATCTGTCACTGCTTCCATTTCTTCCCCTTCTATATGCCAGGAAGTGATAGGGCCAGATGCCATGATCTTCGTTTTTTTAATGTTGAGTTTCAAACCAGCTTTTGCACTCTCCTCTTTCACCCTCAACAAGAGGCTCTTTAGATCCTCTTCGCTGTATCATCTGCATATCGGAGGTTGTTGATAATTCTCCCAGCAATCTTAATTCCGACCTCTGATTCATCCAACCCGGCATTTCTCATGATGTACTCTGCATATAAGTTAAATAAGCAGGGTGACAATATGCAGCCTTGTCGTACTCCTTTCCCAATTTTGAACCACTCGGTTGTTCCATCTCTGGTTCTTACTGTTGCTTCTTGACCCTCGTACAGGTTTCTCAGGAGACAGGTAAGGTGGTCTGGTACTCCCATCTCTTTAAGAATTTGCCACAGTTTGTTGCGATCCACACAATCAAAGGCTTTAGCATAGTCAATGAAGCAGAAATAGACTTTTTCAGGAATTCTCTTGCTTTCTCCATGATGCAGCGAACGTTGGCGATTTGATCTCGAGTTCCTCTGCCTCTTCGAAACCCAGCTTGTACTTCCGGTAGTTCTCGGTTCGCATACTGCCGAAGCCTAGCTTGTAGGATTTTGAGCATCACCTTGCTGGCATGTGAAATGAGCGCAATTGTGCGGTAGTTTGAACACTCTTTGGCGTTGCCCTTCTTTGGAATTGGAATGTAAACTGACCTTTTCCAGTCTTGCGGCTATTGCTGAGTGTTCCAAATTTGTTGGCATATTGAATGCAGCACTTTAACAGCATCATCTTTTAGGATTTTAAATAGCTCAGCTGGAATACTGTCATCTCCGCTAGCTTTGTTGTTACTAATGCTTCCTAAGGCCCACTTGACTTCACTCTCGAGGATGTCCGGCTCAAGTTCAGTGACCGCACTATCATGGCTATCAAGGACATTACTATCATGGCTATCAAGGACATTAAGATCTTTCCTGTATAGTTCTTCTGTGTATTCTTTCCACCTCTTCTTAATCTCATCTGCTTCTGTGAGGTCCCTGCCTTCTTTGTCCTTTATCATGCCCGTCTTTGCACAAAACGTTCCCTTGAGATCTCCGATTTTCTTGAAGAGATCTCTAGTCTTTCCCATTCTGTTGTTTTCCTCGATTTCCTTGCATTGTTCATTTAAGAAGGCCTTCTTGTCTCTCCTTGCTATTCTCTGGAACTCTGCATTCAGTTGGATATATCTTCCCCTTTCTCCCTTGCTTTTTGCTTCCCTTCTTTCCTCAGCTACTTGTAAAGCCTCATCAGACAGCCACTTGGCTTTCTTGCATTTCTTTTTCTTTGGGATGGATTTCGTTGCTGCCTCCTGAACAATGTTACGGACCTCCGTCCATAGTTCCTCAGGCACTCTGTCTATCAGGTCTAATCCCTGAAATCTATTCCTCACCTCCACTGTATATTCATAAGGGATATGATTTAGGTCATACCTGAATGGTTTAGTGGTTTTCCCGACGTTCTTCAATTTAAGCCGAAATTTTGCAAGAAGCAGCTCATGATCTGAGCCACAGTCAGCTCCAGGTCTTGTTTTTACTGACTGTATGGAGCTTCTCCATCTTTGGCTGCAAAGTATGTAATCAATCTGATTTCGATATTGACCATCTGGTGATGTCCATGTGTAGAGTCGTCTCTTGTGCTGTTGGAAAAGAGTGTTTGCTATGATCAGCGTGTTCTCTTGGCAAAACTCTATTAGCTTTTGTCCTGCTTCATTTTGTACACCAAGGCCATGCCTGCCTGTTATCCCGGTGATTTCTTGACTTCCTACTTTAGCATTCCAGTCCCCTATGATGAAGAGGACATCTTTTTTTGGTGTTAGTTCTAGAAGGTGTTGTAGGTCTTCATAGAACCGATCAACCTCAGCTTCTTCGGCCTCAGTGGTTGGGGCATAGACTTGAATTACTGTGATGTTGAATGGTTTGCCTTGGATTCGCACTGAGATCATTCTATCATTTTTAAGATTGTACCCCAGTACTGCTTTTCCCACCCTTTTGTTGACTACGAGTGCTACTCCATTTCTTCTAAGGGATTCTTGCCCACAATAGTAGATATGATGGTCACCTGAATTAAATTCGCCCACGCCTGTCCATTTTAGTTCACTGATTCCCAAGATGTCGATGTTCAATCTTGTCATCTCATGTTTGACCACCTCCAGCTTACCTTGATTCATTGATCTGACATTCCAGGTTCCTAAACAATATTGTTCTTTACAGCATTGGATTTTCTTTTCACCACCAGACACATCCACAGCTGAGTGTCCTTTCGGCTTTGGCCCAGCCGCTTCACTCTTTCTGGCGCTACTTGGAAATACCCTCTGCTCTTCCCCAGTAGTATATTGGACACCTTCCGACCTGAGGGGCTCATCTTCCGGCGTCATCTCTTTTAGCCTTGTGATACGTTCCATGGGGTTTTCTTGGCAAGAATACTGGAGTGGGTTGCCATTTCCTTCTCCAGTGGACCACATTTTATCAGAACTCACTGCCATGACCTGTCCGTCTTGGGTGGCCCTGCACGGCATAGCTTATGGCTTCACTGAGTTACGCAAGCCCCTTCGCCACAACAAGGCAGTGATCCATGAAGGGGAAAGCTACTGTGCAAGTCCTTAAATGCATTGAGATTAGAGCCCTGATCCAATTCTGTAACACTTAACTGAACTAGCTACACTGCTAACTGTACAATTCTATATGGCTTTCCTGTACCACACTGTACAGTGGCTTTGTTGGGGCTCATCTCTCTCTCTCTCTCTCTCTCTCCTGTTCTCTAACATTAAGGCAACTGATAAATAATAAAACAACTTCAGAACATTTTTGAAAAAACATTAGAATTATATATATAAAAAAAACCTTATGGGCTACTCTGGAAAGGAGTGGGTGGGAAGTCCATAACACAAAACTCAATCCAGTAAAAATCACAAAAACCCTCTAGTTCATAAAATATTCTTAAAATAAGTCTCTGTTTTTTGGAACCGATTCCATAAAGTTGGATCCAGGATCTGCCTCCCACAAGAGGAGGGGGCCTTCCACAGTAGGAATGGCTCTGCTTGAGGAAGTTGCCTCTGCCTAATCTTTGGGGATTTCCCCCACCTCTCACACGACAGCTCACCCCATTCAACAGGGTCTCCTGACTCTTTGTATAGCATTTTCAGGGGGTTCGATGGGCTACTCTGGGAAGGAGTGGGTGGGAAGTCCATTCCACCAGCGCAGTTGATGCAGCATACATCTGGATCTAACCCACTAACAGTTTGCAGACTTAAGAACATAAGAAGAGCCATGATGGATCAGGTCAAGGGTCCATCTAGCCCAGCATTCTGTTCACACAGTGGCCAACCAGCTGCCCACAGGAAACCCAATGAAAGACATTGCCGCTGCCGCCACCAACACCAGGCCTTCCCCGCGGACTTCTGCCTGGCATTATTTTTAAGGGGATTTTTTAGTTGTTGTTGTTGTTTAATTTCTGAGGGATTCTGTTGTGTTTTTAGGGGTGGGCAGCCTGCCTGATAGGCAGGAGTGAGGGGGCATGTGTCCACCTGATGGAGGCAGTGGGGGGAGTGTTGGGGGCCAGAACATACCAAGGCTGGGCGGCAGGCGCTGGTGGAGCGCTAGGGGCAGGCCATGCCAGGTAAGGGGAACAAGGGAGAGATGTGTAGTATCTGTCCCCTGCTCCGGGCCTGTCCAGAGCCAAAGGAAGGCTGGGGGAGGCGTGACTCCATCTTCTGGCCTTCGTTTGCTGCTCTGCAATGCCAGGTCTGTTACCTAGAAAACCTCTCACATCCATGACATGATCCTGGACAAGGGTGCAGACCTGGCATGTATTACGGAGACCTGGCTGGCCGAGGCTGCTGCTCCAACTCTTGCGGCCATGTGTCCAGCTGGATTTTCATATGCACAGCAGCCGAGGGCTGGGGATCGGGGACGGGGAGTGGCTGTTATCTACCGAGAGTCCTTGGTCTTCACCAGACCCCCTCTCCGGGAGACCAAGGTTGCTGAGTGCATGTACTGGAGGTTGGGCCTGAAGGGCAGTCTGGGGATTCTGCTCGTGTACTGTCCACCCCGCTGCACGACTGACTCCCTGGCAGAGGTACTCGAGGTGGTCTCTGATGTGCGTGTACAGTCCCCTAACTTATTGGTGTTGGGGGACGTCAACGTACGTTCGGAGGCCATCCTCACAGGAGCACCTCGGGACTTCATGGAGACCATGGCTTCCTGGGAGCTGCACCATATTCTAACTGGGCCCACCCATGTAGCCGGTCATGCACTAGACCTTGTGTTTGTTTCTGGAGAAGCGGGGAGTGATCTGGAAGTCAGTGGTATATCCACCCCCCCTGTCATGATCAGATCACTATCTGGTGATGTTGGACTTCTTGGTTCCACAACCCCTCCGCTGGGGTGGAGGACCCATTAAAATGGTCCGCCCCAGGCATCTTATGGATCCGAATGGATTCCTGAACGCACTTGGGGATTCTTTGGAGCACGCCAATGGCCACTTGGTCAAGACCCTGGTGGGTGGGTGGAATGCCACAATCACTGGGGCATTAGATCGGGTGGCTCTGAAATGCCCTCTCCCCTGAACAGGGCTCGGACTGCACCATGGTTCAATCTGCAGTTACGAGCTCTGAAACAAGAAGTGAGACGGCTAGAGCACCAGTGGCGGAGGTCTCGCTCCAAAGACAATCAGACACGGGCTAGAGCTGTATCTTCAGCCTCTCACATGGTGGTGAAGGCAGCAAAAAAGGAATATTATGCTGCCTCTATCACGTCTGCAGAGTGCTGTCCCAGGAGGCTGTTCCAAGTGGTCCCGAGCCTGGTCGATCCTGTGGCTCCGGAACCACTGGAGCATTCTAAGGCCTCCTGTGAGGCCTTGGCAAGGCACTTTGCAGATAAAATTGATTGGATAAGGAGTGTTACTCCGCATGCTGTGGATACAGTTAGTGAGCAAGAGGCGGCCTGTGGCAAACCGGTTTTGTGGGATCGGTTCCAGCTTCTTCCTCCTGATGAAGTGGACAAGGTGCTTTCATCTGTAAGGCCAACCACCTGCTTACTTGATCCTTGCCCATCTTGGCTCGTTATGGGCTGCAGAGAGAGACTGGGTGAGGGGATCAGGGCGGTGGTTGAATGCCTCCCTTGAGGAGGAAGTGATGCCATCAGCCCTCAAGGAGGCAGTGATAAGACTGCTCTTAAAGAAGCCCTCCTTGGATCCCCAAGTTCTGAACAACTTTTGTGAATGCTCCTTCCTTGTTCTCCTCGACCTCTCAGCGGCTTTTGATACTGTTGACCACGGTATCCTCCTGGACCACCTGGAGGGGTTGGGCATTGGAGACACCGTATTGCGGTGGTTCCGGTCCTTCCTCTCTGGCAGGTACCAGAGGGTAGCACTGGGAGAGGAGGTTTCGGACCCGTGGCCACTCACTTGTGGGGTGCCACAGGGTTCCATCCTCTCCCCGATGCTATTTAACATCTATGTGAAGCCGCTGGGGGCTATCATCAGGACGTTTGGGGTGCGGTGTCATCAGTATGTGGATGACACGCAGCTCTACCTCTCGTTCAAATCTTCACCAAGGTTGGCCGTAGAATCCCTGTCCAAATGTCTGGAGACGGTGAATGGCTGGATGGGGAGGAATAAGCTGAACCCTGACAAGACCGAGGTACTTTTGGTGGGAGACAAGAGGAGGCTGGGGGATGTTGACCTGGTGTTGAATGGGGTACAGCTACCCTTGAAAGACCAGGTCCGCAGCCTGGGGGTCATTTTGGACTCCCAGCTGTCCATGGAGGCTCAGGCGTCAGCTGTGAGCCGGACAGCGCTGTATCAACTCCATCTGATACGGTGGTTGCGTCCCTTCCTTCCCGACCATCTGCTCCCATCGGTAGTACATGCCCTGGTCTCCTCTCGTTTAGACTACTGTAATGTGCTCTATGTGGGGTTACCCTTGAAGATGGTTCGGAAGCTGCAGCTGGTACAGAACGTGGCGGCTCGCCTGATTAAAGGCAGCCACTGGCAAGATCACATCACTCCAGTGCTGAAGGAGTTGCACTGGTTACCAGTTGTTTTCCTGGCCAAATTCAAGGTGTTGGTTTTGACCTTTAAAACCCTATATGGTTCTGGCCCAGCCTGTCTTAAGGAATGCCTCCAGCAACACCAGACAGGCTGCTTAACAAGATCAGCCTCAGATGGCCTTCTCTCTGTCCCATCAGCCAGGACAGCTAGACTGGTGGGGACGAGGGAGAGGGCCTTCTCTGTGGTGGCCCCCACTCTGTGGAACTCCCTCCCTAGGGAACTCCGCCATGCCCCCTCTTTAATGAGCTTCCGCCGTGAATTAAAAACGTGGTTGTTCAGGCAGGCATTTGGGGTGGGTTAGAGTATTTTAGAAAATGTTTTTATTGTAGAATTTTATTGTTTTAAACTGTTTTATTATATGTTGTACATCGCCCAGAGTGGCTGAGTGACCAGCCAGATAGGCGATTAATAAATTTAATAAATAGATAAAATAAATAAATAAAAGACATGAGTGCAACAGCACCCTCCCACCCATGTTCCCCAGCAACTGGTGTACATAGGCATACTGCTTCTGATACCAGAGGTAGCACAGAGCCATTAGGACTAGAAGCTATTAATAGCCTTCTCCTCCAGGAATTTGTCTAACCCCCTTTCAAGCCATACAAATTGGTGGCCATCATTATGTCTTGTGGTATATGCTGTGTGAAGAAATAGTTTGTTTTATCTCTCCTGAATCTCCAACCAATCAGCTTCATGGGATGATCCTGGCTTCTAGCATTATGAGAAAGGGAGACAAATGTCTCCCTATCCACTTTCTCCACACCATGCATAATGTTGTACACCTCTATCATGTGTCCCCTTACTCACCTTTCCTCCAAGCTAAACAATCCCACCCGTTGTAACCTTCCCTCATACGGGAATTGCTCCAGCCTCTTGATCATTTTTGACATGGACACGGAATCTGCGTGTCAAGAGCTTTCCAATGAAGTTTAATGAGAATCAGTCATCCGAAAGGCAGTCAGTAAGGGTTGACCAACTAACTCCCGACGTTGAATTATATGTATAAAATATTGTATTTTTAAGGTTTTTAATATGTGTAGACCGCTCAGAGAGCATTAGCTATGGGCAGTATAGAAATGTAATAAATGAAATGAAATATTATCTACACTACATAATTAAAGCAGTTTAAGTTATTCTTTCTTAGTGTGGTCATTCTGAATCACAAAAAAGAAAAAAGAAAAAAATGGTGAGAGACAAAGGAAAACAAGCTTTAAACAGAAATATAATACATCTCACCATACTGGGGGAGATTGACCAAGATGTGACCAGGTGAAATGAAATGAAATGAAATATCTGTCTCCTTAGTTTCCATAACAGAAATTACATTTTGTTTTTTGTTTTTTCAAGAAAACCTCCTTTGCTTTTGTTTGCAACCAGGAACTTTTTTTTTTCTCCTACACTTCCCTGGGTAATGAAGCAATAAAATAAAGTAAAATTAATATTTAAATTAGATGGTTGTCTAGGACTGTGTTGTAATTGCTGTCAACGTTTAATTGACACTAGATCTCGTGAGCATATATAATCTGGTTTCAGGTCTAGCATAAATTGTTTGTGGAATAATGAAAATTGAACTTAATAACAGGGCTTTGATGCAAAGTCTACCTCATTTGTGTAATGCAATTACATAATAGCTTGTTCATCTCTTTCCTGACTAAGAAAGAAGCCAAAAGCTTGCTTAATTTTCTCAACTCAGCATGAAACTAACTGGTTATACAAATGTTGAACATATGCAATTGCCTTACACCAGCCTTTCCCAGCCTGGCACCCTCTGGATATCCTGGACTACAAGTCCCATCACCACAACTAGCATGTCCAATAACCATGCTGGCTGGGGATGATGGGAGTTTAATTCCAAGACATCAGGAGGGTAGCAGGTTGAGGAAGGTTTGCTTTACAGTCTGGACTTCCAGATATGACTTCCCAACATGACTGCCTGAGATATTTTTCTTTAGAGATGCCAGTGACTGAACCTGGGAACTTTTGGATCATGCACAATACGCTTACTTTTTGACCCACTCAGTTATAGTGGCCACTTACACATTGCCAGTAAAGAGGAATTTCATCACCCAAAAAGAGGGACACTAATTTGCATAAAATTTGCATATGCTAATTTTTATATATAGATGCAGACGTAGACATCATTATTAGCTGAAAATATTGGAACCAGGGAAGCTTGAAGTTTTGAGTTTTAGTAACCACTTCCGAATATGATAGTATCATATTATTTTTAGAAACTTCATGGAGAGTATCCAAATTTACATAACTGCCAGACTTTTTTCTGAGCTTCAGTCAATCTAATTGCATAGTACATTCATTACAAAATATAGATGCATAAGGTGATAAACCCTGACTAAGTGTTCCTTTCTCTTTATACCAAACTTCTAAAGCAGCCACATTTACAGGTGTTAATTCCAGTATATTAAAAAATATTTCTTGTTGTAAACCATAAAATATCTTGCAATCTTACTTTAAGTTCTTCTTGTTCTAATTTAATCAAATCATCCAAATGATACCATCTAGATAGAAAGGCCAATTTAGTTGCTTTATAATATAGACTAATATTCGGCACACTTAAACCTTCTTTGTTCATACTTATAAATAAGGACCTTGCAGCAACCCTTGGGCATTTTTTTTATCCAAATAAACTGCATAATTACTTTCTGCCATGCATTTATTATTGTATTTGAGACTTGAGTCGGCAAATTCATAAACAGAAAAAGAATCTTTGGTAAAACCAAATAGTTGACAACAACTATTCTGCTGAACTATGAACTATTAATATTGATAAATGAGCCCAATTCTCAAGTTCTTTCTTAACTTTTTTCAGCAACCTATTATGATTTCATGAGGTTAGCTCTGTAACTGTATCTGAAAACCAAATGCACAGATACCTTACTGGTTTTCCCATCCATTTAATTTTGATTATCTTCATCAATTATTTCTTACTTTCATTTGTTATATTACAACCAATCCATTCAAATTTACTCATGTTAATTTTAAATCCAGAACAAAGTTCAAATTCCTTCAGGATTAACATTACTGCTTTTGATGTATATTTGATTTCCATCACAGATAACATGTCATCTGCATATAATATTATTTTATATTCTGATGAACCATATTTAACGTCTTTTATGGTTATGTCAGATCTGATTCCCTCAGCCAAGGGTTCCACATAAAATGCAAACAAAAGCAGGCACCCTTGTCTGGTTTCCTGTTCAAGTTTAATTTCTTCAGAAATCTCTCCATTGATCATTAGACATGTCATCATGGATGAATATAAAATTGTAATATATTTGTCATAAATAGAGTTCAAATTAAATTTCTCTAAAGTTGCACCCAGAAAATCTCAGTTAACACTATCAAATGCTTTCTCATCATTGAGTAATAATAAAGCTATTTCCTCTTTCCTAACTGACACTTTTTGTAATATGTTTTATCAGTCTCTGTATATTTGAAGCCATATGTCTATCCTTAATAAAACCAGACTGATCAAATCTAATATATTTACCAATTACACCATTAAGTCTGTTAGCTATTATTGTTGACCAAATTTTAAAAACTTGATTAAGCAACGATATAGGATGATATGCATCTGGTTTTGATAAATCCTTTCCCGGCTTAGGAATTATGAGTGTCCTTGCATCATTCCATGTTTAAGGAATCCTTTGATGTTGTATAACATAATTTATGGTGTTTAATAGCGGGTTACCTAGTACACCAAAAAATTTTTTTAAAAAAACACAAAACTAATATTCAGCTGAAAAACCATCTGGTTCAGGTGTTTTATTATTAGGAAGTAAATTGTTTTGGGGTTTTTTAAGTTGTTCAGTTATAACCAGTGCTTCAAGGTTTTCAAGTTCTTCATTTGAAACTTTAGGTAAATTTAATTTAGACAAGAATTTCTCAATGATTTCTTTACTAATTTCTTTTTTTGTATAAAGATTTTGATAATATTCTCTAAACAACTCTGCTGTTTCTTGAAAATTTATTACCTTTTTGCTTTTATATTGTACTCACGGTGTGATTCTTGCCTTTTGCTGTTTTCTCAACAGATTTGCCAATATTTTTGATGGTTTATTCCCTAATTAAAAAAACTATTGTTTTAAACATTTCATGGATCTCTCCACCTGAGATGTCGAATTGTCAAATCTAATTGTTTTTGTAGGCCTTGTATCTTATTCCATAATTTTCACTTAGGATCTTCCTTATGTTCTTTCTCCAAGACTTCTAACTCTTGTCTCAATAAGAGTTCTTGATTTTTCTTGTTCTTATGCAGCTGAGAAAACTTTAAGAAAATTCCACATACATAGACTTTGCTCACATCCCAAACTGCTGTCATTGAAATATCAGATGTGTGATTTGTTTGAAGAAAAAAAAAACCTCCTTTGATCACTTTAATTACTGTTTCATTTGATAACATAAAATTATTTAATCACCATTGCCTGATTTTCGATCTGTTGCTCCAGTTCTTAATAATTTCCACTGGTTGTGATCTGCAATAATTTTAATTGGTGCAGCGTTCTTTATCTTTAAACCAGAATTGAATGAGACAACCTTTCAAGTAGAGGACACCTTCAAATAGACCGTTTCCTGACAGCCTTTCAAATAGTGGACTGCCTTCTAAAAGGACACATGGCTAGCCTGCACTGAGCCGAATGTAGTCCTGCAGCCTACATTTTGTGAGCTGTCGGGTGTCTGACATTTCTTCTTTCATTTTTTTTCTTTTGCAGTCTGGCTGGACTGCAATTTTTTTAAAGGTTTCTAGAGCCCCTGATGAACTGCCATACATGTCTAGTAGCCTGAGATCAGCTTGGTAGATCAAAAGTTGTGTAGGCATGCTTCAAGGAAACCTATGGGATTCTGTGAGATGGAAGAATAGGGAGGAGTTCAAGGTGTATGTTCTGTGCAATGCTAGGAACATAGCAAATTGCCTTATACTATGGGCTTCTCCACATGGGGCTTTTATCCTGCAATTGAGATTAGTTACTCACGGAAGTTTGCGGGTCCTTTACATGATGTTGTCAACCTCCAGTGCCTCTCCCATGCTTTCCAACCAATTATATGGCTTTATTTGAAATGGAGATAATGGGGTAATATAAAGAAGTGGTTTGAATTTGTCCTTGTAAAGAGGAAGTGGCACTATAACAACAGCAGCATCTAGTGGCTGTATAATTAAACTTATAGAACTTGCAGATAACTAATCCTCTGGGGGGGGGGAATGGGAAGTGTGTGTGAAGGAGCCCATCTCAATCCCGCAAAGAATATGGAAGCAAAAGCCTTGGTAATGTTGTGGGATAAAAAAAACCTGATGTGGAGAAACCTTGAGTCAGATCACTGGTCCTTCTAGCCCAGTAGTGTCAACACTGACTGGCAGCAGCTCTCCAGGGTTTCAGGCAGGATTCTTTCCTAGCCCTAACTGGAGATGCTGAGGATTGAACCTGGGACCTTCTGCGTGCAAAGCATGTGCCCTGCCACTGTAGCCATATCTATGGAATCTTGGTGTGTCATGCAATCAGTACAAGCAGTTGGAACATCTCATCTGTCATGAACATTCAATACCCACAGAGAAACAGAAAATGGACTCATAACAGCTCAGACTATTTATCCAAGGAGCCCAGCATAGTCTGCTCTGACTGTCAGCAGATTTTCAGGATCTCAAAAAGGGGTTGTTCCAACCACCTCCTATCCAATTCTTTGAACTGGAGATCCAAGGGATTGAACCTGGGGCCTTTTGCATGCAAAGGATGCATTCTACAATGGAGCTTTGAGGAGGTAAGGCCCCCTTTGAGATGTACCCTCATACTTTGACAACAATTGGACTAGATGGTATTCACCTCCTCACTTCTTATTCTACAGACCTATTACTTTATGCCAGATAAAATATTCCTGCAGTGAATTGGTTATTTCATGGTGTTCTGTGCTCCTGCAGTGCACTGTGTTGTGGTCTCTCTCTCATCTATCTATCTATCTATCTATCTATCCATCCATCCATCAGTTCCCAACATTCTGTCACATGCTGCTATCATCAAGAAATAGACCCAGGATGAGAGTATTAGAAACTAACCCAGGAGACTACTCCTTTCTCAGTTGGTGGGTGGAGTCATCAAGGACTAGGGTGGCCACTTATGAATTGCAAAAAAAGAGGAAATGCATCACCAAAAAGAGGTGAAAGATGGTACCAATTTGCATAACATGTACGTGTGCTAGTTTTTATGTGCAGATGCAAACTGATAAATAATTATTATAATTTAAATAGAAATACAGCACATCCCGCCATGGTGTAGAAGACTGTGATCAGGTGACCTGTGTGCCTTGCTCCGTCTGCTGTCCAAGTGCTGGACAGCATTGTGATGGACAATGGACACAAGTGACATTGTGATGGACAATGTCAAGGCCCAGCTCTTCCTTCTGATAGCTTTTTATCTTTAAACCAGACCTGGACTGCACAGGCCTTTGAACAGGGGACACCTTCAAAACAGAGGACAGTCCCCTGGCAGCCTTTCAAATAGAAGACAGTCCTCTGTAAAAGAGGACACATGGCCACCCTAACAGGAGCATGTTTAGCCTCTACCCCAGGGGTAGAACCTCCAGCCCACGAGGCCTCCCCACCAAACAAACAAAGGCTTTTGTTGAGGGCCCTCCCCTCCCCAAGCCCTCCCAGAAGAGGCTCCACACACATACACCCCTCTCCCCACTGGGAAAGGTAAGAAGTGCATGGAGGCAGTGCATGGAGGCTATGCGTGCCTCTCGGCTTTCCCCACAGGGAAGCCAAAGGATACACAGAACCCGCTTCCTCAGGAGCTGCTGCTTCAAGGCTCCACAAGGAGTGCCTTGAAGGGGCCTTTCCTGAAGGAGCAGCTCCCTCTTGACGCAGCAGCAATGCAGCAGGAATGAGGAGAGGTCCGCTCTGGCTGTGTGTGAGAGAGAGGGTTGGGGGAGGTAATGCCCAGTTTGGGCTCTGGTCACGGCCACTGCTGCCATGCAGTTCCCAGAAGGTTTCCCAGGTAGCATTTGGCCTTGGGCCAAAAAGGGTTCCCTCCCCACCCAATGCTCTTCCCCAGTAGTGTTCTCCTGTATCTGTGAATGATTGCCATTTATTCCTATACAGTAAAGCAATGCATAATTCTAAGGGGGTACTGTTGTGGTGTGAGCAAAGTCTCCCTCCAGCCCTGCGACAGGGTGCCATGGCTGATCTTGACATAGCTCTTGCAGTGTGTGTGTGTATCATGATGCACCACATCCCAAGGGTCCCTTGCAATATAGAAACTTTTCCTTCAAACACATCTCACATGAATATGTATTCATAATGACACTTTGCTAGCCTATGAATAAGTGTGTGTGTGTGTGTGTGTGTGTGTGTGTAATTTGGGTGCTGCAAGGCATCATACTTGAGGGCTGCAGGCCTGGTCACTGTTTTATATTCAACTGTCTTCTCAGCCCTATCAATTTCACGCCATACCTCCTAAAAAGTACTGGCTATATATCTGCAGAGCGGGCATCAAAAGTAGGCACGGTTGGGCGCCTGCCAAGGGGCCACATCCCGGCAAGGGCCCACTGACAAGAGCCCCCTGGAGTTGCACCTCTTCTTCACCATCGCAACCTGCTTGTTCACCTGCCTCTCACTCTTGCCCAGACCACGGTGATGGAGGTGCAGGAGATGCCACTGTCTACTCACTCTCTAGCTCTCTGCCTGTCAAGCAAGCACGTGGTAGCAATGATGGGAAAAGAGTAGCAACAGCAGGATTGGTGACAATGGCGGTGAGAAGGTAGACTCACTGAGGGAGGGGGGCCATTGAGGTATCTTGCCCAAGGCCCCTCAAAAACCTGACTCCGGCACGGTATATTTGCTCTTGAACCTATCTGTATCATTCACTGTGCTCCCCTCTTTTTTAGGAAGGAACACAGAGGCCTTGCTGACACTGATACAGTTCTCCTGGAAACAAATATGAGATTATAAGTAGGGTGCACACAACTGATGGCATGTTAGGGTGGCAGTTACACATAACTAAAGAAGAGGGAATGCTTCATCAAAAAGGGGGACAAAAGAGGTCACAGATTTGCATAAAATGTACATCTGCTAATGCATACATATAGATGTAAATTTAGAAATAATTATGATGTTTTAGATAGAAATACAATACGCTTCACCAGAGTGGGGAGAGTGGTCACCAGGTGATCTGTGTGCCTGCTCAGTCTGCAATGGATGGGCAGCTTCAAGGCCCCTGGGTGTGCCTGCTCTCCCTTTCTAGGGTCATTAAACCAGAACTTGGACTGGATAGCCCTTGACATGGAGGACACCTTCAAATAGGGGACTGTCCTTAGCAGCCATCCAAATAGAGGACTGTCCTCTGTAAACTAAGACACATGGCCACCCTATCCACTTCCATCCAAAACATTCCCTCTATGTAGAAAGGACAAGAATTCTAGCAGTTTTTCCCCTGATACCACCTCCTTTTCTAGGTGCAGGGGGGAAAATATGTATGATTGGTGAATGATTGGTTAGCCCCCTGCCTGTGCTCTGCGGTGTCACAGCTCCCACCCCAAACACAGACCAGTTTATAACCTTAGCAAGAACCTCATCCCTGCAGAGATACACCCAATAAAGCAGAGTAGAAACCTCACCAGCCTGGGTCAATGGGGGCACCGTGAACTGTGAGGCCCAGACTTGGCCTTCAGCAGAGGCGGAAGCGGTTGGGAAGGTGAGACACTGCTTGTCCTTGGGGAAGGGATTGCCATAGTGTCTCGTCACTATGCCATGTCAGGTGAATCATGGTATTGTGCTGGTATTGTGCTGTGGGTGACCATTGTGAAAGAGGCTGGGGGGCGGGGAGAGAACTCAGGGGAGACGAGAAGAGGACATTGGAGCAGATGGCTGGAAGGAAGTGCAGAGAAATGACGACACTTTAGGTCATGAACTTCCTTGTGACTTCGCTGAACTCCAAAGGAGAGCTGATTTGCAATACCCTGTGCTTGCATCCACATTGATTGATTGATTGATTGATTGCACTTATCCCACCTATTTTCCTCTTGCAAGGAACCCAAGGCAGCTTACATTATCGTCCTCCTCCTCCTCTCCGTTGTATCCTCACAACAACAACCCTGTGAGGTAGGTTGGGCTGAGGGGTCTGTGACTGGCCCAAAGTTACCCAGTGAGCTTCCATGGCCAAGTGGGGACTAGAACCCAGATCTCCCGGCTCCCAGTCCAACACTCTCGCCACTACACCACACTGGCTGACCTCCACATGAGGTCAAACTGACAATGCTGATTTGAATATCTTGCAGCCAGGGGAGACTGGGGGCTCCAATTTCAATGGGGCAGAGATTCCATTCTGGGCTTTAGTTACAACCAGCCAGAAATCTAAAAGAGCCATCCAAGGTGCTGAACCCTATCCCCAAATTGGAGCAACCAGCCTCCCCTGTCTGCAGCATTGGGGTAGCTTTACCCAGGGCTAGGCCTGACAGTACAAGTGAACCAAGCAATCACATGGGGTGGCAATGTTGTTAGGGGTGCCAAGGCATCAACGTGTGATCTGAGAAGTGCAACCCAGAATCCTTTCCAGGGTCACAGAGGATTCTGGGGCACAACTGTTTTATTGTCAGCATTTATTGTTGCTTTTATTGTTATTTTATTGTGTTTATGTTTGATCTCTATTAATATTTTAACTGTTCTTATGTATTTTATTGTTGTGAGTCGCCTTGGAAGGGCTTCTGCCCTGAAAGGTGGCCAATAAATTTCTAAAATAAAAACAAAATAAAAATAAACTGTTTGCTTGTTCCTGGCTGATCACAAGTGAAGTATTGACCCAAGACATTTACTGCTCCAAGCAATCCTGGGATTCTAGGATTGCAGGAAGTTGGCTCAGTATTGTCTACATCAAAAGTCCACAGCCTTTGTGGGTCAGTGGGCACATTTAGAATTTTGAGTGACTGTCATGGACACTCTCACAAAATGGTGGCCATGGGGGGGGGCTTAATGAATCATAAAATGGCCACAAAATACACATTACCCAGAAGGCAAGCTGGTGAGACTAAAAGACAAGTAACTTGCCCAGGAACCTCAGTACAAGGCAGAGGTGGGGGCTGAGCTCCAAAACTCAAAATGCTTTGGAACCCCAAAAAGGATGGTGTTGGAGGGCAGCTCTTCACTTTGCAGCATGGCAACCTCCCAGTTAAAAAAATTAAAGAAAATCTTAAGGAATAAGATTAAAACTAGGAGGGGCAGGGAGTCTGGTGGGTCCCAAGAGATGTGTCTGTGGGTACATTGCAGCCATGGGCACCACTTTGGAGACTCTGGGTCAGTGGAGGCTGGTGGCTGTGATGTCAGTGATGAATTCACTCTGAGTTTCAGTCAGAACCAGTCAGAATTCTAAAGGAGCTATCCAAGGTGCACCAGCCATGAAACCTGGCGTGGATTCACCGCCCCAATGACATCGGAGCCACCAGCCTCCACCGTGCCTTCCAAAGTTCTGCCCTAATGGCACCACTTGTACAGCTACAGGGTTATCCCCATTTCCCCCCACTTCAGAGCTGCAGGCAGTTCCTTACCACTCCCTTAATTACTCTGATCCTCATAGTTTTAGGATTTTTATTGTTCACCAGAGTTGCACAGCAGTACAACAGTGCAACAATGCCAATGATGACGATGATGATAGTGTACACTTGCAGTGGAGTGCAGCAAAAGAATGACTTTGAAACGTATATTAGTCTTGTACCCAAAACTGTGAAGCTGTTTAAAAGTAAAAGAGGATAGGGCTGGTTGCAGGACATATTGCAACCAGCAATCGGCTGGGCAAGCAACGCAGAAAGGTGGGTTTTAACCAACCACATCACAGACTGCTCCTCCCTCCAGGGGCCAAGAGCACTTTGCCTGTTCACACCGGACAGGCTGTTGCCGTGATTGTGTTAAAAGTCAGAAAAATCACCACAAATCAAGTCTGAAAAAATACACACCAAAGGACAGGAGGGAAATGCAGAAAACACGGGAATGCATTAGAAGGCAACTGGCTAGCCATGACATTGCCTGGATGCCGTAAGTGACTGAACAAATACAGCAATCCCAGAGAAAGTGGATAGTGTGGAAAAAAACCTCAATTCCACCATGGTTTATGTTTTTTCTAAAATGTGAAGAGCATTCAGATGTCTGAAATTAAATGACAAAGACTGCTCTATGATTGGCTGAGGTTTACCACGTGCTTTCAGGCATGCAAATACACTCCAAAACATCCAGAAAACTACCCCAAAGGACACAGCTAGCCAACAGTCAAAACACAAGAATCCTTTTCTTGCTGCAATATCTGAAGCAACTGTAGTGCCCCCTGCCACACCTTCAAGGTATCAGTCGAAACACAAGAATCCTTTTCTTGCTGCAATATCTGAAGCAACTGTAGTGCCCCCTGCCACACCTTCAAGGTATCAACTCAAAAGGGCCTCAAAAGGGACCCACAACCCTCTCTTACAATCACCAGACCGCCCCATAAGGTGGATATCAGCTCACCTCCTTATCAGCCACCAGAGAGAAAATACATTTATTCCCTCAACCAAGTTCCCCCGTACATACTGCACCCCACGCTAAAATTTATGGCCATCTCTTTTCCCACTGGGCTTTTGGGTTCCAGAAGCTCTGCCCATCTTTCTTTGGGCTATGCTCATCTTGCCAAGTATGCAGTCGGAGAGGTGTGCCCCATAATCCCTTGCAGCGCCACTCAAGACACTAGAGTGCGACTTTTGGATTACACACACGCAGAACTCAGGATCTTCCAGGACACTACAAACTGAGATGCACATCTTGGATCATGCAGTGCATCCATTCAGGCTGGCAAAACGTCTTGTCGGCATTGCTAACCCGCTCCCATGTACCACATTGTTGTTGTTGTTATAATTAAAATGTTTTTCTCTCAAAGAAGACTCAAAGTGGCTTACAAGAGAATTAAAACATACAAAAGTCAAAGCAACTATAAAAAATACCCATTAAAATACAACCACCCCATAAAACCTTTTGTTAGAAATACCAGTAATGATTGCTATCATGCTTCATTACTTATTACAGCCCTAGCAGCTGTTTAGAGTAGACCACCAGTGTTACAGCTGTAGTAGAAAAATGACCATGTACGAAATCTCAGATTGCACACGCTGCCATGATAACAGGCATTTTAGAAGTTATTATGGCACATGCACACACACAAAGGGGGCATAATCCTTTTTGTCAGCCTTCCAAGTAAACAGTGGCGATCTTTGTACCTGGCTTGTAGGCGTGTTGTCAAGGTGAACAAGTTCTGGCAAAGGGACCTATTGTCTTCTTTTCCCACAACTCATTAAGATTTAGTTTGGTTATCATCCGTGAGCATAATAAGCAGTGCTCTGATTATACCACAAGGACATCCCCATGCTGGTGACTCAAGAAAGCGAGGTTACATTTGTCATCCCATAGAGCATCTCCTGATTCTCGGCTGTTGGGTTTCTTTCTTTCTTTCTTTCTTTCTTTCTTTCTTTCTTTCTTTCTTTCTTTCTTGTTGTAGAAGGTAGAATCAATTGCCCTGAATGGGACTGCTTGGGGGTGCAAAGGGAAACCCAGTCATACTTAGAAAGACCCTTTCTGCTTAATGATCTAGCTCTTCCTCCCCATCCCCTGCTTCATTTGCTGACAACACCTTGTCTAATGCAAAGCTTTGACACCCACTCACAGAGATGAGATTGAAGGTTTCAGAGCTCTTGCCAGCCACTGTTTCAGCATGATCATGAGTCAGCTGGGCTGACTTGTGCTTACCTGGAACAGGTCTTCTGAAAACAATGGCCTGATTCTGTATTCCCCCACCCCAAATCACACATACATATAAACCTCAGAAAACCATATAGATTTTGAGCTGATAAATGGGAAGTCAAATCTTGTTAGCCATGAACATACTATGTAGGCAAGCCACCATCTCTCTTCCTTAGTGCCCCCATCTGCACAATAGGGATAATAATGCTGACCTACTTAAGGCCTATATAGCCAATAGAGAATTGGGATATGGCAATGATCCATCTACTTCAGGGACAGGGAAACTCTTTCACCCCGACTGCTGAATTCAATTTTGGAGAAGCTCTCAGGAGCCACATTCCAGTAGTGGGCAGGGCCAAAAGTAAGGGGGTAAAGCCAAAGGCAAAAGGGGCAGGGCCCCAAATACAAAAAACTACAACAGCAGCATATTCTCGCTTAAAGCTCCTACTGTCATAAGCCTTAGGAGAGGCTTCAACATTTTAGAATGGCGGGGGGGAGGGACTGCACAAAAGCTGGGAAGCCACCAAATGATTGTTGGTTGGGGGAACGGGGGTGGGGCCAGGAAAGGGGCATGGCCATCAGGGAACTCCAGAGAGCTGGATTGGGACAGCAGGAGGGCTGGATTTGGCCCTTGTCCCTGGGTTTCCCCACCCCTGATCTACTTTCATAACAGTCCTCCTCTAGTACCTTCTACCAAAGTATCTCAAGACACTTCTACATGGCTGGTATAGTCATCTTCAATAAGTAAAGCAACTGAGTCAGTGTCCTTTCTAAATACCACATTAGGGATGTACGAAAGGCACTTACCTTTCGCGGATTATGTTGATGGTGGGGAGGGAGGCGCTCCATCCCTCCCCCCGGAATCCTGGACAGGGGGGGAGGCACTCCATTCCTCCCCCCCCCCCGGAATCCTGGCCGGCCGGCTTTGCTCCGCAGGGATTCTGCGGAGCCGCCGGCCGGCTCCGCCAGCAGCTGGACATCCGGCCGCTGGCTAACAGGGACACAAACGGCGGCGGCCATAGCCGCCGCTGTTTGCGTCCCTGCAGTCAGCCGTGATAGGCTACGTAAATGTTTACGTAGCCTATCACGGCTGACTTAAAAAAAAAAACAACGCGCGTACGCAAATGGCGGCCGTGACTGCCGCCATTTGCGTACGCGCGTTGTTGTTGTTTTTTTAAAAAGTCAGCCGTGATACGCTGCGTAAACATTTACGTAGCCTATCACATTTTTTTTTAAACTTAGCCGTGATAGGCTACGTAAATCTTTACGTAGCCTATCACGGCTGACTTAAAAACAAAACAAACGCGCGTACGCAAATGGCGGCGGCCGTGACTGCCGCCATTTGCGTACGCGCGTTGTTGTTGTTTTTTTTAAAAGTCAGCCGTGATACGCTACATAAACATTTACGTAGCCTATCACATTTTTTTAAAAACTTAGCCGTGATAGGCTACGTAAATCTTTACGTAGCCTATCACATTTGTTTGTTGTTGTTTTTTAACTGGAAATGGCGGCGGCGGCAGCCGGTCCGAAGACCGGCCGCCGGAGCTGCCGCTGGAGCTGCCGCTGGAGCTGCCGCCGCCGCCAGGAAGATCCGCCCCAGGTAAGTCTCATCCCAGGGGGGGCGGGGGGGCATACTGTTCCACCACTGATTTCAGGGGGCCGAATGCACTGGCATTCGGTCTCCCCGAGATCTGTGGCGGAATTCTCTGACATCCCTATACCACATGGGCATTAAGAGATGGAAGAAGGAACTTGCTCAGGGCCATATGAGAAGCTTCAGGAGCAAAAATCCCAAATGGGACAACCCAGGATCACAAGTCACCAAATGCTCTAGCTTTGAAGAAACCACATCCCACTGCAGAAAAAACAAAAAGAAAACACAGATGAATAAAGGTCCCTTTTCAGATAGGCTCTGGCCTTTTGTATTTTCACTGTTGTGCCAGGGGAAGTGCTACAAGGTTACCAATATTTATTACATAGAACTAAGTGTATGTGTGGGTGGGTGTGGGCAAATAAGAGGCACCCCCCCCCCAATGGTCGATTTAATGAAATGCATTTTCCTTTAGCACCTTTCCTCTAGGACAGACAAACCTGTATATTTTGGTTTCTCTTTATTTCTCATTTTTCCAAACTTACATTTGTTTTGTCCCATTTCTGCATCAGTTTACAATAATTTTAAAAATCTGCTCAAAAATTTGTGCACATTTTAGTCTGCATTTCTCCTAATATATGCATTTTAGTATGCAATTTTGCCTAAGAGTTGCAAGCAATTTCCACGAATAAAATACATATATTTTTGCATATTCCGTTCGCTAATATATGCATTTTTGTAATTTCTTTTTTAATTGAAGAACTGCATCGCAAAATTCAGAGGAGTATGAAAACTGAAGGATAACCGCATTACAGTTTGCGTATTGCTTTGGGAAGTGTTAATTAGGTCGGTTCAGATTAAAATGTGAACCAAACAAACGTCTCTGCCAAATGTACTTTTCTCCCAAGGGTACATTTCTGCTCTCGTGTAAGGATGGGGTAAGCATTTGAAGCAATAGTGCTTGACTCTATGACCCCACTGCTCCAGATGCCACAAGCAGGACTGAAGCAGGTGCAGCCCACCTCAAGCAAGCCCACTGCCTCAATTCTGTTTGCACCTCTGCCCCTCACCACAGTTCCACTTCCATCCCTACCCTTCACCATGGCTGAATCTACACATAGCAGTTATACCGTTATCATAACTATTGGTAGAGGTGCCCACTGGTGTCATGCGTACCAATAGTTATGATAACGGTATGATAACGGTATAACTGCTATGTGTAGATTCAGCCCACTTGTAGTTTGGCCCCATCATCCCCTGAAGGAAAAGACCCTGAGAATATCAGTTTGCACAAGAGGAGGGGTCCATCTAGGCCCCTCCCATTGCTTTTCACTCCCTCTTCCCCAAGGTAAGTTTTACTTTCCTTGGGGAAAAGAAGGGGGAGCAGTGGAGGCATCTAGCATAGTGTCCTTCAAGCGTTATAAGGCTGAATATTTGGAATTTCACCTTGAGGTTTCCAAGTATTCAAGTTTAATGCTTGAGGGATGCAATGGAGCAATGAAGGCTGTTCACCTGTCCCTGCTCTCATGTATGCAATGCCATTATAACAAACTCCAGTTTATGTACAGTATTCATAGTTCCCAAGGCATTGAGCACTATTAGAAGTGCGACGCCACATCCTGCACCTTGTACACAATAAAGTTTTGGTACTGGTAAGTGTGCTTACTAATTTCTAAAATGACAGGTGTTGGAGTTCATGTTTGACTAGACGTCACAACCGCTAAGTGTGGAGATCTCTCTTTCAGTCCCAGATATCATATATGTATCTTAGGAACATAAGAAGAGCCATGATGAATCAGAGCAAAGGCCTATCTAGTCCAGTATTCTGTTCACAGTGGCCGGCCAGCTGCCTGTGGAAAACCCACAAGTAGGACACGAGTGCAATAGCAACATCCCACTCATGTTCCCTGATACTGGAGGTAATATGTAGCCAGCAGCCATTGATAGCCATCCTACACGAATTTGTCTATCTTGTTCTCTACATTAAGGGTGGGGGACATTACTATGGCATTCATACAGTTCACACAAAAGAGAGCTTCAGCTAATGGATGGTATAGACATGTAATAAATAAATAAAGTATGGTCGGAGAAAGTGTTTAGAGAGATACGTTTTTCCCTGTCTCATCTCACTAGATCTCAGGATCACATGATGAAATAGACTGGCATTCAATTCCAGACAAGATGAAAGGAAATATTTCTTCATGCAATTAATTGAGGGAATTTGCTGCCACAAGATAAGGACCACTGGCTTAGCTGGCTTTAAAAGAGAGATTAACATAGGTAATTAAAAGGAGCCTCTAAGTTCATAGGAGGCTCATTTAATAAGCTGCCTTATACTGAATCAGTCCCTTGATCCATCTAGCCTAGTATTGCCAACACTGACTGGCAGCAGCTCTCCAGGGCTTCTGGTAGGAATTTTTATAGCCCTACCTGGGGATGCAGGGGATCGAACCTGGGACTTCTGCATGAAAAACAGGTGCTCTACCGCCTTCCTAAAGTTCAAAAGCAGAATGCTCTGGAATACCAGTTACCATAGGGAAGCAATAACCTGGGGGGCTATGGACTTCCTGGAGGCATCTGGCTGGCCGCTGTGGGAAGCAAGATGGATGCTGGACTAGATGGACCTTTGGTCTAATCCATCTGGGCTCCGATGTCCTTGCCCCAGATGTTCCTGGCTCTGTTGATCATTACCATTACAGAACCTCTTGCTGCTACATGTCATGTCTTAATACCAAGCATTGTTATTGTTGTTGTTTTTAACAATACCCATGTCCCTTATTTGTATTTGATTGCATCCTTTGAGACATTTTGATTTTCTTTTCTCTCCCCACAACCCCACTCTCCTTTCTGTCCTTGTGGCTTAAACACTAGATTTCATCAGTCTTATTTGGACACTGAAAACAAGATTAAATCAACAGAGCTCTTCTGCAATGACTGGATTCAGCCTTTCCTTTTTCATGTAACAGATCCTCAGTGCTTTGAAAACCAATTTTCTCTGAAGCAAAGCAACTAACAATCCAAGTTGTGTTGCAGCTACTGATGGGCAAATACACATAAATACACGCGCGCACGCACGCACGCACACTCGTTCTCCTGGGATTGACTCAGAATATGCAGATGTTATGCAAATTGGTGTCCTCTTTTGTCCTCTTTTTAGTGATGCATTTCCATGGGGGGGGGGCACTGCAGAAGTGGCCACCCTACTGAAACCTTTCTAGTCTATCTGCTTGTGTTGCTGTTGCAGCAGAAGGGGGAGGCCTTTCTCTTCATCTCCCCTTCCTCCTGGCTCCTGGCCCTTGGTTCTGCCATGACAGCAAGCTAAGTGGCCAAGAGCACTGGGAAAGTAGTTTAGGGTGTAGACCTCCTGGTCCATATGCATATCATCATATACTGGCCATCATTGCCATGGGAACTGCGGGCTTTGTGGAGTCTGGTTTCCAGGTGAAAGGTTAGGTCTTGTGCAACGCTTTGGAAAGTCATGTTCTTGGGGCTCCTGATATCTCCCACTTGTGTATTGTCCAACATTCTAGCATGTTACTTTTGAAGAATCAACTTTGAAGAGGGGCTGTAGCTCAGTGGTAGATCCCTGGCATCTCCTGGTAGAGTTGGGAAATGTTCCAGTCAGAAACCCTGGAGAGCTGCTGACAATCCAGGAGTCAGCAACATGGCAGCAGTGGGCACCAGAGCTCCTTTGGACACCTTTCTTAGCCCCTGCCGAGGTTCCCTCCAAGTTTTTTTTTATTTTTTTTAAATTACAACATTTCTTACTGGCAGCTGGGATTGCTTCAAAACAAAGGGAAGGCCTCTAGCCACTCCCATCTTCTTTTCCCATGAATGCTTCTGGGCCCCATGTGGGGCTCAGAGATATTCTTTGGAAATGAACATGGCAGGTGGTTGCAGGCTGATGCTTTCGTCTGCAGCGCACCCATTTTGTGGCGGTGCCCAGGACAGTTTCTCAAATTGCCAAATGTGCCTTGACTTGAATTCCTGCACTGAGCAGGGGGTTGGACTAGATGGTCTTGTAGACCCCTTCCAACCCTACTATTTTATGATTCTATGCCCATGGGCCCCAAGTGGTTGTAGGCAGTTCTGAGCTAGATGGGCTGATTCGGTGTAAGGCAGCTTCCTGACTTTGAAGGGCAGCTTTTAAATGTCATGCCTTGTTAGTGAATTCAAAAGAAATCGTGTTGAGGCACTGTAAACCTGCCATATTCACTACTATTTATAGTTTGATTCCTTCTGACTCCATCCCCAGAGGCCTCCGTGACTGGGAATACTGAAAAAAAGCGTTGAAGGCAGAATTCCCATTCAAATTTGTACAAGTGTATTAAGATTAGGTGGACTGACCATTTTTGCCCCCAGTACTGCCTCTGCCACCCTGCAGGCAACACACACACCCCTCTCTGCAGTGCCCCCCAAATCATTAAAAAATTAAAATAAAAATAACTTTAAAAAATGGCGTCTGGAGTGGCTACGTAGTACCGATAGGGTAAAAAAAGGGTCGCTCCGGATGACATATATATATACATTACAGGGAGGGCCATGGAGGTGGCTGCAGTGGGGGCAGTGGGGGCTGCTTGTGGCCCATGGGACACACATTGCTCAACCCTGTCCTAAGGCCACCTAGTTACTTCAAGGTGGAGGCAAGATTTGAACCATGGACTTTGTGGTTTCTAGGTCACTCTCACACTAAGGTTGTCTTCAACTGTTGGATCAGGATCTATTACTGGGTTACAGACTGCCAAAGGTAGTTTGCACCAGCAGCACTACCACCATACAAATATATGATAGCAGAAAAATAAAAAATAGGTACTACCGAAATGCTTGTTTGGGCTAAAGGTGAGTTCCAGATCTGAAAAGTTTGGAAACGACTGCATGCCACACTGACTGTTCTATAATCTGCTCCCATCCCACCCCATATAAATGCCTTTGCAGCATCCTGCATCACCAGACATCTCATGGAACAATATTGAGAAACCCTATTTGAAAATATATTAGAAAGGAGCCATCTGATAAGCACTTTAGACAGTTAGACTCTCCCTGAAATCCTTGGCGGGTGTTCTAAAGCTTCGCATCTGACTTCTGCAGACAGAATAATATATTATGGGTGTGTGTCTGTGTGTCTCTGTGTATACCAAATGCATTCCACCTCTCCTCCATCTAATGAAAGGGCATTGCAATGTTTTGGATGCCTGAATATTTGGCTAAACATTGCTGGTGGTGAAAACAGCTTTACGCAGGTAGATGCTTCAGCATTGAGATTATACCACTTTGTGCATATAAAGTTGTAGCTTCTTGTTGCAACCATGGGGGTGGTGGGAGTAGGGACAAGAAGGTTTGCCGTGCTCCCTTCCTTTTCTCTGGTCCAGTCTGTTCAAGGGGGGCCTGAATACAGGACTGACTGCCCTTCCCCTGGAACAGCATTCTGATCCTTGTCTTTGTCAGAGTCTTTTCCTGTACCCTGAAAAGGACAAGGGCTGGGAGACATGACAGGAGGTAGGCCTTCCATGTGCTCCCTCAGCCCCATCATCCTTGTAGTAGTAGTAGTAGTAGTAATTTCATTTCTATACCACCCAATAGCCGAAGGTCTCTGGGCGGTCTGCAACAATTCATAAGACAACAAAAGACAGCATAAAAATTTAAATGTACAAAATTGTATCCCTGTGTGGAGACTGAACACTCATGTGCGTCAGGCTCATGTGGGCTTCCAGGTGTCTCAGGTCAGAGTATCTACTGGTGTACCTGGGCTATGGCTCTTGGCATATTGCTAACCCACATTCAGAGAGAGGGGCGTTTTCGATGGCGGTGCCCCAGCTGTTAAGCTCCCTTCTTTGGGAAACTTGTTTGGCTTAGACTTTGATTACTTTCCAATTCTGAAAGACAGTAAAGACCTTCTTCCCTCAGAACTGAGGGATGTGGGTATTTTTTCTTTTAATGCTTTGTTTTCAGGGCTGACCCTACCATTAGGCAGAGTGAGGAGGTGGCCACAGGCTGCAGATACTGGGAGGCACAACAAGGTGTCGGAGGAGAGTGTTATGTGCCATGCAGCTTTCCTTGAGCCCCCTAAGCTGGCCTTCTGCCTTCAGTGTGGTGGACGATACTGTCCCATTGTCAGCCCAGTGTTGAAGAAAAATTCAACTGTCAGACCAGTCAGCTTTTGTACATGAAATGGGAGAGGGTGCCACCTTGTTTTTTGCCTCAAAAATGAACAAAATGTCTCAGGCTGTCTATTATAGGTTCCTGGTGTTTTATTGATATCATTTTTGTTTTATGGATCTATAACCCACCTTTATGTGTTGGAGAAATATAGGTAAGAAATATAAATATTCATAAGAATAATACATAATTTTAGGGTGTTCGGCAGCCATTTTTCGAAAGAAAAATCTTACACGTAGCAGTGGATATGCAAAATGATATTATTCCAGCTTTGGGTAGATAGATGAAATAACCCAACATTTATGATTGATTGTTTGGTTAGCTTTTAGCAGAAGCAGCCAGTTGTGAACATGTTTGCCCACACACATACACACCTGTCATGTGCTGAAATGATAGTGGGGAGAATTAATTTCTTTATTTCTAAAACACCAACCCCACTCTGCAGTGCACAATTCTTGCAGTGGCTCACAACTAAGCAGAAATGCAAACAAACCCAATCATCATGTAAAAGCAATTATACATTTTAAAATTATAATTGTAACTCAAAGTACCAGACCCAAAACTCATCAATGCAGAAAACCAGCTTAGAGAACCAATTCTCTCATCCACCCTCAAAATTAGCGCTTTTCCGTCTACGTAAATGCATCACCGGAACAGGCCTCTGTAATATTTTATGGACTGACCAACTGACTGATGAAAATCATGTTTACCCTGCCCTTCTGTCAGAAAGATTCCTCAAGGTGGCCAAAACAAGGATCAAAAAATGATAAAATACAAAGGAGTTCATAATGTTTATAATAAAAAATAGCAATAACATTATAATGACAACAACAACAATAATAATAATATTCCAAGATTTCTGTGCCTTGCTAGGCTTCCACCAGCAGGGCCGGAGGAACAATGGAGGTAATTTTCGCCCCTTCATCCTCCTTTTTTTTAAAAAAAAAATTCCTCTAGATGGGCCTAGCCCACCTAGAAGAGTCACGATGCAAGTGGCAGGGCTGGGGCTGGAGAGGATATTTGATTTTGCAGATACCGGCCTCTCCTTTCCCCTCCCCTCCTCTCCCTGCCCACTGGAACACCCCCTTTTTTACCTCTACAAGGTCATCCGAGGTCACTTTTGCAACCCCAGAAAGCAGGCGCTACAATTCTTCCTGCGTGGTTCGGATCCCTCTCCTGCCCCCTACCGTGAGGGGGTAGGCGAGGGATCAGATCTTGAAATCCCCCTCCTGAAGCTATAGCAGTGTCTTCAGCTTTGGCAAGAGGAATCCAAAAAACCCTATGTTCTACTCTCTCCCAGGGACCATAGAACTGCACCCTTAGAAGCCTTTCTTAAAAAGAAGAAGAAGAAAGACTCAAGGTGACTTAACAATAGAATTAAAACCAGCTTCAACCACTATCAATTAATATACAACCACTCTCTAAAAAAAAACTTCAGTGGTAACTATAAATAATTCGACTGATACAGTACATGAAACAGCCAATCATATGCCATCAAATGCTTGGGCATAAAGGAACGTCTTAACCTGGCACCAAAAAGATGACAATGTTGGTGCCAGGCAGGCCTTGCTAGGGACAACATTCCATAATTGAGGAATTCATACTTTTCAGCCCCGTTCTATTTATTCAAAAGCAAATCCAACTGATATACTCCATAATTCCTTGCTCACAGTTATTAATACCCGGGTCACCATTGACACATTTCAGACATGTTCAAAGGGGAGTTATGTTCACTTAGATCTACACTCTCCAGAGTGCTATATATGCCGACGGAGGCGTATGCCCATGTTCTACTGAGTTTACAAATTCAATACATTTCATCCTTATCCCTTCAAACTTATCTGTCTTTAATTGCCCTTGGGCTATCCTTAACTTTTGTGTCAATTTCTCTAGGAGTGCGATTTGCCATACTCTCTGGTACCAGCTTTCAGTATGAAGTCCTTTACAATCCTTCCAATGTTTGGCTATCAACCATCTTGCTGCTGACAGTAAATGACTCTCTAATTCCTTACTTTGCAGACCGACATATGATCCTATATATAAATTTAACATGGCTAAATGTGGAGATGGGCGAACCCATTATCTCATTATAGAGCTAATCTCTTGAAACACTGTTTTCCAAAATTTATTTACCTTGGAACATGCCTACCACATATGAATATATGTTCCTATACCTGTGCACCCCCTCCAGCACTCTGGGGATGTCCCTGGGCTCATTCTTGATAATTTCCTTGGTGTGAGATACCATCTGTGGGTCAGTTTTAATTTGTAACAAATATGCATAGGAATATAAGAAGCTGCTGCCTTATACTAAGCCATATCCATGGTCCATCTTGCTTAGTATTGTCTACTGGCCAGCAGTGGCTCTCCAGGGTTTTAGACAAGAGTCTTTCCGAGCACTGCATGGATGAATCAAATCCAGGACCTTTTGCATGCAAAGCATGTGCTCTACCCCTGAGCTATGGCCTTCGCTCTAAATAAGATTGTAGCCTTTGATGATAACAAGGAACAAGTGGCTGAATATGGGTTTCCAGACAGAAGGCTCCTATCGCTATCAATTGGAGGGCATTGTGCACCGGAATGCTCTCCCAAGGGAAGCTTGCCTGGCACCTACACTGCTATCTTTCTGGCACCAGGCTAAGACTTTTCTGTTGTTCCAGACTTTGTCAGAGTCTTTTACAGCCATTTAGAACATTTTAGTATTTTTGTGTCTCATTATCTTAGTCGCTGCAATGTTCTTTATTATCCTGGTCCCTGCAATGTGATATTGTATTTTATGCTGTTTTGGCACAACTATTAGTTTCATATTGTTGATTTTATTGTGATTTTACTTGTATTCTATCATTGTTTTATCATTATTGTAAAATGCCTAGAGAAATTTATTTTGTGTTAAATAAATGAATTAAATAATTAAATTAGGCAACAATGATTAGCATTTCAGAGTTGACATTATGAAATATGAGATTTCATATTTTAAGCTTGCCAAACAATCTAGGTATGCCACACTAAAAGTCTAAAGCATTTAATTTCAACTTTAAAAAAAATTCACTATGTGAATTTGAATTCTTGGATTTAATTCCTCAGGCTTTGAATGGCAACACTGGAAAACTCACCTTCCTTCAAAGAGATGTGCATGTTCATTCCAGTTCGCTCCAGTTCGCTCCAGGAGGAGGGATTTCGCTGCACCTGATAGGGAGAGAAGAATGTGATGATGTCACCAGTGGGTCAACAGAGGAAGCAAAAGTGGTCCAGTGGATGAAGAGGATGAGGGTGTGCGAATGAGCAACATATATAGTATAGCCATTCATTAAAACCCGCTTTATGGAGGGTTGAAAAGCCACAAAATGATCAAGGAGCTTCGGCTATGGGGTGGTATAGAAATGTAATAAATAAATAAATAAATAAATAAATAAATTTAAAGTGTGTAGGGAGTTGGGCTGTTGGTTTTGGTTTCACTTTTGCCTTCTTACTTTTTGCCTGCTTTTGTTGTAAGAAGAAGTTGCCTGTTAGTATGACATACAGGTCCTGCTTAGAGCTTGTGGTTGTGTTGTGTCTCAAGTGTAGTCAGACAAAACATACTCTGCAAACAAGGGGACAGTGGTGAGGAGGCCACACTGGGCCTTCCGCAGCTGCCAACTGTGCCACCTGGTGCCACCGAGCCTGCCTCTGATATAAGACAAAAAGGCCACCCACCAGGCAGGATGGTCTGTTTACTAGATCTTTTTTTATTTTTTCAGGACAGCATCATTTTATCTGGTACGCAGTCTGAAATCTGCTCTGCAGCTAATATTCCAATAGTAAGCAGACCTTAAATAAAATCTGCCATAGAGATGTAAAGGGAAAAAAGTGATTTTATTCCCCAGTGTGAGCTTTGTTTGTTTCTTTGTTGGGGGCTAGTTTGTTTAGTTTGAACTGGCACACTTTATTTTAATTTCCAGAGGGGTAGCCAACTAGCTGTATTAGTCTGTTGCAGCAAAAACAACGAAGAGCCTTGTGGCACCTTAAAGACTAACAACTTTATTATGGAATAAACTTTTGTGGACTAGAGCTTATGCCATTATAAATGTGTTAATCTTTAATGTGCCATAGGTAGGGTGGCCATGTGTCTGGGCTATGCTGGCTGGGGATGATGGAAGTTATAGTCCAATACTACTGCAGGGCACCACATTGAGAAAGGCTTATCTAAAGCTTAGGGAACACAACAAAAATCCCACAAATTAATTATGCATTGTGTGAAGAAGGACTTTTGTTCGCCTCTCCTGAATCTATTGCCAGTCTATTTCATTGGATTTCTCCAAGTTCTTGGGCAATTTGGGGGAAGGGGTGCCTCTCTATTCACTTTCTCCATGCCTTGCACAATTTTATAAACCTCAATCACGTCCCCATCCCTTAACCATATTTTTTCTAAACAAAAAAGCCCTGAACATTTTAGCAGTTCCTCATAGTTAATATACTTCAAACACTTGATCATTTTGTTTCCTCTTTTCTAGCTCTACTGTATCTCTTTCAAGATGAGGAAACCAGAACTGTACACAGTATTCCAAATGTGGCCACAGTATTTATTATTGCAGACAGGACTGAGGCTAACAGAATATCAGTTTGTCTAAGGCAATGATGTAGTGAGTTCATAACAGAGGTGAGATCTGAACCAGGGCTAGATTTACATTAGTGATTTTTATCGGTATTGAAGTGCACTGATAATGGTTGGGGCACATTATACATTCCGTATACCAGGAGCTTCTTCACACAGAGCATTTATCCTGCGATTGAGATTGCTCCCTCATGGAAGTTTGCAGGCCCTTTAGGTGACGTCATGAAGCTCCAGGGCATCTCCTGCACCAAATGACCCTTATTTCATTGTTTACAAGATCAGAGATAATGAAGTATCAAATTACCCCACTTGTGTTCCACTTGAGTTCCCTCCATGAAAAAGGAAAAGCCGCAAGAAGAGGAGCTAGACCAATGAAACATATGGAAGACTCAGATAAGGGGGAGAAGGAAGGGGGAAAGGAAGCCCGTGTAAAGGGAATCTGTTGTGATCCTGCATTTAAAATGGAAGCAGAAAGCCCTTTTAAATGTGGGATTTGGGGCTGGTGTAGAGATGCTCCAGATGTCATTGTGTGTGCTACAAGGTATAAATGTGCAACAGGGATGTAGCATTATCATGATGGGATTGTATCCATATGATATGAGGTGTAGTTCTGGGCCAGGGACTTCCTACTTCGTAGCTCGTACTCTTTGAGCCAAGCTATGTAGTCAGCAACCTTGTGTGATATCCTCAGTGCAGGACTAACTCCCCTCGCCAGCATACTGTGCTATCTTTCAATTAAAAAAAAAGATAATGGAAAAGCAGATATGCCCTAGGTTCCATCCACACTGGGAACTTATTCTGGGAACTGGCAGACATTATGTCACTAAAATGGAAGCTGATTGCCCTTGAGGAAGGAATGGCATCTTCAGAAATGACTTTTAGGGAGGTGCCATGTCTCAGTGGTAGAGTACAAGCTTTGCATGCAGAAGGTCCTCAGGTTCGATCCCCAGCATCTCTAGGTAGGGCAAGAAAAACTTCTGCCTGAAACCCTGGACAGCCATTGTGGCCAGTCAGTGTTGATAGTACTGGGCTAGATGGACCAATGGTCTGAGTCAGTATAAGGCAGCTTCCTATGTTCCTATGACTCCTAGTGGCCAGCCCGGGTGACTGTGTATCTCCCGGAAGGAGGACAACTTGCCTTGGTCATTGTAGTGTATGAACTGTCCCCTAAAAGACATAATTTCCCACACCCCCAGATCCTCTGTGAACCCTGAACATTTCAGCGTCTAATGCCAGACATACAAGTCACCTGGTCCTATAGAATGCTGTGTGGGCGATTCAGAGTCATAATAGGGGTGAGGTATAGAGAGAGATCATAGGGCAGGGCAGCCTTGACTCACACTTTCCTGTGGCTTGTTGAACAGGTGTGAAGCCTGCATATCTTTGGTCAGCTAAAATCTAACATTATAACCCTGGAGAGAGGCTGGTGGGGTGGGGTGGGTGGGGGTGGATTGGATGCCCAATCTTGCTTCTCAGCACCTGGAGCTCAAAAAGCTTTGCTCTCCTGGCAGAACAAGCCAAGGGCTGACATATACTGGCACGTTTCCAGCAATACCTGTACAACTGCACCTGTTTTTGCTACCAGCAGACTAAAAGTGTTTCTGCTTTATTGCTCTTTATGGGCTTGATCTCATTTTCTGCTGAAGTCAGCCCAACCTACTCAAGCTTTGCGTATGCACCACAACTCATAAAGGGTTTGTTTTTTTTTTTTTTGCCTATGGTAAGTATTAATTACGTTCAAATTAGTGACTGGTTTCAGAGCAAGTGTTGTTTGATTGGCATCTGATGTGAAGATGCGAAGAATTAAAGCATGAGAGACAGACGTTTATCCCAATCTGCAGAAGAACAAGGTATGCTTAAGTGCTAATAACACAGGTCATCAAGAACCGTGCCTCTTTTTCCCTCTAGGAAACAGTTGGGGGAATAAGCAAGAGAGGGTGAGGGTGTGAGGTGGGTTAGACAGTGAGAAGGAGACTGGGCTACAGTTTCCCAGTCAGACTGGGGCCTAGCTGAACCAAAAATTTCTCAGAAGATATTTCTGGGAGAATGTGCTGGAGATTTTTCTTTTCCTCCACCCCCCAGGAAAAAGGCTACTTTGAAGAGTGGTCTTCGAATGTTCCCCACCAATTCCTGCCACCACCACCTCCCAACGATGCCTCTGCTCTGGAGGATGCAAAATTGGGGCCAGGCTGCCAACTCTGCTGCTGTCACTGCTGCTGTCACTTGCAGTGACAGCCCCCCCCCCCGAAAAAAAAAACCCTTAGGAAAAAAGGAAGAAGCTGGGCTACAGCTGCTGCCCATGGTAAGCCTTACCCTGAGAAACTGGGAGAATTTCTCTCTCCGTCCGCTGCCAGGAAAAATTTAGTGAAATAGCCCCCATAATTTCTCAGCCCACAAATAGGGTGGGAAATTTTGAGAGGCCATTTGTGCACAGCTGTAATTTGAACCTGGGTCCCTCCACTCTATGGGCTGTACACGTGACGTGGAATGGGTCTCCCATCGTCAGTTTCTTTTGCGAAAAGCAACTGTGGGAGATCCTGATTTGGACAGGGGCCATAGTGGGACAAAGGGTGGTGGAGGTGTGTGGGGGTTCTCCCTGAAACTGCTTTGGCTGCAGAAGGAAAACTATCCACATCTAATAGCAGCTTTAGAGAGTGGGTGGGTGGGTGCCACTGAAGTCAGGGAAATGACACAGGTGAGTCAACTCCCTCCCCCATACTCCAGCAGCTACACCACACTGGCTTTACATGGAGCATCACAAAAAGTGTCAGAGAGGCACAGTGAAAGAATACTCGGTTTTCATGCCCTTCTTCTTCTTCTTCTTCTTCTTCTTCTTCTTCTTCTTCTTCTTCTTCTTCTTCCAGGTTAAAGAGACCCACAGATGGCATATTGGCCAAGGGTCACAAAACTCCTGGAGCTGGTATGGTATGGACATATCTGATATACAGCATACGTCTTAATAAGCACAGATTTGGAAATCAGCGACGTTGCTTTGGGCTATCTCTACACCAACTTAAATCCTGCATTTAAAATGGGGCTTTCTGCTTCCAGTTTAAATACAGGACCACGACTCCCTTTTTCACGTGCTTCCTTTCCCCCCACCCCCTTCCCCCTCCTTCTCCCCATATCGGAGTCTTCCATTATCTTTCATTGATCTCACTCCTCTTCTTGCTGCTTTTCCTCTTTTCACGGAAGAAACTGAAGCGGAACACAATGGGGTGGGGAGGGGGGTCATTTGATAGCTCACTATCTGCAATCTATTTTAAAATGGAACAAAGGTCATTTAGTGCAGGAGACGCCTTGAATGATCACAGCATCATGTAAAGAGCCCGCAACCTTCTGTGAAGGAGCGATCTCAATCCCAGGATAAAAGCTCAGTTGTGAAGGAGCCCTTGTGTTCATGCTCCTGCTTTCTGTGGATCTATAGCTGTACAAATAATTATTCTAGGAACTGACTCAGCATCTCCAATATTCCTCTATCATCATCATCATCATTATTATCATCTCTTTCCAGCCCAGCCTGAGCATGTTGGAAAACGCATCCATCAGTTCTTGCTTTGAGTCGCTACCAAATCGTTCTGCATCTGCTTGCAGTTTCTGCAGGAATATTGCTACAACTGTAACTTCTTTGACAGCCACACAAACAAAAAAGGTCATCGAATTGAAGAGTACACAGATCTCTCATTATGCATGAGCCCATTGGGAATCTTGCAGGGAAAAGATTTTCACACAGATGTGGAGAGCAGCTCCTTGAGTGGGAAGCATGGGGAGGTCATGGAGACTGACCCAGTAGGAAGAGTAGGAGAAGGAGTCAGATAAGAGGCTGCTAATCTGTGACTGACAAAGCCATGACTGGTAAGGAAGATAAGGGTGGAACATGCTGTAGGACTCAAACTGAGGGCCAAACTAGATGTGACATTAATCACATCACTAGCCCTTGCATGACTGTGTGTATTTTAAATAAATACCAGTCAGGCTGGGTGGTGAATTGGATAGGGACTATGCCATGGGGGAAGGGAGGCTTTAACTCTTTGCCATCACTTCGGTCCCAGTCTAAATCAAGTCCCCTGTGCCCGCACCTTGCCCAAGGAGGAAAACTTCCATTGGTGCCAATGGACTCCGGGACAATTTGGATTGGGACTATGGCAGGGGCAAAGGATTGAAGACCCCTCTTTCCTCACCATGTTCCTGATCCATTCCCCCCCGCTGTGTGCGCGCACGTGCGCACACACTCACACACTCACACACTGTGGTCACTATTTATTTTAAACCAACCAATCATGCAAGGGCTAATGATGCGATGAATGTATTGGCAGCCATAGCTGGCGTGGGGGTGGGGGACCTGATTCAGAACAGGACCATTACAGGTGGCAAAGAGTTGATGCTGCCCTCCCCTCATGCCATGGTCCCCATCCAGTTCACTGCCCACCCACCTGTGGCTTCTATTTATTAAAACTAAAACAATGAAGCAAATTCTCATGACATTTGCCTCACAGAAGCAGTTGGTGTGAGGGCAGCTAATGCTCTAGAGATATGACTTCCTGGGTTGATACCCTAGCAGTGGGAGAGGATGGAAACAGCTCTGCAAACTGTGGCTAGGGTGGCCACTTACACATCACCAAGAAAGAGGACAAAGGAGGCCAGCAAAGAAGAACATGGGTATATGCACACACGTGTGTGTGTGTGTGTATGTGTGTGCAAATTTAGAAATAATAACTGCAATTTAAATACAAATACAAAGCATCTTACCATAGTGGGGAATACTAACAGTAAGAACATAAGAGCATAAGAAGAGCCCTGCTGGATCAGACCAAAGGTCCATCTAGTCCAGCGTTCTGTTCATACAGTGGCCAACCAGCTGTCGACAGAGGCTTACTGCCTCTGATACTGGAGGTAGCATAGAGCCATCAGGACTAGTAGTCATTGATCACCGCCTCCTCCATGAATTTGTCTAACCCCTAAAGCCATCCAAACTGGTGGCCATCACACATCCTGTGGTAGCGAATTCCATAGTTTAACCATGCACTGTGTGAAGGACTTCCTTTTATCTGTCCTGAATCTCCCACCCATCAACTTCATGGGATGACCGCATCGGGTTCTAGCATTGTAAGAGTGGAAGAAAATATCTCCCTATCCAGGTGAACTGTGGGCCTGCTCAGTCTGCTATCCAGGTGCTGCTAAATGTTGATGGACAATTTCCAGGTCTCTCTTCTCCCTTCTGATGGTTCTTTATTTTTAACCCACTGTGCAGCCCTTCAATTAGAGGACTGTCCTCTGTAAAGTAAGACACCTGGCCACCGTAACTCTGGCTGAGAAGCTGGAAAGAGAGGAGGAGGCCTTAGCAACCCAGATAAATTGGGAACATCAAGTGCTCATGTTGCACTTTGGGGTGTCAATGAGTCATCCAGATTCCAGTGTGAGAGGACTGGAATCTGTCCTCTCACACAGAGGAGCCAGCTACAGTAAGCTAGTCACCAGGAACAGCATTTCTCCCACCAGGAAGAGATTCTGAGAAGGGGAATGAAGGTACTGAGGAAAAGGAGGAATTGCCCAAGGAAGTGATAAAATGCAGTTAGTGAGGAAGGTGGAGATGTAAAAGGTATGAATTGTGAAACCCAAAGAAGCTGGCTCCATGCTGGGTGTAGAGTGGCCAGGTGTCCCACTCTACAGAGAACAGTCCTCTACTTGAAGGCATCCTCTGTCTGGAGGGCTGTCTGGTCTGGGTTTGTTTTAAAGACAATGAACGGTAAGAAGGGAGAGCTGCAGGGGCCTTGAAGTTGCCCATCAATAGCACCTCATCCTGGACAGCAGACTGAGCAAGGTGCACAGGTCACCTCACCACAGTCTTCCCCACTATGGTGAAATGCATGGTATTGTTATTTACATTATTATTTCTAAATGTGCATCTATGCATATAAATGAGCATATGCAAATTGTATGCAAACCTCTGTCCTCTTTTTCACTGATGCATAAGTGGCAAATCTAGCTGAGTGCTCAAGCACTGGATCCATCAGGAAAATCATGGATGCCAAAGGCCTTGGTGTTCTTAGACAAAAATATATAACCTTCTAGGAAAGATTTTAACAATATTTCAAACATTACTTTTTCCTTCCCGTTTTTGCCCTTAGAACTCCAGAACATAAAAGAGGGGGAAATAAAAGGGGAACTGTGAAAACTTTCAAAACTTTCAAGAATATACTCCAGGTCCATCAGATAAAATTTTTGCTCCACATTTTGCACTGAGGGAAACTGTATTTTGTCATCTATTTTTAATTGTGCAGATTAAGCAAAGTATTTGTGCATTTACTTAGGTTACATCTGCGTTACTGGTGGTGGTGGGCAGGAACGTCCCTCCTCGTTGGTGGAAACCCTACCATGCCTCCTTCGAGATTCAGAGATTTCTCCAAGCATTACTCATGCACATTAAAGCCTACCTTAAGGACGAGACACTTTATATTTTAAAAAGAAAATTAATTTTCAAGATTCTGACTTTGACACTCAAGGCAATATTCTTCTACTTTTCAGCGCTTCTGTCAAATCTCATAATGCACTGCTCAGTTCTTGTACTGGAGACTGCTGAGGAGTAGACTGGATACGATGATATGCTGGATCTCTTCCAGAATCATGCTGCAGATTTGAAGCATGATGTCAGAAAGCAACACAGAGCTCCTTTGCTAGGAATGTTTGAACTCACATTAAATGGGAGAGAAACTGCAGAGAATCTCTGGGCGTGTGTAAGTGTGCACAGGAATTGTCTTGAAACTGTTGAAAATCAGTGTCCCATTTCTTATTTCTTTGAACCCTTGATCAAGGGTGTTATACTCTTCTCCAGCCAAGAGATCTGGGAACTAACTCCCAACTTATCCAGGCACTTTGTCACATGCACAGGAACAAAAAGGGGCCGAAGGGATGATTTGCGTCTTGTTTTGTTTTTGGAAAGGTGTTGTCAGGGATGGCACAGGGCGTACACAAGGGTGTGTTGACACCGGGCCTCTCTGGGTGAGTCTGTCCTCGGGCTGAGTACAGCTCCCTAATGCCCTAGCACCAACTAGATTATCCAGATAGGGCTAAACTAGATTTTACTGCCTCATTAGAGATCCTTACTGTTTGCTATTATTCTTCGTATTTCATTGCAACTCCCACTTCCAAAGCACCAGAGAGACAACTATCCATCCATTGCAACCATGGTTTGGTTCTTGGTTTTGGTTGGGGCAAAAAGGGCTTCCCCTGCCCCCTTCCCTCCTCTCTGTGCATGTCTCCACCCAAAGATGTGGGTGGCTTTAAAAGGGTATTGGGCAAATTCATGGAGGAGAAGGCTTTAATGGCTACTAGTCCTGATGGCTCTTTGCTACCTCCAGTAGCACAGACAGTATGCCTATGTACATCAGTTGCTGGGGAACTTGGGCAGGAGGGTGCTGTTGCACTCATGTCCTGCTTGTGGGTTCCTGTGGGCAGCTGGTTGGCCACTGTGTAAACAGAATACTGGACTAGATGGGCCCTTGGTCTGATCCAGCAGGGCTCTTCTGATGTTCTTAACTTTTTTTTAAGGATGAAGCACTGGCATAAGCTTGCCAAGGCCAGAAGCTCTGTGCCTTTGTTGGCGGCGTAAGAGAGGCGGAGGCAGCAGCCACATGTAAAGCTTTTCCCAGCAAGGAGATGCAAAATGAGAAGGCTCTTTCCCATCAACTGCTACTGTTTAAGTGACTGTAAAAAGGCTCAGGACCTCTGACCATCAAGTGAGAGGTGCCATGCGTCTGAAAGGTAGGGTGGCCAGGTATCCTTTTTTGCAGAGGACAGTCCTCTCTTTGAAGGGCTGCCAGGGGACAGAACGATTCTCCATTTGAAGGGCTGTCTGATATGTTTAAAGATAAAGAATTATAGAATAGTAGGGTTGGAAGGGGCCTAAAAGATCATCGAGTCCAACCCCCTGCTCAATGCAGGAATCTAAGTCAAAGCATCCTTGACAGATGGCTGTCCAGCCTCATCTTGAACGCCTCCAGTGTGGGACAGCCCACTACCTCCCTAGGTAATTGGTTCCATTGTCATATTGCTCTAACAGTCGGGAAGTTTTTCCTAGGGATGTACGAATCCCTTACCTGGTTCCGGTTGAGGCATCCACTGGGGGGGGGGGCGATCCATTCCTCCACCCAGAATCCTAGATGGGGGGGAGGCTATCCAGTCCTCCCCCCCGGAATCCTGCCTGGCCGGCTCCGCTCCATGGCCATGCCGCGTAACCGCTGGCCTGGCCGATCCGCAGCAGGGCCTCCAGCCGCTGTCAGGCTGGTGCGGACGCAAATGGCATCCTGCATAGGGGATGCCGTTTGCGTCTCTACGGTAGCCCATGATTGGCTACGTAAATATTTACATAGCCTATCACGGCAAAGAGCAGGGATGCAAATGGCCACTACGCCATTTGCGCCCCTGCTCTTTGCCGTGATAGGCTACATAAGTATCTACATAGCCTATCACGGTAAAGGCAGCCACGCAAATGGCGGCCGCTACACCATTTGTGTGGCCAACGTTACCGTGATAGGCTATGTAAATACTTACGTAGCCTATCATGGCTGCCTGCAAGCACGCAAATGTCGGCTGCAACGACGGCCGCAGCAGCCTGGCGGCCGGCCAGGAGACCAGCCGGAGCCACCGCTGCCAGAGCCGCCGCCGTATCCGCCCCAGGTAAGCTCCATTCCTGGGGGATTCCGTGGGGGGGCGGGAGGCCATTCATATTTGTAGCCCAGTGCTAAATGAACTTGACAAGTCAGTTAGCAGTTCTCCAAGTTCTTGGACAGAGAGAGAGAGAAAGAGAGAGATCTGAAACTGCCTTGGTCGCCCTGTGGGATGACCTCTGCCCGGGAGAGGGACAGGGGGAGTGCGACCCTGTTGATTCTCCTGGACCTCTCAGAGGCTTTCAATACCATCGACCATGGTATCCTTCTGGATAGGTTGTCTGGGTTAGGAGTTGGAGGTACTGCACTACAGTGGTTCCGCTCCTACTTGGATGGCCGATTCCAGAAGGTGGTGCTGGGGGATTATTGCTCTGTGCCATGGCAATTGTGCCATGGGGTTCCACAGGGCTCTATTTTATCCCCCATGCTGTTTAACATCTACATGAAACTGCTGGGGGAGGTAATCCGGAGGTGTGGGCTGAGGTGCCATCAATATGCAGATGACACCCAGCTCTACCTCTCTTTCTCATCAAAACCAGGTGAGGCAGCGGCTGTTCTGAATCAGTGCCTGGGCACGGTAATGGACTGGATGAGGGCTAATAAACTGAAACTCAATCCAGACAAGACAGAGGTACTGTTAGTGGGTGGTTTGTCTGCCCGGCTAGGTGATATTCAACCTGTTCTGGAGGGGGTTGCACTCCCCCTAAAGGATCAGGTTCGTAGTTTGGGGGTGCACTTGGATCCAGAACTGTCACTTGAGGCACAGGTGAACTGAAGGATCGCCTCCTCCCATATGTGCCTGCCCGGACCTTAAGATCATCATCAGCGGCCCTTCTTCGTGAGCCCCTGCCAAAGGAAGTGAGGCGGGTGGCTACTAGGAGGAGGGCTTTTTCTGCTGTGGCACCCCGGCTCTGGAATGAGCTCCCTAGTGAGGTTCGCCTGGCGCCTACATTGTATTCCTTTCGGTGCCAGGTGAAGACCTTTTTATTTTCCCAGGCATTTTAGCATTTTAGCTTTCTAAATTTTTATCTTTGCTGTTTCAAATCTGTATTTTAAACTCTTGCACTCCTGCTAGGTTTTATTGTAGTTGTATTGTTATATTGTGGTTTTAATGTTCTATATATTTTAAATTGTTTTATTGTGTGTTGTTTGGTTTTAATTTTTGTGAACCGCCCAGAGAGCTTCGGCTATTGGGCGGTATAGAAATAAATAGATAGATAGATAGATAGATAGATAGATAGATAGATAGATCTTGCCCTGAGACTGGAGAGCAGAAGGGGAGCACACTCCAGCTTCTGCCATCATCCAGGGTACTTGGGGCCACTGAAAGGCTGCACCTTCTGCTTCCCAGAAATAACAGGGGTACAAAGTTTCTCTGTTTCAGATTGATCCATCAGTCACTCAGAGTCAAATTAACCAAAAATGATCATGTATTTTGATTTATTAGCAACTTTTTTAAAAAGTAGGAACCTTTAATAGAAATCTGTGGTCAAAATGGCATGTTCTCAGCTTTGGAACACAAGAAGTAATACTAAAGAAAGGAGTGCCCCTGAACATGTGTAGTGCTGCTTCAGACTTTGCTCTGACATTGGTACATATAATAACCTGACCCAACAAATGTACAATTAAGGCCTGTGTGAAGGTCTAGCTCTATAACATCCCAAACAATGTGAGCGGCAAAAAAGAGGAAATGCATCTCCAAAAAAGAGGATCAAAAAAGACAGCAATTTGCATAAAATTTCCATATTTCAATGCAAATTTAGAAATGGATACTATAATTGAAATAGAAATGCAGTCCATCTCACCATAGTGTGGAAGACTGTGGCCAGGTGACCTGTGCGCGTACCTGTTCAGTTTGCTGTTCAGGTGCTAACTGTGCATGGGCAACAATTCTGACGATATATCTTTAAATTGAAACTTGGCAGGACAACCCTCCAAATAGAAGACACTTTCAAATAGAAGATGGCCATCTTGCAGCCCTTCAGATAGAGGACTGTCCTCTGTAAAAAAGGACACATGGCCAGCCTAGTTCAGTTCAGGCCATTAATGGTTCACTGTGTTTGTGTTACTACCCAAACTGTCCAAGATCTCTTCAATCGATGTTTCTCAACAGGATTCAAGTACAATAAAACTAGAGGAAATAACTCTATAGGAGTGTCACACTTTTTTATTTTCATTTCAATTGTGGCCTGTTATCTCATCTTGCATTTCATTGTTTGGGCCTATTTAGCTGCTCAGTTCTTCGGGGCAGGGAACATGTCTTGTCTAGTTTTCAAAGCACCTCCGTTTTTATGGTGCTTTATTAGTGTTTTGTTTTTAATTATAACAACAATTAGGGTTGTGAGAATCCTCCGGGGTCTAGTTCATGAACTAAGCCCTGCGCCATTGGGATACAGCTGTTTGGACAATAACCAGACCCTGAAGCTTTTGTCTGGATGCTGAGCACCGCTGACAAATTTGAACCAGCAAAATGAACTTTCCATAAAGGGCTCCTGTATCACACCAGGGGACAGCAGTCAATGCTTCTTTTATTCATCTGTTTTGGAAATGCCCAATGGTTGCCTCCTTTTGGGAGGAAGGTATTGTACGGGTCCCCTTCATGGATCACTGCCTTGTTGTGGCGAAGGGGCTTGCGTAACTCAGTGAAGCCATAAGCTATGCCGTGCAGGGCCACCCAAGACGGACAGGTCATGGCAGAGAGTTCTAACAAAATGTGGTCCACTGGAGAAGGAAATGGCAACCCACTCCAGTATTCTTGCCAAGAAAACCCCATGGAACGTATCACAAGGCTAAAAGAGATGACGCCGGAAGATGAGCCCCTCAGGTCGGAAGGTGTCCAATATGCTACTGGGGAAGAGCAGAGGGTATTTCCAAGTAGTGCCAGAAAGAGTGAAGCGGCTGGGCCAAACCCAAAAGGACACTCAGCTGTGGATGTGTCTGGTGGTGAAAAGAAAATCCGATGCTGTAAAGAACAATATTGTTTAGGAACCTGGAATGTCAGATCAATGAATCAAGGTAAGCTGGAGGTGGTCAAACATGAGATGGCAAGATTGAACATCGACATCTTGGGAATCAGTGAACTCAAATGGACAGGCATGGGCGAATTTAATTCAGGTGACCATCTTATCTACTATTGTGGGCAAGAATCCCTTAGAAGAAATGGAGTAGCACTCATAGTCAACAAAAGGGTGGGAAAAGCAGTACTGGGGTACAATCTTAAAAATGATAGAATGATCTCAGTATGAATCCAAGGCAAACCATTCAACATCACAGTAATTCAAGTCTATGCCCCAACCACTGAGGCCGAAGAAGCTGAGGTTGATCGGTTCTATGAAGACCTACAACACCTTCTAGAACTAACACCAAAAAAAGATGTCCTCTTCATCATAGGGGACTGGAATGCTAAAGTAGGAAGTCAAGAAATCACCGGGATAACAGGCAGGCATGGCCTTGGTGTACAAAATGAAGCAGGACAAAAGCTAATAGAGTTTTGCCAAGAGAACATGCTGATCATAGCAAACACTCTTTTCCAACAGCACAAGAGACGACTCTACACATGGACATCACCAGATGGTCAATATCGAAATCAGATTGATTACATACTTTGCAGCCAAAGATGGAGAAGCTCCATACAGTCAGTAAAAACAAGACCTGGAGCTGACTGTGGCTCAGATCATGAGCTGCTTCTTGCAAAATTTCGGCTTAAATTGAAGAACGTCGGGAAAACCACTAAACCATTCAGGTATGACCTAAATCATATCCCTTATGAATATACAGTGGAGGTGAGGAATAGATTTCAGGGATTAGACCTGATAGACAGAGTGCCTGAGGAACTATGGACGGAGGTCCGTAACATTGTTCAGGAGGCAGCAACGAAATCCATCCCAAAGAAAAAGAAATGCAAGAAAGCCAAGTGGCTGTCTGATGAGGCTTTACAAGTAGCTGAGGAAAGAAGGGAAGCAAAAAGCAAGGGAGAAAGGGGAAGATATATCCAACTGAATGCAGAGTTCCAGAGAATAGCAAGGAGAGACAAGAAGGCCTTCTTAAATGAACAATGCAAGGAAATCGAGGAAAACAACAGAATGGGAAAGACTAGAGATCTCTTCAAGAAAATCGGAGATCTCAAGGGAACGTTTTGTGCAAAGACGGGCATGATAAAGGACAAAGAAGGCAGGGACCTCACAGAAGCAGATGAGATTAAGAAGAGGTGGAAAGAATACACAGAAGAACTATACAGGAAAGATCTTAATGTCCTTGATAGCCATGATAGTAATGTCCTTGATAGCCATGATAGTGCGCTCACTGAACTTGAGCCGGACATCCTAGAGAGTGAAGTCAAGTGGGCCTTAGGAAGCATTAGTAACAACAAAGCTAGCGGAGATGACAGTATTCCAGCCGAGCTATTTAAAATCCTAAAAGATGATGCTGTTAAAGTGCTGCATTCAATATGCCAACAAATCTGGAACACTCAACAGTGGCCACAAGACTGGAAAAGGTCAGTTTACATTCCAATTCCAAAGAAGGGCAACGCCAAAGAGTGTTCAAACTACTGCACAATTGCGCTCATTTCACATGCCAGCAAGGTGATGCTCAAAATCCTACAAGCTAGGCTTCAGCAGTATGCGAACCGAGAACTACCGGAAGTACAAGCTGGGTTTAGAAGAGGCAGAGGAACTAGAGATCAAATCACCAACATTCGCTGCATCATGGAGAAAGCAAGAGAATTCCTGAAAAAGTCTATTTCTGCTTCATTGACTACGCTAAAGCCTTTGATTGTGTGGATCACAACAAACTGTGGCAAATTCTGAAAGTGATGGGAGTACCAGACCGCCTTACCTGTCTCCTGAGAAACCTGTACGAGGGTCAAGAAGCAACAGTAAGAACCAGACATGGAACAACCGATTGGTTCAAAATTGGGAAAGGAGTACGACAAGGCTGCATATTGTCACCCTGCTTATTTAACTTATATGCAGAGTACATCATGAGAAATGCCGGGTTGGATGAATCAGAGGTCGGAATTAAGATTGCTGGGAGAATGATCAACAACCTCCGATATGCAGACGATACCACCCTAATGGCAGAAAGCGAAGAGGATCTCAAGAGCCTCTTGTTGAGGGTGAAAGAGGAGAGTGCAAAAGCTGGTTTGAAACTCAACATTAAAAAAACTAAGATCATGGCATCTGGCCCCATCACTTCCTGGCATACATTTATTTATTTATTTATTTATTTATTTATTTATTTATTGCATTTATACCCCGCCTTTCTCCCTCTCGCAAGGAACTCAAGGCGGCTTACATTATCCTCCTCCTCACCATTGTATCCTCACAACAACAACCCTGTGAGGTAGGTTGGGCTGAGAGTCTGTGACTGGCCCAAAGTCACCCAGTGAGCTTCCATGGCCAAGTGGGGACTAGAACCCAGATCTCCCGGCTCCCAGTCCGTCACTCTCACCACTACACTACACTGGCTCTCTACACTACACTTCCCCTTCTACACATATAGAAGGGGAAGAAATGGAAGCAGTGACAGATTTTACTTTCTTGGGCTCCAAGATCACCGCAGACGGTGACTGTAGCCATGAAATTAAAAGACGCTTGCTCCTTGGGAGGAAAGCTATGGCCAACCTAGACAGCATAGTAAGAAGCAGAGACATCACCTTGCCGACAAAGGTCCGTCTAATCAAAGCTATGGTTTTCCCAGTAGTAATGTATGGCTGTGAGAGCTGGACTATAAGGAAGGCTGAGCGCCAAAGAATTGATGCTTTCGAACTGTGGTGCTGGAGAAGACTCTTACGAGTCCCCTGGACTGCAAGGAGGTCAAATCAGTCCATCCTAAAGGAAATCAACCCTGAGTGCTCATTGGAAGGACAGATAATGAAGCTGAAGCTCCAATATTTTGGCCACCTAATGCGAAGAGAAAACTCCCTGGAAAAGACCCTGATGCTGGGAAAGACTGAAGGCAAAAGGAGAAGGGGACAGCAGAGGATGAGATGGCTAGATAGCATCACGGATGCAATGAATATGAACTTGAGCACGCTCCGGGAGAGAGCGCAGGACAGGAAGGCCTGGCGTGCTATGGTCCATGGGGTCACGAAGAGTCGGACACGACTGAACAACAACAACAACAATTGTACGGGTAAATTTTGTATTGGAAAGCTTTTAATTTTCTGATGTAAATGTTCTCTTAAATTATTTACCTGCTTCTTGGAATGTAACACATGGTCAGCGTAAATGGATTTTTCGCACCCTTTTGGTTGCTAAAAGACTGATACTACAATATTGCAAGGATAAAAGCTCACCGCCTATAATGCAATGGACTAAAGACTTAACAACACTAGCAACATTTGAAAGAGTGGTATATAGGCGTAACTTGTAGATGGACTTCTTTGTGGATATTTGGTCTGCTTTTACTGAAGTTTATGTGCAACCAATTTTTTTCCTTTATTTTTCTTTCTCGAATATTGTAATATTTGAAACTCAGGATTTTTTGAACATGTTGTTGTATTTTTATTTTGTTCTTGTTTTAGGTTTTGTTTCGGTTTCTTTTGTTTTGTAAAATTCACAGTAAAAGATTGGGGGGGGGGAACCACCAGGGGACATCAAATATATGTAGGCGTCGACCTTTGTGAGTGGCTGTTTGTGTGCTCCAGAGAATCCCCAAGCATGTGGTCAGGAATCCATTTGGATCCATAAGGCCCCTGGGGCGGACCATTTTAATGGGCCCTCCACCCCTGCGGAGGGGTTGTGGAACCGAGAAGTCCAACGTCACCAGATAGTGATCTGACCATGACAAGGGGTTGGTGGATATACCCCTGACTTCCAGATCACTCCTCGCTTCTCCAGAAACAAACACAAGGTCCAGCGCATGACCAGCTACATGGGTGGGCCCATTTGGAATAGGGTACAGCTCCCAGGAAGCCATGGTCTCCATGAAGTCCCGAGGTGCCCCCGTGAGGATGGCCTCTGAATGTACATTGAAGTCCCCCAACACCAGTAAGTTAGGAGACTGTACACACACATCAGAGACCACCTCCAGCACCTCAGCCAGGGAGTCAGTCATGCAGTGGGATGGACGGTACATGAGCAGAATACCCAGACTGCCCTCCAGGCCCATCCTCCAGTACATGCACCTTGGTCTCCTGGAGAGGGGGCCTGGTGAAGACCAAGGACTCCCGGTAGATAACAGCCACTCCCCCTCCCAGATCCCCAATTAGCTCACAGGGTATACACTTACACATTGCCAAAAACTGAGGAAACACATCACCAAAAACTGAGGACACCGATTTTTATAACATTCACATCTGTTAAGTTATAGAAGCAAATCTTGAAATTATGGATTGGATCCAGATGCATAATGGATCAACTGCACTGATGGAAGTGGACTTCCCTGCCTCCTCCTTCCCACGACAGCCCCTCCAGGACCCTGAAAATGTTACAGAGAGACTGTTCACACAACATGTTAACCCACACTCAGTGGTTGAGTGTGGGTTGCTTTGAACTGTGGGTTGTTTGTTGAACTACGGGATATTGTATTATCTGAATGCAGCCAGGGTGGCTTGTTAACCATGCAGTGCGGCTTATTTTTCTTGAACAAGCCAACTTGAGAACCCATGGTGTGTTGTTAGGTTGTTCAGGGAGGTTAACAAGCCACACTGCATGGTTAACAAGCCACTCTGGTGTGTTCAGACAACACACTAACCCATAATTCAACAAACAACCTATGGTTCAGAACAACCCACACTCAACCAATGTGGGTTAGCATGTTGTGTGAACAGCCCAAGAGAGTCAGGAGATACTTCTAAATGGAGTGATCTGTGATGTGGGGGATCCCCCAAATTAGGCAGGGGACCTTTTGCAAGTGTAGTTCTTCCTCTTTCAGAAGGTGTGTGTGTGTGTGTGTGTGTATGTATATATATATATATATATATATATATATACACACACACACACAAACACACACACACATACACACACACACATGCACGCATGTGCATGCGCACACACACCCCTATTGGTTTAGGTCCAGGATTCATACTGGCTTAAGATGAGAGTTCAGGCTATCTCATCTTGGCCCAAGCTCCACAAAGCCAGGAAACTGGAAGTTATGACCGATCAGTGATGATGTTGTGCAATGTCACAAATTGTGCTGGCTTACAACTTACCCTCCATGCACCCACACATTTCCTGGGACTTTCAGGCTCAAATCCAGATGAGGGAGGATGGAGTGCCTGGGACCGGCAAAGATGCCCCAGATTTTCCTGATCCTGTATTGACCGATGAAGCATCTGAGCCTTACTAGTATTGCTAGAGCAATCCTCCTGGGGGTTGACCTGTGCTGGTTTGTTTTGTGTGTTGATATTGTTCGGTTTCATATTGGCTCTTTAAAAGATTATATAATTAGCTGTTTTGGATTTTCCTTTGAGTGAGTCAAAAGCTGGATACAAATTTACATAATTAAAACCACCTCTTTGCCTCACAGCTATAAAGGGCACTGGAGTCTTCATTGTTTCAGATATTGGCAATTGTACCAGAATGGCAAGCGAGGACAGGCTCAGAACAAGAGCTGCTTTCTACTTAACTTTAAAGCTGAACAGGTTACACTCTTTGAGCCTGTTCAGATACACACAGGGGGAAGGGGGTTAGGGTAACTACTGGGGGGGAGGGGGCAGCAAAACCATGACATGCAGGCCCGTCACACAACCAGGAACCACGCGGCGCTGTGTGGTTCCGCTAACTACCACCCCTCTGTAGATATCTGACGATCTTCCCAGCGTGGTTACTGAGCATCCCATCATCCCCCGTGGTGTGAACAGGCACTCCAGCAGCCGAAATGACCCTGTGACCGTAGAGAAAGTCTGTGACGGCTAGAGCATCACCTGCAGTGGTGGGCACTCTAGCCAGCAGATTCCGTGGTCATGGCGTGGAAGTGCTCCGGAGCCCATTTTAACCACTAGGGAGCCCACCAGGTAACATGGTAAGCCACCTTGGAGCCCCTTAACAGGGGGGTAGTTAGCAGGGGTGGCTTACTAACCATGGGGAATGTGGTTTTCTCCCCCCACACAACACGTAAAGTGACCGTGGTTAGTGGAAATTCCGTAACTATCATGGCTTCATATTGCATGTGAACAGGGCCTCTCTCTCCCACTCTCACATTTCATAATGTCATAATGGGGAGCATGTACTTCTCAGCCAGTTTAGATGAACATCTATGCTATACCTGCAAACCATCCTCAACCCAGTATGAAAACACTGATTTTCCATTTAAAAAATCTGTTGGTGATCCCCTCCCTCTTGGATCCCTAGTGTTTTTTCAGAACTGCAGCTGCCAGGGTTTCTTGTTTGAGAGTCATTACCAGAGGTTTAAATGTAAGTGCTGGCATTCCCAAACTACCAAAGCCAGTCAGGAGACTGCAAACTAATTTTGCAGTGACTTATGGGGTCACGAAGAGTCGGACACGACTTAACGACTGAACAACAACAACAACAACCTTCTACATGATGTTTGCATCCAGCTTAAGAGAAGAATGTGCCCAGCCATATCTTCAAGAAATAAAGGTAAAGGTGTCCCCAGCCAGTCGTGTCCCAACCACGGTCCAAACTTGTTGCCACCACAAAGAGCCTGATAATATTCAAGACATTTGTGTATTCCTTTATTAATATAAAATGTTCAAAGCTGTATAAAATTTAAAAACAACCCACCCACCCCCATCATATGCATTTAAAACAAGGAAATCAGAGCAGAAAACCAAAGGGCATAACAAAAAAAGAGAGATCTCAGCTTGCCTCTGGAAATTTGCAGATAATTCTTTCCTGGAAGGGCATTCCAGAGCTCCAGGGCTACCACCAAGTAGGCCCTCCTTCTTATGGAGGTTAACCTGGCCTCCAGGATGAAACTTGAAGAAGATCCTCATCTTAAAAGTTGGGGGGAGGGTCACACAGAAATTTATTCATGTTTATTCTATTATTATTATTATTATTATTATTATTATTATTATTATTATCATCATCATCATCATCATTATCATCATCATCTCTAGCAACCTACAATACACTTCTTATTTCATACTACCTCTGAACAACTCTAGGATGTAAGATAGGCTGAGAGATAGAAAAGCTATGTTCATATATTTGCCACCATTGAAACAGTAGCTTGAGTAGGGTGGTCACTTACGGGTGGCCAAAAAAAGAGGAAATGCATCACCCAAAAAGAGGACAAAATAAGACACCGATTTGCATAACATCTGTATATGGTGATTTATATATATAGATGCAAATTTAGAAATAATAACTATAATTTAAATAGAAAGACTGTACATCTCACCAAAGTGTGGAAGACTCTGATCAGGTGGCCCGTGTGCCTGCTCAGTCTACTCTCTAGGTGCTGCTAAGTGTTCATGGGCACCTTCAAAGCCTCCGCTCCCCTTTCTTATGGTTCTTTATTTTAAACCAGACTTGGCTTGGACAGTTCTTCCAATAGAAGACCTCTTCAAATAGAGTACTGTGCTTTGATAGCTCTTCAAGTAGAGGACTATTCTCTGTAAAGTAGGACATCTGGCCACCCTAGGCTTGTGGTATTGTGATGATAATTATTTATTATATAGAGCCATCAACATGCGTGGCACTTAACAAAGTAAATTCCCTGCCCCATAGAGTGGTTATGTGGCCTAGTTTACAAAGGATAGTCCTCTATTTGAAAGGATGTCAGAGGACAGTCCTCTCTGAGGTGCTGCCTGGTCTGAGTTTGGTGAAAAGGCAAAAAGACCTAAAAAGGGAGACCAGAGGCCTTGAAGTTGCCCATCAACTATTAGCCTTTAGACAGCAGACTGAGCAGGCACACAGCTCACCTGGTCACCATCTTCCCTGGAGATGTATTGCATTTCTATTTAAATTATATGAATTTCCAGAGAGGTAAGCATGTTAGCCTGTTCCAGGAAAAACAACAAAGGGTCGTGTGGCACCTTAAAGTTAACAAATTTATTATGGCATAAGCTTTTGTGCAGTCCAGAAAAGATTCTACCACAATAAATGTGTTAGCCTTTAAGGTGCCACATGACTTTTGTTGTTTTTATTCACATTTTTATAATTTCCAAATTTGCATTTATCTATTTATCTGTCTACCTATTAGCATGTGCAAACCTTAATCAAATCTATATTCTCCTTTTTGCTGATGCACAAGTGGCCATCCTGCTGCTTCACCAAGGTGCTTACAATCTAATACAGGGCTGGAGAATGTGGTCTTCCAGAAGTTGTTGGACTCTAATTCCCATCAGTCCCAGCCAGCCCGGCCAATGGTGGGGGTTGATGGGAGTAGTAGTTCATCAACATCCGGAGGGCTGCAGGTCCCCAGCCCCAATCTAACATGTGACATAGGGGAACCAACAAAGGAAGAGAAGGGAATGGAGGCAGAGATAAAGATGGGGAAGACATGCATTTATTTCAGTTACTTGTACTTAGGCATGGTTATACTATAAGGCAGGGGTAGGCAACCTGGTGACTCCCAACATTTTTGGACTACAACTCCCATAAGCTCCAGCCACATGGCCAATGATCAAGTAGTATGGGAGGTGCAATCCAAAACATCTGGAGGGCACCAAGTTGCCTACCCTTGCTAGAAAGGTATGAGGACTAAGAGGCTGTGGGCCAACACGTTCACAGAAGAGGTGGGTTTTGCTCTACACCACGCGCAGAAAATCATGTGCTAAAAGGCATTTTCCCAAGCAAAAATGACAGCTGATAATGCAGCAAAAGAGATTCCCTGAGCAAGGACCTCTTTTCACAAACATGCTCTCTTTTCATGGCTGGCCAAACATTGTTCACTTCACACATGCGCAGTGCAGGAGGGTAAGCTTCAGAGTCCGTAAGCGCACATGCAAAGCCACCCATACTGACTTCTCCCAAGAAGCTTCAAATGGCTGCTAGAAGAAACTATTGTGGACATATATTTTTTCATACTTTTTGTCTTGCAAAAGAATGTTGGTTACTATCTATGGAGGAAAATGTGAACTCCTAAATTCTAGGTCTGCTGTTTTGCTTTAGGTCCTCATTGCCATATGGGAACACATTCCCCTCTAGGCAGGGCCTGAGGTGGAGTGTTTATGGCAGCATTTAAAACACAGTCATTAACATTTCTTTTAATTTGCTAAGGTAAAAGCCTTCCCCCTATCACTTTAAATGCCACAGAGCTTGGGTGGAAATGGTAAATTCAGCTAATCCTAATATTAACAACCAGCCACATTACATCATGTCTGTTCTTACTTGAAGTAAGAACAATTTCTCAATTTACCTTCGTTATCCTATCATTACCACCTGAGTTTTTTGTTTGTTTTTTTAAAGAAAGAATTAAATGCATTTTCCCCACTTCACACCCTCCAAAGGATGGGAACAGTGCCTGTTGTCCCATTCTAGAGTTTCCACATTCAACACTGGGCAGAGCTGCTCCATGCCTTTAATCAGCCCTTCCCAACCCTGTGCCCTTCAACTCCCATCATCCTCAGCCAGTATTGGGGAGGCTGCCTTTAATCAATGCTTTAGCAAGCACTGCTTCTCCTATCAGGGGACCAAATTTAAATCCATCATTAGTAACTCCCACTTTAAAAACCCGCAGAACTAATTAGCAGCTCCACACAGCTGTTTGAAAATACGGGAAGTGTGCTGGAGGGGAAAGGGGGCACTGTTTCTCAGATCTATATGCCCCTCCCCAAAGATTCTGACCTGGTTCGTAGTATCACAGGGTGGTTAATATGCCACAGTGGCTTGTTAACCACCCTGCACAAGGCAGTCGCGTGCCAGCTGGATTTACATAATTTCCCTTGTTGGCGCAGTTTGTTGTGATGTCTGAACCCATGGCCTGCCACACCAGCAAGGGCAATGATGTAAGTATGCACAGGGTGGTTAACAAGCCATCATGGCTTATTAAAGTAAAAAGGTAAAGGTGTCCCCAACCAGTCGTGTCCGACTCTAGGGTGCGGTGCTCATCCCCGTTTCTAAGCCAAAGAGCCAGCGCTGTCCGAAGACGCTTCTGTGGTCATGTGGCCGGCATGACTGAACACCGAGGTGCACGGAACGCTGTTACCTTTCCCGCCGAGGCGGTACCTATTTATCTACTTGCAATTTCTTGCTTTCAAACTGCTAGGTTGGCAGAAGCTGGGACTGAAGACGGGAGCTCACTCCGTCACGTAGCACTCGAGTCTCGAACTGCTGTCCTGCCGACCTTCCAGTCTGCAGTTCAGCGTCTTAACCACTAAGCCACCCTGCAATTGTGCGAACTGTCCCAGTGCTCTGTGGTGGAAAGTATCTCATAAAGTAAGGGTGTGCAACTTTCTCAGCCCCTGGCCAAACCACACACACATGCATACAAATACACATATACTCACACATGTATATATATATACACAGTAGTGGCCAGTTAACCTCTTTTTCAGAGGACAATCTTCTCTTTGAAGGGCTGCTAGAGGATTGTCCTCTATTTGAAGGTCTCCTCTGTTTGAAGGGCTGTCCAGTCCAGTTCTGTTTTAAAGATAATAAACCATAAGAACAACGGTTAGCACCTGAACAGCAGGGTAAGCAGGCAGACACACAGGTCACCTGGGCACAGTCTTCCACAGTATGGTGAGATGTACTGTATTTATATTTAAATTATAATAATTATGTCTATATTTGCATCTGTACATATAAATTACCATATATAAATTTTATGCAAATTGTTGCCCTCTTTTGTCCTCTTTTTGGATTATGCACATCTTCTGTTTTTGCAATGCATAAGTGGCCACCCTAACCCCACCTCTCTGCCTCCACCATCACCTTCCTTTTCAACTTACCTTTTGTGTACTCCTGTGTTTTTTCTCTCCTAGAACAAACTGAAATTGAGCAGGGAGTTGGACTCAATGGCCTTGTGGGCCCCTTCCAACCCTACTATTCTATGATTCTATGAAATAGGGCTTAGCTGGGATAGTCTTGGCCACCAGGCCCAGCAGGGCAGGGTTGAGTAGCACCTTCTGGTGGCAGCAGAATTGGTGGTAAATTCGGCAGTGCCGGGCAGTCACGGGCAGTCGCACAAAACCGTTTGAGGGCCACATGTGGCCTGCAGGCTGCAGGTTATACACCCCTGCCTTGCCGAATGAATCACAGCTTGGGGGGGGAGGGGAGGGGAGGGGGAATGATTTTGATGAGGGAAATGGCGTGGGAGGAAAGGATTACACATCCATTATTCCAGCATCACTTCCTTGTTCTCCAAAGCAGCCATGCTGATCGCAGATGTCTAAGTTGGACCCTTAGAGGTATCATATTCTGTTCTTCTATGCAACAACTGCAAGCTTGGGAAATGTGACCTGTACTTAATTTGTCAGCTCCATTGTCTCTCCTCCTGCACAGGTCTGGCCTTCAGCCTTCCCAGCGTCTCTAGAGATGCACTGATTGTAATGGTATTCTGTTCTCAAGTGAATTAGTAATTATTATTACACAATCCTCTCCCTTCACACCCAGGACAACCTTGTTTTCATTGATAAGAGCTTTTCCTCCCTCTTATTCCATTTCTTTCTTCTTAGCTCCATAAGTCATTATATAGTGTATACTTGTCCTAGAAGCTTTATATTAGGGGCTCAGCAACTGGTGGACTGTGGGTTAACTGTGTTCTCCTGACTGGTGCTGCCTATTCCTTCTTCCCCATTACCAAGCCCAGAAACGGGTATAGATGAGCAGCAGATGTTGCAATGAGACTTGGCTTGAGGCCATTTGGGAGCATGAGGGGTGGTGCTTTGGCTTACCACTACACCCAACTCATGTCAAAGTCATACCCCGGCAAAAGTAGAACCAACCAAAGCTCGCACTCTATTTGTGGGGGTGGGGGACAGCTTCTGTTCCTTCTTCCTTGCTCTCTTGGAAATCTTTAACAGAAACCATTGCTAATGTATACACACACACAGACACACACACACACACACACACCATTTTTAACCAGAGCTAATGTACTGCTGGAAAATGCATCCCTGGCCAGTTTGGGAACCTGTGCTTTCTGAACAAGCCTACTAGGAACTGTTGAAGCAGTTGCTCTAGCTATGCAAGAAACCCATGCATTGGGGAACCCATATTTTTAGAAATGCTAATGAAGCAGTATGTGCTATGAAAAGTACACACCAGAATCTCTTGCCATGAGACTGAGGATGCTGCACCACAGCTCTTGGGTCACACGTGGTGCTCAGCATCCGCTGCGATATACTGCAGGAGATCTTGGGACATACTTCTTAGATCATGCAACATGCAAATACACAGGGTAACAAAAGTATCTTTGGATGGCCTTGATTTTCACTTCTGAGCCTTCCTTCAAGGCACTTAGACCCTCATGACTTCCCTAGAAGTAAACATGGGCAGATTCTTCCAGTCCAAAGCTGTGTGGGCTTTGGATTGTTTTCATTATTGTTTTTAAAAAATCTGATAGAATCTCAAAGTTTTATCCCTGTTGCTGGTTTTACTTTTGGTTTTATTATATGCTGCTGCTGGTTTTATCCTGTTTTTATCTGGTTTATTTTATTGTCATTGCTTCCTTGTTACTTCATATTGTTATGTGTTTGGGGTCAGTCTATATTACCTCCAGAGATCCCTTACCATATAGTGCTGCAGAGTACAAAGAGAATGAGGATTTCCCCCAATGCAGTCGTTTGGGCAAGTTAGCCAAAGGTTATCTTGAATTGGTAACCTTTGTTCTACAAGGCCTGAGGGGGTAGGAGGAAATGGATCTGGGGGAAGGGTGACTCTAAGACAGAAAGAGAGCAGCTTTTGTCTGCGAGAAGATGATCACTGGGCAGGAGAGGAAGCAGGGATTGCTTGGAGTTGTGATGTGGTAGGTCTCCGTCCTGGGCACAGTGTAAATAAACCTTTTTAAAAGAAACACCACAAGTCTCCAGTGACCTCCTTCCAGGAAATGGAAGTCTGCATGAGCGATGAAGCTCCTGCAAGTTCTCCCTGCTAGGGACTGGGGTGCAGGGGCATAACAGTATTTTATGTTTATTTTCATTTGTTCATCACTCAGAGAACTTTGGTTATTGGGTGATTCCAAAATGTAATCAATCCATCCATGTGCAAAATCTACAACTTTTCCTATTACATGATATACATGGAATCTGCAACAAAATGTTGCAGTTCATCATCACCCTCTAACAGAAATGTTCCTGTTCAGAGCTCAGCAAGTCATGCTGTTTTTCAAGATGCTACAAAGGGTTCAAACAAGCTGATTCACTCCCCATCCCCTTTCCACCCATGCTTTCCACTTTCCATTTCCAACTGACAACATATGATGGCTCCTGGAGCCCGTGCTTGGTCCTTTTGGGGCTGTACATCCTCATTGTTTAGTGTTTTGAACTTCTGCATACCTCAGGGTTCACCGGAGTTTGATGAAGTATCTCCCTTGTTTCTGAATGGCCCTGTTTTGGCACTCAACCACCTGAATTTGCTGTTAGAACAACTGAAACCTGCAACAAAATGTTACAGCGTATCTTCACCTCCTAACAGGAGGACTTCTGTTCAGCATTCCAGCTACCCAGCTATGTGGTTCTTCAGGATATTCCATTCCATTCCCCTCTGCCAGTTTTCTCTTTTTCAACTGAGGAAACCTCAGTATGTAAATACCTTGTTCTCATTTCCCAGTGGCCCCGTTTTGGCTCCAGTCTGGTCTGTACTCACCACTTGAGTTCTCTATTAAATGGAATGATGACTTACAGTAGCACCAATGGCTGCTAGGTTCTGTATATCTGAGGAATTCTCTTCCATATGGGCAGAATTTCTTTGCTTAGTTAACAGACAAAGCATGCAGCGCATTGCAGCAGTTGAGTCCCTGACCATATGCTGTAGGACCAGCTGGCTCAACCTGCACTAAGCAACCAGTTGCTCAAACTGGCACTAGGCCAGATATAGCAGTTATGTAAGGCCACATGGGGCCTTTTTGACTGCTGAAATCACCAAATCCTGCTTGTCTTGAAAGCTTCAGTACACTCTCTGACAGATATAGCCCCATTTGCAGTGGTGGTGTAGCAAAGTAGCAGAGTTGTTGTTGTTGTTGTTGTTCAGTCGTTCAGTCGTGTCCGACTCTTCGTGACCCCATGGACCATAGCACGCCAGGCCTTCCTGTCCTGCGCTCTCTCCCGGAGCATGCTCAAGTTCATATTCATTGCATCCGTGATGCTATCTAGCCATCTCATCCTCTGCCGTCCCCTTCTCCTTTTGCCTTCAGTCTTTCCCAGCATCAGGGTCTTTTCCAGAGAGTTTTCTCTTCGCATTAGGTGGCCAAAATATTGGAGCTTCAGCTTCATTATCTGTCCTTCCAATGAGCACTCAGGGTTGATTTCCTTTAGGATGGACTGATTTGACCTCCTTGCAGTCCAGGGGACTCGTAAGAGTCTTCTCCAGCACCACAGTTCGAAAGCATCAATTCTTTGGCGCTCAGCCTTCCTTATAGTCCAGCTCTCACAGCCATACATTACTACTGGGAAAACCATAGCTTTGATTAGACGGACCTTTGTCGGCTAGGTAACGTCTCTGCTTCTTACTATGCTGTCTAGGTTGGCCATAGCTTTCCTCCCAAGGAGCAAGCGTCTTTTAATTTCATGGCTACAGTCACCGTCTGCGGTGATCTTGGAGCCCAAGAAAGTAAAATCTGTCACTGCTTCCATTTCTTCCCCTTCTATATGCCAGGAAGTGATAGGGCCAGATGACATGATCTTAGTTTTTTTAATGTTGAGTTTCAAACCAGCTTTTGCACTCTCCTCTTTCACCCTCAACAAGAGGCTCTTGAGATCCTCTTCACTTTCTGCCATTAGGGTGGTATCGTCTGCGTATGGGAGGTTGTTGATAATTCTCCCAGCAATCTTAATTCCGACCTCTGATTCATCCAACCCGGCATTTCTCATGAAAAGTAGCAGAGATCAGACTGCAATTTTCTCTGCCTTGTAGGGCAGCCACTTAAACATTGACCCCCAAAGAGGAAATGCATTCCCCAAGAAGCGGGCACAGATCTGCATTACATTTGCATATGCAAATGTGTGTGTGTGTACATTTGGAAAGAATTACTATAATTTAACTAGAAATACCTTACATCTCAGCATAGCTGGGGTGACTAAGTGACCTGTATGCCTTGCTCAATCTGCTGTCTAGCTGCTGTTGATGAGCAACATCCAGGCCCCTGCTGCTCTCCCTTCTGATGGTTTTCACTTGGATTGGACAGCCCTTGAAAGGGAGGATGCCTTTAAAGAGAAGGCTGTCCTCTGTAAAGTAGGACACCTGGCCTCCCTAGGCCCGCCCCCTCCAATAGCACAAGAGTAAGGTACCTGGACCCAACTGCCAGAGTCCCTCATTATTGAGGCTCTGGTTCATTACACCCTTAAGCTCTCCTTCCATCAATTTCTCACTCTATTAGATGAGGTCAATAGCTCGTTCCTCTTAAGGATAGCAGAATATTTAGAAGTTGATGACTGCTAGTTAAGTATAAATCAGGGCTAGATTAGCTGTTATGCTGAAGAGCAAGCTACAAAGCAAGGCCCTGGCTAACTGTAGCCACTGATATGGCATTATTATATGGGAGTTTCCCAACATGGAATATGTGCAACTTAGAAAGTATATTGTCCTACCTCCCGAAGTGTATGTGTGTGTTCTGGATGGCCTAAAGAAAGAACAGCAATGTTGCATATCTTGATTGGTTTTTTTCTGAAAGGAGAAAAGTCCCTCTCTCATAATACTAGAACTCAGAACATCCCATGAAGCTGATTGGTGGGAGATTCAGAACAGATGAAAGTAAGCGCCTCTACACACAGCACATAGCTAAACTATGGAATTCGCTACTAGGGCTGTGCATGAACCCACCCACCCGCCGCCAATCTGACTCGGAGGCCACTTTGGGGTATCTGAGGCGGGCCCAATTTGGCCCAGGCTGATTCAGCCCCCCCCCCCGACTCACTTCTGCCTATGAAGCCAAAGCAGGATTCAGACATCCAAATACCACTTCGTCCACACATACACATGCCGCCCAGCTCTTTACCTGGGCCCTTGTTCAAGGGGGGCACCACTGCCAGGGGAGCTGCTGCTGGGGGAGCCACTGCCAGCACTGCCGGGGGAGCTGCCTCTGCTGCTGCCGCTGCTGCCACCAGTGCTGCCAGGGGAGCTAGTGCTGGTGCTGGGGGAGCCGCCTCTGCTGGTGTCGCCGGGGGAGCTGCTGCCGCTGCCAACTCCTAGGCTACCTAGACACGCGCCATCAGCTGTCTTGTTCTGGAGGGCGGGAGCCATTTTAAAAATGGCTCTCCCGCTCCAGAACAACAAGATGGCTACTGGCGCACCTCCATAGGACCCAGGTAAGGAGCTGGGTTGTGGCAGTGATGGTGGTGTGGCAGCTGTGCTTCTGGATTGCTCCAAAGTGCACCAAAGCACTTCAGAGTGACCTGCTTCACTTTGGGCCGCTTCAGGCCCCTGCTGCTTCACCTTGGAGGCAGCCCGAAGTGGCCCGAAACACCCCGCTTTGACTCGAAGCTTGAGCTCCAGGCCAAAGCAGTGCACGGCCCTATTCACTACTACAAGATGTAGTGATGGCCACCACTTTGGATGGCTTTAAAAGGGGACTGGACAAATTCATAGAGGATAAGGCTATCAGTTGCTACTGGTCCTGATGGCTATACGCTACCTCCAGTATCAGAGGCAGTATGCCTATATACACCAGTTGCTGGGGAACATGGGCAGAAGCATGCTGTAGCACTCGTGTCCTGCTTGTGGGTTTCCTGTGGGCAGCTGCTTGGCCACTGTGTGAACAAAATGCTGGACAAGATGGACCCTTGGTCTCAGCTAGCCAGGCTGTTTTTATGTTCTTAAGTTACATTTCCAAATTAAATTAGACCAACAAGAAGACTTTCAGTCAGTTAGCAGAGGACAACACCCTTGCAGAAACCATCATTGATGCTTCTCCTGTGTCCCTGGTTCTGATCCCCTGGCAGCTGCCTGAAGATGCAGGGTGCTAAAACTGAGCCTGCAGTGGAGGACAGGGTTGGTGCAGAGTACATGACTACAGAATATAACAGGAGAAGCAGAATTAGGGTGGCCACTTGCACATTACAAAAAAAAGAGGACAAAAGAGGATGTAGATTTGCATAGAATTTCTATATGCTATTTTATATGTAGAGATGCAAATTACATACTTACTGTAATTCAAACAGAATTACATACTTACTGTAATTCAAACAGAAATGCAATATATCTCACCATAGTGGGGAAGACAGACCAGGAGACCTGTGTGCCTTGCTCAATCTACTGTCCAGATGCTAACTATTGCGGGCAACTCCAAAGCCTCTGCTTGCCCTTCTTACGGTTTTTTATCTTTATATCAGACTTGGACAGGACAACCCTTCATATAAAGCATTGTCCTCTGACAAATTTTCAAATAGAAGATTGTCCCCTGTAAAGTAAGATGCCTGTTCACCCTATCAGCAGTGTGAAAGAGTGTGGGAAGAGGGCAGATCTCTATAGTATGAGAGCTGGTGTTTTACAAGCCTGTCCACAATGCTTGAATTTGGGGCGGGGGGTCTTTACACTAAAAGCTCCATCCCCTGATTCTCCCTAATTTTACTGACATTTCCCCATTTTAGTTACTTCTAAAACAGTGACTGTGGGGACAGGGGGTGGTACTGCATATCCCTATTTTTGTCTGTGAACTGTCAGAGGGTTTGTCTTGGGGTTGGGGGGAAATATAACTGTTTGTTTTGTCCCTTTTTGCTTGTGCAGAGAACCTGCCATCCGAGCAGAGAGGCCCCACATGGCATGTTCGATACTCCCAGAATGGCAAGTAGCCATGGTAGCTCTGCTAATTTCAGTCCCTGCCCAGCCCATGAAACTCACCTCACCCAGAACTTGTTTAAACTTCTCCAGCTGTTCTTGGCATGTGCTGAGATTTCATAAAGTTGATGCCATCAACTCCCACATGTAGAATAAGAGAAGGAGAGAGAAAGAAAACACATATGCACAGGGCCTAATTTATGGCAAGAAGAGGCGTGCATGTGTGTGTCTGCGTGTGTGTGCGTGTGCTCAAAAGCACAAGTATATGAGTGTCAATGTCCCCCACCTCACCGGCGCCACATCATTCCTAATAATCGCTACAACCAAAGAGGGACAACATGCAATAGTCTCTCCTTCAAATGGATAATTCAAAGACATTTCTTGACTTTAGACTCTATAATTTAGAGCAGCCGTCCCTGATCTGGTGCCCTCCAGTTGTGTCCCATTAGCCCCACAATTCACCACTCCCTGAGACCTAGGCCTCGAATGCTCCATAACTGGCTCAGTTTTATTGCACATCTCACAACTGGGGGATGTTTCCTTACAGCTGAGATCATGACATTTGTGTGACTTGCTTGAAAACAAAGATAAGCTTCTTGTCCTTGAGGCTGCATGATCTGAAACACAGCTGTGGGATGCTCTTTAAAAGGTCCAAATATCAAGTAGAAAGGATCCAGCTTCCTGTACCCCATTGAGATGAGTAACTCATTCTCGCTCCATCGGACTAGCTTGTTTCCCTAACTTGAACGGGTGTATCTGAGATTCACTGGATCAAGAGAGAATACAACCACTTTAAGGACAGACCACACTCAGTGATAGGTTTATAAATCCTTACTGAGTATTTTGGGATTCAAGAATTAATGTATGGGTAATGGTCCCTCAAACGTCTCTCAAACCAGACAACATAAATTTGATACTAAATATATATATATTTATTGCTCAAACAGTTTAAGAGAATAACATTCTTTTGTTATGATAAGGCAGATCACAAACATCCCTAATACACACAAGTTATAATCATTAAAAGTATAATGAAACTAGTAGCAAGCATATTGTTAATATAGTAAAACATAAGTTCCTCTCACTCTAACAGTTAATATCAGAATTTCATATCTATCTACATGGAAGGCATGGTGGACAAAGTCAGCATATGCTCATTTGGTGGGTTTCTTGTTCTCCCAGGAACTCTCTCCCGAACAGATCAAACCCTTGTCTTTTATAACCCCCATGATGTTGATGACCTCATCCCAAGTTTTGGACCTGGTCATACCACTGTTCCTATTTCTTCCAATGTAGACAAGTTTGACATTGACAGAACACCTAAACCAAGCAGCTTTCTGCTTCCAATACTTGACTTACCCACTTGTGGCAACCTTCCTCCATTTCCAAGAATACATTCCATTACTCACAGTTATCTCAACACACAGAGAACTAATCACATCTACACAATACAATACATTCTTATCAATTTCACACACTATAATGCATATTCCGCTAAACCACTGCCTGGGTCACTTAAAAAAAAAGATTTCTAAACTTGAATTTTCAAAACCTTGGCTCAGTGTGATTCCATGGATCATCATTATCTTAGCTGAGGCTGGGCATATCTGCACTTAAGATGTTACTTAAACTCTTTGAACAGTCATCCCTTCTCTTGATCTGGGAGCTGGGTATCTCTAAGATATGCAAGTCAAACATAAGGCCTGGGGGAACATATTGGTCCTCCTTGGGATGCCAGTTTGCTCTTCCGCACCCATGCCACACTCCAAATAAATTATTGAGCCATCTTCAGGGCTAGGAATTGGATGCTCTTCATACAGCAAAAGCAGCTGACTCACCTATACTTGAGGGGGGGACTGGATGGGGCAGAGTCTTCCCCACTATGGAGAGGTGTATTGTATTTCTATTTAAATTCTAGTAATTATTTCCAAATTTGCATCTACATGTATAAATCAGTATATGTAAATATTATGCAAATCTGTGTCCTCTTTCAGAATCTTTTTTGGTGGTGCATAAGTGGCCACCCTATCAAGTCCTTATGCTACTATATGCGCTATCAATGCTATAAGTTGCTGCAGTTTAGCAAAATTATAAAAAGCGTCAAGGAACCTTGAGATGGGATTATGAAGTAGCTACTAGGCTCTGGGATCAACAAACATCAAAGTTTAGATCCTGCTAAAAGGTAGTAGATGTGTACCTTATATCTGCACCTTTGAAGCCACCTTTACTAAAGAATCGCCATTCTCCTTCAGCTTTAATGGGATCAGCAGCTACAAATAAAACCTAAGCTTTGCTTGCTTGCATCCATAACCTCCACCAGCTCCATTCCCCCCTTCATAGAGGTGGAAGAATAATTCTCTTCTGATGAGATTGGCTAGTCAAGGGCAGAGGAGCTGAATTCCCCTTAGTTTGGGTGTAAATAAACACTCCTGAGGGCATGAGGATACGGAAGCAGAGAATGAGGAGGAGGCAGCTTTTCATGACTACTATAGCATATTCATTCCTGTTTTCAAGAGGTCATGTGTTAGCAGTCTTACTTAGCAGTCGTGGGATGAGAAGAGGTCCTCTTCTGGGTAGGTAACTGGTTAAAGAACAGAGAGCGGAGAGTAGGAATAAATGGCCAGTTCTCGCAGTGGAGGGGTGTAAACAGTGGGATCCCCCAAGGATCTGTATTGGGACCTGTCCTTTTTAAACTTATTCATTAATGGGGAGGGACCGTGGCTCAATGGTAGAGCACCTGCTTTGCATGCAGAAGGTCCCAGATTCAATCCCCAGCATTGCCAGGTAGGGTAGGAAAAACTCCTGCCTAAAACCTTGGAGAGCTGCTGCCATTCAGTGGACCAGTACGCATGACTTGATAGCCCACCATGGGTTATTCAACCCACAATGAGGCTACATTGTCATGTTGTGGGAAGCCGGTGAGTATGAGTTATGCGAGGGTTAAACAACCCTCACATAACCCTACAGCAGATCATGGGTTACGTCAAGGTTGCTTAACCCTTGCATAACCCACACTCTCCAGGTTCCCATGACACAACAATCCTTGACTGGGGGTTGGATGCTCTTCATACAGCAAAAGAAGCTGACTCATGCATAGCTGGGGGTGGGGGAGAGACACACAGAGTCTTCCTCAGTGTGGAGAGAGATATTGTATTTTTATTTAAATTATAGTAATTATTTCCACATTTGCATCTATATGTATAAGTTCATCATGGGCTCAGCTCATCATGGGTTAAATAACACATGATGAGCTGTACCGTGTCATGCGAACCAGGTCAGTGTCAACAATCCTGGGATATTTTTATTTTATTACTTCTTTATGATTGGGTTTATATCCCGCCTTTTTTCCTCTTTGCAAGGAGCCTAAGGCAGCTTACATGGTCCTCCTCCTCTCCATTTTATCCTCACAACAACCCTGTGAAGTAGGTTAGGCTGAGAGTCGGTCACTGGCCTAAAATCACCCAGTGAGCTTCATAGCTGTGTGGGGACTTGAACCCAGATCTCCTGAGTCCCAGTCTAACCACTACACCATACTGGCTAGATGGGCCAATGATTTGGCTCAGTATAAGGCAGCTTCCCACGTTTCTCTGATCTGGAGTTAGGGGTGAACAGTAAGGTGGCCAAGTTTTCTGACAACACCAAATTATTTAGGATGGTTAAAAAGCAGGGGGATTGTGAAGAGCTCCAAAAGGATGTCTCCAGACTGGGAGAATGGGCATCAAAATGCAGTTCCATGTAAGCAAGTGTAAAGTGATGTACATTGGGGCCAAAACCACTAACATCCCATCTCCGCTGTTAGGGTCTGAGCTGGTGATGACTGACCAAGAAACAGATCTTGGGGTTGTGGTGGGCAGCTCGATGGAAATGTCAACCCAGTGTGCAACTGTAGTGAAAAACACAAATTCCATGGTGGGCATCATTAGGAAAGGCATCAAAAACAAAGCTGCCAAGAACATATTTACTGTTGTTTATTATTATTTATTTGATTTGTACCTCACCTTTCTATCAAGAAAAATGGGACTCAGCGTGGCTTACAATCCTAAATAAAACATGATTAAAACAATAATAAAACAAAGGCATTAAAACACAATTAAAAACACAAGAATAACAGAATAAAAACTGCATCCAACCCAACAGACCCGCTTACATGTCAAAGGCCTGCTGGAATTAAAAGGTCTGTGCCTGCTGGTTGAAGGAGAGCAGAGAGGTAGCAAACCTAGACTCCCTCAACAGGGGGTTCTACAGCATGGGGGTGGCCACTGAGAAGACCCTCTTTCACGTCGTCACCAAGCATACCTCTGAAGACAGCGGTCTTGAAAGAAGGGCCTCTCCCGAAGACCTTAAAGTCAGGCGGGTTCATAAAGGAGAAGGAGATCTTTCAGGTAGCCTGGTCCTAAGTCATGTAGGGCTTTATAGGTCATAACCAGCACTTTGAATTCTGCCCAGAAACAGACCAGTAGCCACTGAAGCTGTTGTAACAAGGCAGTTGTGTGCTCCCTGTAACCAGTTGACAGTCTGGCTGCAGCATTCTGGACCAGCTGTTTCTGAACAGTTTTCAAAGGTAGCCCCATGTAGAGCATGTTACAGTAGTCCAAACAGGATGTAACTAAGGCATGTGAGACTATGACCAGATCAGGCATCTCTAGGAATGAGTCCAGTTAGTGCACTAGCCTCAGCTATGCAAACGCACTCCTGGCCATCGCTGAAACCCAGGCAAAAAAATGACCTTATACTATTTACGCATGCATGGATGCATGCCAGTTGCTGGGGAACATGACTGAGAGGGTGCAATTTCAGGCATATCCTGTTGTGGGCTTCCCATAGGCATCTGGCTGGCCACTGTGTGAACAGAATGCTGGACGTGATAGGCCTTTGGTCTGACCCATCAGGGCTCTTCTTATTTTCTTAGAGTAAGGGTGCTTCCAGATGGAGGATTCCTAGCACTACCAAGAAAATAACATTGTGCAGTCCTTCTGTCTATTCTTCCTTAAAACATTCTTTTCTGGTAAGAAAAAAGACAGAAGCAGTGGTAGGGAAACATGGGAGGGATAGCAATTGAAGACAGTGGCTGGGTTTGCATGATCAATGCGGAAACTACAGGGTTGTTTCCCCCGCCCCCACATGTGCCGCTCGCACACCTGGCATTTCCTTAATTACCTGCACTGCATCACGGGATGCCACATCATCTGAAACCAGTGCGTGGCACAGCGGGAGTAGATGACTTCTAGTAGGGGTTATGGGGTGGGTTAGAAGCCACCCCTGCCACGTGACGGGTTCTGACGACACAGCAACTCGTGATGTGGCTCAGGTAAGGAAATGCCGGGCACACGAGCGGTGCACATGGTGGCGGGAGAAACAACCCATACTGCATAGTTTCCCCAGGGGATCCTGAGAACCCAGCCATTGTCATCTGTCCGGTTAACATCATCTTCCATTTGTCACCCTCCCGCATTTTCCCTCTGCTTCTTCGATCTCCCCCCCACACACACACACACAGAAAATCTGTTAAGGAGATGGAATAACTGCACAATGTTTTTTAAAAAACTGGTATAGCACTAATGTAGGACTGCAGATTGCTACATGTTCTCCTCTTTCTGGCTTCACTTCTGCTTCTGGTTATCTGCTCCTGAGCTGTGCTTTTTCAGATGCAGATATCAGTTGCCTGGATTCCCTATAATGCTCAGCATTCAGGAAGTGCTATGTGCCAATGCACTGCACAAGGTAAAAACTGCAGCATGAACTGCAAATTAAAGTCACTTGAGTGTAGAGCCATGGCCACCACTACCTCCACTTCTCCATGTTGTTAATAGCAATGCTGCAAAAGACAGAATATCCTTAATGGATAGAGAGAATGGGCAGGAAGTCAAAGCTGGACGTTCATTGTCAATTGAATGATCAAAGGAGTGTTCAACACTGCCATCCATGTTTCTTCCAGTTTTATCTCTCTCTTTTAACTGAGTTCCCTGCTTACCGGGGAACTGCCATTGTGGGTGAACGCGGGTCCTATGGCGGGAAAGGAAGGGAGCCGGCAGGAACCTGTGCAGCCGCAGCTGTAGCACCTCCCTGCAGCCCAATAGTGCTGAGCCAATCGAAGGGCTGATTGGTTCAGCTGGGATGTGGCCATGGAGAGATGAGCTAAACGACAACAGTGGCAGGCAGTTCCCTCTCTGGTCCTCCTGGCTCATAAAAGAGCAGGGCCTCGTGTGTTGGCTGGCACCATTGCCGTTGCCAGCTTCCCCACTCACCCACACCTGGTAATAGTAGGTCTTGCAGTGGACAGAAGTCAGTCACCAGTTAACGGAGCTGGGAGGCAATTTTACCTGCCTTCTAATTGGCAAGAAAGGGGGGGGCAGGGTTTTCGCCTTCCCGATTGCAAGAGTAGTCCATGTGTCGTCCAAGCTGAACTGTTTATTTGTGTGCTTTCTTGGTAGAATTGTATTATTTATGTCACAACTTTGTGGGGTGCGACTGGCATTAGGCTGGATCAATTTGGGAGGGAGAGTGGGATTGGGCTCCCTGCTTCCCTGCGGCAGGATCCCCTTAAGGGATCTGGGTGGGTGTGGCACCAAGACCAGGCCAGCATGGTGGCTGCAAGTGCGCCACATCCAGGGTGGAGGGAAAGGGTTCACATTAGCGGTCTGCACCATGGTGGGCCTTTGACCCTTCCACCCACCTCCAACGCTCCTGGAAGGCGGGCCAGGAAGGAAATTAATAAAGCTGTGGCCAATAATAACCCATTGAAGTTGGTGTCTCTGGTTTGTTCCTTTCATCCACCACATGGACACAATTAGACACTGCACCACACAAATTCTCTGTTGGAAGATGAGGCTGCAGGAGAAGGCACATATTGCTACAGACATGGCCTTAATTGTGAAACATGTTCTGCGTGTGGCCACAAACTTCTTTCATTGTATGCAAGACATGGCCCCCACCCAGAGAAAAGAAACCGCCATTAGGGAGAGCTGAGGAACCAAGAGGAGGAGAACTGTTTGGACTTATTGATGAAACTGCGCAGCTATCAATGTTCTCTTTATTATTTCCCGTGTCAATTATTGCAATGTTCCTCTTGCAGGTCTTGTTGCTTCTACTCTTAAGTTTCGCTTCTCCACTTTACCTTAAATTCTGACACTCGCAGGGATGGATCCAGGGAACTCTTGTTGGCTCCCTCAAATCTGGGCATACCTGCCGGTGGCAAAAATCAATCATAACAACAGTAGGGTGGCCACTTATGCATCACCAAAAAAAGAAGAAGAAACCCATCATTATCAAAAAGAAAAAAGGAGAGGACACAGATGTGCATAACATTTGCATGTGCTAATTTATATGAATGGATGCACATTTAGAAATAATTACCTTAATGTAAACAGAAATACAATACATCTCACTATATATACTGAGGAAGACTGTGACTAGGGGACCTGTGTACCTGCTCAGTCTCCTGTCCAGAGGGTAACTGCTGATGGGCAGCTTCAAGGCCCCTGGGCTCTTCCTTCTTATGGTTCTTTATCTTTAAACCAGGCTTGAATTGGATAGCCCTTCAAGTAGAGGACTGTCCCCTGACAGACCTTCAAACTGAGGACTGTCCTCTGTAAAGTAGGACACATGGCTAGCCTAATAGGAACTTGTGCTCAGTGCTGGTTGGCTTGGGGTGACCATTTTAATTCCACACAGTGCCTCTGATGCAGCACTGCTCCAGGGCATTGCAGCAAATTAAAATGGCAGCCCCAAAACAGCCTGGGATGTGGGGAGGGGGCTCATGGCAGATGCCAGTGCAATGGTAGCTGTTCCGGCAGGCTGAAACCTTGTCCACTGCCCACAGATGCCACATGCTGATGCCAGGCCTGACTGCTAGACTGCTATTTTCAGGTGAGAGTCTCATGTTACTGCTTGCTATCGTTCTTTTCATTGGTTTCTTATCTATTCTCAACTTCTCTTTAATGTTCTTGTGCTTATTTTGAAATGTCTCTTCCCTACCTGTACAGGTATACATCTAAATTAGCATATGCAAATATTTTGGTGATGTATTTCCTTTTCTCTGGTGATGTCTAAGTGGCCAACTTACCTGCGTTCCTTTTCATTTTCAGCACCCTGTCACTTGAATGTCTTTAAGAACATTAGAAGAGTCATGTTGGACCAGACCAAGAGTCCATCTAGTCCAGCATTTTGTTCACACAGTGGCCAACCAGCTGTTGACCAGGGACCCACAAGTAGGCCTTCTACTGTTCTTCCATGGTATATTCAATCACTTCCTCAAGACATTCCTGTTCACCTCGGTTTTTCCTAACTGAACACCCTCTCTTTGACTTTCTATTTCTTTCCTCCCTAATGTGCCTTGTCTTATTTATTATTTAAAAATATTTATATCTCACCTTCCCATGAATCATACCCAAGGTGTCTAATGACCATAATATAGATACAAAAAAGAGAGAAGACAATTAAAATAATTAAAAAGAATGAAATATCAAATTCAAAAATAAAATATGAAGGTGAGGGGTGAATATTGGGGAACTTTTGGGTGTGGGGCTGAAAAAATCACCCACCTTTTAGTAGGGTGGCTACTTATGAATTGCCCAAGAAGAGGACATGTATCGCCAAAAAAGAGGACAAAAGAGAACAGTGATTTGCATAAAGTTTGCATATGCTAATTTATATGTGTAGATGCAAATATAGAAATCATTATTATAATTTAAATAGAAGTAAGTCCACCTCCCCAGAGTGTGGAAGGCTGTGACCAGGTGACCTGCGTGCCTTGCCCAGTCTGCTGACCAGGTGCTGTTGATGGGCAGCTCAGAGCCCAGCTCTTCCTTCCGATGGTTCTTTAAACTGGACTTGGACAGTCTTTCAAATAGAAGATGCCTTCAAAATAGAGGACAGTCCTCTGGCAGCCCTTCAAATAGAGGATAGTTCTCTGTAAAAGAGGACACATGGCCACCCCAGCTTCAGGTGGGAGGTGCTTACAATTGTACAATGTGGTGAGGGTATTTCATCTATCCCCCCTCCTCCCCACCACCACACATACACAGTTTTCTTTCACTTTAAACAAGCTAAGCTACTGCTCCCAGCAGCCCGGCTGCTGCCCGCTTTGACAGTTGGGCCGAGAATGCCCTGGCAATCACAATAAAACCTTATTCAACCAAAGTCCTATTCAGTTGTTGTTTTCTGTGTATGTGATTTATAATATTGTGTGGAGAAATAGTAGAACTGTATGCACTGTCCCTATCCCTGTCCCCTTTGCTGTCTCTGCCCCCATATTGTCCACACACAGTGGGGAAAGATCTGGAAGGGGAAGGAAACCTGTCAAGCGTGAGAAGGTTGCGGTGCTGACACCCGGTTTTGGAGTGCCCTTGTGCAAGACACCCTCAGTGTGTCTAGCTGAGGCACCTTCCCTCAGTGAATCTGCCTTCTCACTGCCGTTGTCACCAGCTGCTGTTGCTCCTCGTCCTCTTTCTCATCATTGCTACCACTGGCTTGCTTGACGTGCAGAGAGCCAGTGAGCAAGCAGGCCGTGGCATCTCCATTGTCTGGGCCAGAGCAAGACAAGCAGGTCGACAAGCAGGTTGCAAGGGTGAAGAGGAGGCACAAGCTCAGGAGGCTCTTGTGACTCTTGTCACAAGTCCTGACAAGGTGTGGCCCTCAGCTGGTGCCCCACCATGCCTACCCTTGACGCCTAATAGGCAGCATGTGCTAATGCAATATCAAGCCAGTCCCCTGACATGCAACTTGCCACAGATGACTTGTACACTGTCTTGAGACACTGGTACACAATGAAGCCAGGAGACCTGCACTACTGACTGGCGCAGCCATTGTGCTAGACTCTGCCTAGAGCTGGGAGTGGTGTTGGCCCTCGGCTGTGTCCTTTCTCAGACCTTTCCTGATAGAAGAACAATGAGAACTTCCAACTGTTCTTTCCAGTCACTGCTTCTTCAGAATTATGGGTCTGACGGGTGCAGACATAACCTTCCTTCCCTCTTTTACATGTCAGAGAAACAAGAAAGTAGAAATCAATGATGCAACCAAAGTTCTAACTTGAGGAGTTCAGAGGGCAATGTTTTCAGTTTGGAACTTCCAGTCTAACTATGAGCCGAGCCTTGACCTTCTCCAAAGTTTGGCCTCACTCATAATTAGCTTGGCACCAGCACCAGCATTCCCCAGTGCTGCAGCTGCTCCTTCCTTTCCCACTGAATCTTAACCTGAGAGTGGCAATCTAAGGTGGCCAGGTGCCCTAATTTACAGAAGACATCCTTCTATTAGATGAGCTGTCAGAGGTCAGTCCTCTATTTTGAAGGCATCTCCTATTTGAAGGAATATCCAGTCTAAGTTTGGTTTAAAGATAAAGAACCATAATAAGAGAGGGCTGGGGCCTTGAAGTTGCCCATCAACAGTTAGCATCTGGACAGCAGCCTGAGCAGACACACCAGTCTCGTGGTCACAGTCTTCCCCACTTCAGTGAGAGATAGTGTATTTCAATTTAAATTACAGTTACTATTTCTAAATTGACATCTATGCATATAAATTAGCATATGCACATTTTATGCAAATCCATGCCCTCTTTTGTTCTCTTTTTGGGGAATGCATCAGTGGCTACTCTAGCAGGAGCCATGAGAAGAGCTGCTGCTGCAGCCTTCATTATGCCCCAACAGCAGCATTAAAAGCCCCCCAAATCACTGGCAAATGTACTTTCTGCCTGGGGCTTCTTTGTTCACATATCTCTTTCCCAGATATCCCCAGTAACTAAGGATTTGAATGATGTCACATCACTGAACTTCCTTGGATTTCTCTTGACTCCTTGTGTGTCCATACACACACACACACCGTCCACCCCATCCCAGAAGCAGCAGACAATGAAGTAGGGTGGGGGTGAAGAATCTCTGCATTTGATGATGTCACATCACAAGTCTTCTTTAACTACACAACTGTTCCAGGGGAAGGTGGCCAGGGGTCCTACTTTACAGATGGCTGTCCTGTATTTGAAGAGCTGTCAAACAGAGGGCTCTTCTCTATCTGAAGATGACCTCTATGTCAAGGGCCAGTTTAATGGCCAAAAAGAGTCATTAAACAGCATGAAATGAGAGAGCAGAGGCCATGAATCCATAGCAGACTGAGCAGACACCAATCACCTGGGGACAGTTTCCTCCACTCTGTTGAAATGTATTTCTATTTAAAGCATAGTAGTTATTTCTGAATTTGCATCTATACATAAAAGTTAGCATATGTAGGTGTTTGTTCGTTTGTTTGCAAATCTGTGTCCTCTTTTGCTCTCTCTCTCTCTTTTTTTTTTTTTTTTGGATAGTGCATTTCCTCTTTTTGGGTTATCTGCAAGTGGCCAGCTTGTACCAGAGAGACACAGGGAGGAGACATGGACTGGTTGAAACCACATGTTTCTCATAACATGAGGCTTGAGCCAATCAGACCCACCCCATAACTTAATCACTACGTCAGCACAAGTGATCAGAGACAGCCCAAGACATTTTGCTGCCTGGGGCAAAAAATAAGATGGTGCCCCTACACCCCAAATATAGAAGCTGAACTAGACTGGCAGATGAACCTTGCTTCAGCTAGGACTGGTGTCAAGGGTAGGCATGGTCGGGCACCTGCCAAGGGCCCACACCCCAGCCCGGTCTCACTGATGAGTCCCCTGGATTTGCTCCTCCTTTTCATCGTCGGAACCCGCTTGCTCACCTGCCTCTCGCTCTGGTCCAGAAAACAATGGTGGTGGCGAGAAGGAGGAGCAGTAGATGCCACTGCCTTGTTCCTTACTGGTTCTCTACATGTCAAGCAAGCATGTGATAGCAATGATAAGAAAGAGGATGAGGAGCAATAGCAGCTGGTGACAATGGCAGTGAGAAGATAGACTCACTGAGGGAGGAGACGCATTCATGGTGTCCTGCCCAAGGGCCCTCAAAAACTGACTTCAACACTGGTGACAGGCGAATGTCCTCCACCACACCTGAAGGCAGCAGGTTAGCTTAGGCGATGCACCAGAGGCAGTGTGGCCTCCTGGCATCTGCCACCTGATGTAGCCACCTCACTCTGCCTATTGGTAGGGCCAGCCCTGCTGCAACCGATTTGCTGCTGGTGCATATGCCGTAGGGACTTCAAGAACCACTGTCAATCCACCATCTATTTGCACATACCCCAGACATTTGCCTCTAAATGAACAGTGGCTCACTTTATTCTGGAATCAGCAGACAGCAAGGCATTAGGTATGCTTTCCAAGTTTCACTCTCTTAACATGTCAAAATAAAAACAGATTATTTGTGGGTGGGATGTTTCTTCCTTGAATTTCAAACTGTTAACATTAGCATGTATTAATTTTGCAACTCGACTAACCAGTTGCTCAGGAGGTTAGGCCCTTAAATACAGATTTCACTGAGACATCTGGTTGAAGATGCATGCCAAACGTCTTTCTGATGATGATGGTGAGGACAAAAATGATGATGATCGTGGCGATGGTGATGCTCTGTTTGGCTCCAATTCTGAATTGTCTAATAGCTTGGGGCCAAGTTTTTTTTAAGAGAAATAGGGAAGGAGAGAAGGGATTCTTCTTGCTAGAAGAACAGTTAAAGGCATGGGAGGAACAACAAGGCAGGAGAAGCTATGGCTGCATCATCTTCCATTTCCTATCCTTGTTCTAGGCCAGGGCTGTAGTAGGTATGACCCAGCATGGCAAATGCAGTCCACCAGCCAACCAGGGACTTCAAAAACAGTTAAGACAGTCAACCATCCGGCTGGCCAAAATACATGGCTGGTAGGCTGCATTTGGCTTGGCAGCAAGACACAAGTCATACAGCCTGTTCTAAAAAGATGAATAGAAAGCAGAAGTGAAGGTGCCATATGGGCTCGTGGAGTATGCTCCGGTAGCAATTTGTGGAGCATGGAACTGCTCTGGTAGCAATTCGTGGAGTTGCTGTGCCTCCGTGTGGGATGGAGTTCGACACAGAATGCCTCAGCCTGAGAGTGTTTGGGGAGGGGCCCAAGCACATGGGCAAGTGGAAGACATCTGCAGGTCAACCCAGCTGGCCTCACTTATCAATCAACCTCTGCATTAAAGACAAGCCTCAAACCAAGTTCAGGTGCTGGAAGCAATTGTTGATGCTCATCCATAGCAGCAAACATTCCTGCCAGCTCCTGGACGAGGCTCTAATTATTCTCAAACCCAGAATGATTCCGACTATTCTTCAGCACGTCCCTATACCTGGTTTTGTTTTCCTTGGCTTTGGACTGACACTCTTGGCTTCTTGACTCTGGACTATTTAATGACTAACGCTCGCTGCAGCTGCTTATCACTCAACTCAAGTAATTTACGACAGCAGTACAAAATTGCTCCAGTAGAGGGGTGCAGAACCACAAGCCCAGGGGCCAAATCTGGCCTGCCTAGGGCCTCAACCAGCCCTCTGATATTCTCCAGATGGCCACATCCCCTTTCTCCCAGTCATGATCTTTTCCCAGCTTTTCTACAGGATTTGCCCCATTCTACACGGCTGCAATGCCTCTCCAAAGGCTTTGTTATAACTGGCAGTAAGAGCTTTCAGCAAAAATATGCTGGCATATTTGGTACCTTGGTCCCACCCCCGTTACCTTTGGCCCCACCCACCACTGGAATGTGGCCCTGAGAGCTTCTCCAAAACAGAATTTGGCTCTTGGGCTGGAAGAGGTTCCCCACCTCTGGTTTACACTCACTGGAAAGTGTGCTGGTATCCACGGCATACCTGCTTTTGATGAAGAGCGTAGGTGGGAGGGGCTACGGCATCTGGGTGGGATCAGGGCAGGGATGTCTCCAGAGGGTAGCAAGGAGTAGTGAGCACCCTGCCCAAACGATTTCCTGCTAGCACTTCTGCTGCCCAACACATCTGGCCAGAAAAGTCTCAGTGCTTTACCAATTGCAGCACATTAGTTACTAAACAATTAGGGATGCAGCTTTCCAGCCAACAGGTCACAGACCTGTCCCCATATCCACCATTACCATAGTTGCATAGCCAGGGCCAATGATATCTTCTTCCCCCAGTAACAGTCAATGCCAGGAGTGGGCAACTTATGTGACCCTCCAGATGTTTTGGCTGACAGCTCCCAACAACCCTCACCAACATAGCCAATGATGATGGGGATTGTCAGCCAAAACGTCTGGATGGCCACAAGTTGCTCACCCCTTGTCCATGCCGTCTTTCACTTTTCCACATGAATTATTATTCTCGAACTGTCCCTAAAGAATATAATAGGTCAGGGCAGAGCCAAAATGGAATCCTGTAAGTCAGGGGTGGACCAAAGTGGTGCATTATGGGTCAGGCCCGGTAAAATCAGCCAAGTCAGTGACTGAGCCAGGTAGAAGTTCACTATTATTTTTTCACTCAAATGCTGGTTACCAAATTCATGGACCACAGGGCTGTTCAGTAGGGCTGGAACTCGGGCCTAGGCCTGGGCCCACTCGAATGACCATCAGAGACAGCAGCAGATGATTGGGGTTGGTGGTGGGTCAGGATAAAGGCCCAGTGTCATTACACAGCATGGGTTTACCAGAGCTGATGTTGATCACCACAACATCCCTTTTTCTTGTTTTGTCTTGTCTTTTTTTAAAAAAACACATTTGCAACTAGCATGAGATGGCTGGGCAAAGTGCCAGAGGAGGACTCAGGTGTACAGAGGAGCAGAGCAACCAGGGTGGCAAGAGTGGGAAAACAGGGGTGTGGAGGGGGAAGACCTTCCAGGCAGTGTACAGGGGAACTTGGAGGGCACTTTGCTCAGGGCCTCTTCAAATGTGGCAGTGCTCCTGGGTCTGTCAATGGCTATTGCCATGGTAGCTAAAGGAAACCTTCATATTGAGTTGCCAGGGAGTGGGTCCTACTAGTGGTATAGTGGTAAATTTAGAAGTGCAGGCACTCATCATGGCATGTCCCATAGCTACGCCCCCCATTAGCCACAACCACAAGGAGAGTCCAAAAAATGCATGCAGTTGTGTTGATCCATCTTTTTCTCTCTGTATATTATATATCTTTTGTAGGTCTTTTGTAAAGCTAATGGGTCTTAATTATCCATTCAAGACCAAGCCATCTCAAAATACTTTACATTACAACTTGGATAGCTTACAGTAATAATGCTGCTAGGAAAATACATTACTGGACATGCCTGGTTTTAATGGCTGGAGCAGTAAAACACTGATTCTGGCCCACTTGCACTGGCTGCCTGTATGTTCCCAAGCCCAATTCAAGGTGCTGGTTTTGACCTATAAAGCCTTGCACAGCTTGGGACTGCAATACCTGATGGAGTGCCTCTCCTGGCATGAACCTACCCATTCACTACACTCATCATCTAAGGCCCTCCTCCAGGTGCCTCCTCTGAGGGAGGCTCGAAAGGTGGCAACAAGGGAGAGGGCCTTCTTGGTGATGGCCCCCCAATTATGGAATTATCTCCCCAGCAAGACCCACCTAGTGCCAATATTGCTACCCTTTCAGTGCCAGGTTAAGACCTTCCTCTACTCTCAGGCATTTGACAGCGTATGATAAGGTTCTAATCATGCCCTGGGTTTTCTTCTTGTTGTTTAAAATGGCGTGTGTGTGTGTGTGTGTGCGCGTGCGCGCGCGCGCTGTCTATTCATGTGTTTGTATGTAAATGGTTTTTATACTATGTATAATATTGAATTTTTAAAGTTTTAATCTTTGTAAACTACCCAGAGAGCTCCAACTATTGGGTGATATAGAAATATAATAAATGAAATGAAATGAAATACTGGCTAGCAAAGAAGACATACAAAAAATCTAGGACAGACTCTGACAGAAGTACATCGGGGAAGATTTTATATGTTTCTTAGCACCTCTCTGTTCTCTACCTTTATAGGGAGACCATCTCACGCTTTAAGGCAGCCTTTGCAACCTGGCGCCCTCCAGATGTTTTGGACTTCAATTCCTATCAGCCCCAGCCAGCATGGCCAATGGTGGGAGTTGTTGTCCAAAATATTTGAAGGGCACCAGTTTGGGGAAAGCTGCTTTAAATATCCCTCCCTGCTTTCTCCCTGAGCCCTACAAATCTGAAGGCCCTTCCTGCTGACTCTATGTTGCATAATAACCATCCTGCACCACACTGAAAAAGCTCCTTGTGTTTTGCAATAATGGCCACTGTGCAGCTTCCGTGGAGTGTTCTAACCATCCCATATCAGCAAAACCACAGCATGGCTTGAAAGCTTTCCTCCCCCCCCCCCCCCCCAGCATTCTTGTGAAAGAGGAAGAAGGAGGCCTGCTTAACCCGTAAAACAAGGGGCTCCTCCCAAGCTGTGTGGGTTCTAGCCCTGGCTTTGCCACCAATTTAGCGTGTGATCTATGTTAACATCCTTAAAGGCCACATTTGCATAAGTGACTACTGTTATTTTGGATAACAGAGGCTGGAGACAAGATTATTATAATTCTTTCAATCTGATTTGCAGAGAGTGGAAACTATTATGATACAAGCGTGGTACACGTGTTTATTTCTTTTGTCACACATCTTTGGGCAAATAGGTCTTGCAGGTTTTTGTAGCCCTTTAAAAACCTGTCTGGTCAGAGATGATAGTGGGACAAAAGAAATTAGGGTGTATACCCTGCCAATGATGAAGACAGGGTATACCATATATTTTGTCAAATCTCCTTAAAACTAGCCCAGGGACCATGCTCAGTGGTAGAGCAAATGCTTCCCATGCAGAAAGTCCCAGATTGAATCCCTGGGATCTCCAGTTACAAAAACGGATCAGGTAACAGTCATGTGAAAGATCTCAACCTGAGATCCTGGAGAGCCACTCTCAGTCAGCATCAACAATGCAGGGCTAGATGGAAACATGGCTTGTCCTCCTATAAGGCAGGTGCCCATGTTCTCAGATTTGAAAGGGCTCACAACAGAGTTTCAGACAGAGCTGCAATGAATTTGCACCCCAACATTCTCCTTTGCCGTTTGTGTGGTTGAATATTCTCCAGAATGTTCTCTAAATGTTCAAATATTTGCTGAATATTCACCAACTGTTTTCTGACTGTATTTGGTTTCCAGTGATCTTTGGTTTTGGTATTTGATACCTGGTGGTTGATATCTTGGCTAAGGAAAAGTGGTATTTAGATGAGAAGCAAGCGAAAAATATCTGAGTTTTTGGTCTACGTTCCTGGAACAGTTTGATACTTAACTTAGATCTGTGAGGGAATATAAAAACTGTTACTCAGAAGCCACCTTCCCTATTTCTTTTGCTTCCCTCCCCTTTTCTTCCCCTCCCCCCCTCCATTCCTCCCTTTGTCATTTGTGTATTTGATTTGTTGTTTGTGTGATTGTTTTGTAAGTCTCCTCATGTGTGGCTAAACTAAGCATTGTAGAATCAGTGCTAGTTGCTGAAAAACAGGTAGGCTTACTGTTGAAGGGTTGGATGGAGATACTGATTTGGTGTAGTTTTTCTGTATTCAGAAAACTATTAAAAAACTTTAAATTAAAAGAAGCAGGAGATATATTTATATGTGATATAAATAGGGGGTACATTTCTTTCAGATAAAAAGACAGGCTTAAAGTTAGGTACTCATCCGGCCTGGGCAATTTGCTTGATAGATCAAGGCATCCTGATTTTTGCTTCTGGGCAATTAGCTTGTTAGACTGAGGAATCCTGTTAAATATATATTTTGCAAAGGGGATAGGCCGGTAATATATTTGCCTTTACTAGAACAGGAAAATGTTAATTGTGGAAATGCAGTGAAAAAAAAACCCTTGGGGGTTTGAGGGGCGGTTTGAAATATTTTGACCCTCACACTGTAGTTGCCACAAGATTTAATTAAAGAGAATCTGCACGGCCCAAGCAGCCTCATAGTGCAAGGTACAGTACAAACATGGAGTAAATGACCAACCATTTCCCCAATACATTGGGTCCTTTTCTTAGTATTCAATAAACTCTTCTCTGTTGACAGAAATAGTTAATGATTACAGATATAGGTCATTCTGACCCACACTCTTCTTAATCAGGAGTGTTTGGGTATAAGCAGTGTTTTACATGCCCAGCAGAATACAAAATGGAAGTGCCTAGAAAAGGGTTTTAAGACTATACAAGCAGCAAGATCAGGCGGTAGAGTCCTGATGTGGCAGGAAATGGGCTACATCACTTCAGGCTGCAGGTGAGGAATCATATTTCACCTAACTGAATCTGAAGGACAGGTGAGAGTGTAAGGCCTGTTCCACTGCCTCAGCTGGAACCACCTGCGATTAGCTCCTCCAATCTCAGAACTGTTTCCCTTGGAGGCCATTCCCCCTGGTCATGATAACATTTATAAATAGGACCTACAACAAAATGTTGCAGCATGGATCCCAGTCAGTCAGCCATAGGGCATTTCTACACAAGGCTTTTATTGTGTGCTTATGATTGGTCACTCATGGTTTTTTGCAGGTCCTTTATATGACATCATCAACTTCCAGGGCCCCTGCTGTGCTTTCTTGTCATTATAGCAGTGTATTTCTAAATGGGTATAATGCGATAAGAGATTTTACCGCGCATTGAAGAGTGATAAAATTCCAGTGAACTTCCAGAATCCCACTTTATCACAGTGACACCTAATGGCTGTATACTGAAACATATAGAACTTGCCCAGAAAGGACGCCCCCGCCCTCTGGAAACAACCACATGTAAAGGAGGTGATCTTAATCCCACAAGGAATCTGGAAGCAGAAGCCTGTCAAGGGCTCCTTGGAGGCCTCTCTCAGTCTAATCCAGTAGCCAAGTCCAGACACAGACAAATGGATTCTTTTCAAAGCTTTATTCCTCTTTTACAACTTAACAACTCTACTGTTAGCAACTAGATATGAGCAGCAGAGTACTTATGCCCTAAGTTGGAACAGTTGGTCCCCGTTTGAAAGGGAATTACTGGCAGACCCTTGAATAGAAGGACTAGGGAGAGTCCCTCCCCTTTTCCCTTGGATCCTCTGGGTGCAGCCGTGGTTTGCGCGCCAACCGGGCACTACGCCTCCTTTCTGCGCCCTCCATTTGGCGCCGCTTTCTGCGTCGGCGTCGCGCGTCCATCAAGTCTGCTTCCTGTGCTCTGTCACTCCCAGGACTGCTAGCTAAGCTAGGAATGCTGGTGGGAGGAATCTCCGTCAGCTGCTGGCCCTGGGAAAGAGGAGCGCGCTCCTCTCCCAGGAGCGACTGCTCTTCCTCCGAATCAGAACTACTCTGGGATTCTATGGGCTCAGTGTCCACCCTGACAAAGCCCCAGTAGGGGTGCAGGGTTTTAACCTCATGCAGAGAAGCTTATAACCTCTTCTAGTTTATTCCATTCCCCCTTCCTCCTGGTTTTCCATTTCCCACAGCATTCCGTGCCCACTGAGCATGCCCAGTCCTCACCAGGTTGTTTTGGAGGTTTCCCCCTCTCCTTCGGTTTCCCCCCTAAATATTATTTTCTACTTCTGCTTACCTGGAGGTTCCACCAAGCCTGCTGATACCTCTCTCTTGGGCATGGATGGTGCTGTTTTGGCTACATAAAGATTGGCTTTTGGAGAATGTGTTTATTAATGAAACTTTTGAAAAGCCAATGTTTCAAGGAAGCATGATGTAGTAGTAATGGAGGACTTCAGTTTCCCGGACATCTATTGGGAGAAAATTCTGCAAAACATATCCTCTCCAAGAAATTCTTGACTTGTGTTGCTGATAACTTCCCCCTACAGAAAGTGGAGGAAGGAATTAGAGGATCAGCTATCCTTGTCTTGATCCTAACAACAGAGATGACTTAGTGGATAAAGTAGCAGTTACGGGAACTCTGGGGGAAAGCGATCATGTTATACTTGAGATCTTGGTTCTAAAGGAAACAAAAGCTGAGTGTAGCCAAAAACGTACCCTGGATTTTAGGAAAGCCAATTGTAATAAACTCAGAACAATGGTAAGTAAGGTCCCATGGCAAGCGATTCTAATGAGAAAAGGAGTCCAAGATGGGTGGGAGTTTTTTAAAAAGGAAATTCTCAAGGCACAATTACAAACAATTCCAACAAGAAGAAAAGGTGGAAGAGACAACAGAAGAAGCCAATGCAGCTTCACAAACAGCTTAGAGATGACCTGAAAACAAAAAAGGACACATAAAGGAAGTGGAAGAAAGGCCAAGCTACAAAGGAAGAGTACAGGTAAGTAGCACAGAATTGCAGGGATGGTGTCAGGAAGGCTAAAGCTGAGAATGAGCTGAGGTTAGTGACGGATGCTAAAAACAACAAAAAGGCTTTCTTCAGATACGTGCATAGTAAAAGACAGAGGAAAGAAATGGTGGTTCAGCTATTCAGTGAGGATGGCAAAATGATAACAGATGACAAAGAAAAGGCAGAAGTGCTCAATTTCTACTTTGGCTCAATCTTCTCCCAAAAGAGGGTATATGACCCGCCCGGCAAAGGTAAAGTACAGGCTGAAGGGTCAGGATTGCAACTTGAGATTGATAGGCATATGGTCAAGGAACACCTAATTACTTCAAATGAGTTCAAATCTTCAGGGCCAGATGAACTGCATCCTAGGCTGAATCTACACATAGCAATATTACCGTTCTCATACTGCAGTGGTAACTACTGGTACACATGAGACGAATTGGCACCAATAGTTATCACTACAGTATGATGACGGTAAAACTGCTATGTGTAGATTCAGCCTAGTAATAAAGGAACTGGCAGAAGAACTCTCAGAGCCACTGTGGAAATTCATTCACTCATTTATCTGTGAGAAATGGAGAATGGGTGAAGTGCCAGATGACGGGAGGAGCGCTAATGTTCTCCCTATCTTCAAAAAGGGCAAAAAGGAGGAACTTGGGAACTACAGACCAGTCAGTCTGACATCAATCCCTGGGAAAATTCTGGAGCAGATGATAAAGCAATCAGTCTGTAAGCACCCTGGAAACAATGCAGTGATTACTCGAAGCCAACATGGATTTGTCAAGAACAAATCCTGCCAGACTAATCCGATCTCATTTTTTGATCAGGTAACCTCCCTTGTGGACTGTGGGAATGCTGTGACCGTAATATATATTGACTTCAGCCAAGCTTTTGACAAATTGCCCCATGATATCCTGATTAGCAAACTAGGTCAAAGTGGGCTAGATTAAACAACTATGAGGTGGATTCACACTTGGCTACAGAATCATACTCCAAGAGTGCTTATCCATGGGATCTTCTCAAACTGAGGAGAGGTAATGAGCGGGGTACCGTAGAGCTCAGTCCTGGGCCCAGTGCTCTTCAGCATTTTTATTAATGACTTGGATGAGGAGATGCAAGGAATGCTTATCAGATTTGCAGATGACACAAAAGTGGGTGGGATAGCTAATACCCTGGAAGACAGAAACAGAATTCAAAGTGATCTTGATAGGCTGGAGCGTTGGGCTGAAAACAACAGAATGACATTTAAAAGGGATAAAAGCCAAGTTCTGTACCTAAGAAAAAGAAACCAAATGCACAGTTACAAGATGGGGGATACCTGCTCAACAATACTACAAGTGTGAAGGATCTTGGAATTATTGTAGATCACAAGCTGAATATGAGCCAATAATGTGATGTGGCTGCAAAAAAGGCAAATGCTCTTTTGGGCTGCATTAATTGAAGTATAGCTTCCAAATCCCGGGAAGTACTAGTTCCCCTCTACTCAGCACTGGTTAGGCCTCATCTGGAGTACTGTGCCCAGATCTGGGCACTGCACTTTAAGAAGGATGCAGACAAGCTGGAGAGGGTTCAGAGGAGGCAATGAAATTGATCAGGGGATTGGAAACAAAGCTCAGTGAGGAGAGACTGAAAGAATTGGGCATGTTTAGCTTGAGAAGAGAAGACTGAGAAGAGATATGATAGCAATAGCTCTCTTCAACTACTTGAAAGGTTGTCACAGAGAGCAAGGCCAGGATCTCTTCTTGATCATCCCAGAGTGCAGGACATGGAATAATGGGCTCAAGTTATAGGAAGCCAGATTCCGGCTGAATATCAGGAAAAATTTCCTGACTGTTAGAGCAATACCACAATGGAACCAATTACCTAGGGAGGTAGTAGTCTCTCTCACACTGGAGGTATTCAAGAAAAAATTAGGCACTTTGCAAATTATTGTAATTATGTTTTTATTGTTCCCCTAAGTTGATTTTCCCCACCCCACACATTGTTTCCCCATAGAAAACTAATACAGCAGGAACAAGACTGGGTTAGACCCTTTCCTCGTGATGTGTTGTTTTTCTACTTGCAGGGAGATTTTCATGGGGAAGGAATTCAAAAAGTTTCCCACAATCTATTGACTGGCACAGGTTGTGTGTGCTGGAATTTACCAACCAAAAATGTTGGCTGCAGGCCTCTAGAGAATTTGTAGTGTAGACAGTGCCTGAATATGTATATAAACACCTATGTAATCAGAAGGATCTTTATCACAATTAGATTTATCATTCCAGTAAAGAACAAATAAACAGTTTTTCTACAGAAACCTGTTTTTAGCTTGCCACCCACCCCACTCTGCTTAACTGAACCGACCACAATTATTTTGCTGGCTAATATTGTCAGGACAAGATAGGACATGCGGTTTCCTGCCAAGACCTGGCCTTCTTCAAAAATTAATAATGTGGTTTAGATGCTGAAGATTAGGGCTGAATGAGGCATCTTAGATAAAAGGCAACGATGACATGGGCAAACCTTCGCCCCAAACTTCCCCCCAATTTCCCCTGCTTGAACGCTTTTCCTTATTGTTTATTTGTTCTATAATTAAGATTTCAGACAGCGATATACGAGTATTTTATTAGTTCATGCTTGAAAAGTGCTTTCAAGAGGTGTGTGAGTGCTAAAATGTATACTGATCAAAAACAGGGAAATCATTATCCTTTCAGGTTTGTACCAGTAATAGCAGTTATGGTTCAAGACGTTTTTTTAAAAAAATTAATGCCTGCCAGTATCTCGGTTAATAAGATGGAACTGATCTACTGTGACTTCTTCTGTTTAGCTAACAAACTCAACTCAGGATTTGAGCTTCACACATTATTAGTAGCAGCACCCCATACTGGAGCCTGGCTTATGTAATGTTTTGCAACTAGAACTGGATTAAGTACAGGATTGCCATCCGTTCTGTGGTACAGATGACAGTCCTCTTTTTGAAGGCATCCTCTGTTTGTAGCGCTGTCCAGTCCAAGTCTGGTGTAAAGATAAAGAACCATCAAAAGGAAGAGCTGGGCCTTGAAGTTGCCTGCCAACAGTTATCACCTGGGGCCTATCCACATGGAAACGCTTTATGATGCATTTCCATTTAAATCCGTATTTTCATCCATTCGGGTTTGCTCCTCCGGCAGCAGATGATAGCCAGTAATCCGATTCATTTTTTAAAAACTGCTTGCACAAGCCAAACGGCACTTGAAACAGCATTAGTTTAGGGTTGGCCGGACAGAATCCTGCAAGTAGAATGAACGCCATGAACTGGTGCAAGGCAGGGAATGGGCAGAAGTTTGCTCCCTGCCATTCTCCTCGCTCCTGGGCTCAGTGAAGTACAGCGGATGAGACTGAGTTACTTCCAAGTAGGCACGTTTAGCAAACACCTCCCTTCACCCCCACCCTCTCTTGGCGGGAGTAAGGGTTAATTGGGGATATCAGCTTTAAAAAATCATCAAAAGTTCTGCAGACCTTCGCTCTTCCATATGCGTGCACAGTCATAACAGCAGGCATGCTACCCACCCCTGTCTTCCTTTCCGTGCTCAGTGAAGTGCAGTGGATGGGAATGAGTTGCAGAGATAGGCATTTCCAAACCCCCGATGGTCAGTGTAGGGAGAAGCCAAAGCACATTGAACAGAATGTAATTTACTTCTGGGCAGACATGGTTATTGGCTTGGTTTCAGCAGTTGTTTCTTGAGGCAAAGAAAGGAGAGAATTGGGAAGTGGGGAGGGGAAGGACATTGCAGGAATGAGTGAAAAACTATTCTCTGTGCGGGGTGGTGATCAACATTTCCTTCATTTTTTTTGCCATTCAGTAAGCCTTTGGAGGTGCGATAGTACAATGCTCCTGCTGCTGCATGGAGATTTTTTTGTTTACAAAGGGAACCCAAAAGCAACTTGCTGAATTTCTCAGGAGTAAAAAAAAAAAAGGAAGTGATTTCCTTCTGAGTAGACATGGTTATCCATGCCAGCTCATTGTTCCTTGAGGAAAAGAAATTAAAAAGGAGAAAGGAGAGAACCAGCTCCATACATATTCAAAGGTATGGCGATATGGTCAGCTTAGGGAAAAGCAGAAGATTGACTCTTTCCGTTCCTTCGCCTGTAAGAGCGGATATTGAAAACAACAGGCTTGCACCTCGCCCCCTTCCCTGCTCCTGCACCGACCCCTTGTCTCTGCTCTCCTCTGCTTCTTACGTCTGAGAAGACATATTTACAAAGCCCTGATCGTTCACTCCTGCACACATCTAGAAAAGCGCTTATGAGTGCGATTTTTCTTCCTCCCCTCTGATCTTTTTATCTGTAAGCCTGGGAGAATGGCTTCCCACTCCTTCTCTCTGCTCCTTACATCTGAGTAGACATATTTAGCCAACGCCTCTTCCTCAGCGATTAACCGAATCGCAGCTTGCTACCCTCCCCGATCTTCCTTGAGGCGAATGGATGCAGCAGGAAAAGAAACAAAAGAAAAGGGGCAGCCCACCTATGGTGACACAATGTCAAAACACATGTAGTAAGCCACATTTAATTTGAGGATATGGAGCACACAGCACTGGAACAATGTGGAAGCTGGGTTAAAGGAAAAATGTGGCACAAACCCCTTCGCAAAAAATGCAGGTTTTTGGCTGGAAAGGTCGGGTTTGATGAGGAGTGACAATCACACCGTGTGACATGGATGACTGTAAGCTGCAGTAGCACCAGGGTAAACTTCCTGTGTAGTGGATCTCCTGGACAGTAGAATGAGCAGGCACACAGCTCACCTGGTCACAATCTTCCACACTATGGTGAGATGTATTGTATATCCCTTTAAATTATAGTCATTATTTCCAAATGTGCACCTCTACACCTAAATTAGAATATGCAGTTTTAATGCAAATCAGGTTCCTCTTTTGTCCTCTTTTTTGGGTGATTCACCCTAATTAAACAGTAGGGACTGTAACATGATAGGGAGATGTTCCACAGCACAATGGTCTCCTTCCAGTAAGCCTAAACTTAACTGAGGTTCAGCTGCATTACTTGACATTTACAGCCTGTAAATTGTGGCTTTTGCTAATCTTTTCACCCCACTTCCATTCTACCACAGGCTTAAAAGGTGTGAAAGCAGACTACCCATGCTGGACATATACGGAACTCAGACGCTAGAGCAGCAATTGTACAAGTGTCACAATGGCTTCTAAAGACAGATCCATCAGAACTTAATGCCCATGGAGGAAAGTTTGTCCCCACAATAAAATAAAGTGGATTTCAGTGGCACTAAAGGATGGCTAACATAGTCTGGATCCAACCCAACATGCCCATCCTGGGCTGCAAAGATTCCATAAATGAGAGCTAATCTCCACGCTACATTAAATACGTAGTGTGCAGCTGATCTTCACCATTTTGTTTACCTTTGTGTAAGCACTCAGGGCTCTGATCTGGATCAGGACAATGGCATGCAGGCAGTGGAGTTTCAAATCTTCCTACCCAGCCAGCCACTTCCCTCCCCCAGTCCCCCCCCCAAAAGGGAGTAAGAAAAGAGAAAGAAAACTTCATTGACACCTCCGTGTTCTTACACTAAGGTAAACAAGACAGTGGGCATCAGCTGCACGCTACGTATTCATGTACCTTGTAGTTTACCCGGAGTCCTTGTCCCTTTCTCAGTTTCTTGGGGAAAACAATTCCATATTTAGCTTGCAACTGGAACTCAAAAAAGGGCTACCTATATGCAGTTCTAGAGCTGTGCACAGACGGCCTCTCAAAATTCTCCACCTTATTTGAGGGCTGAGAAAATTGGGAGATAATTTCACCAAATTTCTCCAGGGGAAGGAGAAATTCTCAACAGTTTCTCTCAGGTAGGGTTCCCTACTGGCAGGTCTTGTAGCACAGCTTCTTTCATTTTTGGTTAAGGGTTTGGGGGGGGGGGTTGTGCTGCAACAGCATGAATTGTGTTGGTAGGCTGGCCCCCACTTTGCATCCACCACAATGCGGGTGTGTGTGGGGGGGCAGTGTTTTGTCAAGCTCCAGGGATGAGGTGGATTTAGTGCTTTGCCAAAATCTGTCCTCCTATTTCCAGAAAGTTTTCTTCCCCCACGAAAGGGGCTTCCGTTGTTCTGCCTCATTCTCAGGACAGTCTATAATTTATGTTGAATTTCTTTTGGTGGTGTTTTTGAACTTACCTAATCACAGCTAGCCTCCCAGGCTGCCTGCACTTCCTGATCTGAAAAAGCCCTAAGGGAGGAATTATCTCATGATGCCTTCCACTAGGCTTCAATTAAAGTATAGGGAGCTGAGGAGGCTACAGGCTGCCAAAGAGATAATTGTACAATGAAAGACAGGACACTTGTGCTCATTCCATAGCCACCTCCTAAGTAAGGTGAACCCAAGAAACGCAAACCCAGCCCATGAGAATTTCTCTGAAATGTCTTCAGTATTGAATTTCTTTTCGAAAGCAATTTCTCTTCTATCAAATTGAATGAGAATGATTGAAAAAAAAGGGCGGGGGAGAGAAATTTTCAGCACAGCAGTCTGCAGTTCAGGCTGAATTTTACTCAGAGGGAATTGTAACCCAAAACATCTGGAGGGCACCAGGTTGCCTAGCCCTGGGCTACAGATTGCATTTGTTGGACTGGGCCATTCAGGGAGGGTGGTCCACAGGTATCAATGAACATTTGCAAAGTGAACTAAAACACACACATCCACACATCTCAAGTTTACTAAATGTGTGTACTTGCCCTGGGTGATTTTTGAGATGTATGAAAGTCCCAGATCAATGATAAATTTAGGCATGGTTCATATAACATTTTTTTCTGACTGCCCCGGAGTATACACTCACATGGACAAATATAATATATGACTAGGGCAGTGAGAGGTATATTCAGTAGCAGATCGCAACCCTGCGCAATCACGTTAAGCTTTTTTCTGCTCAGTAACTGCACAACGTATATCAAATAACCATTTCATATTCATCAAGGGGCAAGTACTTTCAGACACCACAGAATTAGCTCAGGCTGGTTCTACTTTTAGCCAGGGAGGGAGGTACTAACTTGGAGTGAGGTTTATGTTGCAATGGGTAGAACCGGCCGCCCTTTCTGGAGTATTTGGGTCTGCGTTGTTCTTCCCTTCGTGGCTTCGCCTTTCAGTAGAAAAGCAAATGGGAAATGATGAGATCAAGGAGGCATTTAATTCAATGTGTTTGGTTTGAACTCATCTGGGGAAGTTGTTTTGTGTTAAGAAGTTTGTTGTTCGTAGCCCTGCTTTATGAAACACTTAGCATGCGAAACATTCTCAATATCAAACTTTGTGCCAGGTTTATATTTAGTACTACAGGCGATTGCTTATATTTAGCAATACAAATGATACTACTAACTGCTATTCATTCCACAAATCAGCACAAGGGGATGGTGTGTTTTTGGCCTGTGCTTCAATTAGAATTCTTGGTTGTCTGTCCTTCAGCCAAGTACATGCATAAATATGGATCTCAAGCAGTCCCAGTTAAGCATATTTTAGTTCTGTTGTTTTGATGGGAGAATTAAGCGCCATAGCATGGCCTCTTACACATCACATCTTTCTCTCTCTCCCTCTCTTTTCCATCTCTCTGTCTTTGTTTTCTCTGTTTGTATGTGTGTATGAGAGAGAGTGAATTGGGGTGCTCCTGGTGGAGGCTGGTGGCTCTGATGTCAGTGGGGTGGTGAATCCGCTCCGGGTTTCAGTCAGAACCAGTCAGAACTCTAAAGGATCTGTCCAAGGTGCAGAGCAGTTCTGACTGGTCCTGACTGAAACCCAGAGCAGATTCACCACCCCACTGACATCAGAGCCACCGCCTCCACTGGGTATTCCCAACATTTTGTGACTGGCCACCCCACCCCCACACACACAACAGGCATTTTGTGACTAACCATGTTGCCCCACAGCAACTATTTTGTGGTGGTGCCCATTGCACTTTTTAAAAATGCCAAATATTTCCTGTTTTAAAATGACAGTGACCAATAGACTGTTTAACTCACAGTGGACCTGGTTGTACCGACAGAAAAACTGCAGTTCAAACATGATCAGGTTGTGGAGAAGAGCTTAGCAGTAGACCATATGCTTTGGACCCAAATGGTCCTAGGTTCAATCTCTGGCATGTCCAGGGAGAGCTAGATAAGTTTCCTGAAACCCTGGAGAAGCACTGTAAGTTTTATGGGAGCAGGGAAGGGTAGCAGTGCTCTGGCATATGTCCAAGGCATTGATTATTTGCATATATGTTGAGTCAAGCTGCACCTGTTGCACACCCAAATATTTAACATCTAGATCCTAGCAATTGCTAGTAGGGGCTGATACTATCCAGTTCTGTGGTCCCTTGCAGCTCACAGGGGAAGCTAGTAGTAAGATCAAGGCAGGAAGGCAGATCAAGGTAGAAATAAAATAGGACCTTGGATAGCTCCAAGTGGGTCCTGTTGGGTGGAACTCTCTCCTACAGGACAATAGGATGTTGTCTCAGCAGGGAGCTAAAGTCAACTGAAGCCTTATGTAGGCTGACAATACCTGTCCTTTGGTCAGTTTTGCTGTCCTGGAGAAGCTGGCCAGATTGTTAAAGGGCCCCCACCTGATTTTGTAGCCTAAGACTTTGGTGAGGCAAGGCAGATGGAGATTCTGCCAGAGACTCAGAGGATGAGTCAGAGGATGATGGCAGCACTGTGTCCTCTGCTCAGGAGGGCCATGAATAAGGCACTGTCTGTCCTGTCCCTGAGGCAGTAGCCTGTGCCTCATCCTCATCAGAATCCTCTGCTGCACACTGGAAGGCCCAAGGGCTGGGGGAACATGGCAGTACCTGGAGAAACAATCATGTATGTGTGTGCACACTGGCAACATATTTAAAAGGCATCCCCAACATCTTTCAAAAAAAGGGACAGCATGTGTCCAGGGACAAGTACTAGAAAACAGGGACCTCCCCTGGTAAATTTAGCATGTGATAAGCTCTCTCCCATTGAAATCAATTGGTGGGATTTTAAAAAAAAATGCTTCACTTTGGCTGGCATCATCAAACACAACCATGTTTGCCATGGGTGCCATCATGAGGCTTTTATTGTGCACTCGTGGTGGGTCACTCACAGAAGTTTGCGGGTCCTTTTCACAATGTTGTCATCCTCTGGTGCCTCTCCTGAAGTTTTTTAGCTTTATCCCACAATGATTTAACTCACTGATAATATAGTAATAAATTTTACCGCCACTAAAGAGGATGTGTAATTCCGGGAACCCGCAATATTGCCATAATGTCGCAGCACCATCTAGTGGCTGTATAAACAGAACACAGGGAACTTCCACACAAGGGAATTGGCCAAAAAAACAAAACAAAAGGGGGAGGCACATGTATTGTGCTGATCGCGATGCCAGAAAGAAGAAAACCCAGTAGGGGTGCAGGATTTCTGCCTCATGTGATGATGCCCAAAGCTTTAATGCAGGCCCATACAATTTGTGATCCCAGTCCAGACCACTAGCCATATATGGTAGCCCACCAGGGACTTTATCCTTGCCTGCCTGTACTGTAAAACTGGGTGGGTGGGTGTGCATCAAGCACTTGGCTGGCCATAATAGTTGGCTGGTGGGCTGCATTTAGTTTGGTAGATCATAAGCTACATAGGCCTGTCCCAATATGATTGTGACAGCTAACCTCAGTATGATGATAAACTGCAGAGTTGTTAATAAGTATATGATTCTATCTATCAATGTTACAAAAACAATCAGATCAAAGGAGTCAATTGATTTCTTAAAACAAATTCAAATTGAAATACAAGATTTTTAGATCTGTTATTCAGTGAAATTGCAGTGTGGAAATAAACTCATTCCAGGGATCTTGTAGGATAAGTGGCTAAATTGTTACCTGTACCAAACCTTATCTAGGTGTTATCTATACATCTGTCATTTACTAACATGTATCTATCATTTTAATAAGGAGGTACCATCATGTGATTAAGGAGGTCCAACTTCACAGGCCTAATTGGATGTGTTCGTAAAGAGATGGAGGAGCATTTTGAAGGGGAGTGAATCAAGAGGAAAGCAGGGAGAGCTACATTCATGATCATTTAACTGAAATCACCACTGGAATGGCTTACATGAGAGACTTTGGTCACTAAAAGCAAGTGTTTGAAAACAACAACCTCACAATTGTAAGATTAAGCCATGTCAGGAACTGCTCACCACTGCCACATGTCACAAGCCATGTGACTTCAGCTTCTCAGTGAAGAACCTCCAGATGGTTTCCTCCCAGTCTGGCCATTGGCTCCTCTGGGCAGGAAGGAGTATAAGATGGCTTCCTGTCTCAGTGGACTGCTTGAGTAATATGGGTTACCTAAGCTCTGATGGACCTCTGTGTTTCTGGTGTGATTCTGTTTTTCCCTTTGATCATACTTGCTATTTGGCCATGACTCTTGGCTTGGTCACAAGTCCTGCCTTCTGATTTGCTCTGTCTGGATACCCGCTTCCCAGCTCCTGATTTGCTCAGATTACTGCTCATGGCCTGTCCCTAACAAGGGGAAAGCTGCATATTATACTAGGCACAGGGCTACTGCTGAAAGCAACAGATCCATGTCTTGTTATCTGTTTTTCCTGTGATATGGGACTAGGGATATACAGATTTTGTAAAATCCATTCCATCCACATTTTGTGGATGGTCAGGTACCTTTTGTTTCATCATCCACTCACTGGTAGAATCAGATTTTTTCCAGTTTCCCAAATTTGCGCAAATTTGCATTTGCCCAAATTCACACTTGAGAAAATGCATAGATTCCCCCCCCCAAATACACAAATCCCCCCCAAATGTGCAAATATCCCCCAAACATGCATTTTCATGCTTTAGCCTATGGGAAAAATGTTTATTTGCAGCCAGTGTTTTTTTAATTTTACATATTTTTCTATGACTAAATTTGCTTAAAATTCTGGAAAGTAAAAACACCAGTCTGCAAGTCTGTGGAATCCGTGCTACTCAGGAAAAGCCAATCTCCTGTGGAATCCACAGGCCAGATTCATAGAAATCTGAATTCATTTGATTCCATTGCAGATTTCTCTGACATCCCTATATGGGACCATCATGATGCAGTAGGGGTGTACGGATTCCCCACCATCTGTTCCGGTGGGGAATCCGTGGGGTGGGGAGGTGATCCGTTCCTCCCCCTGGAATCCTCCAGAGCGGTTCTGCTCCACTTGGATTCCAGGGGGCGGGGACTGGCTTGAGGGCGCTTACCTTCCCTCCTGCCAGCCAGAGCCTTTCACCTCCTCCCTGTCCCTGCCGATTGCCTTTAAAAAAAAGTCTTAAAAAAAAAAAAAAAGTGATCCGGAGGATGTGCCCATAGAGTTATACACAAAATAGAGTGGTGAATCTTGCATATAAGTCTATGGACACATCCTCCTGATTGCCTTTTTTTAAAAAAAGACTTTTTTAAAGGCAATCGGCAGGAACAGGGAGGAGGCAAACGGCTCTGGCTGGAAGAAGCAGCTGAGTGCCATTCCACCTCCAGTCCTTCTGGAGCAGATATAAGTGGTCCTGATCCGCTGCGGATTCCTGAGGCCAGATTCCAAAGAATCCAGCCTGTTTTGAATCTGCAGCGGATTTCTCTGACATCCCTACAATGCAGGAAGTCTCCCTGCCTATATAAGTCTCAGCCAATGAAGCAGAGCAGGGGCAGGAAAATGTGCAGTGCAATGACATCATGTCACACATTTAAAAAAATTGTTAGACTTCTCCAAAGGAGGAGATGAGACAGTACTGCTGTTCTCAGCAGCACACATACATCTGCCATAACAGCTAGTTTTGGCCTGAACTGCAGTGTGTGGGTGGGCGGGTGGGTGGTGGGTGGGGTTAGGTTAATCAGCAGATTGACTGCTGAGTCATAAAGTTAAAATATGGATTAAAAGAAAAAGAGACTTCCCACTAGAGTGGTGCCCTTTGAAAAGATGTTCAATGCCATTGTTATAATCAGTGGATATCTACTGTATTGATTCAGGCACTAGGTTGATGCCTTTTAGAATATTAAGGGCACAATCCTATTGACTGCACCTCTGATAATTGGAAGCTCCTGAACTCGGAGGCTTCTGATCATCCAATGCAGGGTAGGAGAAGCAGCAGAGGTGATCTTCACCTCCATCCTCCTGCCCTGCATTTTTTGCTAGATGGTCTTTTTTGCCTGTCTAGCAATGGTGCTTCAAAGGGAAAGAGACGGAGGCTGGGGAGGCCTCAGGATAATTTCTATCCTGGCCTCTCCAGTCTCCTCCCCTACCCACCGACTGGAACACCCTCTCCGAAGTTGATTTTCCAACCTTGGAACCAACCAAGCTGCAAGGGGGCGGGGGAGGGGGTGGATAAGAACATAAGAGCCATGCTAGGTTGGACCAAGGATCCATCTAGTCCAGTGTTCTGTTCACACAGTGGTCAACCAGCCTCGTCTTGAATGCCTCCAATGTCGAAGAGCCCACCACCTCCCTAGGTAACTTTCTGTATGCAAAGCAAGGTCTCTGCTGCTGAGCTATGGCAGGAGTGCTGTTCTTGTTGCCAGCTTGAAAGAATGATTGCCCCTGGGATAGGGGTCCTGCCTGACCTTTGAGCCCCAGCAAATGGGGCCTGCAAAGGAAATTTTGTCCTTTCGACCGGTGTGGGACAAAAAGATGTACGAGACCTGGCCTCATCCTGAATTGGAGCAAGCAGCTAGAAATGTGATCACACACACACCCATACTGTCCAAAGTGGTCCAATCCAGCCCAGTCCACTACCTCATTCCTATTCAAGCCCATGAAGGGATAGGGGGCTGGGGGGAGGACAGCCATTACCTTGGAAAGATCGACCAGGGTGTTGGCTTGGTTGCTCAGTCTTCACTGCTCCATCTTCACATCCCTTAACTGGTAGCTCTGTTAGTTTATCGCAGCAAAGACAACAAAGCATTTTGTGGCACCTCAATAACAAAATGACTCTGGCATAAGCTTGTGTGGACAATAGCCCACTTAATCACATGCATGAGGTATTATGGAGAGTTTCAGACAGGGATGAGAGGAACTGCAAATCTTGAGTTCATCGAGGTCCTCCAAGTTCCACCTCACAGCTCGGTCCACCTTGTTTCCACTCCTGATTGCAAGGTGCTTCTTTTTTTGTTTGAACAGGAAAAGTGTGCATTTGGGTAAGCATTTTTCAAAGTGTACACCAAAATGTGTACTTCCCGGCCCCATAAACTAAAGCATGAAAAAGCACATTTTTCCAAAATGCACATTTTTAAAGTGTGCATTTCCCCACAGTATGCATTTTTCGAACCAGCATCACAACCTTGGTAATGTGCAAGCTTTTCCTGCAAAATGTGTATCAAGTTTGCTTTCGGAGGGGGTGGGGCAGCTTGAGTCAGGCAAGTTCTGGTCACAAACAAACTGTAATGAAATTCTCATACATCCGTGGTTTGAGGTTTATATACCATAGGTACTGTATATAACCTGACACTCTCCATGATACTCCATGCATCTGATGAAATGGGCTATAGTCCACGAAAGCTATCTAGTCTTTAAGGTGCCATAAAACTCACTGTTGTTTTTATTCCTGTTTATCAGTCTAGGGAATCTGTTATCTTAATTAACAGAGTACTTAGCTGCTCATTTTAACAACTGATTCAAGGGGCTGCATAATGTCCCACTACTCTCCGTTGGCCTCCAGTTAGAGTTCCATTTAAAACCTTGTCCAAAGGAATTTTTGAGGCCAATTTGAGGCTGACTCCTCAAGCAAATGATGGGAGCTGTAGTCCAAAACATCTGGAGGGCAACGGGCTGGGAAAGGCTGGTCTAATCATGCATATTGGAGCTAGGCGAGATAGTTTCATTGACCTTTGTGCAAGCATGTGTAGCCCTGGTTCAGATCAGGACCATGGTGCTCCAAAAGCATGGGGACAGGGGCAGTTGAGCCTCTGCCACAGTTTCATCCCAAAATTCAGCCCCTGCAGGGGGTGGGTGGTTAAACCTCTCCCACATTTCCATCCCCTAATTCAACCCCCTGTGGGGGGTAGGGGCAATTAAACCTCTTCCACATTTTCATCCCAAAATTCATCTCCCAAGGGGCGGGTGGGGTGGTAAAAGAGAGAGAGAGAGAGAAGACGGCGACGAAAAAAACGCCATTGCACAGGATCAGGCGTCAAGAAATCTTTACAAGTCTTGCTATGAGAAGTACCACCCACCCGCCCCGCAAAAGCAGAGCATAATCATCGCTATGTTCTTTATTGATAGCAATATTTAGAATTTTTAGGGATATTTGCCACTCCTTCCCCACCATATTTTTTTTTTTATAAAATAAACTGATGAACTTTTCCACTTAAAACACCCACCCATATCATAAGGGTAGTGAGAGACTTATGAGTTGGCAGCCCTGTGATCTGCCCCCATACACGTGCTTCCCCTTGAGACTGCAAGCCTCTACAGTATCTTCTTTGCACACTGAGAAACATTTCCTCTTCCTGCTGTTGTCACCCCACCCCCTGGATTCCCTTTTTGGATTTGAGCAACGACTGCCTTGAAAATAAACATGTTTGGAAATACATGAAGCAGCCTGTTTACTTGGACTTCCAAAAGGCTTTTGACAAAGTCCCTCACCAAAGATTTCTGAGCAAACTTAGCAGACATGGAATAAGAGGAGAGGTCCTCTTATGGATCAGTGCCTGGTTAAAGAACAGAAACCAGAGAGTAGGAATTAATGGTCAATTCTTCCAATGGAGGGATGTAAACAGTGGGGTCCCACAGCGATCTGTATTGGGTCCATGCTTTTCAACTTGTTCATAAATGATCTGGAATTAGGAGTGAGCAGTGAGGTGGCCATGTTTGCTAAAACCAAGGGGGTTTCTCCACAACAACAGAAGGAGAAGCCAATCGTGGCTTACCCGGATTTTTCAAGGAGCCGGTTTTGCTCTGCGCAGGGCTCCATGAGCAAGTGCATCATACCATTCTAAGTCACTTCACAGAACATGCTTCCGGGTGGGCAGGGGTGGTGGTGGAGTGAATGTCATCTGACTGGCAGGGGCTGCTCAACCAATAAGAGAGGCTATTCCCCCCCTCCAGGTTCTCCTCCCACTTTCATCTTCTTCTTAATTACAAGCCTCATTGAGCACAATGGGAGTTACTTCCGAGTAGACACTAATCGGTTTGTGCAAGGACAGGAAACACCCCTTGACAGGGGTCATGGTGAAAGGCACACCCCTGGGCAGGGCTAGCATACCCTAGGTAAAAGCGGGTTGGGGCATAGAACAACTATACTGCAGAGAACCCAACTTAAGGAAAAGAATCAGACTTTAAGCAAGCACAGGAAATCCAATTTTCCATTATAAACTCCAAGGTGGTTGCTGGATGGCCACAATGTCATATATCCTGAACAACCTCCAAACACATTCAGCTCGGAGTAAATCGCTCATGGAGACACCTCCCAAATTATTTAGAATGGTTAAAACAACAAGGGATTGTGAGGAGCTCCAAAAGGATCTCCCCAAACTCAGAGAACGGGCATCAAAATTGCAAATGTGGTTCAGTGTAAACAAGTGTAAAGTGATGCATGTTGGGGCAAAACTTCCCAACTGATGGGGGTTGAGCTAATGGTGACTGAGCAAGAAAAAGATCTTGAAGTTATGGTGGATAGCCCAATGAAAATGTTGACTCCATGTGTGTGGCTGCTATGAAAAAGGAAAATTCTATGTTATTAAACATGCATAAAATACAGTTGCAAATCCCATTGAAAGCAATGGGACCAGTGAGTTATCAATAACAAACTTATTCCATTGGCTTCAGTGGGTTTTATTCATGTGCTTGCTTGCTTCTAACATTTATGCAGTGACTTTCCACCATTGTGCTTATTGGTTTACAGCTTAAAATAAGAGCTTGCCATCTAAGAGACATGATACGAAAGGAAAAAGGATCAGGAAGGAAAGAAGAAATAGAGCAAAATTCAGGTATCAACAACATTTCCATGTTGTTGTGTAATAAAGTGACATGAAATGACTGTTATGTAATGAAGTGACAGATAATGACCAGTGCCACAGACAGTTCTGGTAGAGGAGGAGCCAAATGATAGTCAGTCCCAGCTGAGCCAATGGACTAACTTTAGCTTTTATGTATCCTCTGTGTTTAGCTGCATGAAAAGAAGCATATGACCTACCATAAGCAGCAAAGGTGGTCACAATCTAATGAGTCACAAAATGACCATTCTCCATTTCAATCATGTCTAATGTGGTGTCGATGAGTCTTGCATGAAAAGTCCATCATGCATTCAGAGGTTCAAAAGACCCAAATGCCTCTGAATTAAGGTGCCTTCAGATGATGCTTTTATCACACCATCACTCTGTTTCATTCACAGAATTCAAGGTGGTAGTGGTGGTGTTCCAGACAACAGTGTCCCAGTTCACAAGATCATGGAGGGGAAATAAGCCATGGTGGCTTATTTCCCCTCCCTGCGCACGCCAGGGAAATTAGCATAATTACCCTGGCAGCGCAGCTTGTTGTGTCATGTGAACCCAGCCAGGGTGGCTTGTCACTGTGGGTAAAAAAAAAAAACACCACCCAGAACTCTACAACAGACCATGCAGGAAATAAGACAATTATTGAAGTCCTGAGCCATAGGATTGTTTCACACATGCATGTGCATCCCTATATTTCAACACATCATTTGCCGATTTGTGACTGAATATTTGATTTGACCGCATTAAAAAGTCTTGCATTGAAGGCACTATAAAGAGAGATGAAATCTCCTGTCCCTTGGTGTCAGAACATAAGAAGACCCCTGCAGGATCAGACCAAGGGTCCATCTAGTCTAGCATTCTGTTTACACAGTGGCCAAGCAGCTGTTGACCAGGAATTCAAAAGCTCATCCATGCATACAAGTCATCTCTTAGGGCTGGTACATACACACACATTCCTCACTTGAGGTCTCTACACTTGATTACTGGCCATTGAATGTGCAATGTGATGTTTATAGGTCCAAGAGTATAGAACAAAGAAAATGGAAAACTTGACCCCATTTCCCAACCCAATTCTCCCTCCTCCCCCTGGTCTTCCAGAACACACCTGACAACAGAGAGACTACTAGACTAAGAGCATCACATCATAGGTGATGTGAGACAGCATGACAGCTTTATCTGAGGCTTGGCCAAAAATCCCCTCCTTCCGCTTTTCCACTTTCCCAGGGCCATTCAGGTGCTGCATGAGGGGGCAGGGGCATTGTCACACACTGGGTTTGCATGATCACAGGATGTTTAACAAGCCACGGTGGCTTGTTAACCACCCTGCACATGCCGATCTCATGCCGGCTGATTTACGTAATGACCCTCTCCAGGTGCAGCTTCTCATGTCGTCCAAACTTGCTGAGGGTGTCTTGTTGGGGTGGTTAACAAACCACCCAGAACCCATGCCCTATTATAGGGTTTGGGGGTGGTTTGTTAAGCCAGCCCCACAAGCCACCCTCGCCAGGTTTGGACAACACAAGAAGCCACAGCTTGATTCGGCAACCTAGTGCCATGGGCACCGCAGCCCATCATGGCTAATAAGCAATGGTAGGCTGTGGTGATTGTGTGAACAAGGTCAGAGGCTTTTGGAGGATGGCTGAAATTTTTTAAATTTTTCAGAGGCTTACTGTAGATACAAGTTGGCAGAGGGTTGCAGACATTCTATCTTCCTTTTTTTGGTAACTGTTACATTCTCTTCACTCCCTCTATTTCCAGTGTTCAGGATGTGAGTGTTGTTGCATATGTAGCCAAAATGGCATCACCTGTGCAGAGAGTGAAGTATCAGCAAGCTTGGGGAGAACTTGCAGTTTGGAGAAGTGTAAAAAAGATTTAGGGGAAAAAACAGGGGTGGGGGACACACACCAAAGAACTCAGTGAAGACTGAGCATGCTCAGTTGTCATAGAATGCTGACTGAGTATAGAGTGGGGGAAACCAGAAAACTGGAGGGGGGCAGAGGGGGATGAAATGGTGTGGCTGGAATTCTGAACAGGGTGCACCGCACTGCAACATTTTGCTGCAGATCCGACTTGTTTGCCTTGTTCTCCTTTGCTTTCACTGTGAAACCCCACTTGAGCAGTCCCAGAGTTGGAGCTGAAAACTACTTTTGGAAAACTGACCCCGATCCGTGGGAGTAAGAAGTTATTGGCGGCTTACAGCGACTCTGCTGTCATCAAAGTCTGGCTTTATGGGCATGGCCTCAAGATGTTTCCCTCTACTTAATTAAAGAGACCGATAAGTATCTAGGTGGAGTGTGCAGATACATCCAGGATGAGTTTGCAGCCTAGTTGGTTCACTGCGCCTATTGTTGAAAGCCAAGGTGTAATATCAGATCAGTGCATTATATGTGCCTATTATAACACTATGTCATCATTTTACATGACATCTTATAATTAAAGTTGGAACTCGAAACAAAACTATTTGACATGGGATGTGTCGCCTTAGATGCTTTCATGGTTAGTTGGGGTTCTTTCTGTCTTATTTATTAACCTCTTGTAAACTTGTGTCTGACTTCTATTTTTTAAAATCCTGTTTTTATCTTTCAGTGCACACAGAAATAGCATACCTTTTGAAGTTGGGTGCTAAGTTAGACAGATGGAAAGAAGGAGAAAAAGAGCAAATGCAGCCCCATCATTTCCCACGACAAAGCTGATCTGATAGGCATGTGGGAGAAAGGCTGAAGGATTAAATCATTACAAATATGGGAAGGAAAAAGAGAGAAAGCATTAGCATTTTGCCTGTTTAGACCTCTCTGTTTAGTTCTGCTGTGCATATCAGAGCATACCTCTGGATAATTCTCTTACAGAGCACAGCATCCCTGAGCACACATACATATCTTCACAGACACACACTACAAACTTAGGCTGCAGTCCTGTCCAAACCTACTTTGGGAGAAAGCCCTATTGAACAAGGTGGTAATTACTTCTGAGTAGATATGCATCGGGCTGGGCGCTTATATTAGTTTTATACCTGTTTATTTGGCATGCAAATGCAAAGAGTTCTGGGAATGGTAGTTTGGTGAGGGGACTGAGGGTGAGTCCAGGCTAAGCTTCTCCACCCCATTTCTCTTATATCTCACTCAGAATCAACATGACACAATTACAAATTGCATCCCTGTGATTTCCCACTCCTTATTCCATTCCTTTTCTACCCTATTTGTGCCTTTTAAAAAATACTTATTTCTGTTTTTGGTCTCTGGAGCAGTTGTTATGCAAGCTTTCCCTGTGAGGACAAAGGACACACTATTTTTACACCTGAACACGGAGTGGGGGTGGCGGAGGGTGGCTTTTGTGCCCCTTTCATGAAAATGTCCAACATTTCCTAACTTTCATCTTCCATGACCTCAGCTGCCTTCACTTTTGGTGATCTTTCCACCATTTCCTGTCCATGGGTACAATCCAACATAAGTTCTATTTAAAGCAGACCCACTGAAATGAATGGGACTTAACTCATGACTGACTTAAGCCCCATTCATTTCAATGAGCCTAAGTAGGATTTAGTTGGATTTTACCCCGTTTTCCCCCTTTGGCTGTTGGACAGTATAGAAATACAATGAACAAACAAATAAATTTCCCAGTGCAGTTGTGCACAATGACTTTATACTGAAGATCCACTTTTTTCTTTTTTAAGAAAAACAATCTTCAAAAAAGCATATATCTGTTAAAAAAAATAGCTTTGGCTATTTGGTGGTATAGAAATGTAATAAATAAATAAAATACCTTCTGGAGTTTTGCCACTTGGACAACTGCACAGTATAATACTCTTCTTGTTTTATACTTTTTACTTTATATAATGTCTGCTGCAAACAGCCAGGCAGGTGCTAACAAAGGAAAACAAATTAACCCCAAACAACCTCCCCATGATGTCACTAATACTGCCCACATTTTGTTTGTTTGTTTCCAAAATGTTAAAACACCCTTCATTCACAGGGAATCCCAGCATGGTATATGCATTAAAAACAAACAAATCCATAAAAACGATACAATTAAAAGAAAAATTAAAACAGCAACTCTTCAGCCAGCAACTGAAACTAAACACAATAAATTCTGTTTAAAAATGAATTAAATTTAAAATTCTAAAATATTAAAATGCTTTGGCAAAAAAGAAACATTTAGAGCACAATCCTATGCATGTTTAGACAGAAAAAAGCCCTACAACTCCCAGTCTCCTTCAAGCCAGCCATGTTTCTGTCTCTAAACATGCATGGGATTGTGCCCTTTATCTCAAAAAGAATTACTGTTTTGTACAAACACTGCACTGTACAGGTTGTCAACCATGCAGGTCCACCTGCGTAAAACTGTGAGGGGGAAAAAATGGATCAGCAGTGTTCCCCAGGGGAGCCCAGATTACATCACAAATACTACCCAATTTTCCAATGCATGAGCTATTTTAGCATTTTGGTGTGGATAAGATTACGTGATATCCCCAGAGCAGAGTATGGATATACATGTGGAAACTGAGAAACAATCCCACTTTTAAGAAGGAACAGGAGAGCAGTGCCTCAGTAGCGCCGGAGAGCAGTCTGTGGATCCACCATGATAATTCTTTCTAAGAGAACTTACAAACTTCCACCTCCCAGGGTACACTGGGGAGATGGAAGCAGGTGGCTGTGTATCCTACTTTACTTGGACCAGACCCAGCCCTTTTTGAAGGGGTGCAGAATGCAGCAGCTCGGCTGTTGTCGGGAGCTGCCCCCTTTCTGCATGCAGCTCCTCTGCTGAGGGAACTACAGTGGCTGCCTATTCGCTACTGGGCCAGGTTTAAGATTTTAGTACTAGTGTACAAAGCCCTAAACAACTTGGGACCAGGATATCTGAGAGAGCACCTTCTCCCTTACCAACCTGCCCGGTCACTGAGGTCATCAGAGGGCATGTCCCTCGTGGTTCTGCATGGACCTATGGCCCAACTGGAGTTCACCTGAGGAAGAGCCTTCAGTGTGGTGGCCCCCTTTCTTTGGAGGTCAGGCAGGCACCAACAGTGTGTTGCTTCCGGTGCCTCCTGAAAATAGTTCTGTTCCCTAAAGAATTCCTCAAATAACCAACCACAGTTTTTATTGGCATTCTGTTTTTAATATTGTTAATATGGTGTTTTTATATGTTTTACTATTGTACTTCTTGTGTTCACCACTCCGAAATCTGTTTTGGATGGGGAGCTGTATACAAATGTTGTAAATAATAATAAGAAAGGAGAGCACTTGGTTCAGCAGACTGAGAGAGCACAGAGTTTGCCTGGTCACAATCTTCCCCACTATTGCGAGATGTATTATATTTCTATTTAAAGTCTGTTTTCTTTTATCCTCTTTTTTGGAGATGTGTTTTCTCTTTTCTTGTTTGGTGATTCACAATGGCTACCCTAAGAAGAAATGACTTAAACTGCTTGAAATCTGTATCTTAGATAATAGTTCATTTATTACATTTCTACACTGTGCAATAGCCAAAGCTCTCTGGGTGGTTTACAAAGACTAAAATCCTAAAATTACAATATAATAACATAACACCAATGTATAAAATTCTAACCATTTTAAACAATTAACAGAAACCCCAGCACCTGTGAAAAACTATTGTTGTTGTTGAGTCGTTCAGTCGTGTCCGACTCTTCGTGACCCCATGGACCATAGCACGCCAGGCCTTCCTGTCCTGCGCTCTCTCCCAGAGCGTGCTCAAGTTCATATTCATTGCATCGGTGATGCTATCTAGCCATCTCATCCTCTGAAGAGATTACAATGTTGGCACCAGGTGGGCCTCACTGGGGAGAGCATTCTATAATCAGGGGCCACCACCAAGAAGGCCCTCTCAGAGGAGGCACTTGGAGGAGGACCTAAGATGATGAGTGTAGTATACATATAGTTCATACTGGGAGAAGCCCTCCATCATATTATATAGTGCTATATGCAGAAAGGAAAAGGAACACTAAAGACTGAATTAGGGGTCTAGCATAACGTAATATATATACTTTACACAGCAATTGTGTTACCTGCAGTTATAAGCATCACCACCTCTTACCCCAAATCCCAGAAGGAGGCCTTTGAATCTTCTCATGCAGCAGGAGACAAGGCAACCCCAGGGAGCCCCATTCACTCCCCAGTCCTTTGCTGTGTGGTGAATCTGGACGCCTGCTTGGCATGCCATATAGAGAGCAGATAACTGTGAGATATTCCTGCTGCAAATCGCACCAACACATCCTTTTAAATTTCATCTGTAAATATCATAAGAACAAAATATGGTTATTTCCCAATCCTGCCTTAAGGTTCTTCCCCTTTTTGTCTGAGCAAACATATTTTTAGAACCCATTTATTACATTTATAGTGGGGAGCGTTATGTGTATAATTATAATTGTATATATGCTGCATGTACTGTTTTTGTTTTTAAATGTCCACAATTCTGGGAGGAGGGAATATGTATGTCCAGGACACCAACACTGTTGGGGGTTTTCCTGGTCCATGAAAAAGTTTTTCCGGACTGAAAAAAGGAGCGGGCATGTTTCCACCGTATTGGCTTTACTTTGTTTGCAGCTTTGTTGTGATTCCCCAATCACATCTTCTCCTTTTCCATTTTTCACGGTGCTTAAAATCCTGGCTTATCATGCTGTAGCCTGGGGCTCTGTGCTGTTTCCACTGAGCTCTAATTGAATTATTTTCTTGATGGCTGGGTGGAGTCTGAGTGGAGTCTGGGCTGGGCCTGATTACCTCATCAGTGTTCCTGCCTCCTCGGCTGCATTTCCAGGACAATGGAAGGAGAAGCGAATGGAGGAGTTCCGGATTTTTAAAAAGGAATCAGCTTTGCAGTGAAGAGAAGCTTTCCCCCTCCCCCCCTTCTCCTTTCCCCTGAAAGTCCAAATGCACCTGCATTTCAGGAGCAAGCCTCATTGAGCACAATGGGAATTACTTCCGAGTAGATGCACATATGCCTATGCTGGGGAAGAGGGTGGAGGGAGAACACAAAGAGGGAAACTAGCCCCCATTTTAACCCAGAGGACCTCATTGACCGCAATGGGAGTTACTTCTGACAAGACAGTAATGGGTTTGTTGTGGGAAAAAGAGCTAAAGCAGCCCCCATTTTAACACACAGGATCTCTATATGGAAGCTGTGGATGAGTTACATCCTAAGGCAATGGATCAAAGCCTTGAGATCACGCTTAATTGCATTTATGGAATTGGGCTTAAAAGTGTGCCTTTTCAGTTGGGGGGAATCTCTGTAAGTTCTGATGTAGGCATTCAAAGGCAAGCCTCATTCAGCACAATGGGAGTTACTTCTGAGGAGACACTAATGGGTTTGTTGTGGGAAAGAGTAGTAAACACAAAGCCAGAATCCAGCCCCCATTGTAACCCACAGGATAGCTATAACGAAGCTATGAAGTACTTTCTTCCTAAGGCAATTAATCAGAGCCTCACTTGGTTGCTTCAAGGCATTTAACGAATTGGGCTTTAATGTGTGCCATCTCAATTGAGGGGGAATCTCAGCCTCATTGACGGCAATGGGAGTTACTTCTGAGGAGACACTAATGGGTTTGTTGTGGGAAAGAGACCAAAACCAGCCCCCTTTTAATGCATAGGATCTCTATATGGAAACTGTGAATGAGTTACGTCCTAAGGCGATGGACTGAAGCCTGGAGATCCCGCTTAAGCGCTTAATCACATTTAAGGAATTGGGCTTTGAGGGGCTTATCTGTTATTTCTGTGGTCATTGAGAGGGCAAACCTCATTCAGCACAATGGGAGAAAACACCCCTTGACTGGGGTCATGGCTGTGTTCTAGTGCTTATTTTCAATGATGTTTTGAAAATGAATCTTCCGGAAAACAGGGAAGGAAAGGATTGGGTCACTGAGGTCAGAGCAGCACATTCACAAAGGCTGGGCTACACACCCTATGGGCAGGACTATTGATACCAGACCCAGTGAGATTGTGGAAACAGGTCAGTAATGGACCCACGGTAAACTGGAAAAGTCCGACTATAAGCAGTTTCAGAAGGAGTGGTTTTTCAGCAAGAAAATGCAGGGCTGATGCTGAATGGCCACTACGTCATGGAAACACAGAGACCTCACTGCGCAGCTGGGTTGGAGTAAATAGCTGGTTCAGAAATGGTTTTGTTGATGGAAAGGGTGTTGAAGAGAAGACTTAAAGGACAGGAAGGAAGTGGCTTCCGAGGAAGGCAAAGGAGCAAACTGCCAAGGAAGGCAAAGGAGCAACACATCTGAAAACAGGAGCATTACCTGGTATCCTTGAGCAGCTGCCAGGGCCCTGGTATGCTAGGAAAGGCCCACTGCTGCCACCTTCCCTGAGCCCTTTTTAAAACATTCTCCAAATCGGTACTCCAAGCAGCTCCAGGCAACTTAGTTTAGCCACCATTTTAATTTCTCATAATGGAACATAGGAAACTGCCTTATACTCCGTCAGACCCTTGATCCATCTAGCTCAGTACTGTCAACACTGACTGGCAGCAGTCTTTTTTTCAGCCCTACCTAGAGATGCTGAGGATTGGACCTGGGGCAAGCAGAAGGTCCCAGGTCCAATCCTCAGCATCTCCAGGTAGGGCTGGAAAAAAGGCTGCTACCAGTCAGTGTTGACAGCGTTGTGCACTCTGCAGCATTGTGGGAGACCTAAATGGTGGCCCTTCCAGACACCTGGTGCTGTTTGGAACACTGCTGCTCTCCTTATAATTAACTTACATTGTAAGCACTTTGGGGCAGAGGCCTGCCTTTTAAAATTTCTACTCTTACACTGCAATCCTCTATACACTTACCTGGGAGTAAGCCACATTGAACTCATTAGGCTTACTTATGAGTAGCCATGCATAGGATTGCATCATTAAAGTGCCATGTATACTGCTTGTGTTATAGTTTACTGCTACTATTAATAATCCTGGTCAACATCATTGTCACAATGGACAGCATGACCTGGATCTAGTATATCTCAATTCAAGCCTGTCTCTCTCTCAGCTTCAATTTCCTGTCTTTATGTTGGAAATGATAATGACTTATTTCACAAGATTGTTCACAGGGCAAAGAACGTAAAAGTTTCTGGCAAAATGTAATAAACTGTTAACAACAACAATGACAAAAGATGGTAAGATGTATCAAGCACATAAGATAAAATGTTTTGTAAATTAACAGTGCTATACAAAATACAAATGTTGTGGAGTTTTTCTCTGAGGATGTACAGAGTTTCTTTTCCTCCTCACTGAATAACTACACTTACGACTGATCACCTATGAATGGCTGTCATTTGATGATGGCTCTGTGACACAACCTGAATGCGTGTCGTTGCCATCATGAAACTCACCCTGTCTGAAAGGATGCCTTTTGGTGGCATTTGTTAACAGCTGCATATGTGGGAGATCTGGCATACAGGCAGTCCTGTAACTATAAGCAAGTCCAGCAATTCTCAGCCAGGGCCCATCAAAACAAGCAACTCCACTATTCACTTTCCTTAGCATGTAACCCTTTGCATGTTTAGACAGAAAACATGGCTGGCTGGAGAATACTGGGAGTTGTAGGACATTTTTCTGTCTAAACATCCATAGGATTGTGCCCTAAATCTATCTGTGCAACCTTTCTGTAAAAAAGGAAGAAAGAATAATTTGAAAGATCACATGGCATAATACTTAATACTATTGGTTGCTGTTTTTAGCTTAGCAATAGGTTTTATTAACAATTCTTTTGCAATAACTTTCACAACTCTTTAGCTCCAGTGACTATGTTTACTTTCTTCTTGGCTGGGAGCTACCTTTGAAAATTATACACAAAACAAGCTAGAAATATTATTCTCATGTAGGGGTGCTTCAGTTAGCATCTCCGTTTTGCTTGTGTGGGTAAGGGCTTTTCATAGCCAATGATTTCCTACCTTTAGGTTTTAAACTACTTATAGTGGGCAGACTGTGATATTAAAGGGGCAGAGTGGTGCCCTGTTAGTTAAGGTGGTTTGCAAAAAGAAGATTATGGCACTATAAACCTAAATATTATATTGTCATAAAAATGACACTTGGCGAATTATTAACTTGAAAATAAGCACCCATGATCTACTTGATGAGGTCTACAATTGTGCCAAATTACAATGACATTACTACATGGATTGGCATCCTAGCATGGTGGAATAGTGGGGCTCAGGTAAGCAATAAACAGGCATGGATCAACTCATGGGAGGATTCCTCTAGCAATACAGTAAGGCTCAGATGCTTCATAGGGCAATATAGGACTAAAACAGCATGGGCACAACACATTCCATCCCCCCATCTGGATTTGGGCCTGAAAGACCAAGGAAAAGTGTGGGTGCATGGAGGGCACAGTTTACACCTCTTTAGACATCAGCCTTAGCTTTCAGTTTCTTGGCTTCGTGGGACTTAAGCCAACAAGGTGTAGCCTTAACTCTGGTCCTAAAGCAGCAGGTTCCCCCCCCCCCAGCTGTCTTTCTGACTCAGAACTCTTGTCTTGCAGGCCTGAACTCTGGTCTTAAAATTGGCAGGTTTTTTAAAAAATTAAATTAACATTTTGCATGTATGTGCCTATATGAACAAACCCTACTACAGCTCCTACTGGTCCTGGTGCAGTGGTCCCTTTCACATTATCAGAAGTAGCTGAGGCTAGAAGCAGGAACCTACAGGTCTGTGCACAGCTACTCCACGTTGGGAATAAGTGGGCACTTATACACCACCAAAAAAGAGGGAAAGGAGGACACTGGTTAGCATAAACTGATATGTATAGACACACATTTAGAAATAATAACTATAACTGAAATAGAAATATACAACAGTGGGGAACTGTGACCAGGTGACTGGCCTGCCTGCCTGGTTAGTCTGCTTTCAGGTGCTAACTGTTGATGGGGGCAACTTCAAGGTCCCTGCTCTCCTGGCTTCTTAGTAGGGAACCACTGTGGCTCCTACAAGTCATCTCCTTGGGCAATGAAGGGTTTTCAAATACCAGGGTAGCTCCACCCCCAAGCTCCACCTGCCAATGGCTCTCCCCAGCAGGAAGCATTGTGAAGGCTTCCTATCTAGGGTGAGGCTTTGGTAGGCAATGATGGCCTTCCTGGGGCTCTGCGGTGAAAAGCAGAGACAAAAACCCAGGGTGTAAAACAGGGGTTCCCAACACAACATCTGTGGGTGCCATGGCACCCATTGGAACTTCTAAGGGGTACCTAACATGGTGCCCATGGGCACCTGCAAAACTTTTTTTTAAAGTTTTGTTTTTTCTTGGGATTTTTTATATATATATACATGGATTTGTATACATCCATAGCAATGAATATATATGGTATGCATATGGTATGTATTATTCTAGCAATAATACATAGGCTTCAACAAAAGTGGACCAAATATCCAAATAAATATCCATTTCAAGATGGCATCTATATGCTACCTGTTCCAGTATTAAAAGCATTGTAAAGTCTTCAATCTATTGCATTGTAGGACGTGACTGTTTATCCTTCTGATGTTGCAATATCAGTGTTTTAGTTGTCTAAAGGGCACGGAGAATCCATTTATGCTTACCATTTCTTAATGTCCATGAAACAGGTAAATAATTTCAAAAAGCATGTACATCAGTGAATATTAAAGACTTTTCCAGTACAAAGTTTTTCTGTGTAATAACCTCCTCCTCAAAAGGAGCAACTACTGGACATTGCCAAAACATACGTTTAATTAGCCGTATTGTACCAGCTGTTGTTCCAACAGCACAAGAGGCGACTCTACACATGGACGTCACCAGATGGTCAATATCGAAATCAGATTGATTATGTCCTTTGCAGCCAAAGATGGAGAAGCTCCATACAGTCAGTAAAAACAAGACCTGGAGCTGACTGTGGCTCAGATCATGAGCTGCTTCTTGCAAAATTTCGGCTTAAATTGAAGAACGTCGGGAAAACCACTAAACCGTTCAGGTATGACCTAAATCATATCCCTGATGAATATACAGTGGAGGTGAGGAATAGATTTCAGGGATTAGACCTGATAGACAGAGTGCCTGAGGAACTATGGACGGAGGTCCGTAACATTGTTCAGGAGGCAGCAACGAAATCCGTCCCAAAGAAAAAGAAATGCAAGAAAGCCAAGTGGCTGTCTGATGAGGCTTTACAACTAGCTCACGAAAGAAGGGAAACGAAAAGCAAGGGAGAAAGGGGAAGATATACCCAACTGAATGCAGAGTTCCAGAGAATAGCAAGGAGAGACAAGAAGGCCTTCTTAAATGAACAATGCAAAGAAATCGAGGAAAACAACAGAATGGGAAAGACTAGAGATCTTTTCAAGAAAATTGGGGATCTCAAGGGAACGTTTTGTGCAAAGACGGGCATGATAAAGGACAAAGAAGGCAGGGACCTAACAGAAGCAGATGAGATTAAGAAGAGGTGGCAAGAATACACAGAAGAACTATACAGGAAAGATCTGAATGTCCCTGATAGCCATGATAGTGCGGTCACTGAACTTGAGCCGGACATCCTAGAGAGTGAAGTCAAGTGGGCCTTAGGAAGCATTAGTAACAACAAAGCTAGCGGAGATGACAATATTCCAGCCGAGCTATTTAAAATCCTAAAAGATGATGCTGTTAAAGTGCTGCATTCAATATGCCAACAAATCTGGAACACTCAACAGTGGCCACAAGACTGGAAAAGGTCAGTTTACACTTTCTCAAATTCCCAAAGGTGCCTACATGTCCAAAAAGGATGGGGACCACTGGTGTAAAAAACAGAGTTGTAGTCCTCAGAGTAGCCCAACATGTTTCAGCCCTGTACCATATATTTCTGGTCTCGTATGTGTCACGAAGAGTCGGACACGACTGAACGACTGAACAACAACAACAAATGTATCCTAGAATAAATCCTGCGACTGGTTCAGTTGCAGGATTTATTCTTGGAGACATATATTTTTTTCAGAGATCTCTGCAGGCTGCATTTTTAGAAATTAACCCCTGAAGAAGACCCAGAAATATATGGTGCAGGGCCAAAATGCATTGGGCTACCCTGAGGAATAAAATTATTTCTGGGACTTTGCTTTTCACTGTGTGATTTTGGATGTTTCCCGTTTTGTCTGACTTCGCTTCCTAGTTGCTTACTATGACTTGGCAGAGGCCCATTTCGACCGGAACTGCCATCTTTTCCTTCAGTAAGGCCCACTCAGCTCCCAATCACATCTGATGGAAACAGGCTACTTATGAACTGTCAAAAAAGAGGAAATGTATCATCAATTTGCATAATGTTTGCATTTGCTAATTTATTTGTTAACATGCAAATTTAGAAATAATAAGCAGAATGTAAATAGAAATTCAATGCATCTCACCATAATCGGACCTCCCTTCTTTGACAATGTTTTTCCTCTTTGTTGGCAATGTGTAAGTGGTCATCCTACCAGCAAGTACATTGCTGACCTATATTATGAATAGTGGAATTCGGAGTTAAACTAGACAAGACATGGGAAATGTATGAGCAATCTCTAGATATTTTTTGTTCCAGCTTAAATTCATTGACACAGGCCAGTTGAAATTAACTGGAGCGTTGTGGTGGGGAGGGGAAGATATAATCCCTTCCTCATGGGCTATTCCCCCAGTTGCTTTTCTCCCTTGAGCAGAAAACATGCAGGAACTCAGAGGCCTGTTTGCATGATCACAGGGTGGTTAACAAGCCATGATGGTCATGTGCAGGCTGATTTGTATAATCATCCCTGCCAGGCATGGCTTCTCATCCAAATTAGAACCCATGGCTTCTTGCAGGGTTGTTGGGTGGTTTGTTAACCACCCCAACAAGCCACCCTTGTTGGGTTTGGAGGACACAAGAAGTTGTGGCAGCAGGGGCTTGGGTCAGCTACCTGGGCTGCAGTGATTGTGCAAGCCAGGTCCATCTCTTTTCTCCTGCAGAAAGAAAAGCATGGGGGGGGGGTGAATTTTGATCTGGAAAAGTTAGGCAAGAAGTCTCAAGGAGGAGCTCCACCCTTCCTGCGACTTGCTGAAGATAGACTTGCTGGACTACTGCAAGAGAGGCAATAAAAGAGCCAGTGTGGTTTACTGGTTAGAGAGTCGAGCTGGGACTCGGGAGTTCCAGGCTTTAGTCCCCACTCAGCCATGAAGCTCATTGGATGTCTTTAGGCCAGTCACTGACTCTCAGCACTAACCTACCTCCCAGGGTTGTTGTGAGGATAAAATGGAGAGGAGGGGGACCGTGTAAGCCACCTTGGATTCCTTCCAAGAGGAAAAAAGGCAGGATGTAAATGTAATAATAAATAAAATACATCTTCCTTATTTTATTAAGACAGGCAAAGTGGAAGGTTATCTAATAGCTCTATATAACTTAAACCACAGAGTCAAGTTGAGCTATGTAGAGCAAGAATTGCTATACTTCATTTTTGTTTTACCTCATACTCATACCACCACCAGAAGGCTGTGGTTTGCAGTTAGGTATGTTCTTTTCTTGCTCTGCTACACTTTTTATTTTTTTATTTTTTTTTACCAATGTAAAACTCTGCGGCTGCCTTGCTAATTTCTCTGAGCATTAAACTGGCTCTCCCTTGCCAAGAGCCTTCTTTCAAGCCGCGCTTACTGAAATCCAATCAATCCTCATTGTCCCACTTCGTCTGATGAGTCAAGCGGAATTACATGGAGAGTTTATTGCTATTACATGCTGTCCCTGTGCAGTGTGTTATTAGGTACTTAATAAAACTGTGACTATTCCCACCAAAATTGGGAATGTCACGCAGCCCAAGGGGAAGTCAACTAGCTGGAAGGGAGTCAGTGAAACCAGCATTGTATATGTGTATGCATATGTGTAGAGATGTGAAGACACAGAAAAAATGACACACACACACACACACACACACGGTGCATTTTTCCCCAAGGACAAAAAAATGTCCCTGGAAAACGCAGGGTGTTTTAAAAAAAATTGTGTGTGTGTATGTGTGTGTGAGAGAGTCCAATATATTTGAAGACTGGGGGGAAATTCAGCTTGACTGGTCATTTTGGAACACATGTTGCATACTACCATTGTTTTAAACTCCATAGAGTGTAATACATTTATTAGGCCAAGACAATGATCACCAAAAAATGTGCAAGCTTTTGTGATCTCCAGATCTCTTCATCAGGCAAGATGTTATAAAAAGCAGGTTGGCAGGTAGAGGAAGGGGGAATTAGTGGGGAGGGAAAGGCTGACTAGATGTTGCAGTAAAAATGTCTGCTTGGACAGAGTTTTAAGATAATATGCAGGAAGTCAAAAGCTTGCACACTTTTGGTGATCTTTGAGTTGGCCTAATAAAAGTATTCCACTATATGATTTTGGAGTTTTTCTTATGTCCAGCACAGCTGCCTTTGTTTTTTGTACATTTGTTTTGGCCTTCAAAGAATACGAAACTTAATGCTGCCAAAGAGTTCTGCTGCTGGAAAACAATACGGACTGGGAATAATTCCTTCCCTTTAAAGGCACAGTAGTATTGCATCTCATGAAGCTCTTGTTTGGGGCAGATACCAATCAACAGCAGTGCATGTAGGAGGTGAGCTGAGTGTATTACCTGATTCCCATCGGTGCATAGCACTTGAGGGGGCTGGAATGGGCCTTTGTTCTTGCTGGAGGGAGTTGCTCTGCAGTGGAAGAGAACAGGGGTGAATTAAGGTTGCACAGCACTGAGCAGTGCAGGCTCCACACCCACAGAGTGGACTGAAGAACCTAGCATGGGCTAGTTTAGTCTTTTAAAACGTGCGGTTTTTAATGTTTTAATGTTCTTACTGTTTTTAAAGGTCTTCTTTTTATTGTTGCAAGGTTTTATTGTTTTAAATTGTTTACACATCGACCTGGTGGCTTTTAGGCAGATAAGGCAGGATATAATAATAATTATAATAATTAATTAATTATCCCCTTCATGGATCACTGCCTTGTTGTGGCGAAGGGGCTTGCGTAACTCAGTGAAGCCATAAGCTATGCCGTGCAGGGCCACCCAAGATGGACAGGTCATGGCAGAGAGTTCTGATAAAATGTGGTCCACTGGAGAAGGAAATGGCAACCCACTCCAGTATTCTTGCCAAGAAAACCCCATAGAACATATCACAAGGCTAAAAGATATGATGCTGGAAGACGAACCCCTCAGGTCGGAAGGTGTCCAATATACTACTGGGGAAGAGCAGAGGGTATTTCCAAGTAGCACCAGAAAGAGTGAAGCAGCTGGGCCAAACCCAAAAGGACACTCAGCTGTTGATGTGTCCGGTGGTGAAAAGAAAGCCCGATGCTGTGAAGAACAATATTGTTTAGGAACCTGGAATGTCAGATCAATGAATCAAGGTAAGCTGGAGGTGGTCAAACATGAGATGGCAAGATTGAACATCGACATCTTGGGAATCAGTGAACTCAAATGGACAGGCATGGGCGAATTTAATTCAGATGACCATCATATCTACTATTGTGGGCAAGAATCCCTTAGAAGAAATGGAATAGCACTCATAGTCAACAAAAGGGTGGGAAAAGCAGTACTGGGGTACAATCTTAAAAATGATAGAATGATCTCAGTATGAATCCAAGGCAAACCATTCAACATCACAGTAATTCAAGTCAATGCCCCAACCACTGATGCCGAAGAAGCTGAGGTTGATCGGTTCTATGAAGACCTACAACACCTTCTAGAACTAACACCAAAAAAAGATGTCCTCTTCATCATAGGGGATTGGAATGCTAAAGTAGGAAGTCAAGAAATCACTGGGATAACAGGCAGGCATGGCCTTGGTGTACAAAATAAAGCAGGACAAAAGCTAATAGAGTTTTGCCAAGAGAACACGCTGATCATAGCAAACACTCTTTTCCAACAGCACAAGAGGCGACTCTACACATGGACATCACCAGATGGTCAATATCGAAATCAGATTGATTATGTCCTTTGCAGCCCAAGATGGAGAAGCTCTATACAGTCAGTCAAAACAAGACCTGGAGCTGACTGTGGCTCAGATCATGAGCTTCTTGTTGCAAAATTTCAGCTTAAATTGAAGAACGTAGGGAAAACCACTAAACCATTCAGCTATGACCTAAATCATATCCCTTATGAATATACAGTGGAGGTAAGGAATAGATTTCAGGGATTAGACCTGATAGACAGAGTGCCTGAGGAACTATGGACAGAGGACCGTAACATTGTTCAGGAGGCAGCAACGAAATACATCCCAAAGAAAAAGAAATGCAAGAAAGCGAAGTGGCTGTCTGATGAGGCTTTACAAGTAGCTGAGGAAAGAAGAGAAGCAAAAAGCAAGGGAGAAAGGGGAAGATATATCCAACTGAATGCAGAGTTCCAGAAAATAGCAAGGAGAGACAAGAAGGCCTTCTTAAATGACCAATGCAAAGAAATCGAGGAAAACAACAGAATGGGAAAGACTAGAGATCTCTTCAAGAAAATCGGAGATCTCAAGGGAACATTTTGTGCAAAGACGGGCATGATAAAGAACAAAGAAGGCAGGGACCTAACAGATGCAGATGAGATTAAGAAGAGGTGGCAAGAACACAGAAGAACTATACAGGAAAGATCTTAATGTCCCTGATAGCCATGATAGTGCGGTCACTGAACTTGAGACGGACATCCTAGAGAGTGAAGTCAAGTGGGCCTTAGGAAGCATTACTAACAGCAAAGCTAGTGGAGATGACAGTCTTCCAGCTGAGCTATTTAAAATCCTAAAAGATGATGCTGTTAAAGTGCTGCATTCAATATGCCAACAAATTTGGAACACTCAGCAATGGCCACAAGACTGGAAAAGGTCAGTTTACATTCCAATTCCAAAGAAAGGCAACGCCAAAGAGTGTTCAAACTACCGCACAATTGCGCTCATTTCACATGCCAGCAAGGTGATGCTCAAAATCCTACAAGCTAGGCTTCAGCAGTATGCGAACCAAGAACTACCGGAAGTACAAACTGGGTTTTGAAGAGGCAGAGGAACTAGAGATCAAATCGCCAACATTCGCTGCATCATGGAGAAAGCAAGAGAATTCCAGAAAAATGTCTATTTCTGCTTCATTGACTATGCTAAAGTCTTTGATTGTGTGGATCACAACAAACTGTGGCAAATTCTTTACGTGATGGGAGTACCAGACCACCTTACCTGTCTCTTGAGAAACCTGAACGAGGGTCAAGAAGCAACAGTAAGAACCAGAGATGGAGCAACCGAGTGGTTCAAAATTGGGAAAGGAGTACGACAAGGCTGCATATTGTCACCCTGCTTATTTAACTTATATGCAGAGTACATCATGAGAAATGCCGGGTTGGATGAATCAGAGGTCGGAATTAAGATTGCTGGGAGAATTATCAACAACCTCCGATATGCAGACGACACCACCCTAATGGCAGAAAGCTAAGAGGATCTCAAGAGCCTCTTGTTGAGGGTGGAAGAGGAGAGTGCAAAAGCTGGTTTGAAACTCAACATTAAAAAAACTAAGATCATGGCATCTGGCCCTATCACTTCCTGGCATATAGAAGGGGAAGAAATGGAAGCAGTGACAGATTTTACTTTCTTGGGCTCCAAGATCACCGCAGACGGTGACTGTAGCCATGAAATTAAAAGACGCTTGCTCCTTGGGAGGAAAGCTATGGCAAACCTGGACAGCATAGTAAGAAACAGAGACATCACCTTGCCGACAAAGGTCCGTCTAATCAAAGCTATGGTTTTCCCAGTAGTAATGTATGGCTGTGAGAGCTGGACTATAAGGAAGGCTGAGCGCCGAAGAATTGATGCTTTCGAACTGTGGTGCTAGAGAAGATTCTTACGAGTCCCCTGGACTGCAAGGAGGTCAAATCAATCAATCCTAAAGGAAATCAACCCTGAGTGCTCATTGGAAGGACAGATACTGAAGCTGAAGCTCCAATATTTTGGCCACCTAATGCGAAGAGAAAACTCCCTGGAAAAGACCCTGATGCTGGGAAAGACTGAAGGCAAAAGGAGAAGGGGACAGCAGAGGATGAGATGGCTAGATAGCATCACCGATGCAATGAATATGAACTTGAGCATGCTCCGGGAGAGAGCGCAGGACAGGAAGGCCTGGCGTGCTATGGTCCATGGGGTCACGAAGAGTCGGACACGACTGAACAACAACAATAATAATTAAAATAATATTAATATGCAGAGCATCCTCCATTGCCATCTTAAGACAGAAACCAAGGACAAAGTTAACACCAGGCCATGTGTCCCCTTTTTACAGAGGACAGTCCTCTATTTGAAGGGCCACCAGAGGACTGTTCTCTATTTTAAAGGTGTCCTCTATTTGTAGGGCTGTCCAGTCCAGACCCGGTTTAAAGATAAAGAACCATCTGAAGGAAGAGCTGGGCCTCGAAGTTGCCCATCCACAGCACCCGGACAGCAGAGTGGACAAGGCACACAGGTCACCTCGTCACACCCTTCCTCCCTGTGGTGAGCTTTCTATTTAAATTACACTTTACATACTTACAGATTTATTGAGCCTATGTACACCAGTTGCTGGGGAACATGGGTGGGAGGGTGTAGGACAAGCAAGTACTACTTGTGGGTCCCTGGTCGACAGCTAGTTGGTCACTGTGTGAACAAAATGCTGGACTAGATGGACCCTTGGTTTGATCCAGCAGGGCTCTTCTTATGTTCTTATGTTTGTTTGTGGTGACTGAGTACCATGCCACCATAGTCACGTATGAATCGGCTCCCTGCATGTGGCATACAGCCGTCTGCATACAGCAGGGATGGAGAACCTCTTTCAACCTGAGGGCCAAATTCCATCTTGGTGAAGCTCTTGGGGGCCACGATCTAGTGGTGGGTGAGACCAAAGGCAAAAGGGGAAGGGGCAGAATACTGGCATATTGTAGCTTAAAGCTCTCACTGCCTATAACTAAGCCTTAGGAGAGGCATTTCAACCTTTTAGAATGGGAAAAAACACATGACAGTCAGGAAACCAGAAAACAATTGGTGGCTGGAGGAAAGGGGTGGGCCAGGGAGATGGTGCATGGGCCTGAGGTATGTTGTTGTTGTTCAGTCGTTCAGTCGTGTCCGACTCTTCGTGACCCCATGAACCATAGCACGCCAGGCCTTCCTGTCCTGCGCTGTCTCCCGGAGCGTGCTCAAGTTCATATTCATTGCATCCGTGATGCTATCTAGCCATCTCATCCTCTGCCGTCCCCTTCTCCTTTTGCCTTCAGTCTTTCCCAGCATCAGGGTCTTTTCCAGGGAGTTTTCTCTTCGCATTAGGTGGCCAAAATATTGGAGCTTCAGCTTCAGTATCTGTCCTTCCAATGAACACTCAGGGTTGATTTCCTTTAGGATTGACTGATTTGACCTCCTTGCAGTCCAGGGGACTCGTAAGAGTCTTCTCCAGCACCACAGTTCGAAAGCATCAATTCTTCGGCGCTCAGCCTTCCTTATAGTCCAGCTCTCACAGCCATACATTACTACTGGGAAAACCATAGCTTTGATTAGACGGACCTTTGTCGGCAAGGTGATGTCTCTGCTTCTTACTATGCTGTCTAGGTTGGCCATAGCTTTCCTCCCAAGGAGCAAGCGTCTTTTAATTTCATGGCTACAGTCACCGTCTGCGGTGATCTTGGAGCCCAAGAAAGTAAAATCTGTCACTGCTTCCATTTCTTCCCCTTCTATATGCCAGGAAGTGATAGGGCCAGATGACATGATCTTAGTTTTTTTAACGTTGAGTTTCAAACCAGCTTTTGCACTCTCCTCTTTCACCCTCAACAAGAGGCTCTTGAGATCCTCTTCGCTTTCTGCCATTAGGGTGGTATCGTCTGCATATCGGAGGTTGTTGATAATTCTCCCGGCAATCTTAATTCCGACCTGTGATTCATCCAACCCGGCATTTCTCATGATGTACTCTGCATATAAGTTAAATAAGCAGGGTGACAATATGCAGCCTTGTCGTACTCCTTTCCCAATTTTGAACCAATCGGTTGTTCCATGTCTGGTTCTTACTGTTGCTTCTTGACCCTCGTACAGGTTTCTCAGGAGACGGGTAAGGTGGTCTGGTATTCCCATCACTTTCAGAATTTGCCACAGTTTGTTGTGATCCACACAATCAAAGGCTTTAGCGTAGTCAATGAAGCAGAAATAGACGTTTTTCTGGAATTCTCTTGCTTTCTCCATGATGCAGCGAATGTTGGCGATTTGATCTCTAGTTCCTCTGCCTCTTCGAAACCCAGCTTGTACTTCTGGTAGTTCTCGGTTCGCATACTGCTGAAGCCTAGCTTGTAGGATTTTGAGCATCACCTTGCTGGCATGTGAAATGAGCGCAATTGTGCGGTAGTTTGAACACTCTTTGGCGTTGCCCTTCTTTGGAATTGGAATGTAAACTGACCTTTTCCAGTCTTGTGGCCACTGTTGAGTGTTCCAGATTTGTTGGCATATTGAATGCAGCACTTTAACAGCATCATCTTTTAGGATTTTAAATAGCTCGGCTGGAATACTGTCATCTCCGCTAGCTTTGTTGTTACTAATGCTTCCTAAGGCCCACTTGCTGAGGTATACAGCAATGCTATTATTTTGCACAAAGGAAGAAGGCAGACTAAGATCCCATTGATACATTCATTTTAATGGGTAGTATCCAATGATAGTCCTGCTTAGAGTAGACACATTGAAATGAATGGGGCTTCAGTTAGTCATAACTAACAAGCCACATTCATTTCAATGGATCTACTCTAAGTAGGACTAACATTGGATACTACCCAGTGTTTCCTGGATCCAATTGATTGACTGACTGATTGAAAAAACAGCAGAGCACAGCTTACAGTTTTCAAGATGCCTTATGCCACTTTTCTTATCTACAAGACAATATCTATCACACCTCCCTTGCAGAACTTCCACACACTTTCAATGCCACATGGAGGTGACTGTATTTGCCCAGAAGTTGCTCCCCAGGATGATCAGCTTCTTTGGGAGGTGGGAGACTCATCGGTGGTTAATCATAATCAGTAACAACTGGGACCTGTGAGAAAATGTTGCAATTTGTCCCCTCCCCCTAAGTAGAGCAGCCATTTACATATCTCCCCAAAAGAGGAAATGCATCACCAAAAATTAGAAGAAAAGGGTATACCAATTTGCATAGAATTTGCATATGCTAATGTATATGTATATATGTAAACTGGAAATGATGGCTGCAGTTTAAATAGAACTACAGTACATAGAATCAAAGAATAGTAGGGTTGGAAGGGGTCAGCAAGACCATCGAGTCCAACCCCCTGCTCAATGCAGAAATCCAAGTCAGAGCATCCCTGACAGATGGCTGTCCAGCCTCATCTTGAATGCCTCCAGTGTGGGAGAGCCCACCACCTCCCTAGGTAATGAGTTCTATTGTCGTATTGCTCTAACAGGAAGTTTTTCCTGATGTTCAGCTGGAATCTGGCTTCCTGTAACTTGAGCCCATTATCCCATGTCCTGCACTCTGGGATGATTGAGAAGAGATCCTGGCCTTTGTCTCTGTGAAGTTGTCACTACATCTCATTGTAGTGAGGAAGATTGTGACCAGGTGACCTGTGTGCATGCTCAGTCTGCTCTCTAGCTGCTACCTGTGGATGGGCAACTTCAAAGTCCCTGCTGCTCTCCCTTCTTGTGGTTCTCTAGCTTCAAACCAGACTCAGACTGGATTGTCCTTCAAACAGAGGATGCCTTCAAATAAAGGACTCCCAACAGATGGCCATCCTACACTTAATCCGGTTCTAGTTGTGAGACATTACATAAGCCAGGCTCCAGTATGGGGTGCTGCTGCTAATAATGTGTGAAGCTCAAATAAAAATCCTGAATTGAGTTTGTTAGCCAAATAGGAGAAGTCACAGTAGATCAGTTCCATCTTATTAACTGAGATACTGGAAGGAATTAAAAAAAAAAATAATCCTGAACCACCACAGCTGCTATTATTGTCACAAACCGGAAAGGATAATGATTCTTCCATTTTCAGTCAGTATAATTTTTAGCACTCGCACACCTCTTGAACGCGCTTCCCAAAGATGAACTAATAAAATATTTGTACATCACTGCCTGAAGTCTTAATTATAGAACAAATAAACAATAAGGGAAAGAGAAGTTAACCCTGTTCAAAGTGGAAGACATTTGGGTGAAGGTTTGCTGGAAGGTTTGGCCATGTTATCATTGCCTTTATCTAAGATACCACCATGGCCATTCTGGCCAGGGATGATGGGAGTTGTAGTCTAAGTAACACATCTGGAGTGCAGCAGGTTGGTGAAGTCTGTAATAGACACTTGACCACCCATGCTTGCTGTTGGTTGGAAATGTAATATGCAGTAGCCTGGTTCACATGATCCCCATGGCTTAAACATGGCTTGTTTAAGCCATGGCCCATGCTGGCCTATGCTGAGTGCCATTTGCCTAATTGCCCACCCAGGGGCAGCCTGTCATGTCATCAGACATGTCATGGCTTGTTGGAGGGGGAAACAACCCCCCAATAACCCATGGGCTATTGAGTGGGTTCTTGGAGGACTGTATCCCCTCCAACAAGCCATGCCACCCAGGTTCGGATGACAAGACAAGTCACGCACAGGCAAGTAATTAAGCAAATGGCACTTGGTGCACGTTGGAATGCACCGGGAATTAAAACAAGCCACCAAGCCATGGTGATCGTGTGAACTGGGGCACTGTATAATTCCACCATCCTGTAATGGAGGTCAATATTATTATCCCCATATCATAGTTTAGGAAGCTGAGAGATGGTCTTCTAAGATGACCTAGTAGTGCATTCCTGGCTGAAGAGAGACTTGCACTGGGGCTGTCATGGTTCATAGATCACATTCTCAGCCCCAACAGCATACCAACCTTTCAGGGCTATTAGTGGCTCCCCACAATGGGCAGTGGAGGAAAGAGAGAGAGTTCTTATCAATGCCCAAAGCCTTGGAGAGCCACTGTCAGTCAAAGTGCTGGGCTTGTTGGGCTGGTGGTTGGATTCAATATATAGAAGCTTCACCTAATTTCTCCAGCTGGTTCAGGGCCACCCCTGCCATTAGGCAGAGTAAACTGGCTGCCTCAGGTGGCAAGTGCCAGAGGGCTGCAGTGAGGTGTTGGAGGACAGAGCTGTGGGTGCTGCAGAGCCTGTCCTGTACCTCCTAACCTGCCTTGCTGTCCTCAGGTGTGGTGTAGGACACTGTCCCCTTGCCACTGTTGAAGATTCCACTATCACTCTGGTTGACTTCTGAATATGAAAGGAAGGGGTGTCATTTTATTGTTCACCTCAGGCAGCAAAATGTCTTGGGCCAAGCCTGAGCTCGGTGACTTGTCCTTGGCCTGGCCTGTGTGTCTCAGACATTTACCCAAGCCACTCACACCTCACCAGTGGTGCAGCTAGGGCTGCTCCTTGGGGCCAAAGTCCAGAGCCCTGGAGTCCAGGGGACACCCAAAGGTGATGAGGGCATCAAGGCAGCAGAAGGAAACTCCATTTTATTCCTGTAGTCATGATGGTGCTATGATATAAGTGAGTTCAAAATGCAAAACTGCATATGCTCAGTGTGTGTGTGTGTGGAGAGAGAGAGAGAGAGAATCAGGGTTAGCAGACAGTTGTGTTTCTTTGTTTCTAACATATCAGGAATGTGGAAACAGCCACGAATCATGGAATGGCGAGGGGGTGGGGGAATGTTGGCTGTTCACTGCACAACTGTAGTAATACACATGAGTGTCTCAAAGGGGCCCCATAAGACCATTTAGTCCAGAATCTAAAATTATCTCCAGTATCAGAGGCAGTATGTCTATGTATACCAGTTGCTGGGGCACACGGGAGGGAGGGTGCTGTTGCACTCATGTCCTGCTTGTGGGTTTCCTACATAGAGCTAGTTGGCCACTGTGTGAACAGAATGGTGGACTAGATGGACTTTTGGTCTGATCCAGCAGGGCTTATGTTCTTGCCTAACTGCACCCTTCCTGAGCTCAGGTTTTAAACCCACTTACATCCATTCTACCATAGGACCCAGCTCGACCTATTGTTGGGTGCTCTCTTGTTCCTTGGTCATAATTTCAAAGACAACTGAAATCTTCTGGTCAAGGAATTGGCGCCTAAGGAGGGCTTTGGATGAACAAATGACCCCGACCTGAATGCCTGTTTGTGACATGGAAATTGAGCCCATCAGATTTTCCAGTTGACGATACCACAGCGGGGCCAAAAGGCCAACCGTTCTTTCTCAGCTGATGGGGTTTGCCCATTATGAAATGCCAGTTGCATAGGAAGGTGATTCATTCTGTTTCCCATCTGCCCTAGCCTGTCTCCACTTCCTCAAAGAAGATGCCATAGAGTCTCAAGAGTGAATGACAAGCCCTTCAGAGGGTAATTCCTACTTTGAGGCAAACATGTTTGCAACAGCCTGAAGCTGTGGATAGATTGTTAAGTTTTTGGATCTCAAAAAATCTTTAAAAGATTAATAGAATCTTGGCCTGTTTTGCATGGCATAAAGGAGTGGGAGGAGTCAGTGAGAGCAGAGCCCTTTTAGGCATTATGTGGAATTATGCTAATTTGTGTTAAACCTATCTGGACTGTACCACTTTCAGGCTGTTGATGTGTGGGACTTATATTTCTGAATGCCCCCCTATATAAACAGCTTACACACACACACACACGCACACTCCCTGCTTGAATTCATTTACTCTGCTGCAATAGCCTGTCCTGCACTGACTTCTGAAATAGGAACATTAGGCGAGGGGTCATAACTCACAGGGAGAGCACATGCTTTGCCTGCAGAAAGTCCCAGGTTTGATCCCCAGCTTCTCCAGATAGAGATGGGAAGGAATCCTGCCTGAAAACCTGGAGAGCAGCTGTCAGTCAGTGTTGACAACACTGGGCTAGATGGACCAACGGTCCATAGCTTCCTATGTCCTATGGTGTGTTAGTAAGCTGACCATAATGATTTTGTTTTCTTTTAAAATGTAGCAATGTTTAATATTAGCTGCATCGGAGAGAGAGATGTGAGACAGTGTGGCCCCCTCCACCAGCTTGTTTAGGACCAAGTGGCATTCACTTTCTCCATTAGTGACGCTTCCCTTGGCTGCATCAGAAGGAGAAGTAAGACAGCATGGCCCCTTTCATTGGCTGGTCTGCAACCAAGTGGCATTTGGCTGCCTAGAACTAGTGATCATACTCGTGTTCATTCCAATATAACTTCATTGCGTAACAGTAGAAAAGTTTTGTTTGCCTTCATTTTCTTGTTCTCTCTCTCTCTCTCTCTCCCCCCCCCCCCGCCCCATGCTGTATTGCACTTCTTAGACTGTTAAGCCATTATTCAAACTGCAAGTCTCCTAGAATGCTTTGGCAGAAAGGTGATAAAGGTAGTGCAGTTTAAAATAATGGCATACAATCTGGGATGCAGGGATAATTTAGTTATACTGTGGAACAGCAATTCAATTGTGTTCAGTAACATTTTCTATTTGTACATGCTGGATGTAAGCATGTCAAGATGCAGCTTTCTGCTCACCCACAACCAGAGATTTAATTTGCAAATAGCCCTGGTAGGAGGCTGATGCCTGAAGAATGTGTGTGTGTGCGCACATGTACACATTAGCATTTGTTAAGGCTTCTCCCAAGTAATGGTGTAGTCCATTCTGATGTTCAGGAACTCTTCATAACAGCCCCCATAGCTACTCCCCCAGGATACGTGTGTGTGTGTGTGTACACACCCTTTCTATTATATATGCTCAAAGGAACTAACACTCTTGTTAAAACAACCCCACACTCCACCAATAAAATCTCACAGTTATGTTTATGGGGTATGACTGGAATCCTGTACATAGTTACCTAAGAGCAAGCAAGCTCTGCTGAACAAAGTGGGACTTCCTTCTGCCTGATAGGTTCAACTTTCAGAACACATGAAGTTGCAGCAACAGATCTTCAGCCAGCTGAAGTGCATGCAACCTTTAGCTTTTAATTAGAAACGCAAACAATCCTGCAAAGAAGCATTACCATTTAAACTGCTGACTTGAAGTAGAAATCCCCTCAAGCCAAAGGAAAGAGGTCTCCAGCCCTCTACTTGATAATTTGCCTCGCTTCCTGACTTCCTCAATACTAATCAGTCACGAACAATATTACAGCTTGAAAGCCTCGTTATCACCCCATTCACTTACCAGAGCAAGGAGGGCCTATCAATGACTCTGGTGTTCTGGCTGATGACATCATCACTCCTGATCTGAAAAAGGTTTGGGAGAAGGGGGGCCATGGGTCCTCTTTTACAGTGGTAAAAGAGGACCTATTTTTACAGTGGACACTCCTCTATTTAAAGGGTTGCGGGAGGACTGTCCTCTTTTTGAAGTCAAGTTAAAGGTAAAGGACCATCAGAAGAAGAAGCCGGGCCTTGAAGTTGCCCATCAACAGCACCTGGACAGAAGACTGGGCAGGCACACAGATCACCTGGGCACAGTCTTTGACACTATGGTGATATGTACTATATTTTTAAATTATAATAATTTATCTCTAAATGTGCATCTATATGTATAAATTAACATATGCAAATTTTATGCAAATTGGTGTCATCTTTTGTCCTCTTTTTGGTGATGCATTTCCTCTTTTTTCTTAATTCACAACTGGCCACACTAACTACTGCTCCCGACATCACCCCAATATGCAAAATTAGGATAATGATTTCCCAGGGGTGGACACCAGCAAATAAAGACGGCATATGCTGTCACTCGCAGACATTAAAAAGCATTGGAATCCCCCATAAGCCTTCAACTGAGGGCCAAACTAGACATGACACAATTAGCAATTGCTTGGATGCTTTTAAAAACAAGTAAAATGCAAGCACAGGGGGCCTGATCCAGACCCTGGTGTAACCCCCTTCTATGGTGCAGATCGTATCTCCTATATGCATTGGAAAAAAAGCTTCCACTGGAGCGAATGGAGGTTACCCACCACCACCAATGCAGTTAGCAGGAGCAGGGCCCTGATCCAGATTGGGACCACAGAAGGGGGCCAAAGGGTTTAATCACCCTTTTCCCCACCACTTCCAGGGTCCCACTCCACATCTGGGGTTGGATCCAGTGTCCCAATCCTTCTTCCACAGCTGGGGTTAGATCCAGATATAGTCACACTTTACATCATGTAAAGATCACATAACACTGGTCTTAATCGAATTGCCCTGGCTGCCAATATGTTTCCTGTCCAAATTCAAGGTGCTAATGATGACATTTAAAGCCCTAAGCAGCTTGGGACCTCAATATTTGAGGGAGCACCTCTGCCTATATATGCCTGCCTGAGGATTGAGATCTGTTGGAGGAGCCCTCCTCTGCGTTCCACCAGTGCGAGACATACACTATGGTGGGACATGGGAGAGGGCCTCCTCTGCTGTGGAATACCCTCCCCTTGGAGGCCCGATTGGCGCAGACACTGGTTTCATTTTGGCGCCAAGTTAAAACATGGCTTTTTACCAAAGCCCTTGAGGGCTAATTGGATTCCCTGAGTTTGTCCACTGTTTTAACTGTTTTATTGTTTTAGATTTTAAACTGGTATTAGCAAGCTTAATTATTTAATATGTTTTTAGCTTTTATGTATTTATGTATGTATGTATTTATTTCTATACCGCCCAATAGCTGAAGCTCTCCAGGCAGTTCACAAAAATTAAAACCACAGAATGCAGCATAAAACAATATAAAATATGAAAGCTTAAAACCACACTATAACAGTACAACCAGAATAAAACCTAGCAGCAATGCAGAGGTTTAAAATACAGACTTCAAACACCAAAGCTAAAAGATTAAGAAGCTAAAATACTGGGAGAATAAAAACATCTCCACCTGGCACCGGAAGGAGAACAACATAGGTGCCAGGCAAATCTCTCTAAGGAGCTTATTCCACAACTGGGGGGCCACAGCAGAAAAGGCCCTCTTCCTGGTAGCCACCTGCCTCACTTCCTCTGGCAGGGGCTCCAGGACAACAACCCCTGAGGATGATCTTAGGGTCCAGGCAGGCACATATGGGAGGAGGTGATCCTTCAGAGAACCTGTCCCCAAGCTGTTTTACAGTGTTTAAATTGATTTTATCTGTACACCGCCCTAAGATCCTAATGATATAGGGTGGGATACAAATGAAATAAATAAATAAACTTAAGAGAAGACTCACTGAAATCAGTGATACTGAAATTTGTCAGGACTAACTTAAATCCCATTGATTTCAGTGAGTCTGCTCTAAGTATGACTTCATCTGGATCCCACCCCTGTAATTTACTTTTAAAAACCCATTCATCTATGTGGGCCCTCAGAATGAGGAAAAGCCTTTCCCCAATCTATTGCCATACAGACTGTAAATAGGACACCGTATTTGAAGGGTAAGAACATAAGAAGAGCCATGCTGAATCAGACCCAAGAGTCCATCTAGTCCAGCATTCTAGTCCCTAGTGTTGTGCTGCAAATTCTCCCTTTCCCCCCCTACCATTCTCATTCAATCTGACAGAAGAGAAATTGCTTTCGAAAAGAACTCCAAAAGAGAAGAAATTTCAGAGAAATTCTCATGGGTTGGGTTTGGAGTTCTCGTCCTTACTTTACTTATGAGGTGACTGAGCAGTGTGCATGATTGTCCTGTCTTTCATTGCACAATAAACTCTGTGGCAGCCTGTAGCCTTCTCAGCTTCCCACACTTCAATTAAAGCGATCATGAGGAAGACATCATGAGGTAATTCCTCCCATGGGGCTTTATTCAGTTCAGAAATGGCAGGTGGCCTGGGAATATATGCCCCAAGGTCTTTCCCAGTCATGGGAGACCCCACCCCTTCTGAGAAAAGGTGCTGCAAGAGCCATGGGCACCCACAGAGCCTCCTGTTACTCAAATTCTGTGACCCCTTTCTGGCCTACTCAGTGTTTCTGATCATTATCTCTATCTACATAAATATTAAAAACCTTGCTTGTGCCTCACGTGATCATCCACAGAGTGAGCCTTGTGGTCCCTTAATCATGGTAGCCTGGTGGAATTCAGTTTAATGAAAGCCAAGGTCTGAGGCATGTTTGATCTTGTCTGTCCATTCCAGCAAAGTCAACATGGGTCATTTTATTGGGCAAGAAAGACTGAAGACTGCCGTTGTTTGTGGATCTCAGCAATGTGGCCAGTGCCAGCTCCAGCTTTTGGAGGGCCCTTGGGCAAGACACCCTGCATGGGCCCCCTCACTCAGTGAGTCTAGCTTCTCACCACTATGGGCACTAACTGCTGTTGCTCCTCATCCTCTTTCTCGTTGTTGCTGCCACTCGTTTGTCTGTTGTCGGTGGGCCCTTTCTGGGGAATGGGCCCTTGTCAGGTGCTCAGCCATGACCACCCTCGAGACCAAGCTTGAATATAGCTGGAGTGGGGAGCAAATGTATGAATTAGCACTTCACCTTGTAGCGACCATCAGGATATGTTTTGAAATGTGCTCCTCAATTAACAGGCATAGTGACGCTTGTCTGATAAGTTCACAGCCTGAGAGCTGCACTTGTCTTGTTCACCTCAAAAGATCTTTCCATGCAACAAGATGAAACCTGCCTCAACTGGATTTTACTATTTACAGGACACTTCTACAGTCTTAGATCCTTTGATGATGTTGCAATATTCGTTCTTCAGGGAAGGGATGAGAGCTAGTGATGCCACTGAAACTCAAAATTAGTTGGTTCGCAGGTTGAATCTAATAGACTTGTTATTCTCAAATTATAATGAGTCCAGCATTCGATCCAACAAACTTTTAAGATTGTTGTAATTCAAACAGAAATTGATTATGAGTTAGTTTATGCATGATTGGCATGACTAAGTAGCCAAACTCCATCATCTTTGCACGTGCTCAATTGTTCGTTTCTATAATCCTTTCATTTCCAAAGGAAATAGAAAAGTCCCATTTACCATGCAGATGCATAGAATGGTTTTACTCTTTGCCAAAGAAACCAATCAGTTTAAATGTTTTGGATCTGAAACCATACAACAACCAATCACATTTGAAGAAGTAGTTGATTTGTATCCACTCCTTGTTCAGTGTTCTTTTCTCATGTGTGGTTGGGCATTCATCCCTCCTTGCTGCTTGTAGCCAACATTCCTCTTGAGCATCAGATGGGGGAATACCATATCTCACCCATTTTCCTCTTGCAAGGAACCCAAGGTGGCTTATATAGTCCTCCTCTTCTGCATTTTATTCTCACAACAACCTTGCGAGGTAGGTCAGGCTGAGAATCAGTGACTGGCCCAAAGTCACCCAGTGAGCTTCATGGCCATGTGGGGACTAGAACCCAGATCTTCTGAGTTCTAGTCAAACACTCTCAAGTAACCAAAGTTTTGTCTTGGATGCTGGGCAGCACTGAGAGGGATATGGGAAATACAATGTTTTCTCCATGTGTTCAACTTGCATATTTTATTTGTGACTGTGAGTGAGTTATAGGACTTAGGTTCATGGCAGGGATGCTGGTTTTCCTTCTCTTTCCCACTGTGTGTGGTGATGTGCTCTGGAACTAGTTCTGCTTCTGCAACCACTGCCTCCACCTGTGCTTCCATGGCAATCTACTATGGTAAACAAAGCACTTTTGGTAATAGCCAATCAGAGATACAAAGGGTGCAAAAGTGCTCCTTATTTCCTGTGCCATGTTCCCAAGATGCACTGTGGTGATATGCATGCACAAAAATGCAAAGATACTTCCAAAACTTGTAACAGAGATTTTGAAATCTTGTAACAGATTTTGGCAAAAAAATCGTAACTCAGCAAGCAAATTGGGAATTATGACAGCATCAGTTCACCCCTCACTATTGAGAACCATGGCCTCAGACTGTGATGTGGCCTAGTGAACTATCAAAGACTGCGCATACTCAGACCTGAGAGCTCTCATCAGGGACAGAAAGGTGACATCCGCCTGACTGGAAGGTAGTACGAAGCTGCTGAATTAATGCTAGGAGCTTGACCTCCTGGCTTTGCCCAGCCAACAGAAAGACCTTCTGCCCGCTGTGCTTTCTGTTCCAGCAACTGATCTCGTAGAATCTAGGTGGGAGGACACATATGCTGCTCCACATTATGATGGATGCTCAGCTCTTCCAAGCACCTGGAATGCAAGCTGCCAGCGGAGCTCAAGCCTGAGTGTGAAGAGAGCTGTTCTTCACAGCTCTGTGTGAAGAGAGCTGGGAAATATCTGTTTCTGGACATTTGGATTTAAGGGGATAGGACTGATGTTGCTGAAAAACTGGGACAGCCTGTGTGCTTGCTCCTGCAGTACTATCGTAAGACCTCAGCACATTCTTTTGTAACTAAATAGATTAGTCAGTCAAAAGACACGTATTATCTAGTATATGCGCTCTCGCTCTCCCTCTCGCTCTCCCTCTTTATCTCTGCCAAAGGAATCTAATCTTGTTAAAACTGCTCTGATCTTCTTATCCTAAAAAGGAGTGTAAAACAATGTTTTAATGTTTATTTTGAAAACATTTTTTAAAGACGATATTCTCAGTATATCCTGTATATTCCCTGGGAAAGTGTCTGATTATCTTGATCTGTGCCCTGAGCAGGTCAGATTGGAGTGTGGGTTTTGCCCACCCGCGTTAACCCACTGCTGTGCATCATCACTCCTGCCTTGGGGAGACCGCCTAGTGGGCTGGGAAACAGCCAGCAGTCCACCCGTCTGTGGGGTACACAAATGACAATCCTACACCAGCCAGGCCCAGCCTAGGGAAATAACGTCTGCCACAGGATTGGTGCAGAAGGAATGGCTGTTGCTGTCGAGAAGGTGACTGGGAAAGCTGCATGAGCAAAAGTGTTTGTGAGTGTTTTGACTGGGGGGCTAAACAGGAGAAAGTCGAGCAAGAGAGCCATGGGTTCATTATTAGCTAAAGTCAGTGGCTTGACTGTATAGAACCTTGTCAGTTCATCTCCCCTTCCCTTTCTCCTAGTTTCCTTTTTTGGCAGTCTTCTTTTAAAAAAAAAACGACATTCAGTCTTCACATGAGAATGAGCCTGGCTAGGCTGCCTCAGCTCCTTCTGAGCACTGCCTGTCACATACTGGAGTACTGCTGAGGCTATAATGCTGTTCCTCCTCCTCACCTGCCCTCCCTGGCTTGGAGCAAGTGGCATGAGCAACACCCACAGGTATCAATTGTGTATTATTCACATGTACATTGCAGCCATGCAAGATAGCACTGCAGGGAAGTGACCACCATGTAGGGATGGACAAAAGTCCCTTACCTGGTCATGCAGCTTGCTTCGCGGTGGGGGAAAGGCGCTCCATTCCTCCCCGCCGAAATTCTGGCCGGGGGGGAGGCGTTCCGTCCCTCTGGCCAAAATTCTGGCCAGGGGGGAGGCGCCCCGTCCCTCTGGCCACGAATCCTCTGCTCCTGCCGAGTCGCAAAAGGCGGCGGCCATAGCCGCTGCCGTTTGCATCCCTGCAATCAGCCGTGATAGGCTACGTAAATGTTTACATAGCCTATCACGGCTGACTTTGGGGGGGGAGGGGAAAGTGTGTATGCAAATGGCGGTGCCCATGGGCGCCGCTATTTGCGTTCCTTATTTGGGCACATGTAGTCTATGTAGACATTTACGTAGACTATGGCGAAAATAAGGGCAATGCAAATAGCGTTGCCCTTATTTTCGCCATAGTCTACATAAATGTTTACATAGACTACATGTGCCCAAATAAGGAACACAAATGGCGGTGCCCATGGGCGCCGCCATTTGCGTACACGCTTTTTTTTTCCCCCCCAAAGTCAGCCGTGATAGGCTACGTAAACATTTACATAGCCAATCACGGTGTTTTTTCAAAATCTAGCCATGATAGGCTACGTAAATCTTTACGTAGCCTATCAAGTTTGTTGTTGTTGTTGTTGTTGTTTTACACTTGGAAATGGCGGCGGCAGCATCCGGTCGGAAGACTGGCCGCCGCTGCCAAACTGCCGCCGAATCGCTGCCGGGAGCTGCTGCCACCAGGGACATTTGGCCAAGGTAAGTCCCATCCCGGGGGGAGAGCGAGGGGCGGACTGTTTCTCCACCAATTTCGGGGGGCCGAATACGTTGGCATTCGGCCTCCCGGAGATTCGTGGAGAAATTCTCCGACATCCCTACCACCATGTGACTCAATGTGCATGATGGGGTGGGGTAGGAGGCAGTGGGGGCTGGTGACTCCAGTGTCAGTGGGGCGGTGACTCCTCTTGGGGTTTCAGTCAGAACTCTAAAGGAGCCATCCAAGGTGCTTCACCACCCCACCGACATTGGAGCCAGCAGCCTCTGCTGCTCTGGATGACACAGGAGAAGAAAGTCATCTTATGAGCATCCCCTGAAAAAAGAGATGCATACTGCAGTCCTATATGCATGTACCTGGGACTAAGTCGAATGGAACTCAATGAGCAGACACGTATAGGATTGCACCGATAGATAAGGTACTTCACATCGCTTCTACGGGCAGTGAATGTTTTTTCAGGTGGGATCATCTTGTCATCAGCTGCCTTCTCCTGTGGATTACAGCGATGAATTGATGAGCCAGCCAATGGTCTTTCAGCCAATCAGTTGGCTGTTGAATTAAAGGAATGGATTCAGCACTAATAGGCACTAATAACGATGCACAATGGGTTGGATCCAGACTTAAACTTACTTAGAACAGACCCACTGAAATCAATGGGACTTAAGTTAGTCATGACTAACAAGCCCCACTGATTCCAATGGGTCTACTCTAAGGTATGACTAAGTCTGGATCCAACCCACAATCTAGATCAGCCTCCGCTGACTGGGTGTCCTCCAGATGTTTTGGACCACAGCTCCAGGCATTTCTGACCATTAGTCATGCTGGCTGGGACTGATGGGAGTTGAAGTCCAAAACACCTGGAGGGCACCAGGTGGGGAAAGGCCAACCTAGATATGAGTAGAGATCATGTAAGGCTGTTGAAAGGGGAATATATACCCAACTGAACGCAGAGTTCCAGAGAATAGCAAGGAGAGACAAGAAGGCCTTCTTAAATGAACAATGCAAAGAAATCGAGGAAAACAACAGAATGGGAAAGACTAGAGATCTCTTCAAGAAAATTGGAGATCTCAAGGGAACGTTTCGTGCAAAGACGGGCATGATAAAGGACAAAGAAGGCAGGGACCTCACAGAAGCAGATGAGATTAAGAAGAGGTGGCAAGAATACACAGAAGAACTATACAGGAAAGATCTGAATGTCCCTGATAGCCATGATAGTGCGCTCACTGAACTTGAGCCAGACATCCTAGAGAGTGAAATCAAGTGGGCCTTAGGAAGCATTAGTAACAACAAAGCTAGCGGAGATGACAGTATTCCAGCCGAGCTATTTAAAATCCTAAAAGATGATGCTGCTAAAGTGCTGCATTCAATATGCCAACAAATCTGGAACACTCAACAGTGGCCACAAGACTGGAAAAGGTCAGTTTACATTCCATTTCCAAAGAAGGGCAACGCCAAAGAGTGTTCAAACTACCGCACCATTGCACTCATTTCACATGCCAGCAAGGTGATGCTCAAAATCCTACAAGCTAGGCTTCAGCAGTATGCGAACCGAGAACTACCGGAAGTACAAGCTGGGTTTCGAAGAGGCAGAGGAACTAGAGATCAAATCGCCAACATTCGCTGCATCATGGAGAAAGCAAGAGAATTCCAGAAAAACGTCTATTTCTGCTTCATTGACTACGCTAAAGCCTTTGATTGTGTGGATCACAACAAACTGTGGCAAATTCTTAAAGTGATGGGAGTACCAGACCACCTTACCTGTCTCCTGAGAAACCTGTACGAGGGTCAAGAAGCAACAGTAAGAACCAGAGATGGAACAACCGAGTGGTTCAAAATTGGGAAAGGAGTACGACAAGGCTGCATATTGTCACCCTGCTTATTTAACTTATATGCAGAGTACATCATGAGAAATGCCGGGTTGGATGAATCACAGGTCGGAATTAAGATTGCCGGGAGAATTATCAACAACCTCCAATATGCAGACGATACCACCCTAATGGCAGAAAGCGAAGAGGATCTAAAGAGCCTCTTGTTGAGGGTGAAAGAGGAGAGTGCAAAAGCTGGTTTGAAACTCAACATTAAAAAAACTAAGATCATGGCATCTGGCTCCATCACTTCCTGGCATATAGAAAGGGAAGAAATGGAAGCAGTGACAGATTTTACTTTCTTGGGCTCCAAGATCACCGCAGACGGTGACTGTAGCCATGAAATTAAAAGACGCTTGCTCCTTGGGAGGAAAGCTATGGCAAACCTAGACAGCATAGTAAGAAGCAGAGACATCACCTTGCCGACAAAGGTCCGTCTAATCAAAGCTATGGTTTTCCCAGTAGTAATGTATGGCTGTGAGAGCTGGACTATAAGGAAGGCTGAGCGCCGAAGAATTGATGCTTTCGAACTGTGGTGCTGGAGAAGACTCTTACGAGTCCCCTGGACTGCAAGGAGGTCAAATCAGTCCATCCTAAAGGAAATCAACCCTGAGTGCTAATTGGAAGGACAGATAATGAAGCTGAAGCTCCAATATTTTGGCCACCTAATGCGAAGAGAAAACTCCCTGGAAAAGACCCTGATGCTGGGAAAGACTGAAGGCAAAAGGCGAAGGGGACGGCAGAGGATGAGATGGCTAGATAGCATCACGGATGCAATGAATATGAACTTGAGCACGCTCCGGGAGAGAGCGCAGGACAGGAAGGCCTGGCGTGCTATGGTCCTTGGGGTCACGAAGAGTCGGACACGACTGAACGACTGAACAACAAGGCTGTTGTACCACACAAACTGACCAGGGAATAAGCCCCTCTGAACTCATGGGGCATACATGGGATCGGGCTACAAAAATGCCCAGAGAAATGGGTATGCAATGCTTCACACCTTGGATAGCTCCTTTAGAGTTCTGACGGAAACCCGGAGCGGATTTACCACCCCACTGACATTGGAGCCACCAGCCTCCATTGGTGGGGGGCATAGTCCTCTTGATTTCGGTGGGAAAGATGCCAGCATGTGCTTAAGGGTGGGACTAGATGTTACTAAAGCCAGGAAGCTGCTGCTGCTCCTGCCGCTGAACTCCCGTGTCAAGTTCTCCTCTGTAAGACATAACACCACTTTTGTCATCTCCTGATGTCATTACACTCTGCATCTTCTGGCCCCTGGCCCCAAATGAAGCAAAGGGAAGGCAGGCACATCTGACGTTGCACTAGAGATGTGCCTTATTCCACTGAAATCAATGGGGCTTAACCTAGGCTGGATTTTATTCATTGTCTGAGTGAAAAAAAAGCCACTTCCTCTGTAGCAGTTTGGAAGATGGACTGGTGCCTTGGGGTGTTTTGACACAGGTGGATTTTTGAAATATGGGACACCTGGGAGTATATAATTCAGCTCTCCCCAAGCTGGTGCCCACCCAACGTTCTGGACTACAACTGCCATCATCTCTGGACATTGGCCATGCTGGCTGGGATTGATGGGAGTTGTAGTCCCAAATATCAGGAGGCTCCATTTCAAGGAGGAGACTGGAGCCCTCCTTTCTGGCAGGCCTGATGTTCCACTTGAGGCTTGTTCAAATATCACCTGAACCATCACAGGAAGAGTTTGTTCCTCTTCAAAAAGGAATGTACTTTCCCTGCAGCCAGCTAATAAGTAGGTCAGTGATCAATTACTCCTAAGGTGACCAGCCAAAAAAGAAGAAACACATCAGCAAAAACGTAGAGGAAAGAGAACACTAATTTCCATAGAACTTTCATATGTTCTATGTATGTACTGTATGTATAGGTGCAAATGTGGAAATAGTAATGACAATTTAAGTAGAAATACAATACGTCTCACCATCATGGGCACATCTGTGACCAGATTACTTGTGTGCCTGCTGAGTCTTCTTTTCAGGGGGTAGGCAACCCAGTGCCCTCCAGATGTTTTGGAAGGCACCAAACATCTGGAGGGCACCAGGTTGCCTTTGTTGTTGTTGTTCAGTTGTTAAGTCATGTCCAACTCTTTGTGACCCCATGGACCATAGCACGCTAGGCCTTCCTGTCCTCCGCTTTCTCCTGGAGTGTGCTCAAGTTCACATTCATTGCATCGGTGATGCTATCTAGCCATCTCATCCTCTGCCGTCCCCTTCTCCTTTTGCCTTCAGTCTTTGCCAGCATCAGGGTTTTTTCCAGAGAGTTTTCTCTTTGCATTAGGCGGCCAAAATATTTGAGCTTCAGCTTTAGTATCTGTCCTTCCAATGAGCAGTCAGGGTTGATTTCCTTTAGGATTGACTGATTTGACCTCCTGGCAGTCCAGGAGACTCGTAAGAGTCTTCTCCAGCACCACAATTCAAAAGCATCAATTCTTCAGCGCTCAGCCTTCCTTATAGTCCAACTCTCACAGCCATACGTTGCTACTGGGAAAACCATGGCTTTGATTATACGAACCTTTGTCAGCAAGGTGATGTCTCTGCTTCTTACTATGCTGTCTAGTATGCTGTCTAGGTTTGCCATAGCTTTCCTCCCAAGGAGCAAGCGTCTTTTAATTTCATGGCTACAGTCACTGTCTGCGGTGAACTTGGAGCCCAAGAAAATAAAATCTGTCACTGCTTCCATTTCTTCCCTTTCTATATGCCAGGAAGTGATGGGGCCAGATGCCATGATCTTAGTTTTTTTAATGTTGAGTTTCAAACCAGCTTTTGCACTCTCCTCTTTCACCCAGCTTGTACTTCCGGAAGTTCTTGGTTCACATGGTGCTGAAGCCTAGCTTGTAGAATTCTGAGCATAACCTTGCTGGCATGTGAAATGAGCACAATTGTATGGTAGTTTGAACACTCTTTGGCATTGCCCTTCTTTGGAATTGGAATGTAAACTGACCTTTTCCAGTCTTGTGGCCACTGTTGAGTGTTCCAAATTTGTTGGCATATTGAGTGCAGTACTTTAACAGCATCATCTTTTAGGATTTTAAATAGCTCAGCTGGAATACTGTCATCTCCACTAGCTTTGTTGTTACTAATGCTTCCTAAGGCCCACTTGATTTCACTCTCTAGGATGTCCAGCTCAAGTTCAGTGAGCGCACTATCATGGCTATCAGGGACATTCAGATCTTTCCTGTATAGTTCTTCTGTGTATTCTTTCCACCTCTTCTTAATCTCATCTGCTTCTGTTAGGTCCCTGCCTTCTTTGTCCTTTATCATGCCCGTCTTTGCACAAAACGTTCCCTTGAGATTTCCGATTTTCTTGAAAAGATCTCTAGTCTTTCCCATTCTATTGTTTTCCTCAATGTCTTTGCATTGTTCATTTAAGAAGGCCTTCTTGTCTCTCCTTGCTATTCTCTGGAACTCTGCATTCAGTTGGATATATCTTCCCCTTTCTCCCTTGCTTTTCACTTCCCTTCTTTCCTCAGCTACTTGTAAAGCCTCATCAGACAGCCACTTCGCTTTCTGGCATTTCTTTTTCTTTGGGATGGATTGAGTTGCTGCCTCCTGAACAATGTTACGGACCTCCGTCCATAGTTCCTCAGCCACTCTGTCTATCAGGTGTAATCCCTTAAATCTATTCCTCACCTCCACTGTATATTCATCAGGGATATGATTTAGGTCATACCTGAATGGTTTAGTGGTTTTCCCTACATTCTTCAATTTAAGCTGAAATTTTGCTACAAGAAGCTCATGATCTGAGCCACAGTCAGCTCCAGATCTTGTTTTTACTGACTTTATAGAGCTTCTCCATCTTTGGCTGCAAAGTACATAATCAATCTGATTTCGATATTGACCATCTGGTGATGTCCATGTGTAAAGTCGCCTCTTGTGCTGTTGGAAAAGAGTGTTTGCCATGATCAGTGTGTTCTCTTGACAAAACTCTATTACCCTTTGTCCTGCTTCATTTTGTACACCAAGGCCATGATTGCCTGTTATCCCGGTGATTTCTTGACTTCCTACTTTAGCATTCCAATCCCCTATGATGAAAAGGACATCTTTTTTGTTGTTAGTTCTAGAAGGTGTTGTAGGTCTTCATAGAACCAATCAACCTCGGCTTCTTCAGCCTCAGTGGTTGGGGCATAGACTTGAATTACTGTGATGTTGAATGGTTTGCCTTGGATTCATACTGAGATCATTCTATCATTTTTGAGATTTTACCCCAGTACTGCTTTTCCCACCCTTTTGTTGACTATGAGTGCTACTCCATTTCTTCTAAGGGATTCCTGCCCACAGTAGTAGATATGATGGTCACCTGAATTAAATTCGCCCATGCCTGTCCATTTGAGTTCGTTGATTCCCAAGATGTCAATGTTCAATCTTGCCATCTCATGTTTGACCACCTCCAGCTTACCTTGATTCATTAATCTTACATTCCAGGTTCCTAAGCAATATTGTTCTTTACAGCATCGGGCTTTCTTTTCACCACCAGACACATCCACAGCTGAGTGTCCTTTCGGCTTTGGCCCAGCTACTTCACTCTTTCTGGCGCTACTTGGAAATTCCCTCTGCTCTTCCCCAGTAGTGTATTGGACACCTTCGGACCTGAGGGGCTCGTCTTCCAGCATCATATCTTTTAGCCTTGTGATACGTTCTATGGGGTTTTCTTGGCAAGAATACTGGAGTGGGTTGCCATTTCCTTCTCCAGTGGACCACATTTTGTCAGAACTCTCCACCATGACCTGTCCGTCTTGGGTGGCCCTGCACGGCATAGCTTATGGCTTCACTGAGTTACACAAGCCCCTTCACCACAACAAGGCAGTGATCCATGCAGGTTGCCTATCCCTGTGCTAACTGTTGATGGGCAACTTCAAGGCCCTTGCTGTCCCTTCTTATGGTTCTTTATCTTTAAGCCAATGGACCAGACAGCCCCTCCATCAGAGCTGGGGTACTGAACCTTTTTTAGCCTGAGGGCTGAAATTCGTTTCTGAGAAGCCCTTGGGGGCTGCATTCCAATGGTGGGTGGAGCCAAAGGTAAAAGGGGTGGTGCCAACAATCCCAGCCTATTTTAGCTTAAAGCTCTTCCTGCCATGAGCTAAGCCTTGGGGGAGGCATTTCAACCTTTTAGAATGGGTAAAAAACTGCACATAAGCTAGGAAACCACCAAATGACCCTGGTTGGGAGAAAGGGGATGGGGCCAGAGGAAGGGGGCATGGCTATCTGGGGAATCCCAGAAAGCTGGTTTTGGCCCCTGAGCCTGAGGTCCTGCACCCCTGAAACAGAGGGTGCCTTCAAATAGAGGACTGTCTTGCGAAAATGGCCCTACTGTCTGGGACTGGTAGGAGTTGCAGTCCAACACATCTGGAAGGCACCAGGTTGAGGAAAGCTGAAGAAAGCTTTCCACCTGGCTGTATTTTATCAGCCAGTTTTGCATTTCAACACTCAGGACTGGCTTATTTTTAATGGCTCTTCTGCCGGGCTGCTTAACTTAAAGGCGGCAACCCTTTTCAGTGTTCAGATCCCAGCAGGTGCGTGAAGAAGAATATTGTATACAATCAGTCACCACAGTCTGGCAGCCAACAGGCTGCTCTGGCTACACTGTCCTTCCTGTCAGGGCTCTACTGGCTTTGCCAACTGACATTCAAACTGCTGGAGCCTATGGATCTTGGCACCATACATTGCCAAATTAATGAGTTGTTGTGTCACAAGTCCCTGATCACCAGCCAGTTGCTGACACCCTGTCAGGGAGGCCAGGCAATACAGACTTACATACACAAGGGGACTCTCCTGGTGTTATTAAGAAGAAACAGAATTCTTAGAGGCCTGCTAGGCCTACTAGATCTTGTAGTTCCTTCACTCCAGTACCCCAACTTTTGCGTTGTTGTTAGTATTAGTTACATTTATATCCCACCTTTCCTCCAAGGAGCCCAAGGTGGCATACCTGATCCTCCCCCTTTTGTCCATTTTATTCTCACAACAACCCTGTGAGGTAGGCCGAGAGTCAATGACTGGCCCAAAGTCACCTAGTGAGCTTCATGGCCAAGTGGGAACTAGACCCTGGATCTCCCAAGTCCCGGTCCAGCACTCTAACCACTACACCACACTGGCTTTCAGCACATTTGCCACGCTGCTGCCCAGACACAGCATCACTGCCCCACAGCAGCAGTGCAGTGTAGTTTTCATTTTTGAAACCCCTACCTTACGCTGTACAGCTCCCATCAGAAACTGACCCATCAATCTCAGCTATCCAGAGACACATTATCAAACCTGATACCATCTGTGCTGTTTGGTATCCCTTTAAGGGGATTTCAACTAAACATTAGGAAGAGGTTCCTGGCAGTGCTGTGCCGAAAATTTCTCCCATGTGTTTTTTTTACTATTGTCATTCAATAGGGAAGAAATTGAAGGGCGCAGGGAGGAAAGTTGCATGGGCACCATTGGAGGTTCCCACAAGCGCTGCATTGGGGATCCTGAGCAAATGAATGCCTTTGGACTGGTAACACTAGGTGCCCTCTGTCCAGAAGCACTGTTTCCTTCTTCAGTTTTTGTTTCCAAATTGAATCTGATCTCTTTGTTAATTCGTGTTTATTCATTTTCTCTCTCTTTTGTATTCATTTTACCTTTGTATTCTGTCCATAAGCCCTATCAAATGAGTTATGTGGCAGGAGGGAAAGTGCTATTGAAATGTGAAGTATTGTCATTATTATGCACAGCCAAGCTATCATAGAATCATAGAACAGTAGGGTTGGAAGGGGCCTACAAGACCATGGAGTCTGATGAAGAACTGTAAGTATTATCACCAGATAAACATGCCAGCAAAGCAGACTGGGTTTAGTAGGCATAGCCAGGGTTCCTATGTCATTTAGAAATCCTGACCGTTAATAGCTCCACACTTATGAAAGGGCATGTCGCCATGACCTTTCCTTGCTCGTGCCTCTCCCGATCCTTGTCCCACCTGCTGGAGCATGAAGAACTCTAGCTTTATAACCCAGCCAGTATGTCAGAGCCTTCCGTCACAAAACCAGTGGCACAGAAGAAACTGAAAGTTACATCTAATTTGTTGTTCAGTCGTTCAGTCGTGTCCGACTCTTCGTGACCCCATGGACCATAGCACGCCAGGCCTTCCTGTCCTGCGCTCTCTCCCGGAGCGTGCTCAAGTCCATATTCATTGCATCAGTGATGCTATCTAGCCATCTCATCCTCTGCTGTTGACAATCTTAAAAGAAACCCACAGGCAACCCAAGCCAGCTTGGGTTGGTTGGTTGGTTGGTTTGCAGAGTCTGATCTCCCATTGCCAAGGGTGGGGAACCTGGGGCCCTCCAGATGTTTTGTCTTATAACTCCCTTCATCCCTCACCATTGGCTATGCTGGTGAGGACTGATGGCCCTAACAACTTGTGAGTCTACAGACTCCCGTGGGTAATTGCATGAGGCCCAACAAATGTCTGAGCCTAGAATTAGGGGCAAGGGGTTTTCCTGGTTTGACTGACTCCCAGCTAGACCTGAACTTTGGCACCTCTGATTTTAGAAATTGAAACCGAGCCCTAAAGCAATAGGATTATGTCACCTAGACCCAGTTAATTTTTTATTTTTTGTTTGTTTGTTTATTTATTTCATTCCCATACTGCCCAATAGCCGAAGCTCTCTGGGTGGTTCACAAAAATTAAAACCACAGAATGCAGCATAAAGCAATATAAAATATGAAAGCTTAAAACCACAGTATAACAGTACAACCAGAATTAAACCTAGCAGCAATGCAGAGAGTTAAAACACAGATTTAAAACACCAGAGCTAAAAGACTAGGAAGCTAAAATGCTAAAATACTGGGAAAATAAAAAGGTCTTCACCTGGCACTGAGAGGAGTGCAATGTAGGCGCCAGGCGAACCACTCTAGGGAGCATATTCCACAGCTGGGGTGCCACAGCAGAAAAGGCTCTCTTCCTGGTAGCCAAGTTAACAGCCTTGCTGCCCTATTTTGGAGCACCTGAAGTTTTCAGACCACTTTCAAAGACAGCCTCATGTAGAATACATCACAGTAATCCAAATGGGAGGTTACTGGATCACTGTCGCAAGGCTATCTCTGTCCAGGTTGGGTCTCAGTTGGTGCATCAGCCTACGGGGACAAAAGGCACTCCAGGCCACCAATGGTGGTGGTGATAGTGGTGATGTTAATGATAATAGCAGCAGTAGTCATTTCTGGATCCATCATTCCTTGAATGTACAGTGCTGCCCTCCCTATAGGGATGAATGGGTACCATGTGTGCACTGGAATTTCTGTGAGCAATTAAAAGATTAGGATGATGCCTAGGTGGCCATGTGTCACCCTAGGCATTTTCAGAGGACAGTTCTGTATTTGAAGGCATCCTCTATTAGAAGGGCTGTCTGTTCCAAGACTGTTTTAAACACAAAGAACCATCAGAAGGGAGAGCAGCAGGGGCCTTGGAGCTGCCCATCAACAGTCAGTACCTGGACAGCAGACTGAGCAGGCACTCAGGTCGCCTGGTCATAGCCTTCCCCACTATAGCAAGATGTACTGTGTTTCATTTAAATGACAGCAATTATTTCCAAATTTGCATCCATACCTATGAATTAGCATGCGCATCTTTTTGGGTGATGCACTTTCTTTTTGGGGGTGATGTCTAAGTGGCCACCCTATGTACCAGTCTCACTAATTTCAGTGGGACTATGTCACCTAGGACTGTTACCCTGTCCAGACATTTCATGGCATTCTTCTCTACATGGGGATGGGGGATTGTGATCTCTGAGGCAGGACTGACCCTTTCCACCCAACCAATATCAAGACATACAGTAGACCAGCTTTCCCCAACCTAGTGGCCTCCAGATATGTTGCAGCACAATTCCCCTAATGGCTGGAGCATTGTGAGAATTGTAGTCCAACATATCTGGACGGCACCAGATTTGGGAAGACTACAGTAGACCATTCACATCAAGGCCTACACATGTATCACACAAATTACATTTACATGCACAGGAACATAGGAACCTGCCTTATACTGAGCCAGACCACTGGTCCATCTAGCCCAGTATTGTAAACACTGACTGGCAGCAATGGCTCTCCAGAGTTTCAGGCAGGATTGTTTCCTAGCTCTGCCTGGAGAAGCCGAGGATTGAACCTGAGACCTTCTGCATGCAAAGCAGGCGCTCTACCACTGAGTTACAGCCCCTCCTGCATAAGGATCTACACATGCAGAACCCTTTGCTCAAATTCTTCTTTACACATAGACACTGGAGGTGCTGAAGGGGCAAGGCTTGTACCACAGTTCCCCCCACCCCAACTTCTGTGCCTAGAAAGAAAATGAAATATCCACAAGTGACTCCTGTATAAAAGCTTGGATTCCTTTAAACTGAGATGAACACATGACGAGAGAGAGAGAGAGGACGAGGAAAGGAGGATTCTAGGCAGTTTGACTGAAGTGAGTCACAGAGAAAAATATCTACCCCTGTTTTATGCCAGAGTGAAATGGGAACTGATCAAAACAAGGGTTTTGTCAGACAACCAGTAGATCCTTGTCCTCTCTGCCTCCTGAGCAAGCTCGGGCACTTTCCTTTATTCCTACAATTCTCCTTCTGTTTGTTTGTGTGTGTTTTTTTTCTCAGCCCAAGTAATTGTTTCATCATGTTGCAAAGGAACATTTTTTCCCATTGCGGCACCGTGACATTAATTTCAGCTCACTGACATATGCATAAATCTGGTTAACAAAACTCCTCTGGACACAGACTGCTGGCAGCCAGGCATAGGATGGAGATAAAGGTTATAAATCGCAGGGATTTTAGCACTGTTTTCTGCAAGACTCCCAATGACAGTTACTGTCCTTTGGAGGCCACAGAGATGATCTAACAGCCCAAGCTACTAATAAACTGCTGTTGCAATTGGATGGTAAACCCAAGGTATTTACAGAAAACAAGTCCCCATGCTTGCTTTGAAGGGGTTGGGGGAGGATAGTGGGGAGGATAGAGATCATTTACCCTGTGATGGCTTTAACAACAGCTTGGTTTTCTCACTCCTCTCTTTTGAGTCTTCACTCTGATTGGCTCACAATATATACAGTTCTCAGTTAGAGAGCCAATCAGAGAAAAGCTCATGAATAAAAAGCCAGTGTGTGAAAAGTGAATTGGATTTAAGGGATGTGGTGAAATTTCAAAGACAATTTTTTTCTCTGCACTGATTTCTCAGGATATGTAACTGGCAAGGAGCTCTGTCTTTCATTGGAGTAACATCTGTCTGTGTGAAAGTATACAAGCTTTCAAGGTCGACAGAACTTCTCATCAGGCGGTGCTCTGTCTAACTTGAAAGCTTGCATTATAAAGTTTAAATGAAAAGATGTTGGTCCAATGAGATACATCATTTTTCTTACTTTGTATCTCTAGTGCTACAAGGCCAAGAAGCCATCTACCATTTGTTTTTAGTTTTTTGAGGAACAGAATATTTGCCATAACAAAAGATATGAATATGTGTGGGGCTCTGAGTTTGAGATGGGCCTTCTTAAGCAAGTGCCCCATCATTGCTTGGGGCACAAAGTATCTTGATATTTGTCATGCTAGGAATATCTCATGATTTAATGCTCTGGCCCATGAAAGGACAGAACAAATGTTAGTAACCCTGTGCACTTGAGTCCAAGGGCCAAATTGCACATGCAACTAAATGCATGACATGTAGGGTGGCCACTTACAGATTGCTAAAGAAGAGGAAATGCATCACTGAAAAAGAAATCAAAAGATGATGCTGATTTGCATAACATTTGCATATGCTGATTTATATGTATAGATGCAAATTTAGAAATAATAGCTATAATGTAAATAGAAATACAGTACATCTCCCCATAGCGGGGAAGATTGTGACCAGGTAACCTGTGTGCTCGCTCAGGCTACTGCCCAGGTGCTACGGCCCTGCTTTCCCTTCTTATAGTTTATTTATCTTTAAACCGGACCTGGACTGGGCAGGTGTTCAAATAGAGGGTGCCTTCAGATGGAGTACCTCTGGAAAGTAGGACACATGGACACCCTAGAACCTGACCATGAAGTCACTTTCCCCTTTAGAATCCATTTGTCTCTGATTACTAGGATTAACATTTCACAGTGGGCTGTGTGTTCTTCTATCTTTCAGGGCTTGACGCTGAATCAGGCTGACACTGTATTGCATCAGGGAGTGGAGGCAGAAGTTGCAAAGTTGTTTAGATGGCACCTCAACCATCCAGTCAAGGGAGAGACCACGTGAAGCTGCCACCTGACTACTCGGATGCATCACCTTCCCATTTATACTCACTGTCTTCATCTGTTGATTTCCCTGTGTTTACATTTTGAACTGGAAACTTCTCCCTCCCATTTATACTCACTGTTGATTTCCCTGTGTTTACATTCTGAACTGGAAACTTCTCAGGGCAGGGACCTGTCATCTTGTATCTAGTGCATGTATGAATGGATACAGAAGTGCCCTGCTGCAACTCTGGCCCAGTATTGTTCACTGTGGTACTAAACTGGTGCCTGGGGCTGTGCCATTTCATACTGAGGAAGCAGCTCACGACATGACTGAAAGCTCACCCATACAAAGCATTCCTTCCACGCAGCTATAACTAGATGTTAGGGAGAAGGGCTCCTCTAGTTCTCTGTCCGAGATCACGGAGGTTCACACAAACCCACCCCATGCGCTGAAGGAATGCCTAGGTGGTGATCATGTGGCAACGTGTTACCCCATCCCATTAGGGTGGCCACATACACATTGCCAAAAAAGGAGAAACCCGTCCCCCCAAAAGACACCAATTTGCATAACATTTTGCATACGTCAATTTATATGTATAGATGCAAATTTGGAAATAAGTACTATAATTTAAGTAGAAATACAGTACATCTCACCATAGTGGGGAAGACTAAGGGGACTTGTGCATCTACTCAGTCCACTGGCCAGGGAATAACTAACTGTTGTTAAGAAACTTCAGAGCTCCTACACTCCCTCCTTATGGTTCTTTAGCTTTAAACTGGGCCTGGACCGGGCAGGTGTTCAAAGAGAAGGTGCATTCAAATAGAGGACTGTCCTCTGACAGCTCTTCAAATGGAGGACAATTCTTTGTAAAGTAGGACAGTTGGCCACCCTACATCCTCTGATGCCATCACCAATGACAGAAACACTTCCCTGCTGCCCTTGCGTGCAGACAGGGTGGAAAAGGATTCTTCATACAGACGAACGTATCCACATAGAACTCCACCACACAAGGCGGGATGCTGGCCCTGACAGAGTCCCTGCTCACATGGAGGAACTCTATACATTTACATCAGTACACACAGAGAGCCTTTCCACACACTGTGAATGCACAGAAGACAGGGAAACTTTTCCACCACAGAAGTGGGCATCAGAGAGTTCGGCCACAGCACATTATGGTAGCTGATGTGGGGACAGCTTGTATGGCCCCACAACCCCCCTTGCACAATCTTTTGATGTATGGTGCAGGGGTTTGTGGAACCACTTTATCTAGGTGTGTGTGTGCGCGTGCGTTGTCAATGTTGAATTATTTTAGTGTATTGTATTGATTGTACTTCTCTTTGCAATTATTTTATAATGAAAAGTAGATAAGAAATTCCTTAAATAAATATTTGCAGGGTATTTTTTTCCAGTGGGGATATGTTGTTGTTGTTTATTCACTCAGTCACTTCCGACTCTTCGTGACTTCATGGACCAGCCCACGTCAGAGCTTTCTGTCGGCCATCGCCACCCCCAGCTCCCTCAAGGTCGAGTCCATCACCTCCAGAATATCATCCATCCATCTGGCCCTTGGTCAGCCCCTCTTCCTTTTGCCTTCCACTTTCCCTAGCATCAGCATCTTCGCCAGGGTGTCCTGTCTTCTCATTATGTGGCCAAAGTACTTCAGTTTTGCCTTTAATATCATTCCCTCAAGTGAGCAGCCTGGCTTTATTTCCTGGAGTATGGACTGGTGTGATCTTCTTGCAGTCCAAGGCACTCTCAGAATTTTCCTCCGGCACCACAGTTCAAAGGCATCTATCTTCCTTTGCTCACCCTTCCTTATGGTCCAGCTCTCGCAGCCATAGGTTACTACAGGGAATAAAGGTGTCCCCAACCAGTTGTGTCTGACTCTAGGGTGCAGTGCTCATCCCCGTTTCTAAGCCGAAAAGTCAGCGCTGTCCAAAGATGCTTCCGTGGTCATGTGGCTGGCATGACTGAACACCGAGGTGCACAGAACGCTGTTACCTTTCCCGCCGAGGCAGTACCTATTTATCTACTTGCAATTTCTTGCTTTTGAACTGCTAGGTTGGCAGGAGCTGGGACTGAAGACGGGAGCTCACTCCATCACGCGGCACTCGGGTCTCGAACTGCTGTCCTGCCGACCTTCCGGTCTGTAGTTCAGCATCTTAACCACTAAGCCACCTACGGGGAATACCATTGCTTTAACTGTGTGGACCTTTGTTGTCAGTGTGATGTCTCTGCTCTTAACTATTTTATCAAGATTTGTCATTGCTCTCCTCCCAAAAAGTAAAGTCTTCTGATTTCCTGGCTGCAGTCAGCGTCTGCAGTAATCTTTGCGCCTAGAAATACAAAGTCTGTCACTGCCTCCACGGTTTCGCCCTCTATTTGCCAGTTATGGATATGACGGGGGATATGACGGAGCATTCAATCGTATAACTGCTGGAGCATTCTAAGGCCTCCTGTGAGGCCTTGGCAAGGCACTTTGTGGATAAAATTGATCAGATTGGGAGTGTTATTCCATGCTCTGTGGATACAGTTAGTGAGCAAGAGGCGGTCTGTGGCAAACCGGTTTTGTGGGATCGGTTCCAGCTTCTTCCTTCTGATGAAGTGGACAAGGTGCTTTCATCTGTAAGGCCGACCACCTGCTTATTTGATCCTTGTCCATCTTGGCTCATTATGGGCTGCAGAGAGAGATTGGGTGAGGGGATCAGGGCCGTGGTGAATGCCTCCCTTGAGGAGGGAGTGATGCCATCAGCCCTCAAGGAGGCAGTGATAAGACCACTCTTAAAGAAGCCCTCCTTGGATCCCCAAGTTCTGAACAACTTTCGCCCAGTCTCGAATCTGCCATTTTTGGGCAAGGTGATTGAGCGGGTGGTGGCAATGCAGTTGAAGGCACACTTGGAAGAAGCCAATTATCTAGATCCATTTCAGTCAGGCTTCAGGCCTGGGCATGGGACAGAAACGGCCTGGTCGCCTTGGTGGATGATATGAGGAGGGCTCTGGATAGGGGTGAATGCTCCTTCCTTGTTCTCCTCGACCTCTCAGTGGCTTTTGATACTGTTGACCATGGTATCCTCCTGGACCGCCTGGAGGGGTTGGGCATTGGAGACACCGTATTGTGGTGGTTCTGGTCCTTCCTCTCCAGCAGGTACCAGAGGGTAGCACTGGGAGAGAAGGTTTCGGACCCATGGCTGCTCACTTGTGGGGTGCCACAGGGTTCCATCCTCTCCCCGATGCTATTTAACATCTATGTGAAGCTGCTGGGGGCTATCATCAGGAGGTTTGGGGTGTGGTGTCATCAATATGTGGATGATGCGCAGCTCTACCTCTCGTTCAAATCTTCACCAAGGTTGGCCGTAGAATCCCTGTCCAAATGTCTGGAGACGGTGAGTGGCTGGATGGGGAGGAATAAGCTGAAGCTGAACCCTGACAAGACCAAGGTACTTTTGGTGGGAGACAAGAGGAGGTTGACCTGGTTTTGAATGGGGTACAGCTACCCTTGAAAGACCAGGTCCGCAGTCTGGGGGTCATCTTTGACTCCCAGTTGTCCATGGAGGCTCAGGTGTTAGCTGTGAGCCGGACAGCACTGTAGCAACTCCATCTGATACGGCGGCTGCGCCCCTTCCTTCCTGACCATCTGCTCCCATTGGTAGTACATGCCCTTGTCTCCTCTCGTTTAGATTACTGTAATGAGCTCTACGTGGGGTTACCCTTGAAGACAGTTCGGAAGCTGCAGCTGGTACTGAACTTGGCAGCTCGCCTGATTAAAGGCAGCCAGTGGCGAGATCACATCGCTCCAGTGCTGAAGGAGTTGCACTGGTTACCAGTTGTTTTCCGGGCCAAATTCAAGGTGTTGGTTTTGACCTTTAAAACCCTATATGGTTCCGGCCCAGCCTATCTCAAGGAGCGCCTCCAGCAACACCAGACAGGCTGCTTAACGAGATCAGCCTCAGATGGCCTTCTCTCTGTCCCATCAGCCAGGACAGCTAGACTGGTGAGGGAGAGGGCCTTCTCTGTGGTGGCCCCCACTCTGTGGAACTCCCTCCCTAGGGAACTCCGCCATGCGCCCTCTTTAATGAGCTTCCACCGCGCATTAAAAACGTGGTTGTTCAGGGAGGCATTTGGGGTGCGTTAGGGTATTTTTAGAAATATGATTTTTTAATGTAGAATTTTATTGTTTTAAACCGTTTCTATTGTTGTACATCACCCAGAGTGGCTGGGTGACCAGCCAGATGGGTGATGGATAGGTTAAATAAATAAATATAACACTCCCTTTTCTCTCTCTCTCTCTCTCTCTCTCACACACACACACACACACACACACACACACACACCTACCTGCAGTCTGAAGTAGTACAACTGAGACACAGGGTTATCACTTCAAAACTAGGCCTCCGGTTTCCACAATACTGTAAGCATTCTGATAGGACAGTTGTGAAGTGCCTTACATGACCATTTCTGAGGTGGAAAAGTCACCACAAGGTGATTCTCATCTTCACGTGGTAAAAATCATTCTGTGAAGGGGGTTTCTTTCCTGTTCTTTCTAGAACGTTGTCATTTGTTATCTTGCCGGATGAAGGCCCATTTCTCAGACTGTAGTCACCACATAAGGAGGGAGGAAAAGCACACAAGGGCAGCTCTCCCACTTCCAAAAGAGTTGTGTGAATCAGCACTATGTGTCAAGTGGAGATCAAACGGAATCATTTTGCTTTTTTCCTCTCTTCTTGGAAGCTGCAATAATCAGGCTGCCTTTCCCTACCCCTCTTTGTTCAGGGCCAACAAGACCAGACAAAAGATATGAAGCAGAGCTGGGAGGGGAAGGCAAGCATTCAGTTGACCAGGGACAGCCTTTACCCTTCTACAAGGCAAGATGATCTGCCCCAGGTGGCAGGTTTTAGGATAGCAAATTTTAGCTTATTTCATTGAGATTATATGTTAATCATCAAAGGGCAGGCACCGCTTGAATTTTCCGTCTTCGAAGTTTCCCAGCAGGGAAGAAAATAAACAAACAAGCCAGTTCCTCCCACTTTTGGAAAAGGTACAGGAACAGATAGCCAGTACAGAACTGACAACCCTCTTTACTCCCTGGTCCTCCACCCACGAGATTCTCATCGCAGAGAATCTCTGTTTGGGGCCAATCCATCATTCTTATGACAGCTTGCTCAATCTGGGTCAAAAGGGAACAGAGTTCTACCTGAAATGCCCACAGGAACCCATGAAGGAGCTTTGCTTAGCTGCTGTGTGACATCCCAATTTTCCAGGGATTATATGTCACAGAGTTCAGCACCCTTTCTGCATGCAGGTGCTTGCTAGAGACAACTGCAGCTCCCTTTTCTTGCTTGACAAGCCTTTATCACCAAGAGTAGCTATTTCTGCATATTCCTTTACTCACAGCTTGTCAACTCTTGTCTTTATGATTTACTTTGTTTACCCTAACCCACTTCAGAGTTTGATCAGCGATATGCAAAAACTGAGGTGGGCTGTGTGGTTTTGATTGGACTGACACCTGGAATTTCATGCTTTTGTGAGTGGATTAAAATGTCTTCCTGGTCAAAGCGATTCCTGGAAGAGCTCTACCGTCTGCAAACAGTGGTCAGATTTGAGTCTTATATCCCTGTCCTATGCAAGTTTACTCAGCCCACTGAGTGCAATGGGGCTTACTCCTTAGTAAGTCTGCATAGGAGTGCAAAGTTAAGCTGTAGTCCTAAACACACTCGCCTGGAAGTTAAGTGTCCTTGAAAGTAGTGGGACTTATTTCCGAGTGCATACACTTAGGATCAAGGTGTAAATCTGCTTGTTCTAAATTCTCTGCCTCAAAAACAAAACCATTTAAGTAATTTCATGTCCCTCCCTGTTTGTATCAGGCTGCATGCATGCACGCGCATGCACACACACACCTTTTAACCTAGTTCACTTCTGTGGTGTTTTTGCATGCTGCTACGGCTCCCTGCTGAAGTATCTGGGTCTTAGGTTTTCCCATGCTTTTCTCCCTTACCACGCTAATGACTGAGAAGCAGTGCCATCCTCTTCTGTGGGTTGCTGGCAAAGGAATGGATCTAACTATGAGTTCACGTCCAGGTGAACAGAACAAATCAGTCCCTGTTGTGGAATGGCCTGGCTTCTAAAATGCGGCGGTATTGCCAAGGGATGTGTTGGGGTTCCAGCAACTGTTTGGAATTATTTCAGTGCCCATTTTACAACGGGATATGGTAGGTGCCAATTTGCCAGGAGACTGCCAAAGGAATAGGATAGGAGGTGGGGGTGGGAAAGCTTTGTAAAACAGCCTGAAGGTCTTCTCTAAGGAGATAGACCAACACCATTATCTTATCCAGGACACACCTGGGGGAGGGGGGTTCTAATCTCGTGACCTCCAACTGAAACCTGTTCATCCCCTTTGTGCTTCATTGTTACCACTGAATACCTGGCCCATATCTGCTGTCTGGTTTTATTGGCCCTGAGCAAAAAAGAAAGAAAAGTGTGTGGGGGGGAGGGGGGCAGACAGAAAAGACAAGGCAGTAGGATTGCTGCAGCCCAGGTCTCTCCTATTCCACTCACCCTTCATAAATGGCAGTTTCCTTTCAGCATTTCTCTAAGTCCTCCAATGTTAGCCACATTCCACGGGCAGATAGATGTATTCAAAGCCTCATTCAGGTTTAGCGTGTGTGTCCCCCACCCCACCCCTGCCGTTCTCTTCACATGTATACTATGCTGGAGAGTAAAGACTGGGTAGCAAAAGAAGGACCCTGCAGACAGACAAGCTACCTTATAGCTCAGTTGAAGAAGTAGGTTGTTGCCCAGGAAAGCTTTTGCTACAATAAAGCAAATGGTCGTCTAAGCACTTTTTCAAATCAGTCCAAAGCCTGTTTACTTAGGAATCTGAATGGGTCCCATTAAACTCACCAAAAACTTACTCCAGAATGTGGAGATACGATTGCAGCATTTAGCCACAGTCCAAGCCTAGGTGAGGTGACTTTTGATGTCCACCAATTTCAACATGCTAAACCTGCACTGATTATAGTCAGTCTTTTACTGCTTCCAACTAAGGGCATAATCCAGCACTTTTGCACAAAAGACAACTGTGCCCTCAGTGTGTGCTGCTCACAGGGAGGAGAGTGCTTCATGCCAGGTATGTCTATTTGTGCTGTAGCACTGTACTGTTGGGGAAGTTCTGATTCATGGGCCCACATCCCAAGGTTGGGAAGAAATGGGGTTGACCATGGTGCAGTGTGCTTCAGTTCTGGCAGCCTATATGGCTCCTTCCATCTCACTCCCATTCCCCCATACATGGCCTGTGTGCTCACGCGCTCGCTCACTCGCTCTCACTCTCTCTCTCTCTCTCTCTTTCTCACACACACACAATGATAAACAGGAACTTTAAAATAAAACCAATGAATGAATGAATGAATGCACAGTGTACGCTTTTTAATATTAAAGAATCTGCGCACAATTTCTAACTCTCACCCTTTTACCTTGAGTCTTACTTTTAAGGGCTGCTTTAAAAACACTGAAATGGTAAGATGAACAAAATCAGAAGAACCTCAACATTTAAAATTTCAGTGCCACATAAAAGCTCCCAAGACAAGACCATGAAATAAAATTGCACTTCGTTTATTTAAACATTGAGAATTTTTAGCAATCTTAAATTTGGGTAGCCGGCAATGCCCTTGTTTACTTCACACAGTTATGCTTAACTGGACATTCATACACCTGGTCCTGGATTCTTAAATTATAAAGCCATTCAGCTAACTGGCTTCCAGTTCTTTTTCAACTGGTCATTATAAGTACTATTTAAACTTTAAAAATCAGTTCCTCCTTCTGCTCACCCCTCTTCCCTCCCCACCTCCTTTCCTTGTGTTGTGACTTTTAGATTGTAGGCCTGCATGCAGGGACCTCTTGTTTTTATTGATTGTAGGTAAGCTACTCTGGGAGCCTTTTGAGCTGAAGAGTGCAGCATAAATGCTATAAAGAAACAAAGATTTCTGGTATAACTGAAATTCATCTAATTCAACATTTTTTTTCCTTTTTAAATAATTATGGTTACACTAACATTGCTCATAAACCACAGAGAAAGATTATAACAAGGTTACACACACACACTCCTTTTATAGATCTCAGGGCAAGAGAAAAATCTGGGACATCTGCAAACCTGAGATAGGTCAAGTCAACTGACCTGAAGGCACAAGATGTAACCACCTTGCTGCAGCTAAATGGTTCTGGGTCTGATCAGTGCCTGGAAGAGACTGCCCAGGAGCCCTAAGAGCTTAATAGCGGAAGGTGGGATAAAAATGTAACAAGGAAATTAACTGCCTTATTCATTGCTTACTTCTGTTCTGTGTTAGATTTATGAGGCTGCCTCCATAGTGCTCCTAAGCCTAACTTGTTAGTATATGTCTTTCAAAGTAACATATTAGTAAAATCAAATACGGTTAATTCTATCAGTGTACAACTGCAATGAAAAATAAGAGTCTTGCAGCACCTTAAAGACTTAAAGAATACATTATAGCACAAGTTTATGTGAGCGGCAGTCTGCTGCATCATAAAAACTTATGCTATAGTAACTCTGCTAATCATTAAAGTACCACTTTAGTCACCTCCATATAATGTTGTTAGCTGGTTTGGATTTCATTTTGGAAGGCAACGCTGGATTCAAATAAATGCTGAAATGAAACATGAAAATGACTGTTGGTTTTGCTGTGAAAGATTAACACAGCTACCCCTTTGGAAACTGCTACCACGGAACTACAATCTAAGATGTTATTTTCAACATAGCAAAATATGAAGAAAAAAAGGAGTGCATGTATGCATATATTTTGGGGCATAAGGGATGTAATTTGAAGTCATTGTGAATGGAGAGAAATAGGAGTTACATATCTGCAGATTTTCACATCTACAAGAATACAACGCATATTACTACTGTGTTCAAGATATGCATATTATATGATAAACCTAGTGGTTAAAGGGCTATTTATGTTTAATGGTTTGGATGGAACCATTTTCAAATTATACTTCAAGAAATGGAGTTAAGGTTGTGGAGCTAAGTGATGATGAACTTTAAGGGTGCAATCCTATGCATGTTTAGACAAAAGTCCTACAACTCCCAGCATTCTGGGATTGTGCCTTAAATTAACTAGATATTTAAGACATAGGATTGTGCCTTAAATTAACTAGAAAGTGCTAACTGATATATAAAACTATCCTTTAAAAACACAAGTCCAATAAACTTTATCTATTGTGAAACTCACATGCATGCTTTAACTTTTGTAAGAAGCCATTTCAGAAGATTCTTAAGAAATATCAGGCATAATCCCAAATTAAGCACTTTTAATTCCTATTGATTCCAGAGGGAGAGTTAAGTACACACTTAAGTGTCTCCCACTGAAATCAATGGATGTTAAAAGTGCTTAACCCCATCTAGATCATGCCCATAATTGTAAACCTTTAAAAAAAACAAAAAACAGAAGTTTTTTGGGGGGTGCTTCCAGACAGAGAGCTCCTATTGCTAACAATCAAAAGGCACTGTGTGGCTATTCTGTCTAGTCTTCCTTAATGGTAAGAGAAAAAGAAGAAGTGATGGGAGTGTTTTTGGGAGGTCTAGAAATTGAAAATGCGTCATCCTGATCCCCTCGTAAAATTCCATGACTGAGGCAGTGTAATTGCACAATAAAAGTCTCGTCTAGAGCACCCTTTGTCCTTTTTAAAAAGCCGTCACTAGGCTAAAAGAGGAACATCACAAAAGACAAAGAATAATTATTTTGTGTGTTTTGAACCAAGAGGAATTAAGAACGCAACATACACGCATACTGAAATCAGCAACAAAACCCTTCAAAGAAACATGCACCTAGCACCATGTGCCCAAAGGTGCCTTCGAACCTTTATATCATGAGCAGCAGCCCTATATACTCCATGGCAAACTATTTTCAGTTTCATGGTAGTTTGCTATTCAAAGAAAAAAGAAATGCACTGAGGCTCATGAAAGTCTTGCCACATGTAATTCTTTGAATCCTGGCCCTATTGATTTTAATGGTGCTAGATTGCAACCTAAGACTGCTATCCAGAAAACAACTTTGGGTATGCCCAAATACTTCTGTACAGCCAAAGGGACTTTTGTTCAGCACCCCACAATAGATTGTCCATGTGATATTGTAAACATCTTTTGTTGCGCAGCACAGGGGGCTGCTGTTCAAGTAATACAGGTCTTAAACCCTGCTGGGCAAACAGAACGAGTCATTCAGTTCTCAAGATCGCAGCCTGCATTTTGTAGCTAAGAGATCAGTGGTTGAAGAAACTGCAGAAACAAAGAGTGGCAACAGCCAGAACTAGGAAAACCAAAAGAACCTAACCTTTTACAATGTATTGTATATACATAGCAGGATTTTAATTTGAACCATAGCTTTTATCAAACTGAACTAAAATCCTATACCCATTTATCTGAGAGTAAGCCCCACTTAACTCAATGGGACCTATTTTGATATGTATGGGATTGTGCTGTAACAGACTTATCCTGTGCATATTTACTCAGACATCTAGTGAGTTCAACAGCACCTATTCTCAAATAAGTGTGCACATGACTGCAAATGAAGAACAGCAGCAACATAATTGATGACTAAAGCTGACTTCCTATATTGTATCAAATAAAATTAAACCAGCAGATCAGCTACAAGGGAAGATACATATCACTTTGGAAGGGGGAATTGATTTGATCCTGTAGAAAAGCCTCTTTTCATCCAGTCTTTTTGCACTGATCATGCTTCTTGACCCAAGCCACTGAATAGAAGGACTTGCACTGATTTTTACATTCACTACTTAGAAAATTGTCTGTACTTACTGACAATCTACAAAGCAACATAAAGACTTCTCATCTAATCCTTCATGGTGTTACCCTGCAAACCTTCTAGCAAAGGGTTATGGAGGCTGCAATACAGCCTGGTAGACCCAATTCTGATAGGAGATTCTGACAGCCTGGGCCAATCTGGACTAGAGACCACTGTAGGTAAAAGCTGAACTCAATCCTTCCATAAAGCCATTTCTGTAGCTAGCAAAAACATAGTTTCATCAGCAAGTAATGAATCAAGAGATACTTCTTGTTTTCCCTTAAGGGGAGATCTATGAGAAAGAGTTTAGGTCAACAGCCTTCGAGCCAAGCAAATTCTGAGTTTCACCACTGCAAAGGGCAGCCAAGAAGGGTTGAAGAAATTCTTTGCCAGCGATTTGGGGTATCACAGTTTATAAGCCAGAAGTGCTTTAAAAAGGCCTGCTATCTAGGAAAATGCTGAGTAAGACCAGATCTACTACCCAGCAACTCCCACCCCAAAATAATGAACTCCAGGCACTGTTAACTTTTTACAAGTGGCATAGATGCAAGAGCAAACTACAGAAGGCAAGGGATGTTCAGCTTCCAGGCATTGAAAAATCATTCACATTACAATTCCTAGCACAGTTCACCACCGCCTTTGCCACAGGTTCAACTACTTGCTTGCATTCACACATACAACCCCTTGTGCTCTGCCCACAGTCAATCTGTGTCCCAAGACATAAGGCAACAACCATTACAATAAAATAAATGAGAAAATAAAGCTGATGGGAGATGGTGTTAGAAAACGGGCAAGCATGCCCTAGGAGTAAGAAATCACTGGAAATGAACTATAAGAAGCCAGAGGCTGGGGCTAATTGCCTTATTTTTGTTAGCTGCAAGTAACAATTTGCATCTAATTTACTTTAATATGGCAGATGCTAAGCTAGGAGACATGGCTCACACTTATTCTACAATATCTTCTTTCTGCCACTGTTAACCCTATTTGTGAAGACAATGCTTAAAAATGGATCATAAGACTGACATAAAACAGGTTCATTTTACCCTTAAAACCACGAAATCTAATGTATTAAAATAATCAGTGAAATCTGAAAGCGCAAAATGAATCTGAATGGCGTAATTGGCATCTGTTTTGACGTTTTGGCATACCTTCCCATTTTCAGCCTTCTCTCAACCATGAGGCTGAGAAACTTGTTTTTCTTCAAACTAAAATCTGGGATTCTTAGGATTCTAAGCTGACCCTGGTCTCCACAGAAATTACTATGGAGAAATAGACTGCCCACTATTCCTTAGAAACTTTGGAAAAGTTTATCAAACAGATACCCCAAAAAGATTTTATTCCAACTTTTTCCACACAGACTTATTTGTGAAAGTTCTCAGCGTACTGGCTCAAATCTATCCCCGTGCTACATAAAATTGCATTTTCTCCATTATTTATTCCCCCTCCACTGCAATAAGCTAAACAGATCAGAAATACTCATCAGACCAAACGGATAAAAAGTATGACAAGAAAAAGAAACAGACCCATTATGTTTTCACTCTCAGATTTTACCTGTTGCCTCCCAATTTGTAATATTTCACACATAATCAACAGTTTCAGTAATTAGAGAGGGAACACACAGAAGTCAAGGGGAGTTACTGATCCAGTTATCTCCTGGTTCTCATGGTTCCTTTTACTAACCCAAGAAAATCAAAAGGGCTAGCAGTGTGATTTAGCTAGACACCAGAAGTGTATAGCTTATTTAAGCTGATAAGACAGCTTCATGGATTTTAGTGGTTCCAGATCAACCCACCCAATGCCCTCGCCCATGAAATGCTGACATTTTTCTTGTTAGCACTTTAAAAAAACAAGCTCATTTTCCATCCTGGCAATAAAGTTTTATTAAAATTAATGCTTCATATGTAGCAAGAATGCATAGATCCCAAAATATACATATGTCTTTTTTTCCTTATAGAAATAGATCATTCTTTATAATAAAAAACCTGTAGGAACATCTTTAACAGATTACTCAATCCATGACTGACAGTTACACGAGGTTGCATCATGTGTAGCTAGCTTTCCCAGCCATGTTTTAAAGATTGCATCACTCCGGACTCTCTTTCTCTCCCTTTCGCTCTACTTTATGTTATTATCTCTTTCTTTGTTTTGTTTTTACTTAAATAACATTAGCATTCAACCAAAGGAAAAAAGAGGTGGGGAGGGGAGGGTGAAACCCTGCAAAAACATTCAGATGGGAGATGAAGTGGCTTGTGTTGGGTTTGGTATCACGTTTTTTTTCTTAGAAAAAAATATATTAAAATTGAAAAATAACGATCCCTCCATGAGGTCGCAGAGGTAAATGGAAACCGCCAGGACACTCCCCCCGCCAGCCGAAGGAGTTGTAAAGCACGAAGCTTGTGGCGGAAGGCTTTTCCCATCATCAGAGTGCGAATTAAAGGCCAAAAATATAATATATATATATACACATATATACGTATGTAAACCCTCTGGGCTCTTTCCCTATTTTCTCTCCCCCACTCCCCTGATCCGTTCTCGTCTTGAAAGGGGGGGGGGGATAGACGCATCCACCAGATTCCACACACCCGTAAACCTCAATCGTCCCCCCTCCCAACTCCCCCAGACCCGGTCCTTTCCCAACCCAACCCACCGCGCTGTTCCAGCGGCGTCCAGCTGTGCGCGCAAAAAAGGGGGCGCGGGCGTGGGGGGAAGGGGACTAGCAGTGTCCCGAGGTGGCCAAAAGCGGCTCGGGCAGCTGTTTGAACAAGTTCCGGAGGGTGCTGAGCTCCCGGGAGAGCTGCTCCACTTTCTTCTGGAGCCTCTCGTTCTCGGCCGTCAGTTCCAAGACTTTGTGCTGCGTCTCGAGGTTGCGCATTTTGGCTTTGTCGCGGCTCTTGCGCACGGCGATGTTGTTCCGCTCCCGGCGGATCTTGTACTCCTCGCTGTGCTTGTCCACGCACTTCTTGGACTTGTGCTTGCCGCCCCCTCCGCCGGGGCCTGCCGGGTAAGCGCCGCCGCCACTTCCTCCTCCGGCCGAGGCGGACTTCGAGGAATCCGACGGGTTCGGGGTGCCGGGGGGGCTGGACGACGACGCCGTGGAGAGGTTGCCGCTGCTGCCGCTCGGCACCGACTGGTAGCCCAGGTAGGAGCGCACGGTGCTGCCGTAAGGCGAGGACATGCCCCCCAGGCCGGGCCCTGCGCCGCCGCCGCCGCCGCCCTCCTCCTTGCGGGGCCCTTTGCAAGAGTCCAAGTGCTCGAAGACCGGCTCCACTTTGGTCTCCACCATCTGCGGCGGGAAGCAGCCCAGCAGCGGCCCGCCGGCCTTGTGGCTTTGCCCGACGCCCGGGTGGTGGTGGGGGCCGTGCCTGGCCAGGCTGATGTACGTGTAATCGGGGTGCTGCTGCTGCTGCTGCTTCTTGCCGCCGCCTTTATAGTCCTGCTCCGAGAAGAGGTCGGAGAGAAAATCTTGGCTGCTGTTCCCGCCGCCGCCGCTGCCGCAAACCGGCTCAAAGTTGCCCCCTGCTGCCGTGGAAGGAGGCGGCGGCGGCTGCTGCTGCTGCGGCGATGCTAAAGGGTCCAGGTAAGGGCTGAAGTCGATGGCTCTCTCGTGATCGCCCACGCTGAGCTCGGACATGGAGCGGGCCCCTGCCGCCCGCGGGTGCAGCTTGCTCAGAGCGGCCAGACAGTCCGCCTCGTAATAGAAGTTCGCCACTTCCATGGATTTAAAGGCCGGCGGCTGGAGGGGAAGGCATGCCTGCTCCCAGGCCACCAGGCGTTGCATGAAAGCAAAGGGGCGCGAGCCGGGGAAAGGGGGGGAATGGGGCAGCTCGGCGCCGGGCGCCCCCCAAAGCCGCTGGAGCGAGAGGGGTGCGCGGGACGTGGCGGCGGGGTCAGCGGCGCCTCCTCGACGGGCCCCCGCGTCGCTCTCTCCAGGCTCCGCGCGGCGGCTTGGCGAAGCGAGGCTGTCCCCGCGCGAGCGCCCGCCTGGACGGGTCCCCGAGCGCCTGGCGGGCCCCTGCTGCCGAGTGCTGCCGACGGCCGGGCGCTTCTGGGTGCGGGGCGCCGCTCCGGACCATCTGGCGCGCCGCGGGCGTGAGCGAGTGGGTCCCTCCCGCGTCCTCTCCGAAAGTCTCTGGTCTTGACTTGGGGAAAAAGTTCCGCTGCGCTCCCGTATTTATAGGGGCGGTGCAGTCCCATGGCAACGGGCGCGTCACGGGCTTGGCCGCCTGCCACGCGCTGCGTACTGGGGAGCGCACGAAAGCGGCTCGGCGGGCGGCAGCCTCGGAGGAGCGCGTCCCGGGCGCTCGCGCGCGTGTGCGCCTCCCCGAGCCGCGGCCATTCATAACAAAAACAAGGCGCGCTTCGCCCAGGAGAGGAGAGGAGAGGAGAGCGAGCGAGCGAGCGAGCGGGAGGGCGGCAGAGCGCGGGGGGTGGGTGACGGGGGGAGTGAAATTGGCTCGGGCTCTCCACCAGGGAGGGACTTCATCGCTGGCCGGAGCGAAGTGCTGTTGGGCGCGTGATCATCTCTCTCTCCCTCCCTCCCAGACGTCTCCAAACCTGGGGCCCTTCCAGAGGGGTCGGGCTACAACCTCCATCGTCCCCAGCTGGGGACGATGGAGGTTGTAGCCCGACCCCTCTGGAAGGGCCCCAGATTTGGGGACGTCTGGGAGAGGATCTCTTCCCTCCCCCACCCGCACACTCCAAGCAAAGTTGGAAGGGACAGAATGCCTTTACGTCGAATGCTCTTTTGCACCCTGGTACCGGGAGAGAGAGAGAGAGATGTTTCTTTTTTTTAAAGGAAAGAAAAGAAAAAGAGGAACTGTTTGTTCAGCCTTGCTCAAGTTAAGGATGCACGCTCAAGATTACTTCGTTTGGCTTAGTTGCCCGTCAAACCCAGCGGGACGTACTCCAAAGGACACACGCCTGTGCTGCACAGCTTCATTCCTAAACGCAATTTGGAGGATGGCCTGTTGAACAGAGTGGCACGTTTGAGGGAACATGCTTAGGATCAGACTGCAAGTGTGGAACTCTCTTCCTTTTCACTGGCTGCCTGTGGCTGGAGTGGGTTTTCAGATCTGTTTTGGTCCGCGGTACTAAAACTCTACTTACTTCCCCAGCCTGGCACCCTCCAGATGTGTTGGACTACAACTCCCATCTTTCCCAGCCAAGCATGCCTCTGCTGTCTGGGGCTGATAGGAGTTGTAATCCACCATTTCTGGAGGGCACCAGGTTGGAGAAGGGACAGAGACCCATAATTGAACCCAGTTGGACTTGCTTTGGAATAAGCAAGCATGGGATTGTGCTGGAAATGCTTGCAAATGCAGCAGTGGGGCCTGTCCTAGGTTTGACAAGTTATGTCTACGATACAAACTGTGTGTCGAAAAGTGGTAGCAAACAGGGAAGGGATAATACTAAATAATACTTCTCTCATAATACGAGAACCCAATGGAGTCGTCCCATGAAGCTGATTAGTGGGAGATTCAGGACAGATAAAAGGAAGTCCTTCACACAGCGCATGGTTAAACTGCAAAATTCACTTCCACAAGACATAGCGATGGCCACCACTTTGGATGGTGTAAAGGGTGGTTAGACAAAGTGCTACCTCCAGTATCAGAGACAATATGCCCATGTATACCAGTTGCTGGGGAACATGGGTGGGAGAGTGCTGTTGCATTCATGTCCTGCTTGTGGGTTTCCTGTGGGCAGCTGGTTGGCCACAGTGTGAACAGAATGCTGGACTAGATGGACCCTTGGCTTGATCCAGCAGGGCTCTTTTTGCGTTCTTATGATGTCACGCCATCATTCCACAAATGCAGCACTGGGGTCAAAAAAGGCAAAGTGGTAAGTAATCTTGCTCAGGTTTGGGATTGGCTGGGGGAGATCTGCCTGCATTTTCCACTTCAGAACTCCGAAACTCCCCCCCCCCCATTCCATATGCTCAGTGATGCCTCAGATTATGGAAAAGGAGGCAGAATCAAGTCCAGGAGCCACACCGTGGACTCTTCTCAAAACAGAGGGCAATGAGGATTTGAATGAGCCTGGGGGAGTGATCAGAATTGATCAGTGCTTGCTTCCTAAAACGAGTCATTAAGGCTGGAGCATGTCTAGACATCCCACCTCTACATGGGGAGACCTTCTCCTTAATCCCAGGTCTGGATGTGAGATGATGGGGAGGTAGAAAGGCATCTTGGGTACATTCAAAGCAATGCTCTTCTTTTGTGATGGCTTCACATATTTCTGGTCTGTGCCTCAGCATTGAAAACAGCCTCTGGTGCTCCTGGAAAGTATCAAATTGCCCCCCTCCCCCTGAAAGGTGTACCAGACCTCCCAAGTTTCTCCTGGCTGGGCCATTTTTGTTTGGCTTCTCCTTCTTGGATAGGCTCTGGGCTAAATTGTCATTGATTGGGTCTAGCAACATCAGGCATGCATGCCCAGAGAGAAAGCGCCCCACTTTCCAACCTGAGGCTTTCCATGTTGATTTCACAGTTGTGAGGGTCTGCAGCACCAAAGGGTGTAGCGAGTTTCAAATGGCATTCCTGGTAGGTCAGTGAAGTTTTATGGCAAGATACAGCTCCAATGGACTTCTGAAGTCTCTGCTGCTAGGACTGGTGAAGGCCTCAGCAAACTTGGAAGCAATGAACCCTGATGCCCTGTTTAATTAAAGACACCCACCTTTGGGGAGCCAAGCGTATATTTTCCCCTCGTTGACTCCCACATCTACCTGTTTGCAAGGTTGTGAATCACTCCCAGGATAAAGGACACCAATTTGAAATGAAACATATAATTAAAGGGAGTAGGGGTGTCTTCTGCCTTTGCAAAGACAACCCAGCAATGGAGAGGACATGGCATTGCATCTCAGAATGATGTGAAGCAATCCTGCGGTGTAAGAAACACTGTAACGTTAAGCCAGAGGAACAGGTATTGCATTATGTGATTCAAACAGTCAACTGTTCATGAAGGCTCAAACCTCAGAGCTTAAAAAAGAGGAAGAATTAAAATTGGGCGGTGCAGTCCTGTATTCGTTCTCTTCTCAAATTGATTTTCTTCATTAGAAGTATGATAATGACAGAACACCGAGAAATCTGCATGGCTGTTCTCATATTCTACATAACAACCTTTGGCTTTGTCGCATGGATTCTTAGGTGGTTTTAAAAAACAAAATAAAATCTTAAAAGTAGGCTTCTGGTCCTCATGGTAATAGACCAACAAAACAAAAAAGCTTGCAAGCATTGCATGTTATCTTTATAAAAGGCTGAGAGAAACCTAAGTGGGAACTGGTGGGGCTCACAGTGACTGAAATCCAAATCTGGCATATATTTTTCAGATCTGGCATTTGGTGCAATTGACAAGACTTTTTCCAACCTTGTCAGTTTCAAAGGAGTCCTGTCATCTGTAATATAAAATTGGCAAAGCCTTCCTGCAACTTTGCAAGTTTCACCAGAGAGGGGGAATGATGAGAAAATGGCTATGAGGGAGTTGCTTACTGTTATGAAAAAGGAGAAAAGAGGGTAAAGGAGCTGCACCATGCCTCTTAATAGTGTCCAAAGCAGGAAAAAAGAAATTAAAATGTGAAAAAAACCTCTTCTCTAATATGCACAATTCTATTGAAAAAAATCTGGTGGGTGGATGATTAGAAATGCACTTTCAAACAGGACACATCTGTTCACAAACGGCATTAAAATGCAGGGAAGTTAAAATGTAATTGAAAAATTATGTGCCCTTTCTTTTTTTCTTTCTTTCCCACCTATACACAACTGCAGGAGAAAGGCTTAAAGGTGCTTTTAGCGGCTCATCCGAAATTGGTTTAAGGAGCAAGACATCATCATCATTGTCATGACAAGGGTCCATAGAAACCCCCTTCATCCGTCATTAAACCCAAAGTGGAGTTTCAAGCAGGTAGGTTGGTAATAAAGGTTTTTATTCAGTGCCCAGTTACTTCACTGGATGGCATAGGTGGCCCCCACCCCTTAAGTCCTTCCCTAAATTCATGGCAGAAAGTCTCTGGGTCCCAGCCACCTCATCAGGGGCTGGAAAACCTCTCCTTGCTGCCCCCCGCAAACTTGGCAATTCCTTGGGAAGTCTAGCAATGCTCTTTTTCTGTGGGTTCTTGCTTGGGATTTTCTGGTAAATGAATAGAGATGTCACACCCAGAGTGTCACTTTTGCCAGGGAGGGGAGGGAAGTTGGACCACAGGAGCTGGAGCTCCCAATGGGGCTGATAATAAAGATAGTCCTTAAAGGAAAGGGGTTTGGAGCAGGGATGAGTCTACATCTCCCTGGCAAGAAGGAACCTGAGAAGGCAGAAAGGAGTGGAGCAGTGGAGGCTGGTAGCTCTGATGGCAGTGGGGTGGTGGATCTGCTCCAGGTTTCAGTCAGAACTCTAAAGACGTTTTCCAGGGTGTGGAAGCATTCCACTGCAAAACATTTTGAAAGATCATGAACAGCAGCATATTGAAGTTGGGATCTGAGATTCAGCTGGTCACTTGACCACCTCAGCATTCAGTCTAGGCCGGCCCAACAGAGTCCTCACAACTGGAAACCAAACCCTAAAAGTGTTTGTGTGAATTAGCAATGGTTTCAGCAGAATGTATTTCAAAGGCTGAATGAATATAGAATTGGAATTTAAGAGCCCAGAATCGCACAGAAGTAAGTTCTACGGAGTTTCTAATGCTTAACATTGCAGCTGTACACAACATCTGGAACCCACAGTTCGTGCTGGTTTGGGTAAGTGTGGACATGGGAAGTCCAGGTTTATTTGTGGGAAATGTATGGTTCTGGGCAGAAGTGGACAAATTCCCATTTATGTTTATGGAGAACAGATGTCATCTATGACCTTAGTCTAGTTTAGGATGTGCAAGGATCCTGAGGGGTGCTTTCTGGATTAAAACCTGGCTGCAAAGGTACGTCTCCATTTCTCTGTGGGCAGCACCATGTATCTTTTCCATTTTGCAGACCCCCGGCGAGTTGTTCTGATCCAGGGTTATAGCTGGCTCTGGAGGCTCCTCCCTTTCCATTCTCTGCTATTATCCTCTTGGAGAGTCTTTGCACCACCATGCAGCTGCTCCACCTGCATTTCAAGCCATAGACTTCCTTTCCGTGAAGGCTGAGACACCTTTTCCAAAGAGCTAAGAATAGCAGCATTTCTATTGCTATTTTTAAAAAAGTTCTGAATATGTGTGAGGTTTGTTTGTTTGTTTGTTTGTTTGTAAAAGAGAGGTGCTGCCACTAAGGGAATGCAATGAGATTAATCTTTTTTTTCTTTTTTTTTTAAAGGCGAAAACAGCAGAAGCTGGTTTTAGATTCATTGATTTCAGTGGAACGTCTCTCCCCTCTGTCAAATAGTACAGCCTTTCCCAACCTGGTGCTCTTGAGATGTTTTGAACTCGAACTCCCATCTGCCCCAGTCAGCACGGCCAATGGTCAGGAATGTTGAGAGTTATAGTCCAAAACATCTGGAGGGCACCAGGTTGGGCACCAGGCCTAGATAACAGACCCGACTTCTATTTGCCCAGTCCTGTTCACATGCAATTTTTTTCAGTTTAAGAGTGCAGTCCCATCTGTGTATGTTTACAAAATTAACCTGATTGAGATTGGTGGAACATACTCCCATATACATATGTATAGGACTGCAATCTTAAAGACTAAGGTGGCAATCTTATGCCCACTTACCCGGGAGTAAACCCATTGAACTCAATGGGACCTACTTCTGAGTACACATGTGTAGTATTGCGCTATTTGGTTGCAATGCTATACATCAGGGGTGGGCAATTTATGGCCCTCCAGATGTTCTGGCCTACAATTCCCATCATCCCTCAGCATTGGCTGGCTAGAGCTGATGGGAGCTGTAGGCAAAAACATCTGGAGGACCACAAGTTACTCATCTCTGCTATACATACTTACCTAGGAATAAGTCCATTGAACTCAATCAGGTTTACTTCTGAGTAGACATGTGTAAGATTCCACTGTAATGCAATTTTCAGTTGAAATAGAAAAGATTACAATTTCCAAATAGAAAACCCCTTATTATATACATAACATTAAACTATGGTACTTGTGGTTTAATATTTTCCTCTGGTTTACTGCAATGCCAAAATAAATTAAAATGCACCATTTTTCTAACAATGATAGTCGATTTCTCAGATGTCTGAGATTAATATGTTTATTCATAGGCTTAATATGGTTCCCTTGTGCATTCCTGCTATACATTTTAATTTTGTTTCTGAGTATTTTGCCAATACAATTTTGGCAGCAGAAAAAAAGAATAAAAAGAGGCAAAGCCTCAAAATGGTTCTGAGGAAAAATAGTAAAATGCCCAACTTGTTTCTATGAAGATCTTAAGGGCCACTGAAAGAACAAAAACGATATAAACAAACAAGCACAAGTAATACAGATTGTGGTAGAATTTTTCTTTTATTTTGAAGAACTGGAAAAAGTCTTCACTGAAACACATTAGGCATTTTACAATTGCATTACATTTCATATTTTTAAAATATCATTTAGGGCTTTGCCCTGTGCTGCTTTTGCTTTTGCTGTTGATGTATTTTTAAGTTTAGTGCTGCTCCTTACCTTTTCCCACTCTCAATAATATTTTCACACCAGCAAATAAATTCCTGATACGGTCTCTGTGTTTTTTCATCACATCAAGGTTCCACACAAAATTCCTAGTGGGCTGATCAGAATTTCATAACCAACAATATTCGTAATCTTTTAACTGATCAGTAATCTCTTCTAACATCTTCACACCAGGTTCTAAACAGAATCACTAGTGGAGGTTAACTAGAATTTCATAACCGATAATATCCTTAATCCTTTAATTAATCTTTTGTAACCACTTCACACTAGCTGAAGTCATGCAGAAACAAGAATATGGACTCTGTTTTAAAGAAGAGCAATACTTTAATTCAGAGGTGTGCAACCTGCGGCCCTCCAGATATGTTGGCCTACAACTTTCATCAGCCCTAGCAAGCATAGCCAGTGGTGAGGTATGCTGGGAGTTGTAGGCCAAAACACCTGGAGAGCTACAAGCCGGCCGCCCCTGCTTTAATTCCTTCACTATTATTCCTTTGTGTGGAGTCGGATTCACTTTTTCCCTTCCCACAATGCCTTACACAAAGAGAATGGCGACTTGCACTGTAGGAAACTGAAGCAAGGAGAACTCTGGGATAGCCTCCAATTACTTCATTGGACACGATTCTCCTGAGAGCACAATGGTGCTTACACACTCCTGTTCTTAAAATGTATGAACAGTAAAGAAGCGAACAGATGTTTTGGCTTACAGCTCCCATCCTCCCTCACCATTGGCTGGCTAGAGCTGATGGGAGTTGTGGACCAACCCATCTGGAGGGCACCAGGTTAGAGAAGGCTGAAGTAAAGGATGTGACATTCTTAAGGTTGTTTATTCATGTGAAGGCAGCCCAAGTCATGACTAAGCTGTGACTCCTCCTATTGTGTACATGGGTCTTTTGTTTTTTTACAGTGTGGCTTTAAGAAAGGAGCATGTGCTCTGTAGGCACTTGTTCCCATTCTCCATTTGCAACCCCCTTTGGCTTGGATTTGACTGGCAGATTGCTGAGGTCCAGATAGGGCAGTGTTCCAATGAATGTAGGACAGGGATATCAAAAGTAAGAGCTTGGGACTTATCAGGCAGGTCCTTTGGGGTCCCCAGTATGGTTGCAGTACTCCTACCACACTTCAGCCATTTTCAGGGCCAAGAACCCCTAAATATTAGCCTGGCCTACTAGCTCACAAATCAATCCCCTTTCAGAATGGCCTCCCCTCGCTGTTTAAATCAGTGAACATAGGAACATACGACTCTGCCTTCTACAGAATTTAGGCCATTGGTCCACTTAGCTTAGTATTGTCTACCCCAGGAATGGACAATGTTTTCTCTGATGACGGTCGCATTCCCTCATGGGTAATCTGTTGCGGAGGGGTGTAGCGGTGGGCAGGGCCAGAGCCAAAAGTGGGTGGGTGCCCCCTTTTCTCTCTCCCCCCTCTTCCTACCCATGCAACCCATGCAGGAGAAGACACAGAGCACTCTTGCCAGAGGCCTGAACTGACCGCATCCAGAGGGCTTTTGAAATTAGGCTGAGGGTTACACATTGCCTACCCCTGGTCAACACTGACTGACAGCATCTCTCCAGGGTTTCGAAGATGTTTCCTTCCCAACCCTGCCTGGGGATGCTGGGGGATTGAACCTGGGAATTTCTTCATACAACATGTGTGCTCTGCCACTGAGCTTGTAGCAGCTCAGTTTAGGATGCACGAGGAAGGTAAGGCAGGCAGACATGACAAGAAGTGGACTTTGACTTTTATACTTCAGAAAGTTATCCTTTCATGTAGAGTAGTGGGCATCAGAAAGAGGAGTTTGGGTAACATGTTTTTTGAATGGAGGTGAAACTAAGACCCAGTGTAGTCTACTGGACAGAGTGTTCAACCCAGATTGGGGAGATGGCACTTAAAATCCTTGCTGAGCCCTAAAGATTACTGAGCAGCTTTAGCTCTGATGATGAATTCTGGAGAACTTGAAAGCTTGCTCACAATTTGGTGTGTTTTCCTTGGTCCCATTAAGAGTATTGCCCGATCACATATTTTGGAACATTTCTTATGGATCAACATGACTTCATTTGTTTTTTGTCTACCTTTTAGGTTTGTTGTGAAGACAACCATGTACACAATCCTGAGCCCTGTGAAGGAACAGTGAGATAAATGTTTATTTTGGTGTAAAAAATGATATAGTGTCTGGGTGGGGAATTTGGCCCTTCACCTTATTTAGGTGTAGGTTTTCACAAACCCTGTGATTCAATGACTGTACATTGCAGTGGGTGCTGCTCAAATGTTAGGAAAGGTCAGTTTCAGCTCCAGGGAGAATTCAAAGAAGAGGAGGGTGTAGAAAGACCTAGAGTTGCCCCATTTGCTGTTACATGCGTCCCTCCATAAAAAGTGGCCAAGCTTAAGAGCATCTCTATGCCAGCCTAAAAGCCTGCATTTAAAACAGGGCTTTCTGCTTCTGTTTTAAATGCAGGATCACAAAGACTCCCTTTTTCATGTGCTTCCTTTTCCCCTTCCCCTTCCCCTGTCCTTCTCCCTGTTTCTGAGTCTTCCATTATCTTCATTGATCTTCTTGCTGCTTTTCCTCTTTTCTGGAGGGAACTCAAGTGGAACACAATGGGGTAATTTGATACTCATGATTTGCAATCTATTTAAAAACGGAACAAAGGGCATTTAGTGCAGGAGATGCCTTGGAGGTTCACAAGAGTCATCTAAAGAGCCTGCAAACTTCCGTGATTGGGCGATCTCAATCGCAGGATAAAAGCTCCATGTGAAGGAGCTCTTGAGTCACAATGACAGGCAAGAGTAGGAGCATTGCTAGGCACTTAAAAGATTAGGGGCCAGGACCATAGGATTCTAATCAGCATAAGGTTTGCATGTGCCCATTTCTATCTATGAAAATTTAAAACTAATTACTAAGGTTTATTTAAATTCCAGAGAAGGCAAAGCCAGGCAATTAATTTCTCATCCAAAACATCTCAAATAAAATAATTTCTTCTGTTAATGTTCATCCTTCCCTGGATCATCCCAAATCAGCACTTCCTCTTAAAATTAATTTGCAACAGTGTGAAAAAATGCAAAGAAGGGAGTGCCTGGCAGATTGGCTTTGCACTCTCAGTCTGCTTGGACCCAGCCAAAAAAGTGAGAGGGCAGAATTTATCATGATTAGCTTCTGCGCAAGCCTCACTGGTGAGAATTGCATAACCTATCATTTATTTTAGCATAGCTCAGATAGGAGACATCCCCAGCGGATTAATAACTATTTGCTTTAATATTCAGATAACGTATTTGAAGCCCATTGATCTCAAAGGGATTACTCTAATCTAGATTAAATGGTAGAAGACTTTCTGAGAACCTGAACTGTGTATGCCAACAAATTAGTTCCAGGGTGCTTAAGAAAGTGAGTCAACCCACATATTACAGGGATGGTAAATGAAAATAGCCAAGCAAGCTGCACCCTAGAGGGAGAGGTTAAGAAAAATAAAACGGAACAACAATCCAGGGTCACTATCCATTCTTGCCCTGGAAGAAAGTGATTACTTCATCCCAATATGGAAACTCAACTGCTCACTGATCAGTCAGGCTTTGAGCATGAGCCCAAACCTATCTACTGATCCTCCCTAAAAGAAATGTTTGGGGGCCTAGTCCACATGACCCAGCAACCTGCGAAGAGTTTTTGATGCTTCCTAACCATGTAATCCTTAAGAATGTTCAACTACGAGTTGAGGAGGTGCTGAATGTCCCATCCTTACTGCTTCTGGCACTCATACATAGCGGGTTTGCATGGCATGACAAGTCTTTGTGCAAATCTCCCCCAGCATGTAACCAGCAGTGTAGTTAAGCCACTGTGGCTTGTTACCTGCCTGCTGATCGTGCGAACCTGGTCACTGGCAGAGACAGAGGTGCAATGTCAGTTCAATACTCCCTGTTCTAATGTAGCGCCATGTAACAGTATGGTTTCAACTAAACTAGCCAGGTACTGAACTCCTCTCACAAATATTCACATGAGGCCAACACCAGTTTGTCCATTAAATACATCACATTCCATATTAGCTGTAAATATTTATTTTGCCTCTAATGTTATGCAAGGTCCAGTAGTTTGAGGGTGTGTGTGTGTGTGTGTGTGTTTGAAATTGAGATTGGGGACCCTGAGTTATAGTCTCTAAAATCTCACTTGCAAGGGACCAGGCTTTTGTAAAATGCAAATATTTTCAGTCCCCATAACCTAGGCGATCAAATAGCCCTTTGTCAGCAAATGTTTTCAAACATTTGGAATGCAGATTCCAGACAGTTATCTCTGTTGAATCTGTTACAGAAGGAACAAAAGAAAAAAAGGAATTTAGCAGCCCCTTAAAAATGAACCAGTTTATCAGGGGTGTTGCTAGGCGTTTAAAAAGATTCAAAGCTCAGGCCCATTGAAGACAAATCTGCATGCAAACTTAGAACTAATTACTAGAATTGATTTAAATTTCATAGAAGGGAAACCCAACCAATTAATTTCTCATCCAAATCACCTCAAATAAAACAAATTCTTCAACTAATTTGCACCCTGTCCCAGATTGCCCTAAATCAGTGGTTCCATTGCAATGAATTTGCAATCTCTTGCTGTCCCTTTCCCCACTCCACACACACACACCCCAACTTCCCAAAACTCTTGTCTTGTCTTCCTTGAGGATAATTACTCCCAACCTAGGCACCTAAACTTAGAAGAAAAGCTTCCATTAGCACCAATTAGCTTCTATTAGCATCCCCCCAAGCTTAACTGCCATACAGGCAGGTTTGGAGTGGCACAGCATACTGGGAGACTTGTTGTTGTTCAGTCGTTAAGTTGTGTCCGACTCTTCGTGACCCCACGGACCATAGCACGCCAGGCCTTCCTGTCCTCCGCTCTCTCCCGGGGTGTGCTCAAGTTCATATTTATTGCATCGGTGATGCTATCTAGCCATCTCATCCTCTGCCATCCCCTTCTCCTTTTGCCTTCAATCTTTCCCAGCATCAGGATCTTTTCCAGTGAGTTTTCTCTTTGCATTAGGTGGCCAAAATATTTGAGCTTCAGCTTCAGTATCCGTCCTTCCAGTGAGCAGTCAGGGTTGATTTCCTTTAGGATTGACTGATTTGACCTCCTTGCAGTCCAGGGGACTCATAAGAGTCTTCTCCAGCACCACAATTCAAAAGCATCGATTCTTCAGCACTCAGCCTTCCTTATAGTCCAGCTCTCACAGCCATACGTTACTACTGGGAAAACCATAGTTTGGATTAGACGGACCTTTGTCAGCAAGGTGATGTCTCTGCTTCTTACTATGCTGTCTAGGTTGGCCATAGCTTTCCTCCCAAGGAGCAAGCGTCTTTTAATTTCATGGCTACAGTCACTGTCTGCGGTGATCTTGGAGCCCAAGAAAGTAAAATCTGTCACTGCTTCCATTTCTTCCCCTTTTATATGCCAGGAAGTGATGGGGCCAGATGCCATGATCTTAGTTTTTTTAATGTTGAGTTTCAAACCAGCTTTTTCACTCTCCTCTTTCACCCTCAACAAGAGGCTCTTGAGATCCTCTTCGCTTTCTGCCATTAGGGTGGTATCGTCTGTGTATCTGAGGTTGTTGATAATTCTCCCAGCAATCTTAATTCCGACCTGTGATTCATTCAACCCGGCATTTCTCATGATGTACTCTGCATATAAGTTAAATAAGCAAGGTGACAATATACAGCCTTGTCATACTCCTTTCCCAGTTTTGAACCACTCGGTTGTTCCATGTCCAGTTCTTACTGTTGCTTCTTGACCCTCGTACAGGTTTCTCAGGAGACAGGTAAGGGGGTCTGGTACTCCCATCTCTTTAAGAATTTGCCACAGTTTGTTGTGATTCACACAATCAAAGGCTTTAGCGTAGTCAATGTAGCAGAAATAGACGTTTTTCTGGAATTCTCTTGCTTTCTCCATGATGCAGCGAATGTTGGCGATTTGATCTCTAGTTCCTCTGCTTCTTTGAAACCCAGCTTGAACTTCCAGTAGTTCTCGGTTCACATACTGCTGAAGCCTAGCTTGTAGGATTTTGAGCATAACCTTGCTGGCATGTGAAATGAGCGCAATTGTGCGGTAGTTTGAACACTCTTTGGCATTGCCCTTCTTTGGAAATGGAATGTAAACTGACCTTTTCCAGTCTTGTGGCCACTGTTGAGTGTTCCAAATTTGTTGGCATTTGAGTGCAGTACTTTAACAGCATCATCTTTTAGGATTTTAAATAGCTCGGCTGGAATATTGTCATCTCCACTAGTTTTGTTGTTACTAATGCTTCCTAAGGCCCACTTGACTTCACTCTCTAGGATGTCTGGCTCAAGTTCAGTGACCACACTATCATGGCTATCAGGGACATTAAGAATTTTCCTGCAGAGTTCTTCTGTGTATTCTTGCCACCTCTTCTTAAACTCATCTGCTTCTGTTAGGTCCCTACCTTCTTTGTCCTTTATCATGCCCGTCTTTGCACAAAACGTTCCCTTGAGATCTCTGATTTTCTTGAAAAGATCTCTAGTCTTTCCCATTCTGTTGTTTTCCTCGATTTCTTTGCATTGTTCATTTAAGAAAGCCTTCTTGTCTCTCCTTGCTATTCTCTGGAACTCTGCATTCAGCTGGATATATCTTCCCCTTTCTCCCTTGCTTTAACCCTTCCCAACTGCATGCCATTTATGCTCAGAAAAAGCTCCATTTGGCACCAGTGGAAGATTTTTTAATAAGTTTACTTGCCATGCAGGTGGGAACTTGGGAGGGAGGGGATGTCCCAGTATCTGGGGAGGGGGAGGTTAACCTTCTCCATCTGCAATCCCCTTTGAAAATCACTCTCTGCATGGCAATTAAGCTAAGAACAAAACCTTCCAAATAGACCTGGGGCCAGGGCTGCATGGGTTTAGGTGTAGCAGCTGAAAGATAAGTGGCATAAGTGTTTATGGACAAGAACAGGGGTGCTGAATCTCTTTCAGCCTGAGGGCCCAATTCAATTTTGGAGAAGCTCTTGGGCGCCTCATTCCAACATTGGATGGGGACAAAGGCAAGGGGGAAGGACCAAAATACCAGCATATTTTGGCTTCAAGCTCCTCCTGCCAGCAACTAAGCCCGGGGAGAGGCATTTCAACCTTTTACAAGGGGGGTGGGGGAAATGCAAAAGCCAGGAAAGTACCCAAAGCAGCTGGGGGAAAGGGGTTGGGGCCAAGGGAAGGGGCATGGCCATCAGGGGAACCCTAGGGGACTGGATTGGGACCCTGGGCCAGCCAGATTTGGTCCCCAGTCCTGAGGTTTGATACCCCTGGACTAGAGCGGATTCCATCAGAGGCATCTGATGAAGCTCCAAATTCACAGAAGCTTTTACCAGAATCCATCAGCCCATCTTTGAAGTGCTCAGTTCCTCCCGAAAAAGAGCTCTTTGAAGTCTAAACATGTGCAGACTCATGTGCCAATCCGAGTTGGTCCATTTAGAGCAGGCTTCCCCATCCCGGCACCATCCAGATGGGCTAGACTGCAATTGCCATCGTCCCCACCCAGCCTGGCTACGTTGGCTGGGGACAATGGGAGTTGTAGCCCAGCCCATCTGGAGGACACCAAGTTGAGAAGGCTGGTCTAAAGGCATCATTTTTGGCCACTTTGTATTTCCTAACCTTACTTATCTTTTACTTCTGGCATAGGCAGCAGTCCTCAAACCACATACAGGTCATTTGGCTTAAATGGGGTTAATGTGAAGCAGGTGGCTTGAGGACAAGTTGAAGGAAAGTGATCTCCCGCAGCAGTGAGTTCCATAGGCTCCCACTCAAAAGAATCGCTCCCTTGGTGCCAATATTCAGAGGGTGCCTTTAAAAAAATGAACAGGAGCCCTTTGAAGAGACAAGCCTGTACTCCTACGCCCTCCCTTCTACCAGTGTGGGCGATGCTCTGCTGTCCTTTAACCCCCTCCTGCTGCAGGCTCACCTCTGACCCGGCGCTCCCAGCTTTTGCAACGCGTGAGGTTGCACAATCTCGGCGTTATCTGGCCAAGCGATGCTCTTTGCCCTACAGAGTGCACGAGAGACGTCACCCGGCAATGGGTGGCTCTGGTCTCTTGCCTGTGGGACAACGTGACCAAAATGCCTTCCTGTCCTCTTAAAAAATTTCCAGCACAGCAGCAAGGTCAAAGGAGTGGCTGCATTTCAATCTCTGTGGAGAAGACCGCCGGAAGGGGTAGCCAGCACAACGCTGACCATCCATTTTTGGTGCAGGCCAGTGGGGCTTTCAGGCATTTTGGTGGCTCTCTGCTTGGCTGCAGGTTGGACTGTGAGCCTTTCCCCGGGGCTTCAGTGTAAGTTCATGCTGCACCAGTGGAGGCTGGTGGCTCTGATGTCAGTGGGGCAGTGAATCTGCTCTGGGTAGCAGTCAGAACCAGTCCAGACTCTAAAGGTGCAAAGCACCTTGGATGGCTCCTTTAGAGTTCTCTGACTGAAACCTCGAGCAGGTTCACCACCCCACTGACATCGGAACCACCAGCCTCCACTGTGCCGCACATACCTGTGAAGTCCACCACGTGCAAAATCTGTTGTGTGCCCGTTTCTCTGGGCATTTTTCTAGCCTGATCCCATGTATGCCCCATGAGTTCAGAGGGGCTTATTCCCTGGTCAGTTTGTGTGGTACAGCCTTACATGATCTCTACTCATATCTAGGTCAGCCTTTCCCCACCTGGTGCCCTCCAGGTGTTTTGGACTTCAACTCCCATCAGCCCCAGCCAGCATGGCTAGTGGTAAGAAACCCCTGGAGCTGTGGTCCAGAACATCTGGAGGACATCCGGTCGGGGGAGGCTGACCTAGATTGTGGGTTGGATCCAGACTTGGTCATACCTTAGAGTAGACCCATTGGAATCAGTGGGGCTTGTTAGTCATGACTAACTTGGGTCCCATTGATTTCAGTGGGTCTACTCTAAGTAAGTTTAAGCCTGGATCCAACACATTGTGCATCGTTATTAGTGCATCGTTATTAGTGCCTATTAGTGCTGAATCCATTCCCTTAATTCATTGGCCAACTGATTGGCTGAAAGAGCATTGGCTGGCCCATCGATTTATCGCTGTAATCCACAGGAGAAGGCAGCTGATGACACAATGATCCCATCTGAAAAAACATTCACTGCCTGTAGAACCAATGTGAAGTACCTTATCTATCAGTGCAGTCCTATACATGTCTGCTCAGAAGTACGCCTCATTGAGTTCCATGGGATGTAGTCCCAGGTACATGCCTATAGGACTGCAGCATGCATCTCTTTTTTTCAGGGGATGCTCATAAGATGACTTCCTTCTTCTGTGTCATGCAGGGCAGCAGAGGCTGCTGGCTCCAATGTCAGTGGGGTGGTGAAGCATGTTGGATGGCCCCTTTAGAGTTTGACTGGTTCTAACTAAAACCCAGAGCAGATTCCCCACCCCACTGACATCGGAGCCACCAGCCTCCACTGGCCAACGGATAAACAACCCTTGGGCCGCATGTGGCACTCCACCACTCCCTATGTGGCCTGCCAGTCCACGGGTGCCTCACCCACTCTTCCCTGCAGCCCAACTGTGTGTGCATGGGTGTTCACACATATGCAGCCCCCAGCCCACATCAGATAGGGCCTTCAAGGCCAATAAGGTTGTGCACCCCTGATGTTGCCTCAAGAAACAGATCTTTAAAAAAACCCCAAAGTACACATATATTGGTCCATTATATATATTCCGAATACCACGTATATTGCGATATTCATGTTTAATTAATAACAATACTTGGCAGCTAGACAGTGTATTTGAAATGCAATAACCCCAGCTTCAAGTATAACTGCATGGGGTTGGAGCTAGCGGTGACCGACCAAGAAAGAAATCTTGGGGTTGTGATGGACAGCTCAATGAAAATGTCAACCCAGTGTGTGGCTGCTGTAAAAAAAAAAAGGCAAACTCCATGTTAGACATAATTAGGACAGGAATTGAGTCTACGTACGCCAATTGCTGGGGAACATGGGTGGGAAGGTGCTGTTGTGCTCGTGTCCTGCTTGTGGGTTCCTGGTCGACAGCTGGTTGGCCACTGTGTGAACAGAATGCTGGACTAGATGGACCCTTGGTCTGATCCAGCAGGGCTCTTCTTATGTTCTTATCCTTGGAATAGCTCTGTAAGCCAGGCCAGTACTGTCACCTTCATATTGTAGACTAGGGGACAGAAACCTGTTTTTCTCCATAAGGCAAACCCCACAAGTTCATGGTGGGATTTGAACAAAGGATTTCACAGTTTACACTCCACGGTACTATACCATACCACAGCAGAATCTCTGTAATCTATGCATGCCCAAACTCAGCTTTCTGCATACAAGCTAATGTAAGCCACGAGAACCTCAACCATGATAGTGGTACTATGTCAATTTCAGAGGGTGAGCACATCAGCATTAATAGTTTGCAGATATTATCGCACCATCTATGTACATGTGTGTATGAACAGAGCACCGTCCTATTCCAAGGGGCTTATAGTCTAAAAAGGCCACCAGGGAGACAGCAGAGGGAGGATATGGAAATGGAGTCAGGAGCAAACAGGAAGAAGATGTGATTGGTACAACTTCACATACTAAGGCTCAGTTTTGGTAGGGTATGGGGACCGAAAGGGGGTGTCAAAGGCTTGAAATCTTCAGTCTTACTTACTTACTGCACTTTTACACTGCCCAATAACCAAAGTTCTCCAGGCAGTGTACAATAAACTAAAAACATAAAAATATAAACATTAAAACAAGGAATAAAACCAGCGCAGGAGAAAACCAAGATAAAACCAGCAGCAAAGAATAAAACAATTCCAGCACATTTTTATTTTTATGTATTTACTTCATTTCTATACTGCCCAATAGCCGAAGCTCTCTGGGCAGTTCACAAAAATTAAAACATCAAGCTCGGCATAAAACAATATAAAATATGAAAGCTTAAAACTACAGTAGAAAGGTACAACCAGCAGCAATGCAGCGATTTAAAATACAGATTTAAAACAGCGGAGCTATAAGACTAGAGCACTAAAATGCCAGGAAAATAAAAAGGTCTTCACTTGGCGCCGAAAGGAGTATAACGTAGGTGCCAGGTGAACCTCTCTAGGGAGCTCATTCCACAGCTGGGGTGCTGCAGCAGAAAAGGCCCTCCTTCTAGTAGCTACCCACCTCACTTCTTTGGCAGGGGCTCCCAGAGAAGGACCCCTGAAGAAGATCTTAGAGTCTGGGCAGGCACATATGGGAGATGGCGATCCTTTGGATAACCTGGCCCCAAGCCATTTAGGGCTTTGACTGTTAATACCAGCACTATAAATTGGGCCTGGACACATACAATCAAATAAAACCAGCAACAGAATAAAAGACTTAGAGCACTAAAAGTCTTCAAAAAGAGAAGATTTTGCAGGTGAAAAAGATGTTAATCTCAACGGGAAACCACAGAGCTATATGAAACTTCAAGTGATAAATGGGTGTTATAGCGCTTAGTCTGGGAAATTCCTAAAGCAGTGACAACTCATAATGATTTTAAAATTTTCTGCCTCTGGAGATGGTCAGGTCATGCTTTCCAAGTGAATGTTTTTTTTTCTGTCCAGGTGTGGAGCTAAGAGTGATGTTTGGGTAAATAGAATGCTCCTTATCATATACTAATAGCGAAATTCGGTGCTGAGTTATGACAGCAATATAGTCAAACGGGCTACTGAGAAACAAGGGGGAGGTATCAGCAGGCAAGGGGAAATCCTAAGGTTAGCAGAAGCTTAGGGGAATATTAGGGGGGTGGGGAATCTAAGCACTACCTCGCTCCCTCCACAGCCCAGTGATAAATGAGCATGCTCAGTGGCCAGAAATGCCGACAGTCTGTTGTTGAAAGAAAAACAGTAAACCAGGGCGAGAGGGAATGGAATGGGTTATGCTGGAACCCTGAACAGGAGCACTCTATGTTGCAACATTTTGTTGCCAGTCCCACTTGTATTAAATAATAGAAATATTACCAAATATTCCAGGCTCTGACCTGGAAGATGCGGGTTAAAATCGCTCTGCAAATTTGAACTCATTGCATGACCTTCGGCAAGTCATTTTTGTCAGTCTGTAAAAAAGGGAATATTAACAGCCCACATGCTTAATTATGAAGCTGAATACAGTAAAGGTTGTAATGCATGTTGCATACTAACAGAGCAGTGGAAGGGAAATGGCATGTGCCAGGTCCAGGGGTGGCATACATGTCCCCCTATTCTGGGGGGGGGGAGAATGAGAAGGCTAAGGGTCCTGTAGAATTCGAGCCTTTTCCCGATTGGCCCCCGGCATGCCCATGGATGCCTCCTCTTTGCCTCTACCAATGTCAGCACTCCAGTGTTTGGGAGGCAAGGACCATGGAAGTTTCTGTGGTGGCTGGGGTGGAGGGAGGTTGCAAGATCAGATCTTCCCCTCCACAGGTGGCCCTTTCTTCCTGCCCTTAAAAGGGGAGAACTAGGGGGTGTTTCCACCAGTGATGTACTCCGAGCTGGGTGAGTGTTGAGGTCATTAGGCATAGGTGATGTCATGGCCATCCAGCAGCCACCCCAGAGCTTATCAGGGAAAAACTGGATTTCCTAAGACTGCGTAAAGTCCAATTTTTTTCCTTAAGTCAGGTTCTCCCTGGTATAGTTGTTGTATGCCCCAACCCCCGCATTTAGCTCAGGTACGCTAGCCCTGCCCGGGGTGTCCCTTTCACCATGACCCCAGTCAAGGGGCGTTTCGTCCCATTGTGCTGAATGAGGCTTGCCCTCTGAATGCCCACAGGAATTACAGAGAACCCCCTCAATTGACAGGGCACATATCAAAGCCCAATTCCATAAGCACAATTAAGCGCAATCTCGAGGCTCCAGTTCATTGCCTTAGGAAGTAACTACTGCACAGCTTCCTTATAGAGCTCCTGTGCGTTAAAATGGGGGGTAGTTTCTATCTCCTTCCTACAACAAACCCATTAGTGTCTCCTCAGAAGTAACTCCCATTGTGCTGAATGAGGCCTTCGAATGCCCACATCAGAACTTACAGAGATTCCCCCTCAATTGAAATGGCACATTGTAAAGCCCAATTCCTTAAGTGTTATGCTCCGATTCATTGCCTTAGGTCCCAAGTACTTCACAGCTTTGTTATAGATATCCTGTGGGTTACAATGGGGGCTGGTTTCTGTCTTTGTGTTCTCCCCCCCTCCGCTCTTTCCCAGCACAAGCATATGTGTGTCTACTCAGAAGTAACTCCTATTGTGCTCAATGAGGCTTGCTCCTTAAATGCAGGTGCATCTGGGCTTTCTGGGGAAAGGAGAAAGCGGGGGAGCGGGAAGCATCTCTTATTGGTTGAGCAGCCCCTGCCAGTTGGAGGATGTTCACTCCAACCCCCACCCTCACCAGGAAGTATGTTCTATAAAGCAATTTTTGCTGGTGCAGAGAATCTGCTCGTGGAACCCTGCTCATTGCAAAGCCCATTTCTTTTTGAACAATCCAGTACTCCTCCATTAGTTAGTTTATCCTTCTGTTGTCGTGGAAACACTGCCCTAAAACCTGCTATGGCCCCTGGATATAGGGATTGCAGCCTAAAGGACTATAGAAACAAGTGCTGTAAGGCACAATCCTGTGCATGTTTAGACAGAAAAAAGTCCTATAACTCCCAGTCCTATATGGCTGGCTGGGGAATGCTGGGAGTTGTAGGACTTTTTTCTGTCTAAACATGCATAAGATTGCACCCTTACATTTCTAAAGGTTGGAGCCAATGTATTCATCACAGAAATGACATAATGCGGCATTTATTAATTGGCTATTTAATTTTACACGCCCATACCCAACTTCTCTCTGCTTTAATTTTAGGTTTTTTATTTTGAAATGTATATCCTGTTTTTCTTTATAAAAATAATAGACTCAGAAGTGAATGACAGTGCAATCCTATGGATGTCTGCACAGATATATTTGCTGTTGAGTTCAGTAAGACTTAAGCTCGATAGTTCAGTACACAGGTATAGGACTGCAGCCTGAAAGTGTTTAGCGAAACTGCCCACTTGACCTTAATTTCTTGCATTAGCCAAGTATGTGAAAAATTTTCCTTTAAAAATAAATAAGCCAAAAACTCAAGATCCAGAACAAAGTGAAGGCTTCACAATTTGCAAAAGTTATCAGGGCTCTGCAGACCTTTCTGAAAACAAAACTAGGTTAATGATACTGTCACTTGGGAGGGAAGAGTTCAGTGGACAGAATTTTAGATTGCAACTTGCACATCATGATTGAACTTTAGACTACAGCTCTCCACATCATTTTAGTGGCTGAGATGAATTTAACATTTAAAATCTACCTTCAGATAAGATCCTCAGGAACTGAACAGCTGAAGTCCAGAAAGCAATATTTGATAGTCAACAATTCTGCATATGGTTTGACACTGAGCAGAATTCTATACATGTCCACTCAGAATTAAATACTGAGTTCAGTGGGGCTTTCTCCCAGGTAACGGAGTATAGGATTGCAGTCTTAAAGCTGTCAATGGAGTGATGTGTGTGATGTATGGAAAAATGGCCTCTAACATCACTGGATACTTTCAATTAGGCTTTTAATCACGAGCTAATGGACAGCTTAGTGGACGCCCCATTTTCGCTGCTCCGTGCTCCTCTTCAGAATGTAGGGCCGTTCCGAGCTGCCTGCAAGGCAGCATGGGAAGGGGGGAAGGTCGGTTCTCCAGGAATCGACCTTGGAGCATGGGCTTTGAGGTCGGTTCCTGGAAACCCACATAACCTATGGCCATCTAGCCCCTGGCTAGCGGGTGCAATCCTATGCATGTTTAGACAGGAAAAAGTCCTACAACTCCCAGCATTCCCCAGCCAGCACACATGGACTTTGTAGGAGTTGTAGGACTTTTTTTCTGTCTAAACATGCATAGGATTGCACCCTAAATCCCACTGTACAGAGTGGGACTTAAATTCCAAGTAAACCTGCATAGGAGTGCGCTGCATGTGTAGTTCCAATCCTTTTCAACAGGACTCAGTTGTTGTGACTACTTCGGCTGGTTTGCTCCCCTCATCTAAAAAAATTCCTGGAGTATTAATGCTCAAGTACAGAATTTCCGTTAACACCAAATGGGAAACAATTAGGTGGCATCTTCCCATAGAAAGAGTATCTTAAGGCCTACAACTCCCAGCATCCCCCAGCCAGCACTACTGATGTGCTGCTGATTCTGCAGGACTACATACAAACCCCTTGCCTGAAAGTAGGGATGTCAGAAAATTCTGCCACGGATCTCGGTGATGCCAAATGCCAGTGCATTCAGCCCCCCAAAATCCGTGGCGGAATGAAGCCCCTGCCCCCCCCAACCCACAAAAGGTGCGCGAAACAGAGCACTTACCTGCTACCGCGCTGACTTGCGAATGGCGGCCACCCTGCGGCCGCCATTCACTTCTTCATCATAGCCGCGATAGGCTACGCAAATACATAGCCTATCACAGCTAACACAGGGACGCCTTTTGCGTCCCTGCGGAGGCTGTGATAGGCTATGTAAGTATTTACGTAGCCTATCATGGCAAGCCCCCCCCCCCAAAAAAAAACAGCGTACGCAAATGGCGGCGGCTACGGTGGCCGCCATTTGCGTTCCCTATTTTTAGCCATTTTAGCCTACGTAAATATTTACGTAGGCTAAAATGGGGGGGGGGAACGCAAATGGCGCCCGCAACACTATTTGCGTTCCCCTTTTTGTCGCCGTAATAGCCTACGTAAATATTTACGTAGGCTAAAACGGCTAAAAATCGGGAACGCAAATGGCGGCCGCCATAGCCGCTGCCATTTGCGTACGCTGTTGTTTTTTTTTGCTTGCCGTGATAGGCTATGTAAATACTTACGTAGCCTATCACGGTAGCTTTGCAGGATGCAAATGGCGGCCGCTACAGCGGCCACCATTTGCGTCCGCAGCAGCCTGTCCGTGGCCAGAACTCCGGCTGCAGACGGCCCTGGCCGGCGGCTCCGCGGAGCCGCCGTGGAGTGGAACCAGCCCAGGGAGGATTCTGGGGGGAGGGACGGAGGGCCTGCCCCCCACCGCGAATCCAAGCTGCGAAAAGGTAAGTGACTTTCGTACATCCCTACCAAATGCCTTTAATTCTTCTGCTCTGAGGGTCAGGGGGATTTTTAACAACTTCCAAAGAGGTGAAAGTGGGCTCACGCTGCCATCTAGTGGCCTGCTGTAGGAAAAAAGATCATTCCGAAATGAGATTTTAAAAAGTCCATCCAAATTTATTTATTGTGTAATAGGTACAGGCCATTGTTTACATACAGGTTGCAAGGGAATAGCTACTGCTGGAGTTTGCCCATCAAAAGCACAAATTTGGGGTTGGCATAACATTGTCTAACTTCCTGGAGAACCAATTCACAACCTGGAAGAGGGACTTTGTAGTGATAGTACGTATTTGGAATAGCCTCCCTGCAGACATAAGGCATGCATCAAAAATATTATTTTGACTTGTGCTGAAAAGATATTGGCTTCAACAGGCATTTCCTGACCGTTAATATTGCCAGCATACACTGCCATCAGATTGGATATATTGTATTTATTATTAATTGTTTTGGGGTTTTATCTTGCTTTTACTGTTGCGATCTCTCTCTCTCTCTCTCTCTTTCTGTATTATCTATTTGTAGACCACTTGGGATATTTTAAACTATAAAGCAGCATAGAAATGTTTTAAAATAAAGAAAGAAATTCACAATAAAATAAGAAGGAATCAACCATTTAAAACAGATGGCATATAATGGTGTATGGGTCACACATATGTAGCAATTGAAAGAAAGTAAGACAATAGTTGATGTACCATCAGCCACATATATTGGTGAAGGCTGACCTTGTGGTGTGCATCTGTTTAGTGAAGAATGCTAAGCCTTGGAGGATGTTTATGTGAAGTAGTGCTTATAAAAATAATAACAAAAAATAATAATTAATGAGCAATAGCTCAGGTGCAAAGAGGAAGGTAATGATTAACAATAACAGCCCCCCCCCCCCCGCTCACCCGATGGAACAAACCCTGACTAATTAAGGGCAATTCAGGAATGCCACCATGATTGAACAGGAAGCAACTAATTTGCCTTTACAAAAACAAAAGGACAGAGAGAAAACTACTAATAAAAGACAACTACTCTGAAAAGCTTCAGTCAAGATGGATTAGCATTGATTGAGGCTCTTCAGAGGCTGTTCAGAGCTATTGTCTCTTTAATTAGCTTTCTGCCTGTCCTTTTTTTCTGTTGGTTTTAAAAGCTAATTAGTTGTTTCCTGTTTACCTGGGATGGAAAGTGTGCAGGGATGACCCCTCCTGTATACTGTCTTCCCCATGACAATCACGTTCACTGTAGCCCACCAAACACCAAAGGAGGAGTGTTAGGGATCTTTAACATCCAACTTCAGTCCTTTTCAGGCATTCAGCTGGTGCAGAACACAGCGGCTCGCCTGATTAAAGGCAGCTGCCGGCATGATCACGTCACTCTGGTGCTGAAGGAGTTGCACTGGTTACCAGTTATTTTCTGGGCCAAATTCAAGGTGTTGGTTTTGACCTTTAAAACCCTATACGGTTCCGGCCCAGCCCATCTCAAGGAGCGCCTCCAGCAGCACCAGACAGACCGCTCAACAAGATTAGCCTCGGATGGCCTTCTCTCTGCCCCATCAGCCAGGACAGCTAGGCTGGTGAGGACGAGGGAGAGGGCCTTCTCTGTGGTGGCCCCCACTCTGTGGAACTCCCTCCCTAGAGAACTCTGCCATGCCCCTTTTTTAATGAGCTTCCGCCACACACTGAAAACTTGGATATTCAGGCAGGCATTTGGGGTGGGGTACGGTATTCTTAAACAATGTTTTATTGTATAATTTTACTGTTTTAAATTGTACCATTGTACATCGCCCAGAGTGGCTGGGTGACCAGCCCGATGGGCGATTAAGAAATTTAATAACTAAATTCAAAAATGTGATAATAAACACGTGTCCACAGCAGGCTTCAGCATCAGGCCCTGCCCAAGGTATCTTGCCGCCTCAAGAGAGGCAGAAACGCTGCCACTGCCACCACACTCCTGTGGGCCCTTCTTGAACCCTGCTTGGCTGGCCAGGCCTCCATCTGGCTGCTAGATGGACCCTTGGTCTGATCTAGCTTGGCTGTTCTTATATTCTCTCCTTCATTTGCTTGGCCAGCCAGCTTAGCTCATCGCTTGCTCAAGGCAGCCTGGCCGATGCTCCTGCCTTGTGCCCCAGGTATTGGGCCGGGGCTAGGGATCCGCGGTGTACGAAACACTTACCTGGGTCCGCGCCGGGGCATCTGTGGTGGGGGGGAGGCACTCCGTCCCTCCCCCCGGAATCCTCCCCGGCTGGTTCGACTGCACGGCGGCTCCATGGAGCCGCTGGCCAGGGCCAGCCACAGCCAGAGTTCCAGCTGCGGCCAGGCTGCTGCGGCCACAAATGGCAGCTGTCGTAGCGGCCGCCATTTGCGCCCTTGCAGGCAGCCATGATAGGCTACATAAGTATTTACGTAGCCTATCGCGGCAAAGAGCAGGGATGCAAATGGCGGCTGCTACGCCATTTGTGCCCCTGCTCTTTGCCGAGATAGGCTATGTAAGTATGTACGTAGCCTATCATGGTAAAGGCAGCCACGCAAATGGCGGCCGCTATGCCATTTGCGTGGCTACCTTTACCGTAATAGGCTATGTAAATACTTGCGTAGCCTATCACAGCTGTCTGCAAGGACGCAAATGGCGGCTGCTACGACAGCCGCCATTTGCGGCCGCAGCAGCCAGCCAGGAGACCAGCTGGAGCTGCCACCACAGCCGCTGCGCCCACCCCGGGTGAGCTCCGTCCCAGGGGGATTCTGCGGGGGGGGCGGGAGGCCGTTCCGCCATGGATTCTGGGGGGCCGGATTCTTTAGAATTCCGACACTGGAGTCCGTGTCGGAATTCTCTGACATCCCTAGCCGGGGCCAGCCTCTCACAATAGCTCACAGGAGCCCTGCATGTGGCTGGGACAAGGCAGGAGGAACTGGGCAGGCAAGAGGAAGTGGCCAGCTGGCTGCTGAGCAAGTAAGCGAGTGGCTGGCCCACAGGTAGGCTGGGTGGGTGGGCGGGCGGTGGCTGAAGCCATGGCTGCCTGTGCTGAGAAGAAGCAGCGGGCCGTCGTGGCAGGGGCAGGGTGAGGAGCTGCACAATTTACTGCACTTTCCCACTCTGCCGCCCGATGAGGGCGCATGGCTCTTCATAGTGGGAGGGCCAGCCCTGTTCAGCCTTTATGCCTCAGTCTATGCACTCATTAGCGTGTCCCCAAGTGCCCTCCATTGGTATATTGGGGCCCTTTACAGGCATGCTAACAATTGTGTGTAGCCTCAGCTGGAGCCTGCCACATGCACGCGTACATTCAATATCCATGTTTTGAATGTCTGAAAAGAACTAAAAATACCGAGCTCTCTCTGGGAGAAGCTGTGTCAGGTTAAGGTTGTATCAAACCAGCCTAAGATGTAGTACAGATACATCCCTGGATGAAAGTACATTAGAACATAAGAGCCCTGGTAGATCAGACCAAGAATCCAGCTAGTCCAGCATTTTGTTCATATAGTGGCCAAGCAGCTGCTCATAGGAAACCCACTGCACCCTTCCACCCATGTTCCCCAGCAGCTGATGTACATAGGCATACTGCCTCCGATACTTGGAGGCAGCATGCAGCCATCAGGACTAAGGCATTGATATCCTTCTCCTCCATGAATTTGTCCAATCCCCTTTTAAAGCCAGCCAAATGGCCATCACTACATCTTATCTGTCCTGAGTCTCTCACGGATCGGCTTGATCGGATGACCTTGGTTCTAGTATTATGAGAAAGGGAGAAAAATGTCTCCCTGTCCACTTTCTCTACACCATGCATAATTTTGTACACCTCTATCATGTCTCCCTTACTCACCTTTGTTTCTAAGCAAAACAGGCCCAGATATTGTAACTTTTCATCATAGGGAGTCGCTCCAACCCCTTCATCCTTTTAGTTGGGCTTTTTGCACCTTTTCCAACTCTACAATATCCTTTTTTAGGTGCAGTGACCAGAACTGCACACACTATTCCAAGTGTAGTCCCACTATAGATTTGTATAAAGGCAGTAAGATATTGGCAGTTTTATTTTCAGTTCCTGTCTTAATAAGACCTCATATAGAATTTGCCTTTTTCACAACAGCCACATACCCTGGGATGACATTTTCTTTGGGCTGTCCGCCACAACCCCAAGAAAGTAGTTTGGGGATTCTCCCATCTTGGACAACTCATGTTGTCTTTGTGCTGTGCATGAACCTTTACAAGCATTGGTCTCTCTCCAAGATTTCCTTACTGTTTTACTTATATGACATGTACATTTCTTTTGCAGAACTCTGATCTATTTTACTCTATCCTTGCATTCACTGTATAAGATCGCTTATGTTTTAGTATAAGAAGCAATACATATTTTTGATGAGAGAGAGAGAAAAATAAGGTGATACATAAGTTAGGGCACTGTACCCCAACCTGGTGCCTGCCAGACGCATTAGACTACAACTCCCATCATCCCCAACCAATGTGGTCAGGCTGGTTGGGGATAGTGGGAGTTGTAATGAAGCAAAGCTAGAGGATGCCAACTTGGAGAAGGCTACAATTGCCCAAGAAGAATTAGAACTGCAGACATACCAAATGATGACTGGCCACAAGGTGGCGCAGTTGTAGAACCTTTGAAGTTGCCATGTCTACATGGGGGCAGAATTCTGATCATGCGGAATGGGTCCATCTTTCCCCTTTCTTTGCATCTTGCGGGAGCGGGGCGGGGGGGACATTTTATCTCAGGGAAACACCTGCCAAATGTCTTCCGTCTTGGCCATGCGTCTGTCCTCTTCTATATTGCCAAAAAGGGTATGCTGTGTAAAATGCCTTTGAAAAAGCGTTTTAAATATCTACGTAAGCCTTTGGAGTTGTCTTGTGATTATTCCATTTTCTTTTGTATATTATGGATAGCGCCCCGAAGAAGGTTTTACAATCCGAAATGCGTTGGGCCAAGAATTAAGGACAATTCACTAGTAGCATCTGGAGATTTCTCCCTCTCCTTTTGCCATTTGTGGTGCCACCCCTCTTTCTCTGTGTGCTCTTCTCTGCTATATTGAGCCAGACCAATGAGACCCTGAGATCCTATGAAGGTGGAGATGCAGGGAGCAGTAGACAACACCGGACCACGAGGACCAGTGGTCCAACTCCGTATACTAGAGGGCAGTGTCATGGGTGAGAGATGTCCTATTCATTGGTGGGTGAGTTGTCCTGTTTGGTGGGGATGCAGGGAACCGCTCCCATGCCTTTGCCCTGCGAAGCAAGTGCTCTGTCACACTGAGCTACAGCTCCTCCCCACTAAGTAGTCCAGGGCACTGAACCGTTCTCAGCCCGAGGGCCGAGTTCAATGTCAGGGGAGGTTTCGGGGGCCACGTTCCAGTGATGGGCATGGCTAGAAGCAAAAGGGGTGGGGCCAAACATTCAAAGCATACCAGCCTATTATAGCGTAAAGCTCTGACTGTCAGTAACTAAGCCAACGCTGGTCCAAACTCTCCCACTGCCCGAGGTGGAAAAGGACACGCGCCACCACTGGCCACTATTGCCACCACCTCCTTCCTCCGCTCCCCTTCGCCTGCTCTGTCTGTCTCTCTCCTCCCCCACCCACCATGTCTGTCTCCCTCCTACCTCCCTCCCTACTCCCTACCTCCCTACTCCCTACCTACGTACTGCACTGTCTCTGCGATTGCCTGCACTGTGGGGTGGCCGAGCTCTCTAAAGAGCCATGTCAGCCAGAAAAGGAGCCTCCTCAGAGGGGCAGCCACGCCCAAATGCCTGGCTCAAGGGATCCTTCCTCGGAGCCAGGCACGGAGGGAGGGCGTGTCCCTGGAGACACAGTGGTACTGGCAGTGGCAGCAGCAAAGGGTGGGAGCCTGGCAGTGGCAGGTCCTCCTGGTGGCGGGGGGGGGAGAAGGTGCAGTTTGCCACTCTTGCTCAGCCGCCTGATGTGGGGGCTTTACCCTGCTTCATGGGAGGGCCAGCCCTGAACTAAGCCTTAGGAGACGCATTTCAGTCTTTAGAATGGGGCAGGGGAGATGCACAAAAGCTGTGAAACCACTGCATGACTGGGTGACAGGGAGGAGCAGAAACCAGCTGGTGACGTGGGGAAAGGGGCTTGCCATCTGCGGAACCCCAGCAGGGCAGATATGGCCCCTGGGTCTGAGGTTCAATACCCCTGATGTCACCCTTTTAGACACAACGCCTTTGGTAATCGGGCCAGCTCCTCCTGCAGCTGCTGTATCCATTGAAACAGTATGACTTTGGGCACTCCCTTCCCCACTCCCCTTGAAAAAGGAGAGCCACAAGCATGAGGCAGCATGGGAGCAGTCAGTCAGAAAGGTGGCCTGCACTTCCTGAGGCCCTTGGGCCGTCCAGCTCACAGCCACACTGTTCCCTCCTTCTGAAAGACAGACGCATGGACGAGAGACTCCAGATCATACAGATCAGCAGGGATAATGTATTTCCAGGCCCAGCAGCTGCACTCAGCACCCTGTCGCAGTCTTCCCCAACTGGGTGCCCTCCAGCTGGGTCGGACTATGACTCCCATCATCCCCAGCCAGCATCATTCCTTGCAACTCCAAGGACCCTGCCCTCCCTCCTTATGGCCCTTTATCTTTAAACTTCAACTTGGACTGGGCAGGCCTTCAAATAGAAGACAATGCCATCAAACAGAGGACTGCTTTCTGGCAGCTCTTCAAACTGAGGGCTGTCTCTATAAAGGAGGACAACTGGCCACCCTAAAATTCAGAAGGACACTACCACAGTGGATATCCATTACTGAACAGTCTCTTAAGGGGGGAAAATGCATATATTTTGTTTGTTTAAGGTATTTATAGGCCACCTTTTAAGTCAAACACCCTCACAAGATGGCTTCCATAAAATTAAATGACAGTGTATAAAACCAGAAAGGCAGCAACCCAGGTTGTCCTTCTGCCAGCCCTGAAGATTTACCTCTAATGACATGCCGCAGCCCATAAAAACACCCGCTGAGACTAAAGATCACGCAACCTTGAACCAGCTTCCAATTTCCTTTCTGCTAACCTCTCCGGTTCAGATACCAAAACTCTCAGAAGTGCTAATTAAAGTAGTGATGTGGGAAGGAGAGAGGATGGAACAGGGTGGGGGTGCAGGGAAACAGCCAAGCAGTGCGAAGGGGCGTTCCTGAGACTCAGTAGATGCTGGTGATGCTGAGATGGGCAGAAGGTAGATGGGGATGTACTGGTAGATCCGGTGGAGGCTGGTGGCGCCGATGGCAGCGGGGTGGCGAATCCACTTTGGCTTTCAGTCGGAACTCTACAGGAGATATCTAAATCGCAGAGCCCTGGCACCAAAATGGCTTCAGCACCTTGGATGCATCGCCCCACTGACATTGGAGCCACCAGCCGCCACTGGGTAGATCTGGGGGTGAGTTGTGGCAGATCAGCAGGGGTTCTGATTCCCAATGGGTTAACAAGAGCAGCAACAAAATTACCCACCCACCCCAATCAGGGGTGGACAACACACAGACCATGAGTCTCAAGCAGCCCCCTGGTCTCTTTTGCTGCCTCTGTTCCCCTCCGCCGCTGCCGCCACTGCTGCAGCCACCGCTACCGCCACTACGCTTGCTGCTTCTGCTGCAGTAGCGAAAGGCAGCAGCCATTTTGCAACGAGGTGAGGTGCCTAGGAGTGCACCTCTTTTTTTGCAAGCAGAATTGTGCTCCCGTAAGCTACAATTCTGCTTGCAAACAAGGCACGTGCTCCCCGTGTATTGGGTTCTGTCAAGAATGGGGTAGCGGAAGCTGGAGCCATGAGGGCCATTTGGGTAGTCACCGATGAAGTAGCCACAGGGAGGTTGATTGGTTTGGGGCCGTTTTTCAGCCCAGCAGCTCAAGGCCACACTCTGCTCGGGCTAATTGGGAAAGTGATGGCAGCCATGCCTGGTGGGAAGATTCAGCCTCCTTGGAGGGTGGAGTGAGGTGTCCTGGGACTGGGCTTGGATTGGGTGTTTTAAATCTGCCCTGAGTTGCTAGGGCTGGGCAATAAAGAGAGGGCTAAAGAAGGGGCAGGCGTCTCTTCTTGGCCCTGGTGGTACTAGGGTGTGCTGCTGGCCGATGGCTATCCTGAGAGGCCCATACTTTGGTATGTATAGGATAGACTAGCTAGCTTTATTATTTTGCTCTTGGGAGTGTGTGCCTTGGTGTTTGGCGTTTCTGGTTTTGCTTGGAGTATTGTAACTTGCTTGTAATTTCCTGTACAACCTACCACCTCTTCCCTTTCCTTCCTCTCTGTTCCTTTCCCCTAATAAACTTTTATCCAACTTCCAGTTGGTGTGGTGTGTCCTGTATAACTTCAATGCTAAATACAGTGCCTATTGACCTGGGAGGGGAGCTACTGGGTCAACTTTGGGGAACTTGGGGCCAAGCTGGGCCTGGCCTACCTTGCAGGGTTGTTGAGGTGAGTCCAACAATCCTTCACAGTTTCCTTGCGAAATCACTGTGTGTGGAGGAGTGCGTGTCACCACTGCAGTAAATTCAGCAGCAATTGCAGCGGCTGTGGCAGCCATTTTGGTGGTGGCAGAAGGGTGGGGAGTGTCCACCTGGGGTGGGGTGGGGGTCAGAGCACTCCCCAACCCTCAGAAGTTGCCTACCTTGCACTAAATTAGCGGTGTAGGGCTTCTAGGGATGCAGCGTGGGACTTCTTTTTATTATCACAGATGCTGACTTCATCTCCTGCCACCCTCATTTAGACTTCCTCACTCTTTCTGAGCATAGCCAATGTCCTCACAGTAGCAAGAGTGGGTGGGGATGGGGTGAATTTTCTCAGCAACAATGTTGTAATGCAAAGTATTTTGGGGTGGCCTGGTCTTGAATGGGCAATTGTGATGCATTGGCTTTACAAAAGACCTGCTCCTGGTGGCGAGGAAAACTGCCAGAACTGGGTTGTTGATATGGATCAACACAGGGGCCTGAATTTTTGGATTCTTCTTGGGGTATAATTTATTATATTTATTTATTTATTTCTATACCGCCCAATAGCCGAAGCTCTCTGGGCGGTTCACAAAAATTAAAACCAGACAACCAAAAATTAAAACCAAACAAACAACTATGCGGACTGTCACGATGAGCTGCTGCACTCCCACATTTACCATCACGCCACTGCCTAAATTTAGTCCTGTGGATATACAAACAAATATTATGTTTTAAAATATTTTAGGATGCAATCCTATGCATGTTTAGACAGAAAAAGTCCTACAACTCCCAGCGTTCCCCAGCCAGTATGGCTGGTTGGGGAATGCTGGGACTTGTACTTTTTTCTGTCTAAACATGCATAGGATTGCGCTCTTAATTATAATTAAAAACAGCTGCTTAAAACTAGGTGAAAAACACTGCAGGGTCCTATGACGGTAATTGTGCAGTATGCAGTAGTGTAGTGGCAAATTCAGAAGTGCAAGGTCCCTTCGTGACAGTCACAGCCATGCCCCCTTCTAAGCTTACACAACCTTGTAAGATCTACAGCCTTCAGCTGGGATCCAAAAACAGTGCAGCTGAGAGTAAGGCAGGGGTATTTCAATTCGACCTCTGAGAGAAAATGCAGGGGTGTTACCACTCACTCACACACAAACATTTTAGTTTTTCAAGATATGATACTCTATGGAAGCTTCACCCTCTCAACTCAGCCCTTGTGGACAGATCCCTTCTTAAACAGCCCCCTTGCACACTCCCTTAGCGCCCCAACATTACTAGCCTTCCCTAAGTGCCTTCCTTATATCTCCCCTCCCCCTCCCACAGAAACATCCACACACCCAGCTGGATTGAAACAAACACACACACACACACACACAGAGGGAGAAGGAGAGGGGTAGTGGTAAATTTGGAAATGCAGGAGCTCATTGTGACAGTCTCCAAGGGCAGTCCAAAAATGTCAGGCAGCTGTGCTGATTCATATCAACAAACCAGTTCTAGGAGTTCTCATCTCCACCAGGAGCACGTCTTTGGTAAAGCGAATAGGTCTTAATTGCCCATTCCAGATCAAGTCATCCCAAATACTTTGCATTCCAGCATGGAACAATATATGGTTGCTTGGAAAATTCATTCCCCCCACAGCTACAGTGAGGATCACAGCTAAGCTCAGGGGGAACAGGGAATTCTGAGGGGGGTGGCAGATGACATCAGAGTCCCTGCTAATGAACAAGTGCTGGGGCTATGTCCCTGCGAGCCCTGCCTCCATTACATCACTGGCGGTATGTGTTATATACAATGTCCCTGTATACATATATTTCTTTAGTTTTGGGCATACTTCTTATGTACTACACAATTGCCCTTTTACTATACCACTGAGGAAGACTGGGGGTGCGTTTACATTAAAATAACAGCCCACAGTCCTTCCATTCCAGAGCCTTTCTGCATTTACAGTGGGCTCCCAGATGGTGACCATGTGACTGGTGAGAGGGGAAGCTTTTAGTTTTCAAGGTTCTCTAGAACTCAATGAAACAGCACCATCTAGTGGCTGTTTTCATAGCGCAACAATCCAACTTAAATAGTACGTTATTTCGGGATCTTTTTGAAATGGAATAACCAGGAAATACCTCTGGATGTGCCCTGGAGGTTGACAACATCATGAAAAGAACCTGAAAACTTCTGTGAGTGAGCAATCTCAGTAGCAGAATAAAAGCTCCATGTGAAGAAGCCCTATATGTCAAAACGTGTTTGATTTAGTTGGCATTGGTTATTTTTTGACATGGTTAGACCTTCATAACACTGCAACATTGTATTCTCTATGTGCTGGATGTGCCTGATATTGTCTGATCTCAGAAGCTAAGCAGGGTCAGCCCTGGTTAGTATTTGGTATGGGAGATTGCCTGCGAATCAGGCTTCCTGCATTGAGCAGGGGCTTGGACTCGATGACCTTGTAACCATCAACATTGGCCCCTTCCAACCCTATGATTCTGTGATTCTCCCTTATTGGTTTGATGTATGTTTCTTTACAGTACAATAACAGTGTATTTTTTCTTGTTGTTTTTATGAATATACTTTTTAACTACATAGATTAAAAAATAGTATTAGATTCTGTTCCATTTATATTTATTATCACCAGTAAGCCCAGCCCAGTTCTTCAGTCAGAGCCAGTCAGAACTCTAAAGGATCTATCCAACGTGTTTTGCTTTGCACCTTGGATAGCTCCTTTAGAGTTCTGACTGGCTCTGACTGAAACTCAGAGCGGATTCACTGCCCCACTGACGGAGCCACCAGCCAGCACTGGCTGTGGTCTTAAGATGAAAGGGAGGAGGCGGGTCTGCAGACATTCAAACTGGGCTTTTCCAGCTGATGTGATGGTTTCAGGCTTCACTGGGAACAAGAAGGGAGCTGACAATTGTAGATCCTCCATTTTTGAAAATATAAAATCCAGCTGTTCATTCAAAATGGTTTCCATCCTGGCTGAACCAGACAGTTGGTGGGAAACGGAAGTAGAAGTCAATTTTCAAAACAAACATTTGTCGTTAATTTGTCCTTGCCCTGAAACCACCTTTGTTAGCCATCTCAAAGACAAGTGGGTTCAGCTCCTCTGCCCACATACATTCTGCTTTAAATTGCCCCTCCCCCTTAGCCATTCTGCCTCTTCGTAACAATGCAGTGGCAAGGATTTAGGTCAATCCCACTGATTTCAGTGGGTCTGCTCTAAGTGTGACTAAATCTGGATCCAACCCCATGGCTTTCACCTTACTAAAGCCTGATATTGCATGGATGAGTTGCTTGAGGTGTACCAGCCCCCACGTTTTCTTAACATACAAAAGCATGGAAATACGCCAAATGTCTTTTCCCTTAGCTCTTTAATAACGCATCAAGGCAGTACAGCTGCTCCAGATGCACTGTTCCATGCCTGAAACAAAACAAAGCAGCAAGACTGACGATGTTCTAGTATAGCTAGCCGGTCAAAGAAAAGGCTTTGGACATGCTGTTGTCCCCTGCTGCCTTTTTAATGTGGCCAGGGTATATCTACTCTCCCATCACAATCTGAGTGAAAATTTGTCCGATTATCAGAAAAACCATGCCATCCACCACAAATGTCGAGAAAATTCACATTGGGTTTGGCTGAGCAACTCTGCTTGCAGGGCTGGTGTCAAGAGTAGGCATTGTCAGGCACCTGCTGAGGGCTCACATCTCTTCAGGGGGCCCACTGACAAGAGTCCCGAGAAGTTGCTCCTTTGCACCATTGCAACCGGCTTGTTCCCCTGCCTCTCACTCTGGCCCAAAGATGGTGGTGGTGAGAAGAAAGAGCAGTAGATGCCAGGGCCTACTTGGTCACTGGCTCTCTGCCTGTCAAGCAAGCAAGCGGGAGCAATGGTGAGAAAGAAGTTGAGGACCAATAGCAGGTCATGACGATGATGGTGAGAAGCTAGACTCCCTGAGCAAGAGGGTTCATTGAGGGTGTCTTGCCCAAGGCCCATCCAAATCCAGGAGCCAGCAATGCCTGCTCACATCACTTACTAAGATTACCTTAAAAAAAGAAATCCAAAATCCACAGCTGGGCAATACTTCTATTCATATCAGTCCGAATATTACACACACACACAAAGCAGGCAAGCATTCGAGTTCTCCAGCATCCATTGGGTTACCCAGTCTGACTCATGCTTGAGGATTCTCTGTTTTTCCTCAGGTTCTTTGTGGAAGTATGAATGGGTGGTGAACCTTTTGGGCCCAGTCCTGTAGGAATCAGCACTGACAAATACATTTATTTATTACACATTTATTAATTAAATTTCTTAATCGCCCATCTGGCCGGTCACCCAGCCACTCTGGGCGATGTACAACAGTACAATTTAAAACAGTAAAATTATACATTAAAACATTGTTTAAAAATACCCTAGCATCCCAAATGCCTGCCTGAACAACCACATTTTCAATGTGTGGCAGAAGCTCATTAAAGAGGGGGCATGGCGGAGTTCCCTAGGGAGGGAGTTCCACAGAGTGGGGGCCACCACAGAGAAGGCCCTCTCCCTCGTCCTCACCAGCCTAGCTGTCCTGGCTGATGGGACAGAGAGAAGGCCATCCGAGGCTGATCTTGTTGAGCAGCCTGTCTGGTGTTGCTGGAGGTGCTCCTTGAGATACAGTCTTCAAACTAGCCTAGGATTAACGGCAACTGCAGAGTGCCATGTCACCCCCATAACACTGTGCCATTGTGTTAGCATCACCAGATGTGGCATAATGGTGATAGACAACAACATTAAAGTTTTGGTCCTGTGCACACTTACTTGTGAGTAAGCTTCATCCAACCCAGTATTTCCAGGTATGCATAGGAAGCATCAGGGTGTAAGAAGCATAGAAAATAATGGATTGGGGGGGGGGGCATAATATGCATAATTGTTTACTTAAAATCTTTCTAAGATTGCCATTTAGGGTGAACTGTCTCAAGGCTGAGACAAAATTTAAACTCACAAAACACAATAAAAGGAATAAGAAAAGCAACAATAGAATCAAAATAAACAATTAAAACCAAATAGCCTCATAGGCACATCAGCACCCGACAAAATCCTCATTCAATTATAAGCCAAGGTGAAAAGGTAAGTCTTTAGGGCCCACTTGAAGGCCTGTAATGGTGGGGCCTGGCAGACATCATTTGGAGCACTGTTGGTCAAGTGGGGGGCCACTACTGAGAAGGCCCTATCCCTCATGGCTGCCAGCCTAATTGCTCTGACATGCAGGCACAGAAGCAGGGCAACCAATGTTGATCTCAGAGGATGAGGACAGCCCTGTATCCCGTTTCCAACAGAGGCAAATCAGATGCCCCCAGAAAGACCACAAGTAGGGCGGGAAGGCTACAATCTTCTCTTGGCTTTTGTTCTGGTATTCTGAAATATGTTCCTAAACATGGAAGGTTTTAAACCATTTAGCTGTCACATCTAATAACTCCCCCCATCTGCTTAATGCTGCAGTCCTAAGCACATGTATTTGGGAGTAAGTCAGATCAAACTCCCAGGGACTTGCTTATGAATAAACATAGATAGGATAGGGGGCTACATGAACCAGCGCTGGTTAGGCCTCATCTGGACTACTGTGTCCAGTTCTGGGCACCACACTTTAAGAAGGATGCAGATAACTGGAGAGGGTTCAGAGGAGGGCAACAAAGATGATCAGGGGACTGGAAACAAAGCCCTACGAGGAGAGAATGAAAGAACTGCGCATGTTTCACCTTGAGAAGACTGAGGGGAGATATGATAGCGCTCTTCAAGTATTTGAAAGGTTGTCACAGGGAGGAAGGCCAGGATCTCTTCTTGATCATCCCAGAATGCAGGACACGAAATAATGGGCTCAAGTTACAGGAAGCCAGATTCTGGCTGAACATCAGGAAAGACTTCCTGACTGCTAGAGCAATATGACAATGGAACCAATTACCTAGGGAGGTAGTGGGCTGTCCCATACTGGAGGTATTCAAGATGAGGCTGGACAGCCATCTGTCAGGGATGCTTTGACTTGGATTCCTGCATTGAGCAGGGGGTTGGACTCGATGGCCTAAAAGGCCCCTTCCAACCCTACTCTTCTATGATTCTATGATCTCTGCTGTCCAGTGCATTAGGATCTGGTTATCTGAACACTTGGGCCTTGATTCTATTCATGTTTAGACAGAAAAAAGTGCTACAACTCCCAGCATGCCTGTGCCAGCCATGCTGGCTGGGGCATGCTGGGAGTTGTAGCACTTTTTTCTGTCTAAACATGCACAGGATTGCGCCCTTGAGAAAGCCAACCAAGAAATACTGAGGCCAATTAGACCTCACTCTCATACTGCAGCCCTTCCGCACAGAAGAGTTGTCATGGTAGTTGGACATAATGAGGGAAAATAAGTGATCTTTGTTTTGAATAATTGAGGATAAGTTTAGCAGTGGCTACTAGTCATGATGGCTTTATTTCCTACCGTCAGCAGCAGTATGCCTCTTAACACCAGTTGCTGGGGAAGATGGGTAGAAGGGTGTAATTGTGCTCATGTCCTTCTTGTGGGCTTCCCAAAGGCATCTGGTGGGCTACTGTGGGAACAATAAGCTGAACTAGATAGGGCTTTGGTCTGATCCAGCACAGCTCTTTTTACGTTCCTAGTTTTTAAAATGTATGGAAAGCTTTTGAAACCCAAATTCTTCATAGAGTAGAAAGGATATACATGTTAGCAACTGTGTATTTATTGTACACGTTTACAATTGATGCAGAGTTGGATACATAGAAAGGTCTGCAACGTTCATACAAATATACATACTAAGATTTGCAACATTCTTTCAGCACAATGCCTAGGCATGCTTACTCAGAAGTCTCTTAGTCCAAAATTGGTATGCATAAGATTGCAAGAGTGCAGCCCGATACTATCCAATTTACTCAGAAGTAAGACCCACTAAATTCAATGGAATTAATTCAACAGTAAGTGTTTACTACTAAACTATTAGTTGCTGGCTCCATGGAAGAAATCTTTTCAACTGTTCTTAGGTTCTCAAGTTCAAGGATAGGCATTTGGCTGACAGCAGCCAGATTGGTTTAATATATATTTTGCAGAATTTCCAAATCTGAATCACAATGGATTGCTTTGTTATAGAAAAACAAGCAAACTCCGTTTTGTGGCACACAGCGACAGGTACAGAAGGAAAAGATTGTGAACAGGGCATGTAAAATATTATGAAATGCCAAGAAATACAAGGGCCCAGTTTTGATGATTGTTCCAGAACCATACTTTATGAACTCAGGAATGAGCACTGAGGCCAAGGAGTCTTCCCCTTACCAGTTTTAGTGTGAAAATCCAGGCTTGCAATAAGCCAGAGTTCCCTCTTACATCCAAATCAGGAAACCCTGGCTTAATATCACTTAACAAACCAGGAAAATAAGGCATGATGACATCTGAACTGGATGATTACCTGAACTGGACCAACAGTCTGTGAAAGAATTGGTCTCTGGACCATGAAATCATATAGCCAAATAAACCTGTCAGGGGTGGTGAACATCACCTCCAGGTGATGTTCATTTTATTTATTTATTTGTGATACTTCCATACCGCTTAATACAGGGTGTTTCAAAAAGATGGACCCGATTTGAAATCACTATATCTCTGCAACCACAAACCACCCAGGAATGAAACTCTTACCACTTGAAAGGATGGGGCATAGAGTTTCAAATGATTACCGCTAGATGCCTCTCTCAACCGCTCTGAGCCCCTAGCCTCAGTCACTCGCAAGATGGCGACCCCGCAACACAAGGCGTTTCGCGTTCTGCAGTTCAGCAAGACTGAATCCACATTGCAGTTTCAGTGCAGGAATCAAGTCAGAGCATCCCTGACAGATGACTGTCCAGCCTCATTTTGAATGCCTCCAGTGTGGGAGAGCCCACCACCTCCCTAGGCAATTGGTTCCATTGTCGTATTGCTCTAACGGTCAGGATGTTTTTCCTGATGTGCAGCCGGAATCTGGCTTCCTGTAACTTGAGCCCATTATTCTGTGTCCTGCACTCTGGGATGATCAAGAAGAGATGCTGGCCTTCCTCTCTGTGACAACCTTTCAAGTACTTGAAGAGCTCTATCATATCTCCCCTCAGTCTTCTCTTCTCAAGGCTAAACATGCCTCAAAAACAGAATCACGGCAGCGGTGACTTCAGTGGAAGACACTTTGAGAGGCGTTTGGGACGAATTCAACTATCGTCTCGATATTGTCCGTACAGCAGGTGGAGGGCACATAGAGCATTTATAAAATGGTTAGTAAAACTTGATAACTCATTATACTGTTTATAACTTTTGGTGTAATTGTAACATGTTGCCATTGTGAAATATACTGCTTTGAAATTGGGTCCATCATTTTGAAACACGCTGTATAATAAGTGATTGGACTACATCTCCCATCATCCATGACTAGTGGTCATGCTTGTTGGGGCTTATGGAGTCCAACACCATCTGGAGGACCAGAGGTTCCCCACTCCGGTGTTACTGTTTTAAGAGGCCACACAGGATTGTTTGCTTTCGCTGCAATGGACTAGTTTAGCCTAGGTTTATTTCTAAGCCGCTATTCCACTGCAGAGTGGGCCATGCTCAAAGCAGCTCACACAATAAATAAGTACCAAAGTATATAGCAGCCTTCCCTAATTTTGAGCCCTCCAGATGCATTGGACTACAACTCCCAGAATTGATCTCTGGGCCATGAAATTGTTTAGTCAAATGTTAATGCAGGCGTGTGGGACCTTGGGTCCTCCAGAAGTTGTTGGGACTCCCATCAGCCCCAAACAACATGGCCAGTAGTCAGGGGTAATGTGAGTTGTAGTCCAATAAACTCTGGAGGTTAGCTTCTGGAGTTGTAGTCCCATAGCCTCTTAAGAGGTTCCCCACCTCTGCACTTACAGCTTTCTTTGGCCATATGATTTCATGGCCAGAGAACCGGTACCCTCCAGATGTTTTGGACTACAATCCCCAGAATTCATGCTCATTATCTATGCTGGCTGAGGCTGATGGGAATTGAAATCCAAAACATCTGGTCCAGAGTAGCAGCTGTGCTTTTGTTTTTCTCATAGTGGTGTTCAATATAATAAGTTATATGAACTTCGGCTATTGGGCAGTGTAGAAATGTAATAAAAAAGGAAATGTAGTAAAATAAATTAATGTGGTTCAGCCAGCATGGTGTAGTGGCGAGAGTGTTGGACTGGGGGCCGGGAGATCTGGGTTCTACTCCCTACTCAGCCATGGAAGCTCACTGGGTGACTTTGGGCCAGCCACAGACTCTCAGCCCAGCCTACCTCACAGGGTGGTTGTTGTGAGGATAAAATGGAGAGGAGGAAGAGAACGCATGCCACCTTGGGTTTCTTGCAAGAAGAAAAAAGGCGGGATAGAAATGCAATCAATCAATGTAAATGAAATAAATAAAGTTATCAGCCTTCCCCAACCCAGTGCCCTCCAAATGTCTGAAATTACCAGGATTCATTCATTCATTAAATTTATTAATCGCCCACGTGGCCGGTCACCCACGAATTCATGATCCTTGGCCATTCTGACTAAGGCTGATGGTAGTTAAAAGTCCAAAACACCTGGTCCAGAGGAGTAGCCGAGCTTCTGTCTTTCTCATCGTGGCGTTCAATATAAGAAGTTATAAGAACTTCGGCTATTGGGCGGTAGAGAAATGTTTTATTTATTTTGTTTATTATTAAATTTATTAACCGCCCATCTGGCCGGGCACCCAGCCACCCCGGGCGATGCGCAGCACACAGTAAAACGGTTTAGAACAATAACATTCTACCATAAAAGCGTTTTCTGACATACCCTAGCCCGCCCCAAATGCCTGCCTGAACAGCCGCGCTGCTACGCCTGAACGACACAAGGAAAGCGTGGGGTAAATAAAAAAAAGTGAATGGAATAAATAAACGACGCCAGCCTTCCCAGGGCCCGCCAGACACTTTGCATTACAAGCCCCAGCATTCACGACCGCTGGCCGAGGCTCACGGGGGCCGAGCCCCACCGCCTCCGGAGGGCGGGAGCGCCCCGGCTGCCCCTCCGCGCTGGGCCGCTCCGTGACCCAGCCCGGCCGCGCCCCGGAGCCTGCGCGCATGCGCCAGGCATTGTGACAAGCAGGCGCCTCCCTCCGACTCTGCGCGCCCCGGCGGCGCCGCTCCCGCCACCGCCCTCCTTCTTCCTGAGTCACGTGGCGGGGCCAGGGAGGCAGCCCCTCCCCACCCCGGCCAGGGGGCGGGCGGAGCCTGAAGCTGCGACGCCCTCGGCCGAGGCGGGGCGCCCGCCGATTGGCCGGCCCCTCCCCGGGGGCGCGGCCCGGCCTGACGCCTCTTTCGGGCCGGCGAAGGGTCGGCGAGCGCCTGCCTGGCCCTTGGGCGGGTCGCTGCGCGATGCTGCCGCCGCCGGCTCGAGCGCTGGCGCCGGGCGGCTCCCCCGGGCCCGGAGCGCGAGCGGCGGGGCCGGAGCTGCAGGGCGAGGCCGGCCGGGCAGAGCAGCAGGGCGAGGAGGGCTGGCGAGGCCGCGCCGGGGCCATGGCCGAGGAGGGCGCGCCGCGCCGGGCGGCTGGCGGCGGCGAGCCGGGCGGGGCGGAGGCCGCTGCGTCACCTGCCCGGGAGGAGCCCGAGGGCGCCTCCCCCCGCTGGGGCGCGCAGCACGCCGGAGCGCGCGAGCTGGCCGAGCTCTACTCCCCCGGTGAGCGGGCGAAGCGCGCCCAGCGCGGCCGGGTCCTCCGGGCTCGGCAGGGTTCAGGGCCGCGTCGCGCGTGGCGCCCCCCCAAAAAACTTGGTTGTGCGCCGAGATGCTTGACGGCGATCCCCGCTCCCGCCCCGCCCCGCCCCGAAGAGCAAGATCTGGCCTGGGTCGCGCAGAAGTGTCCAGCCCCTTTCTTTCTCTGCCCGGGATTGTTGCGCGCGTGATGAGCGGCCGCTGGACGTGTGAACCGGCTTGCGTGGAGAGGGTTTGCGCTAGGAGCGTCCTTTACCTGTGGCGCGGAATCCGTAGTGGCCCGTTTATGGCTGCAGGTTGTAATTCGGGTTTAAGGTTTAGTCGAGTGGGATGATTCGTGTTTGTTTGTTTGTTTGTTTTTATTCCGTTGTTGGTTGGCTTAAAAAGGTGGTGCTGGTTAATCGAGATGGTAGATTTTAAGATGTTGATTCTCTCTGTAGTTGTATTAAAAAAAAAAAACACTTAAAAGGGAAAATGTGCCTGATTAATTGCTGGTTCCTTCTTTTTTTTTTTTTAGTCAATCAAAAGGTTTTACTATACTACTCTAACAACGTAATATTGCCCTAGTTGCAACTTCTATGCGTGAATGGGCCGTCTCTAAGTTTGATGTTACAAGAGGGATTTCTGGGGGGAGGGGTGAAAAGTGAACGAGAAGATGGGGCTTGCTGTGATGTGCATGCTTTTTCTAAAAATAGTCTGTTCTCTTTTAGGTAATTTTTTCAGATGTAATTGGCAAGGGACTATCATTTGTTGATTAGGATTTCTTTGATTTGCTGATGGCTGTAGCTGTAACTTTTCAGAGTGATGGAAGCACATGTTAGAAGTAGTCCTGTGCATGCAGCAAGCACGTGTGTGAGCACAAGTATACTGATCGGAGAAGTGGGATTGCCTGCAACTTCCTGTTGGGTGTATGCTTGCTAGCAACCTGGGGTTTGCTCTTACGTAATGTGTGAAATTATTTTCTGAAGCTCATGTTGCCAAACATAACCCTTTTTCAAAAATTTTCCAGTAATTAACCTGAGGTAGCCATATCCTGCATCACATCCTTGTGATCAAGATAGTTTAATGTTGGTTGATTATCACTTAACCCTCTTAAGTTCATCTTGGATGTTCTTTGTCCCTGGAGATTTGTCAAATTCCTACACTGTATCTTACAGAAAGGTCTCAGATGTGTTTATTCCGACTGGTTTTTGGTGGCTAGGGTCGAATCACAAATAGATTACTCACCCCAAGGCTTTGGGATAGGGTGGGCTGCAAGGCTAAATAAACTGGCCTGGCATATTCCCCTCAGTAAGTTGGTATGATAAAAGGATAGATCCCCCGCAGACATCCTTTCATTTCTTACTATGATAGAAATTGGGATGTTATCTGTTCTAGGTATAGTGGGGCTTCAGATGTTGATAGTTTCTATATTGCACATTTGGGTTATTTACAATAAGTTATATACTTGTGGCATGGTAACTGCAGAAAAACAGGACCATATGGGTGTTCTTCCTTGTGGAACGATGTTACAGTGAAGCTGCCCATCAGCACAGTGATCTCAAATATTTCCTCAGATACTCAATGAAAACTGATTACAGGGGTGGGGTCTTAGGTATGTGACATTATATTCAAATGTGGTTCATATGAAAGCTAGGGAAAGTCACTTGTCCTCATGGTTATATGAGGGTGGTACATTTTTAAGGAATAATGTGTTTGAGTAGTTAGTTATCTCTTGTGTTGCGGGAAAGGATGCTCTGCTCAGACTAGGGCAATCGATCCAGATTGTGTTGTTCTCTGTAAATCTAGGCTGCTCCTGCTTTTTCAAATGCTCTCCAAATTTTATTGTCTTCTCTAAAAGTAATGGTGCAAATGCCCTGCTGTTTTTTCAGGCTCAGCTCCGCAAAGTAACCCTAATATTTGGAGTACTTTATTGTATCATATGACTGAATGAAAGAGGTGAGAGTGATGCATTATTTGAACCCATCCTCTAGCCATTACTTAACTATTTGGGGTTGTATGAGGGCAAGATAGGAGGTTCAGTCTTATGGTTCCAGGTTGGGGTATGATGAGCTGGGAGGTGGGGAGAAGGAAGACAGGTTACAAAGCACTTGATAGGGAGTCTGAACTTCTGAGAACTTATTATGAGTTCAAAGTAACCCCAGAAAGGAAACAGTAGTCTTGTTCTTTAGAAGTTCAGCCAGCTGCTTATTTGTGAGCAGCCCCAGCCCCAAGGCTTAGAGACTGTTTATCTGCCCCAGCTGTGAAGGCTTGGCCTGACTGGTTGTGCTTTCCCATGAAAGCCAGGTGCTGCTCCTATGGGAAATTCTGTGCAGTTGGCCCTAACCACGGGTAGGCAGCCCTTTTGGGCCATGGGCACATTTGGCAATTTGAGGAACTGTCCCGGAACCACAGAATTACTGGAGTCATGGCAAAAGATAAGTAACATGCCCAAAGGACTGAGTACGAAGCAGAGGTGGAGTCTGAGCCCTAACACACTAAACAGCTCCCTTGAACCCACAGTTTTCAGCACCAGCAGAAACCTATTTCACAGCAATCCCAGCTACTGGTAAGAAAATGTGTTGTTAAAACACATTTTATTACCGGTAAGGCATCTTGCTGGGAGGCAAGAAAGGTGACCCACAGCTACCACGTTGCCTACTCCTGGCCCAGACTACGTGACTGGGTCATATAAATGTTCTCCCAGCTTCACAGGCCGCTACAACATGACTGTTGTTGTTTATTCGTTCAGTCGCTTCCGACTCTTTGTGACTTCATGGACCAGCCCACGCCAGAGCTTCCTGTATGCCCTCGCCACGCCCAGCTCCCCCAAGGTCGACATGACTGGCAGAATGTATAGAGGGTGTAACTCTTGTCATAGGTGTTGCTAATTGGGATAGTTATTCGAAATCCTGTCTCTGGCACATCCCAAAGTTGACTGTTTCCTTTTTAAGTCTGTTGGAGATTTTGGGTAAGCATCAGAAGAGAAGTGAGAGCTGGGAATTATAATAGATATCCGAAGAAACTTTAGAGGCCTTAACCAGGTCTTGGTTTCCCACAGACTGTTTAAGAAATAGGATGCAACAAGTTCTGAGGGGAATGAAGGAAAAGACAGGACAAGAATTACGAGTGTTGTAGTTCCAGGTGTTTAGTATGGGTGCCAAGAAATTTTCCAGATCTGTGTAGGACTGGTGTCTTAAAAATTTGGTGGCTTTCAGAAATTTGGGCGTCCTTATTTTCTTCAGCTCTGCATATGACACTTTGTCTTGGTCAGCCTCTAACACTGCAAGAATCTAAGTCCCTCCTTCACTCAGGAAATAGCACATATTTTCTCCAGTAACTTTCCTGTCTCATATGACTAAGGCTTATAAGTGTGCTTTTTAGGTCACTTTTGTGCTGCACTGAAAGACAAAACCCCACCCACCCCCGGCTCCAGTGAATGAGGCCTGTAGATGCCAAGTCTTGGTGGATGCAGTTGCAATGCAAACTGATCTGCTTGATTTAACTCTGTTTGTCAGTCTGTCACTTTGCTACTGCTGATCAGAGCTGGTGTCTCTTCACAAAAGGGTTTAGATCTTGATCTGAACTTCAATATTTAAGACACTTTTACCTGTTCGCAGTCTTGATTGAATTCTGAAAAATCCTATGTAGTCCTATGTTGGGTTTCTTGGTACCAGTGTGCAAATAAGTGCAAAAGTACTGGGTCATATCAATGTACCACAAGACCCAACTTGTGCAGTTTACAAATACTTCCTTTCCTAGTCACCAGGAGGTGATTTGTACTCACCACAGGTGAATGGCTCTTTATAAGTCTGCTTTAGTGCAAACACATTTTAATTGCAGAATCAATTGATTCTCCCCATATTTTTGTCACGTGCACAAGTTATTCTGAACAGAGAACATGGGCTTTCATAAGCAGTTGAGGTTTTTAAACAAATGTTTGGAGTCTGAAATCTAGTAGCCTAAAGGGCATTTCTGCCTATTTTGATTCTGTTCTGGAAATCAAGCACACACAGAAGAGCTGGCATTGTCACTGTTTTTTTCTGGTTAATTGAAGGTACCGCATGATGGTTTGTTCAAGGTCAAAGCATAAATTGGAACGCTGTTATTTTCCACAATGCAGGAGTTTGTTTCCTCAGTCAGAACCTAAGATATGAAGGGCTGAAAATTTTTTATTTATTTATTTTGTGTCCAGACCAAACTTTGCTCTGCCAAAATATAGCCACTGCCACAGCTTTGTCATTAGCTTGCTGTACATTGTCAACAGTATAAGCCTCCGGCAGTAATCGACACACCATCAGATGTGCTGAGTCTTGGGTTTCTCCACATTCACATAATGTATTGTCGTCAACAAGCAACCCCCACTTAAATAAATTCGTCTTACACCTTGTTACCCCCACTCTCATCCTATTCATTGTCCTCCAAACTATATAAGGGAGAGTATTTCCAGTGGTCATTTCTTCATTAAAATACTCAAGTCAGTATGCTCATTCCTCCATTTACTTATCCGATTCTGTTCTTTGGTCCTCTCTAGGATATTAGTTCTTGACATAAAGCTCTTTCTAGATCTAAGTCAACGAATTGTGGGAATATATCCACTCAAAGGGTGTCGAGAGTCAGTCTCTTGCTTAGTTCTTTCGGCATCTACTTCTACTTCCCTTCTAATCTTAGGTGGAGCAATGCCTACAAGAGAATACAGTTTATTAACGGGCATTGGTTTGAGGCATCCCGTCACTATGCACATTGCCTCATTCACAGCAATATCTACTTGCTTCTCATGTGCCGATGCGTTCCATGCTGGTGCCGCATATTCAGCAATAGAGACACTCAAAGCCATAGCTGATGCTCGTAACGTAGCTGGCTGGGCTCCCCATGTATAGTTTGTCAATCATCGGGTAATGTTATTCCTAGCACATACTTTAGCCTTAATATTCAGGCAATGTTGCTTAAAAGAAAGCATTCTATCCAACATAACGCCCAAGTATTTAGGTGTTGGGCAATGTTGTAATCTATTCCCTCTCCATGTAATATCCAGTTCAACTCCTGCATCTCGATTACGAAGATGAAAGGCACATACTTGGGTTTTACTTGGATTTGGTTTTAAGTGATTATTATCATACTGCTCCAGTTCTTCTAAGGCCCATGATCATTTTACAGCACACTCATCGAAACTCGGTTCTTGTATGGCCAGTGCTGTATCATCCACATATATAAACATTCGTGTATTGGCCGGGGCGGGTTGGTCATTAGTATATATATTGTATAAAATCAAAGAGAGTACACTGCCTTGTGGTAATCCATTCTTTTGCTTCCTCCATCTACTGTTCTTATCATTCAGAGTCACATAAAACCTTCTATTTTTAAGGAAACTCCCTATAACCCTGGTGAGCTTATGGTCTCCAGTAAAGTTGTCTATCTTGCGCAGCAATTTTCTATGATTGACCATATCGTATGCCGTAGTAAGGTCAATAATCCAGTGATTAGTTTTCTTTTATATCCATCCTCTATGTGTTGTGTGAGATTCAATATTTGTTCGCAACATGACCTTCCTGGTCTAAAACCAGCTTGCTCATTCATGATCTTTCCATCAAGAGTCTCTGCCACTCGATTAAGAACCATTCACTCCAACACCTTGTAAAGATGACAGAGGAGTGATACTGGTCGATAGTTCTTTGGATCAGTTAGTTCCTTTCCTGGCTTCAACAAGGCTACCACTTTAGCCTGTCTCCAAAGCCTCGGAATCTTAAATTCAGTAATACAGGTGTTCATCATTTGCTGGAGCCACTCCAAGGTATTGGGTCCAAACTGTTTTATCTGTTCCGCCCTTAAATCATCAATGCCTGCGGCTTTGTTTTGCTTTAGACTCTTTATGGATCCTTCTAAGTCAAGTATTGTAAAAGGGACACTGAGGAATCCGTCCTTTTGCTCTTCCACTCATAGCCGGTTCTCGTTCTTTTTTCCCTTGAATTTTCCCATTTTTCAGGAGTTAACTATCTATTTGGTCTGCTTTTACATTGGTTTGGTTTTGTTGAGGTTTGGTTGGATCCCCACCTAAGTTTTTAAGCAGTTTCCACACACATCTGCTATTCTGCTTCATATCCAGATTCTCTACTAAAGTACACCATCGTAATCTATCTTCGGCAATTGCTTCCATCAGTTGTTCCCCAGCCTCGATTGTATCCTCCCTAAATGGATCTTGATCAAATAAGGACTGGTATCTATCTAGCAGAGGCTTGGTCTCCTTAGTCAACCCCAGGATATAATGGGTACGGCATCCTCTTGGGATATTTTTCTTTGAGATTTGTTTCACAAGGTCAATGAATTGATCGTACTTCTCTGGGCATGGGGGTATTCTCCCTACATCTTTTTCCAGTTGTTCTTGGAAGTTTATCCAGTTAACTTTCTTAAAATTGAATCATCTATGAAAAGGGACCTCTTGTGGTCTCACTATGGTCTTAACCACACACCCAATAGGTCTGTGTTGAGTACGAGGAATCGGGATGTCAACAAATTTCATACATTGTGCTGTGATTTTCCTGCTAACAAAGATGTTATCTGGGTTGTATCCCCTCTTCCATCTACCGCTATTGAAGGATGTGGGCAGTTTTGGGTCATTTATAAGTTGAGAATCATTGGCATCTGTCCATGCTTCAAGCTGTGCCCCGTCTTCATTACAACTGGAGGCCCCTGGGTCATATCAAGTACTGTGAGGAGGTACTGTCTGCCCCCACTTTTTTTTTGCCAGCTTATATGTGTGAAAAAAAGTTGCAACAGGACTTGCTAGCAGGCCAGTTTGGAAGGTGAAATTTGGAGCCTTAGCTCTTCATCCCTTATTCCATTCATTAAAGAGGTCTCTAAGAAATCTAGCTGCTTACCAGGGCTTAAAGGGAAGTGGTTGTAAAAGCTTTACTATGCAGTAGTGTTCTTCCATTATTTGAGAGTGCTGAGGTGGCCTTCATGAATAAAGTGTTGGGCTTGGATCTGGGGATTCAGTCTTCAAAACCCTGCTTAGCCATAGAAGACCCAGTGCACATCAAAAGTTCAAAACTTGCATATATGAAACTGGAATCATAGCAATCTACCTACATCTTACTGTACTTGACAGAGAAAAGATTATGAAATACTTGTATATTAAGTGCTGCACTACTCATAATGTGTAAATGAAAACTGGCCACTTAGGAGTAATGCTTCAAGTATGTTCCCCATTTCCTAGATCTTTAAGTTTCTTATTTGTTGATGTTGCAACTGTAATTTATGATATAGCCTCACATTCTGTTGGAGTGGGGAGTAGATTCTGCTTTACTAAAGGTTGGCCTCTCCCCACCTTGCAGGAGTGTGAGTGGAACATTCCAGAGGTACCCTGTTCCTCTTCTACCAACGCAGTCTTATTCCCAAATCCTCAGATTCTTGCAAATATGGCAGATGTACAAAAGATCACTATTCATTAATCTGTGGAATGCATGAGTGATGCTGGCTGAGATAGGATTGGTAGAAGATAATTAAAAAGGAGATTGGAGTTCTAAATACTTGAGAACAGTAGGCCAGACTTAACATCTTCTATGCTGAAAATGTCCAAGGGACATCTGGGCCCTTTCTGATGGTGATCTTGTAGCTGGTTCACACAGCAATATTCCTCCATGTGATTCTGTATGCAGGTATATGACAGGGTAGTGTGAACCAGGTGATAAAAACACCGTGCAGCCATGATAATGGAGATGACTGCACTTCTTCCAGCAACCATGCTTGCAGACATAAGAATATAAGATCCATGCTAGATCAGACCAGTGGCCTATCCAGTCCAATATTCCATTCCCACAGTGGAAAACCAGGTGCTTATGGGAAGCTCACAAGCAGGGCATGAACACAATAGCATCCTCTTGTGTTGATTTGTGAAAGTTATGTTCTGCCCTTCTTCGCAAAATGATCCCAGGGCAGGTCACAATACACTAAGTCAGTAAAACTAAAAAATACCAGTAAAAATGCACAACTGGTCAGGATCAAAAATTCTGTATATACGATGCATTGACTATCTCACTCTAATGCATAGGCCCAACCATCTAAGCAAAAGCGCTGTTGGAAAAGATAGTTTTCACCTGGTGCCAAAAGCCCACCCATGTTGGTGCCAGTCTGACCTCCAGATCATTACCCAGCTGGGGTGCCACCACCCAGAAAGTCCTATTATGAGTTGCAGAACTCTGGATTATGTTAGGTGATGGTATAAGTAAAGGATCTCCCTGTTGGATCTTAGTTCTTGGACAGGGTGATAAGGGGAGAAGTACACCATTAGGTAGCCGGGTCTTAAGCTGTTTAGGTCTTTATATCAGCACCTTGATTTGGGCTCAGTGACAAATAGGCACTAGCGTTATATAGTCTTGCATAGCTGGACCTGTCAACACCCTTTGGGATGCATTTTGCCGAAGTTGCAGTTTCTGAACCATCTTCCCATGTAGCACGTATTACAGTAGTCTAACTGAGTGGTTACCAGGGCATGAGTAACTGTTGCCAGGAACAGACATAAAAAGGAAGTCCACTTTACTTTAGCTACCTGGGCCTCCAGTGACGCAGTAGAATCAAAGAACCCCCCTCCCCCCCCCCGACTATGCAGTTTCTCCTTCAGGGGGAATGTAACCCCATCCAGAGCAGGCTGCTGCCCTAATTCCTGGACCCAAGAACCAGCAATCAGTACCCCGTCTTGTCCATCCTCTCAATACCTCCAAACACCGATCAAGCACCTGCACAGCTTCACCCAATTCTGATAGGAAGGAAAGAGAGCTCTGTGTTATCAGCCTACTGTTGATACTTTGCCCCAGATCCCTTGCTGACCACTCCCGAAAGTCTCATGTACGTGTTAAATAACATCTACAATGTGTTCCCCAGCAACTGGAACTGAGTCATTCTGCCTCTGATATTGGAAGTGTTTCATAGCCATCAGGACTAGTAGCCATTGATAGCCTTCTCCCTGAATTTGTCTAATCCTCTTTTAAAGCCATCCAAGTTGGTGGCCATCACTGCATCTTGTGGTAGCAAATTCCACAGGTTAATTGTGTGCTGTGTGAAGAAGGACTTCCTTTTATCTGTCCTGAATCTCCCACCAATCAGCTTCATGGGATGACTCTGGGTTCTAGTATTATAAGAGGGAGAAAAACCTCTCCCTATCTGCTCTCTCCACAACATCTATAATTTTATACACCTCATGCCCCCCCCCTTATTCTCCTTTATTCTAAACCAGGGGTGGGTGACGCATGGGCCACATGCCACAAGTGGCCTCCTGGCCTTTTTTTTTGTCATCCCCACCACTGCTACCATCCCAGCAAAAAAGCCAATTTTTCCATTTAAGATGAGACGTGCAGCGGGCACCCACCCTGATTTACAGTGAAACCATGCCCCTGGAGATCCTGGGGAGCTCGACTTTGCTTTAAAACAAAGTGCACCCAGCTTTTTGCTGCTAAATTTCGGTGGTGGTAGCGGGGGGCGGGGGGGGGCTGGTAGATTCTGTTGGAGGGAGAATTGGCCCTGGAGGCTGCCTACTCAGCAACCCCAAACATTGCCATCTTTCCTCATGGGAATTGCTCCAGTCCATTGATCACTTTGGTTGCCCCTTTCTCCACCTCTTCCCGCTCCACAATACCCATTTTCAAGGCACGGTGACCAGAACTGTACACCGTATTCCAGGTGTGATAACACCATGCATCTGTATAACAGCGTTACATAATTGGCAGTTTTATTTTTGATTCCTGTCCTGACGACCCCCAGCATGGATTTAGCCTCTTTCACAGCGGCCACACATTTGGTCGATGTTTCCATTGAACTGCGCTTGAGGTCTAAACTGCATGCAAAGTAGAATGCATGGTCAGTGCCTCCCTTTTCACAGTTAACCAAGATCTCTGTGTGGTGTCACAGCACTTCTCTGCTCTGTTTCACCTCTCTGCTCTGTTTATTGGCTGCTGCTTGGGTGGAAGAATACTGGGTAAAATCAGCGATGTCAGACAGTAAATTTTCCAAAACCAGTTTCCCCCCAGAAATGTTTCCAGTGCTTTATTCCCCCCCCCCCGAATATTTTTCCATTTCATAAGTTCATTAGTAACAATGAGTGGATGCCAATTGCAAATACAGTATTAGGCAAGCTTGGCAGGTGAGTGGCTTTGGGAATATGTACAAGTCTTTGGGTTGCTAAACTCTATTGGTTGTGTCAACAATTTTCAGGCCTCCATTATTTCCTTAAATTTAAACACTACAAGGGAAGTACATGCTATTACATTTTTACAAGTATTCCAATAAAGAGTTCTGCATAGTATAACATTAAGGGCACAGTTCTATCGGGTGGCTGTAAGCCTCCAAACTCGGGGGCTTATGGCCATCCAGTGTAGAATGGGAGGAGTGGTGGTGGCAGACAGGCTTTTTCACCTGTCGACCTGGGGCAAGTTATATTTATTTATTTATTCAATTTATAACTGGCCTAAATAGGAATATTCCAGTCGGCATATACAGTTAAAAACAATTTAACAAAAATCCAACAATAAAAACAACACAGCATAAAAAGAGTATACAAGAGTCAAGAAAAAGGAACAAGAGTTCTAAAAGATTAATAGTCTTTAATTCCTGCTTAAAAACCTTCAAGGAGGTCAGCAGGTGCATTTCAACCGGCAGGTCATTCCACAACTGAGGGGCGGCAAAGGAAAAGGTCCTCTTGTGTGTGGCTACTAATTTCTCATTAGGCAGCTATAGCAGATAGCCCTCAGAGGACATTAGATGGCAAACTGGGACGTAGGGGAGAAGACGTTCCCTAAGGTACCTTGGACCTAGACCATGTAAGGCCTTAAAGGTAAGAACCAGCACATTTTAGTGGGAGAGAAGGAGGCCTGGGGATACTGTGTAAGCTGGCCTTCCCAGTCGTTTCCTGCCCACCAGCATGCCCCCTTTCTCTCTTCTCTGAAGTAGCTTTTGTGAGCTCAGAGAGGCAGCTGACGCAGTTCTCCCCAAGCGTAGAGGGGACAGGGAACTTGGATTCCTGTGTCCAGGGTCGGGGCACTGTTTCCGACCTTAGATCCAGGAATTCGAAATATCCTATGGCCCCTCAAACTCCGTTTAGGGGCCATAGGACTTCTCCCTCCGTGTGGTTTAATTTCCCCCCTCAAATATTTCAGGTCAGATAATTGTGGTGTACTGAGATAGAAAAGAACAAAGGGTCTCTTTCACAAGATTTGTTTACTAAGTGCAAGTAACATAAACATGCTAAATTAGCTTACACTAGTGCATCAGAATTTTTTTCTTATGCAAATTGTGCTGTGTAAATACTTTCCATATACAAATGATTTGCATATGAAAAATTTCCAGGAAAGCTACATCACAATGACAATGTGTTTCCTCCATGTCGTGTGTAGTTTAGACTCGGTGTATTACTCACAGAGAACTGTACAGGAAAGATCTGAATGTCCCTGATAGCCACGATAGTGCGGTCACTGAACTTGAGCTGGACATCCTCGACAGTGAAGTCAAGTGGGCCTTAGGAAGCATTACTAACAACAAAGCTAGCGGAGATGACAGCATTCCAGCTGAGCTATTTAAAATCCTAAAAGATGATGCTGTTAAAGTGCTGCATTCAATATGCCAACAAATTTAGAATGCTCAACAGTGGCCACAAGACTGGAAAAGGTCAGTTTACATTCCAATTCCAAAGAAAGGCAACGCCAAAGAGTGTGCAAACTACCGCACAATTGCGCTCATTTCACATGCCAGCAAGGTGATGCTCAAAATCCTACAAGCTAGGCTTCAGCAGTACGCGAACTGAGAACTACCGGAAGTACAAGCTGGGTTTCGAAGAGGCAGAGGAACTAGAGATCAAATCGCCAACATTCGCTGCATCATGGAGAAAGCAAGAGAATTCCAGAAAAATTTCTATTTCTGCTTTATTGACTACGCTAAAGCCTTTGATTGTGTGGATCACAACAAACTGTGGCAAATTCTTAAAGAAATGGGAGTACCAGACCACCTTACCTGTCTCCTGAGAAACCTGTACGAGGGTCAAGAAGCAACAGTAAGAACCGGACATGGAACAACCGAGTGGTTCAAAATTGGGAAAGGAGTACGACAGGGCTGCATATTTTCGCCCTGCTTATTGAACTTATATGCAGAGTACATCATGAGAAACGCCGGGTTGGATGAATCACAGGTCGGAATTAAGATTGCCGGGAGAATTATCAACAACCTCCCATACGCAGACGATACCACCCTAATGGCAGAAAGCGAAGAGGATCTCAAGAGCCTGTTGTTGAGGGTGAAAGAGGAGAGTGCAAAAGCTGGTTTCGAACTCAACATTAAAAAAAATAAGATCATGGCATCTGGCCCCTTCACTTCCTGGCATATAGAAGGGGAAGAAATGGAAGCAGTGACAGATTTTATTTTCTTGGGCTCCAAGATCACCGCAGACGGTGACTATAGCCATGAAATTAAAAGACCCTTGCTCCTTGGGAGGAAAGCTATGGCAAACCTAGACAGCATAGGAAGCAGAGACATCACCTTGCCGACAAAGGTCCGTCTAATCAAAGCTATGGTTTTCCCAATAGTAACGTATGGCTGTGAGAGTTGGACTATAAGGAAGGCTGAGCACCGAAGAATTGATGCTTTCGAACTGTGGTGCTGGAGAAGACCCTTAGGAGTCCCCTGGACTGCAAGGAGGTCAAATCAGTCCATCCTAAAGGAAATCAACCCCGAGTGCTCATTGGAAGGACGGATACTGAAGCTGAAGCTGAAATATTTTGGCCACCTAATGCGAAGAGAAAACTCTCTGGAAAAGACCCTGATGCTGGGAAAGACTGAAGGCAAAAGGAGAAGGGGACGGCAGAGGATGAGATGGCTAGATAGCATCACGGATGCAATGAATATGAACTTGAGCACGCTCCGGGAGAGAGCGGAGGACAGGAAGGCCTGGCATGCTATGGTCCATGGGGTCACGAGTCTGACACGACTTAACGACTGAAGAACAACAACAAAAATTACTCAGTTTGCCTTAAAGTGCTTGCAAGTGGCTTCATATCAGTTTAAATGTCAGAATGGAAAGTTATGTTTGTTGAATTGGCCCATTTGTTTTGTATTACTACACTCCTATTTTTTTAACTTCTGTGGGTTAGTTCCGTGTTTACTTATACTACTATAAGTAAATCTAGAGCCCAACCCTATGTGTCTCTTCATACTACTTGGGAACCTCTGTCTCTGTGTTTGATTTTTTCATTTGTCTGTTAGGATTTTTAAAATGCCTAAAATGTGTGTCCAGAAACCTAGTACATGTGAACCTGACTGCCTATTTGGCGGTCATGCCATTTGGAATAGCAGCTACAATTTAATTTCACATGAAAAACATTTTTCTGCTCAGGATAATTGTGGGTGCCTTTGGCCCCCTGCCAGAAGATTTTCCCTATAGCTCAGCCCAAACCTTGCAAGGGAAGGAAATGGATTGCAGTTGCAGCGTTTAGTAGCTGTGATTTATTGCTGCTTTCAACAAAAAAGGCCTTAATGACTCTTGGGCTTAAACACCGTAGCTGGCAGGTTTTACTTACATTAAAAGAGGGCCCCGAGTTCTGTGGATTAGATATCTTCCATTCTCTGGTTTCTCGTGCTATTTAGCACTTGATAGGTGGTCTTTGCCGGCTGAGTAGTCACCAGTTCAGTACTGAAGCAGTGAGCAACTGTCAACCCATCCAGTGGCTATTCCTGTATCTGAATAGTAAGAGGATGCTAAAATACCCTTGCTTTAAAATCTGTTCTGTGTTAGAGGTTCTTAGCTATTTGTGCAGCGTGTTTTGAGTCCTTAAATCAGGAGCTCCATTGCTTTGTTTGTCCTTCGTATGTGAAAGCTGTTAAGCGATTTAAGCCTTGTGGCTTGTGGTTTTGCAGGGAATCTTCCGTTGTTGGTGGATGTGAAGCGTGTATGCTAGATCTGCATTGCCCATCAAGCAAAACACAGCCAACTAGTCATGAACTATGTTTTGCCAGGTGCTTGATACGCCTACCCCCTGGCAGTTGGAAACAAGATGTTTATCAAGCCCCTTGTGGGTTGTGTTGAGCTTTGTGGATCAAAAGGCCTGGTGTAAATCATGAAAGCAGTAAATGGATTAAATTAGGCTACACAGTATAAAAGTCCTGAAGCTACCCTATTTTGATTGGAGACACAAGGCTGACAACTTCAAGTGCAAAGGGGCTAGTCACATTAAAAACATTGCAGCAAAATCTTTGCAGTTTCTTATCACTGAATGCTGAAGTGCTGTAAGCACCCACTGTCCTAATCTAGGCACTTTCCAGTTAACATTCATTCTTGCCCTTAGGAACATAATTGAGATTTTATTTGGATATGTGCATAAGGGATGAGCCCTTGATCCATTAATTCTGCGAAATCCTAAACTTCAACTTGAAAAGGCAGGGCTCTCTTCACAAGCAGCTTGAACATAGTTTCCCTTGGGAGATGCATATATGGGCCATGATGTTTTCCCGCACCGTAATTGTTCCTTGTGGACTTGGACATTTAACTCTTCTGTTTAGGGTGCAGTTGCTCCTGTGCAGAATGTGGGTGTTAATTAAGTTACTTGGATGTCATAGAGTCTGCCTCACTATAACAGCCTTATTGTGACTATACACTTTTCTGAAAAGATGCTATTGTCAGTCTTGTAATGTGTCTTGTTCTCCTTATGACAATCATGGGTATAGACAAATTGCATTGGTTTCCGTAAAATTCTTCTCGCTTCACTTAAAAACTGTATTTCTGGGCTTTTTTAGTTAATCTGAGACAACAAAATCAGATTAAAAAATAGCTGGGCAACCATTCCCTAGATGTGAGGACCTATGCATGCTTTTCCCTTGAGTAAACGTAATGCTTCCCTGGTTCATGGGTCCGAAGTTGTCTTTGCAGAATGGAGGAGTGAATTGTCCCCATCACCTTGGAGATAGAAGTTAGTGTGAAGTGGGTGTGCCATATGAATTCACCCAAAGGCCCAGTTCATGTGATAGTCTCCCCCCAGCCCCCAGCAATAGTTGGAAGAGTATTTCAAGCTGGACCTTGGTGTGATTGAGCATTCATGTGTAGCAGTCAGTTAACATTAGATGTCTGTAGTAAGAGATTGGTGAGCTCATTCCTCCATCGCTTGAGCAGATCCCACTGCCACTTTGCATGATCAACCTACGATTAGTTCTTAGGTTAACTGTGGGTTGTTTAACCCACAAATAACCCATAGTATCTGGATTCGCCTGTCACATAACAACCTCCAGTCGGAGGTTATTTTTGCAAAGCAGCAGTGGCTCATTTGCGGCACAGGGCCAGGCAAATTGTGGGTTGACTAACCACAATTTGCCACCCTTACATGAGAATGGGCCCAATGTTATTTCATCCCCAAAGGTCTCAGCTGAGGCATGAACTTCTAAGAAGGCCTATCCTTCATATTGGCTTCTGGCCAAATGTTGGTCTTGGATTCTTTATCCTGCTGCTGCTTCCAAAATTTAGCAGTTGCTACCATAAGTGTATCAAACGTGGCCACAGCTGAGGGACCTAATTCAACTATGCAAAATGATAGTATGTCAAAAGCAACTTGCTTATATCATCTGGCTCCCAGTAGTAGCACACAGCAGATAATTTTGCAGTATTGCTGCCAATAACTGTCATCCTATTGCTCAGTGACAAAAGAAAGGAAGGGATTTGCCCATCCAGCTCTTCACTGCTTGTGGGCTTCACATAGGCATCTGGTTGGCCACTGTGGGAAACAGGATGCTGGACCATCGGTCTTGGGTCTGATCCATCAGGGCTGCTATTATATTCACTGTTTGTCAGTATGTCAAATTAGCAGGGTAAAAACCTTCAGTGCTCTGACTCTTAAAACGTCTATAAATAAAAAATGCTTTTTATGTTGAACAGGGAAGAGGCTGCAAGAATGGATTAGTGTCATCTTGTGTTTTTCTCTGATGTCTTTCAACTTCTACAATCTCCTCTTCTGCTTGAGACTGGAACATGCCTTCTCAATTATTGTTGGGATATGTAAGTATGAACTAACTATAATACAGAAAGTGATACATCCTGTCATAGCTGAAGTGCATGTTGGAAACAAAATGCCATCATCAACAAGCTGTACCTTAACTAGAGCAAGCATGTTGTCTGCAAATATAAGTTGGATGCAACAAGATCCATTACCTTGGATTCTTGTCCTCACCCCTGCACCCCCAATCATTTCTAGTTTTTCATAAAACTGTGACATGTAGGCAGAAAGTTGCACTGAGTTTAAGTCTGCTGCCTATCTTGGGCTCTGAAGTTTAAAAGTTGAGTTGAAGAATTAAATTGGGCAATGTTGGTTTAATTCCCCACCCTTCAATGAAATTCTAAGGGCTGCTTACAGACTTTCAAAATACAAACAGTAAAATTGCAAGCAGCAGGGACATAAGTAAACCCAGCCATCATAATAAATCAATTCATGCATATGGATTAGGATCGACATTTCCACTTGCTAGAGCAAGTATTTTATCAACCTTTGGCAAGGATGATGAGAACAACCATCACCTTCCTCTTCATCCTAGAGATGTTGGGGATGGCCAGTACTGTTCAGGCAGTTGCACTGAGCTTCAGAGGACTCAGCACAGTGATGGGGAAGATTCCCTTTCCCCTCCAGTTCCAAGCTAAAGAGGAAGGCTGGGACTGGTCATTTTCATAGCGGGTGGTCAAGTGCCCTGAGCCAACACATTGTTGGCCCATAAATGAGGGAGTACTAATATAGTGGCTGCATTCGCACATAACAAAGCCAGGAATGCTGGTTATTAAACCACAGTGTGGAACGAACAGTGGGCTCATAGCTGATTTGTTCCTGCTTTCCTTTTCTCTTTATTTTTGTGTGAAGAAACCACACAAGGATAGCTTGGCATGATCTCCAAACCCAGGATTATGTCTTATGCACCCAAACAGGTCAGGATTCATAAACCGGCTTTAAACCAGAGTTCATTGGCTTAGGTATCCTGGCTTGCTTGGGTACAATAAACTATCATCCCAGGTTTGGACATCACAGAACCCTGCTTGGTTGGTTTATCCACTTGTGTGAAGGGAGGAGCGAAGTGGGAGTGAATAGGCTGTGTGCATCTCTATGCAGCTTGTGCACACTGTAGTTTAAGAAGCAAGGATTCCTGGCTTACTGTGTACAAACATGGTCAATGAAAGCACAGTTTTGGTGGCTTAAGGTAGCCCAGATTTTCAAACTTAAACCACGACCCACATTCAAAAAAGTATTAACCAGTGCAAAAAGGATTGAGTGACGAGTCAAGAAATAAGACTTGATTTCATTTGTGGGATTGAAGAGCATCTGCTTGGAACAGCAGAGCAAATTTAAGAATGTACTAGTTTCTCTGGTGCCTGTGACCTGGGCTGCGCATAATATTAACCCATGTTTTGTTGCCCTACCTGGGTTTCTCTGGCAGGCAATCAAACTGTGGTTTGTTTTCTCAGTCTCTGGTTGTTGTCTTCCCTCCTACTTAGCCTACTCCTTTTTTGTATCCCAAATACCTTTGTGGCGCTGTAGTACTGGCATGTAGAGTGGCTTGGGGCAGGGGTTGCTCACTCATGCCCACCACTTTTGTAGCCTGGTGGAACAACTCATGAACAAGCCACAGGTCTGGGTTCACATAAGAATAACCCATGGTTTAAACAACCCAGAGTTCACAACCCAATGACAAACCATGGGCTCTCTTCCTGGGTTGTTCATGGTTAACAAACCCTTGTTTGTTACTGTGGCTGGGTTCGCCCATCATGGTAACCCAGAATTCAACAACCCATGCGTTAAATAAACCATGGGTTAGGATTATGTATGAACCAGGTTTGTCTTCTCTGCTTCTGTACAGAGAAGCTGGAAATCTGATCTATTCTGAGATTTGCCCCAGCTTATAGTCCTTGAACTGGATACCTCAATTTCTTAGCTAATTCTCCTGCCTTAGCACTGAAAACAGGGAGGTGCTGTGAGAATTGGTTTATTACTGTCCTTGGTTAATGAGCGCCCATAAGACCTTTAATTCAAAGGATTTATTTGAAAGGTAGACTTCAGTTCAGGGGTGTGCAACCCTTGGCCCAATTTCCAAAGCCCTCTGCAAGCGATCAGTGCAGACCTCTGGCAAGAGCCATCTCTCCCTCCTCCAGCAGCCTGCTGGGTGGGGAGGCGGGGGGGATGAAGGAAAGACAGTGTGGCCCTGTCTGCTGGTGGCATATCGTCCCCAACAGATTACTCATGAGAGAATGTGGCCCGTAACAGAAAAAGGTTCCTTGCCATGCTTTAAGCCCTTCCTTTGAAACTTTTCTCCCAGCTGCTCTACCTGTTTTTCAAGTGCAGTAATTTGATTTGGCTAAGTAAAATCTTGTAGAAGAATGAGTTGTGTAAATGTCTTGTGTTCCATGCCTAGTGCCCATGTCCTTTGGGTTATCTGGTAGAAACGCTACTGTTCACATGCACAGGATGTTGCAACCTGCAAGGGCATGATGGATCGCTGTATTCCCAAACTGCACCGTGTTTCTTAGGTTGCGATCCTTGTAGTCCATCTGTGGATAGTGGAGAAAAATGTTTCTGCTCATGTAGATGCTGCTGGCATGTGAGAGACATCTTAGAAAATGAGGTGTTGTATAATATGTAACCTGTTGGGTTAACTGAGAAAACTGCAGGAGAAAATATTCACTTCACCATTGAGAGTGGTTTCTGTGTTGGCCCCGGGGGGGGGGGGGGTTAAAATGGCCCCACTGACTACTTTTATTGGTCAGGTTGGCAAGTATTTGAATTTCTTCTCTGAGTGGTGCCGTCCAGAAACTTGCCACTATAGCAGCTCCTGATCCCAGTAATAGGATATCATTCTGCAACCTGGCATAGATTTAACTGGCTCCAAGGAGCAAACCACCTCCTTGGTTCAGTTCTGCATATTAAGGACGTTTGCTTTGGTGTTGCCCTTTCAAAATGGAACAGAGAAATGTCACTGCAATTAATGTCTCTGAACCTGTGGTGCAAACGCTATATTAGGAGTTGTGCCTTATGAGCTTGCCTGGGTGCAATCATTCATCTGAAAACAGCTTACCCAGGAAGAGCATTTTGTGCCTTGTGCTCTTTGGCTCTGGGTTCTGGTCCAGACTGTTCAACTAACAGATTGCCTAACTCAAGGGTAAACAATAAAAATGAATTTAGTATAGATTAATTGACTGGTGTCTTGTTTTTTGGAAATCGGTGCGTTGAATTTCTGTGCAGAGTTGTCACTGTTGTAAATGGTTGCTTAACTGAATTGTCACAAGGCCAAACTGGATGTAACCTTAATTGCATTAATACAAAATGCTGTGGGATATGGGGAGGGAAAGTTCACTCATCCTGCCATGGCTCCCACGAAATTGCCTCTCCAAAGCTGCCATTTGCATTTCAAGGGAAATGTAACTACATAACAATGCATTCAGTGCATATCCAGCTTGCTAAGCATGTGTTGCTTCCTTCCCTTTTGGGGGAAGGGTTTTTTTTTGTCTTGGATCAGTCTTGCTTGTAGGAATAGATGATCATCAACTATATCTAGTTATGCACATGAACTGATAACTTTTCACTTCCATGGTGGCAAGGTTCTAATCAGTTCAGCTACTGGTGGATAAAGTTAACAATTTACAGATAATATTATTTAAGTAGGAGTAAATCATTAAAATAGTGGAACTGAGTTTCTCTGTAAACAGAGCTTTCTGGCAACCACTGGTAGTCCAGTTTTTAAAATGCTGTCTGCATTCCGTGGTCTCAGTCCAAAGAAGCAGCTAGTTCCCTACACCTAAGGAAGCTTTGGCCTTTTGCTTCTCAAATGTCATGTTGCAAACTGCATTTCTAATTGAGGGGGACCCTTAGATAGCAACACTGCTTTGCATTCCGTTTGCTTGCAGTGAATTCCTTCCCTTGTTACGGAGTTGTTCCCTAAACTGTAGACAGAAATAAAAATGTCTGACATTACAAAGTTACTAGTAGCTTAATACAAGTTATAGGCACCTACTGTTAAACCAAATAGCAATGAAGAATGTTTTGTTATACTGTGTTACTGCTTGAAGCACAAGAATATTGGAGTTCTGTAGTACAGCAAATATAGGAATCTTGACTTTCTAGGTGATTGATTTGGTCTCATCCTGAGAACCCTTGTTCACCCCCTTTCTAGTAGCTGAGATCAGCTCTGTATCTGAAACCCTCTTTCAGTGAGCAGCCATCGTTTTGCAGCACAGTTTTGTATCTTTTTAATTTTTTTATGTAGGTATTAATGGATCGCAGAGTGCTAAACTTGGAATCATAGTCTACAGAAGAGGCATGTTGGCAAGATTATGTGCAACAGTTCATAGCCTAATGTTCTGTCTGTTTTTATTTTTGTCTAATGGGGAGTATTTTCAACACCCCTTCATTAGCTCTGGCTTTTTGATTGGGAAAGAAACTTAGTTGAAATGTGCATGCGCTTAATTATAAAAGCAAGGGATGGAGCGAGCTGTCCAGTTGATATGATATGTACCTCAGCAGGATAGCTTGCTCCATCCCATGTTGGCAAAGTCAAAGCACCAAGCATTGGATACACAAGTTGTTCTGCGATAACTGTTTACTTGTCGGACAATTCTCTAACAAGATTTGAAAGTAAGGGGTTGAAATTCTGTGTGCTTAAAACCTATAGTCCTAAAATAGGCATTGACAAATTGTGGATTAATGGCATCCAAAAAGAATTTACCAAAAGGGTGGCGAGGTGTTCAGTTTTCAGTTGTAAACGGTTTAGTTTTGAAGCTATAGTGCCTCACAAAACTGTTGCTACTATCGTCTATATGCAGGGTGTAGGCAACCTGGTGCCCTCCAGATGTTTTGCACCAAAACTCTCATAACCTCTGATCATTGGCTGTGTTGGCTGGGGCTGATGGGAGTTGCAGTCCAAAATATCTGGATGGCACTAGGTTGCATACCCAGTCTATAGCAATTCCACAGCAGTGGAGGTCTCCTGCTCATCAGAAGAAGACAGTCCTGAGTTGGCTGCTGCAGACTCTGAGTTGGAGCAAATTATGGGGTAGTCCAAAAGGCACGGCAACAAATGGTCATGCAGAAAAGTTCCAGTCCAGTATGGAATCAGGCATTGGCAGGAGTGGTCCAGATACAAGCCAAGGACAAAGCACAGTTCAGCAATATGTGACCATACACAGTCCAGAAGCAGAGCCAAACAGGAGTCCAAGGGTCAGTAGCACAGAAGGTCAGTCACAAGGTAAGGCACAGGAGCTGATGAACAATGTTGTTCCAACACTGTCTATGTCTACAGTGAAGGCTTTTAACCCTGAAGCCTGTTGAGCCCCACCCAGAGCTCAGCTGCAGTAATCAGAGCTCCTTGTTCAGAGCCCTACTCCTGAGGAGGTACTTTCTCCTGAGGAGTCCTTCTCTGCAAGCGAGCACTCATGCAAGCCCTACTGGCTTGTCACTTGAGGCAACACTGCTCCTGGGGGCCAGGGGGTTGCTCTGCCTCATAGTCCCCTTCCCCTGGCAGGGATGGACTTGCAGCCATCTCCCGTGAGGGCCCAGGCTCCTCCTGGTCTGGTGGCAGTGACTGATCCGGGGTACCCTCAGTTTCTGGGAGCTCCAGCTCTTCCTCTGAGGAGGATTCCTCCAGTGGGGGCATGGCAAGAGTCTAGCCACCTTAATGTTCAAATAGGCATATGAGAGTGAACACTCTAGTCTTTCCATTCTACTATGTTTTGTGTGGTGTAGGCACTGTCAGGCTGTTCGTGTGCTCCTCTGTATTAACTAAGGTTTTAATAGAAACTGCCCCCAATGGCCTGAGGCTTGTGGTTGGGAATAAAGAAGTGGGGACCCATGGAAAAATACCATGATTGGGACTGGCATTAGAGGACATGTCCTCTGAAGCTAATTCTCTCCGCCACCAATAGATGCTTTAGAGCCAACTTCTCCAACCTGGTGGCCCTCCAGATGTGTTGAGCTACAACTCCCATAATTCCCAGCCAACTCCAATTATGGGAGTTGTAGTTCAATGCATCTGGAGTGCACCAGATTGGAGAAGCCTGCTTGAAACTGTGAGGGGAGCGCTGCCCTTTTGCTGTTTTAAAGGATCTTACCATAAGGGAATTTGGTCTCTGAGAGCACACACCCAAAGGCATGTGTCATCCAAGCTCAGCCTTGCACCCCCCAGTTAAATCTTAGGCTTCCTTCCAGCCTAACTCTCAGCCTCGGCCAGCTGAGTTTGTATGTTGGTGTGATGATCTCTGCTGCATGTTTGGGGCAACATGGACATGCAACCTTCCCCCTTTGCTCTTCGTCTGAGTTCTCCAATACAAATTTGTCTTACGTTATGAGTCACGCCTGCCTGTAGTAATCCACCGTTGCCCACTTCCCCTGCCTGTTTTGGCTCTCAGTGTATGCACATGCTAGCTGTCCACTTTAGTAGCATGGGGAATGATTTCTGTCCATTTTCGAATGCTTACTAGGAAATCTGACCTATAAAGCCTTACATGGCTTAGGACCACAGTACCTGACAGAGCGCCCCTCCCGACACAAACCTACCTGTACACTATGCTGAACATCTAAGGCCCTCCTCCAGCTGCCTATTCTGAGGGGAGCTCTGAAGACAGCAACAAGGGAGAGGGCCTTCTCGGTGGTGGCCCCCCAATCCTGGAATGATCTCCCCAACGAAGCCTGCCTTGTGCCAACATTGTATCTTTTTGGCGCCAGGTTAAGACCTTTCTCTTCTCGCAGGCATTTGGCAGCATATGATAAGTTTTAATAGCTCCTGGAATGTCTTATGGTTATGGTTGTTTGGTCTGAGTTTGCTTGTTTGAAGTTGTTTTAGATATATGTTCTTTTGTGTATATTGTCTGTTCATGTGTTTTTTTATGTAAATGTATTTTAATCTCTGCACACTATGTTTTTAATCTTTGTAAACCGCCCAGAGAGCTTTGGCTATTGGACGGTATAGAAATATAATTAATAATAATAATACTAGGAAACCTAGGAACTTGCACGGCAAGTGATGGATGCTAAATATTCTGAGGTTGGTCTGCTTGAAAGCACCTGGCCCTTGAAGCTGTTACCTCTTTTCAGGCAAGCTTTCTCTTGCGTATCATTTAATAAGCATTTGGGAAGAGGACTATCTGAAGCATCTGCTACTTGATAGCTACCTCAGCTTACCTTGGACCATGGTGTCTTCTCTCCATATGAGTGACCGCATCATGCGTTTGAAGGGGGTTGTGGTCTACAAAAGCTTAATGTCACAACATATTCATTAGTCTTTAACTGGGGTGAGGCTTCTGTGGTCCTCCAGGTATTGCTGGGCTACCACTCTCGTTGTCCCTGCCTGTTAGCCCCGCTGGTTGCAGCTAATGGGAGCTGGAATCCATCAGCATCTCGAGGACCACAGGTTCCCCATCCCCTGCTTCATACCATGCCTCAAAACTCTATTTTAGGTTCTGCAACAGACTAATACAGCTATCTCTGGAATTTAACTCAGGACTAATGCTCTAGGAATATGTGGGGCTGTTATATAGGTTGGGTTGTTATATAGGTTGACACACATGCACGCATATCCTTAACAATTTGGTTTGTGTCAAGCATGAAATAGTTCAATTGTTGCTGGGCACAGGCTGTTGATACATGCGTCCTGTAGGCTTCCATACTTTTGAATTATATCTAGTGTTAAGGTGTGCATTTTGGGAAACGTACTGAGTTCAGGGAGTTGCTTATCCCCAGTAGACACTGAGGTTTAGGGTATTTGAGCAGCCATAGAGGCTTTTCCCTCATAAGCCCCTAATGGCAGCAGCTGTAGTGCAGACAATATTCTTATCCCAAAGGTTTCCTTAAGCTTGTAAATTGTCTTGCATTTCCTCTCCCAGACAGGCTGTTTGGAAGCAGCTCAGCGCTTGTTCCAGCTGTATAGCCCCAGTCTGGCTAGAACCCAGTGGCAGCAGCAGGGAGTAAAGGAAAGCTAGTGATTACATCAGCCTGGAAATTCCACAGTAACAAAAGATGAAAGCTGTGCTGGAACCAGCCTTAGAGAGGATGCTTGAGGGAGAAGGGGAGAGTTGATGTATTGGACTCAGGCAGGGGGAGGAGATTGCAGTAGCAGTCAGAAGAGACTGAATTCATTCATGTCAAGAGACAGGAAAGGCATCAAAAGAGGACAACACAGCAGTTCCATGAGATTAGGGAACTGAGAGCATGTGGTGTGTGCATGAGAAATAAACCCTGTGCTGGTACTTCAGAAGAGCCCCCACAATGTTTAGCTCCACAACACTGTGCCATTCCTGCTGAATTTTGCTGATGAGGTGACACTGGGAAGTTGAACATTGCATACTCCATTGTTCGTAGGCAACAGTGAACCTATTACTGTGCTTGAAGGCTGAGCGTGGACATCTTGACAAAGAGTATTCTGTCTGCTCAAAAAGCCTTGTCCATTCATAGAGGGGATGGCATGAGTTCTACGGAGACCTTAGTGGGAACACTTGGTTCCAAGTGTGGATTGTGGCTCCAATCGGGGCTCTGCAAATATCCGCTTGGCTTACTAGCCAAGTCCTGTTTCTCCTTGTTACCAGTTCCTCCAGTCCTCCAGCAAGCAGAAAGGGCTGGAGGAGAGACAGAGTCTTGCTTCGCTTGTGCAGATGCTTGGAGAAGGAAAGAATTGGTGTGAAAAATGTCTGCTCTTTCTTTTCTTATCCAAACAGTAGCACAAGTGATAGCCTTTGAGATTTCATGAGGTTCTTCTTGCCCCTGGGCAAGAGGCTCTTGCCCTGACAAGCAGACTAGTATAATTGTGATGGCTGACTGCGTGTAGAGTGGAGGAGAAGATGGGTTGGAAAGGTTTGGTGTAAAAGCTAATAGTGGCCATGTGGCTAGAGATGTGAAGACCGGGGGGGGCGGTGATAGAAAAAATGGAGAGTGAGGGGTGGGAGAGGTGAAGAAAAAAACAACACCTGGTATTTTCCAGGGAATTATGCAAAATTTGGAGGAAACATTTCCCACTATTTTTTCTGGTTTCCCTCTCCCAGTTTATTTTGAATCCTTCACATCTCTACATGTGGCCTTCTGGGTCATCTAAAATTTTCTGTTACCAGATCGTGGTAGTACCTTTTTCCTACTGATTGTATGAAGAGACACTGAGGTAGGGTTGGTATTTGCTCAGATTTAAAGCATTAATTGTTTTAGAGCTGTGATAGACACCAGAATCCTCTCATTCCCACAAGCTGCAGCCTTTCCCAACCTAGTGCTCTTCAGATGTTTTGGACTTCAACTCCTGTCAGCCCAGCTGGCATGGCCGATGGTCCCAGATGCTGATAATCATAGTGCAAAGCATCTGGAGGATGCCAGGTTGGGCAAGCCTGCTGTATGTCATGCCAGATCAGTACTATGGGGGCTCCTTTTCATCCTCTCCACAGCAGATTGAACACATCTTGGGATGTCCCATCTTCTGGACACTTATGGCTTATGCTGCTGTGGTTGAATGCTTGTGTCCTGCTTAATCCTCTGCTCCTGTTCAGAGATGCATGAAGTTAGAGTGCATGATAAGTAGGAGAGGCTAAGGCAGAGGGCCCAATTGGGGAGGAGAGTTACAAAGCAAGAGATAGCCATATCAGGAATGAGTCCATCAGCTGATACCACAGCCCTGTTGTCACGTTCAGTCTGCTTAGACTGAACATATGGAGGAGTGGGATTGTGCCACCCATCTGCCTCTGCTTCCAACCTCTAGATGAGGGCTAGGCAGTGTAGTGCCCGTGGGTACCAGTGCACCCCTGGACACCTTTCTTGGAGCCTACTGAGATTCCCTCCCTCCCTCCCCTCCCTCCCTCCCTCCCTCCCCTCCCTCTTTCTTTCTTTTATTAAGATCAGACATGTTCTTTATTGGCAGCTGCAGTTGCTTCAAAGCAAAGTGAGGGCCTCCGGTCCCTACTATATTTTTTCCCATGAATGGCCCTGGGCCAATGTTGGGCTCAGAGACATCCTTAAGAAATGAAGATGGTGGGCGACTGCAGGCCAATGCTTTTCTCTGCAGCATGTCCAGCCACCAAGAAAAAGAAGGGGGGAAAGAAAAAGGGACTCCTGTCTGGTGAGAGAATGCATTTTTCTATAGCTGGTGAGCCAGGGTGAGAGAGAGGGAAAGATAAGGGGGAATGAGTTGGCTGGCAGAGGTGGGGAAGAGAAAAAGAGTTTGCCTTCTGTGAAATAGGCTTTTGTTGGCACCAAAAATTGGGGCTCAAAGGAGTTGTTTAGTGTGTTGGGGCTCAGACCCCACCTCTGCCTTGTACTCAGTCTTTGGGGCAGGTAACTGATCACTGGTCCTTTATGACTAGCCATCCCTCCCATGGCAGCCATTTTGTGGTGGCACCCAGGACAGTTTCTCAGATTGCCAAAGGTCGCCGCCCCTGCTCTAGATGTCCAGTGTGTGTGCAGTTAGGGATCCTGCCTTGTGCACAGTTCCCGATGGTGCCGAAGACCCTTCTCATGCAAAGTTGTACATGTCAAGCTCAGTTCAGACCTTTTTTAAAAAAAAAAATATAAAATTTAAACAACAAAAGAATAAAGAGGAAAATAAAAAATAGAACTATATAGATTGGAATATATCAGTTTCAGTACATACATATGAAATGTATGTATGTGTATATCAAAATACGACTTTCTAAGAATTATACATAAATTTCAACAAAGGCAGACCAAATACCCAAATATATATATATATATATATATATATATATACACACACACACACACACAGACACAGACACACACACATACTCACAAGTGGCATCTATATACCACCCATTCAAATGTTATCTATATACCACCCATTCAAATGTTGAAAATGTTGTTAGGTCATCAATCCAATAAAGGAGGTGATCATTTATCCTTCCAATGTTGTAATATCAGTCTTTCAGTTGTCAAAAGGGTGCGGACTATACATTTGACCTGGCCGTGAGTTCACTTCCAGAAAGCAGGTAGATAATTTAAGGGGACATGTGCATTAGTAAATATTAAAGAATGTTCCAATACAAAGTTAATCCTTATAACCTCCTCCCCAAAGGAGCCAACTATTGGGCACTGCCAAAGCAAAGGATTAAAAGAAGTATTAGCTGTGTTACACCTCCAGCGATTACCTGACTTAGACAAATCCTTATTAAGGGCGCAATCCTATGCATATTTAGACAAAAATAAGTCCTACAATTCCCAGCATTCCCCAGCCAGCATGGGTGGCTGAGGAATGCTGGGAGTTGTAGGATTTTTTTTCTGTCTAAACATGCATAGGATTGTGCCCTAAAGAGATGTTGTGGTGTCCAGTAGACATGAAACAAGAGTTTTTGCTGAATAAGACATAACCTGAGATCCATAGATGTTTCATATACAGATGCTAAAGTGGTGATCCATTCATTAGGCAAAATGGGACAGTCCAATTCCCTATTCCATTCCTGCTTAAGATCCTATCTATCATACTTATTCACCAATAATAAATATTTCTAAACATGGGTCATGGGTCAACCTAACAGATCAGCCTCAAGAAGTACTTCCAATAGCAGAGGAGACTCTGAAGCTGCAAAAGTGGCAAGACCAAAACTGGATTCTAACAAATGTTGCAATTGCAAGTATTGCCATTCGGCCATAGCAGGTTAATTGTATTTGGCACGTGAAGCCAAGAATAACAAAAAATCATCATCAGGACCCACTAATTGATCCAAAGTAAAGAGAGTCAGACACGACTGAACAACAACAACAACAAAGATCAACTTCTCCATCCAAACCCACTACAAAAACATTGAAAATGGATCAAAGTGTAATTGACATAAGCCAGACATCTCTAATAGCCATGCCTGTAGGAGGAACCCTATCCACTTTAATTTGCCGAGAACCTAGTATCATCCATTTGGAGAGAGGATCTAGACAGGAAGATTCTAAAACTAACCAAGGAGGAAAACCTAAGTGGAAAAGACCAAAATTTAGTACAGGTCAACAAATATGCTTGGTGATACAAAGCGAGATCTGGAAAGCCAAACCCACCTTCTTTAATGGGAAGTTGCATCCTTTTCAAGGATATTGGTGGTAAGGAGGAACACCCTCACCCCCCATTTATGAAAGAGAGCATGAGTTTTTGAAAATACAGAGGAATCCCACATATAACCTAAACAATCCAAGGTATAATATTCATCTTAAGTGTATTTAAAGTTGAGTTTGTGGGGTAAAGTAAAGATGCCCATGTATCTACATTCTGTGAGATCTCATTAATCGACTTATTCAAATTTAACTTGATCACTTGAGATTACTCTGGGAATAAGTATTCCCAAATAATACAATCTGGGCACCATTGAAATTGCCATTTGACTAATACACTATGAGATATAGCATCTCCAATCAGCATCAGTTCAGACCTTGACCAGTTAATTGAGCAGCCAGACTGATCACCAAAAGAGCTCAGTTCAGACCTTTGGCTGAACACATGAAGACCCGTCGATTTGTTCAGCCCATTAAAAAGTAGTTTGCCACTTAACACAAGGGGTTCTTGACTTCCTTAAATATTTGATCCGTCAGTTGGCCAGCATCCCAAACTTACTCCGAAGGCCCACTTGGGCTTTC